>NC_136306.1:0-600000 GCF_964198595.1 Lampetra fluviatilis | reverse complement strand
AAAGGATCTGGTGTGTCCAAACATCACAAACGTACACAAATGGTCAGCTGATGCTGCAGCGTACGTAGCTGTGCGTGCACGTCCAGAGTGCATTGTGTCAACGTGTTGATTGTGGTCTTGTGGCTCAGGGGTCAGAGCGCTAAGCCAGCAACGCTCAATCTTGATGCCAAGTTCAGTACCGGCGATTACACTAGGCTCCAGCAAGTTGATGACTCTCACGCGACTGACATTGCTCGAGTGGGCACATAGCTTATCTCTGTTGTGGCTAAGCATTTTTCCAAGTAGTTCTGAAAAATTACCTCTAACATGGGGTGAGGTCCTCTTTCTCCACAAACTGACATGATAGCGTCGTCAATTGCTTTGGTAAATGGTAGGCGTGCAAGGGTCTAAAATTTCAGCAGTTAGTTTCGACACTTATGTTCATGATACATGCATTACATCACGAATGTAAATATCAAGTGCTAATGATCGACGCAAGTTATCCAGTTTCATTTGTGCTCACGTGGTGAATATAACGGTACAAAGGAGACAAGCATTAGAAGCAAAACAATCGCAGTGGTAAACATTTTACCAAAAGGGAATCCGTCTTGAGTGAAATCGCAACAGCGAGTCGTGGTGCCGCGCCACGGGGTGAGGTTACGGTACACGGCTCCCTTGTTGTCACCTCCCGTGGCAGATTGAGCAGGAGCGCCTGGACAAGGTGTGGCCCAAGCTGCGGGTCCTGGCCCGGTCTTCGCCCACCGACAAGCACACGCTCGTCAAAGGTATGGGCCTAGCGATGCGCGCAGCCTGCTCCGAGCTTACGCACAGCGACCTCGGTGGCGCGATTTGTCGTGCGAGCGCGGACCTGCGCGCCGTGGTGCCGCTGCCCTTTCTCGGCGTGCAGCCGAGCGATTCTGGTTCTCGGTGCGCTTCTTCCACCGTCCCTCACGAGACGCTCGGCAGCACTGGTCGTGACGGAGCGAGGAGCCGCTCGAACGACTCTGCCGCACTTCTGGACATCTGTGAAAAATAACTTCATAGCTATTCGGATTCCTCCAGTATAAATACATATTATGAATCTTATTCTGTACAACTGCTGCGGTGGCTTTTTCCCTTCTGTTTTGTTTTTTACTTGCGATGGGGGCAATTAATTAATTTAGTACTTGAAAATGAATAATATTTTATTCTAATGTAAAGTTTGGCGCAACTAGCTAAAGGTCACTGTAATTGTTGCTGCAGATTGCAAATGTTAATATACGTTGCCGTACATAACATTGCACAAAATGTATATTCGATGTGCTGCTACAGATTCCAGTTTTGAATTCACTGTGCGGTCGAGTGTGACTGCTGATGCGTGGAGCCGCCCCAGGGGGAACCTGCGTTGAGCCAGGGGGCAGGGTTTAGTATTTAATGTGTGGCTTCCATGCCTCTTGCTAATGCAGCTCACTTACACATCACCCCCCTCCTCACTCTCGGACACATCCCGGGAGCCCAGCGCGCTCACTGCATGTTCATTAGTCAGCCTCCCACCACCGTAGAACCTCTTACGGGAGAGTCCTGCATGTGCCTTTTGGCACACTCATTAATGCTTTTGCGACTATACGTAGGTGGGCATAGTGTACAGTATCCCATCGGTGTTACGAGTAATGGTCAATGCAGTCAGACGGAGGGTGTTACGGGCACGGTGACGCGGTGACGAGTAGCGGTGCAGCTGAGAGAGCCGGTGTAGCTGGCTTTATCGATGCCACAATAATAAGAATAACAATAATACAGGTTTAGCTCATTTGGTATTATTTTTATTTAGTGGCTTGCTTGCCTTTGTCTCTCTTTTGCACTGCTATCGTTTATGTGTTTGTATCGTTTGCTGTTGTAACTCGCTGACCCGCCGGCAACGGACATCTGTGAAAAAGAGCTTCAGAGCTCATCGAATTCCTCCTTCTGCAATTTCAATAAAGGCTCTGATATTGCGAGGTCCTGTGAACATAGATACAGTCCCCAGTAGTTTCAACGTAGGAAGGAGGGGGGGGGCAATGGTGCTGATGTGTGTAATCCCCACTCAGCACTTTTCAGGTAAATTCTTCCAATTTGGACCAAGACGCTGGCACACAATGGGCCCCCTACTCTTGTGAATGGCGTCAGGTGATCTCTTGTGGCCCACAGTAGGCGGCAGCGGAGCTGACGGTTGATTTACACCCGCAGTCATAACTTGCGGGGTACCGTTAGTGGGGTACCGTTAGAGAGGTACCGTTAGCGGGGTACCAATAGCGTGGTACCGTTAGCGCGGTACCGATAGCGCAGTACCGTTAGCGGGGTCCCGTTAGCGGGGTACCGTTAGCGGGGTACCAATAGCGTGGTACCGTTAGTGCGGTACCGATAGCGCGGTACCATTGGTGGGGTACCGTTAGCGGGGTACCGTTAGAGAGGAACCGATAGCGTTGTACCGTTAGCACGGTATTGATAGCGGGGTACCGTTAGCGGGGTACCGATAGCGGGGTACCCATAGCGGGGTACTGTTAGCGGGGTACCGATAGCGGGGTACCCATAGCGGGGTACCGTTAGCGGGGTACCGATAGCGGGGTACCCATAGCGGGGTACTGTTAGCGGGGTACCGATAGTGGGGTACCATTAGCGGGGTACCGATAGCGGGGTACCCATAGCGGGGTACTGTTAGCGGGGTACCCATAGCGGGGTACCGTTAGCGGGGTACCGATAGCGGGGTACCCATAGCGGGGTACTGTTAGCGGGGTACCGATAGCGGGGTACCCGTAGCGGGGTACCGTTAGCGGGGTACCGATAGCGGGGTACCCATAGCAGGGTACCATTAGCGGGGTACCGATAGTGGGGTACCATTAGCGTGGTACCGTTAGCGGGGTACCCATAGCGGGGTAGAGTTAGCAGGGTACCGTTAGCGTGGTACCGTTAGCGCGGTACCGATAGTGGGGCCTGTGCGGCAAAACGCTCGCATATCTCGGCGTCGCGTTCCCGTTGAGCGGCGGAGGCAAGCTAACTGCTCCTTCACCCGCTTGTCCCCTGTGCCTCTTCTAAGTCGCGTGATTGTTTCATCGATCACCCGTGAGACAAAGCGGTCGTTGTCTTAGCAAGGTGAGAAAACGTGAAGGTGCAGCCGAGCCAATGCCTGCTTTGATTCAACAATTAATTACAGCGGCCCCCCCTGGCCACTGACCCCCCACCCCTGCCCCTCTGCTCCCCATTATCTGTAGTTTGTGATGTGAAGGATGCTGCAGGCCACTGTCGGACTGCCATACAATAACTACCATTGCGATGTACTTCCGTGTCAAAAGCGAACTCACTCGTGTGTTCTTAGCATGCAGCTCTACGTCTATCGATTTAATAAGAATAATCATCACGATTGGCCGTTATCCGTCGATCTCGTCCAAACGCAAAGAGCCGCAGTTCTCCAATAACACAGATCGTCTCCTCTGTGGCAGGTATCATCGACAGCACCATTGGGGAGCAGCGCCAGGTGGTGGCCGTCACAGGAGACGGAACCAACGATGGGCCGGCACTGAAGAAGGCCGATGTCGGCTTCGCCATGGTGAGAGTCTTGTCGCCCTCCCCATCTGGTCGAGGTTGAAATTAAAATTGTAATCCCCCGCTACTATCTTCTTGGTTCTTTCGGTAAAATCACGTAGAAGGGAAGTAATAAAATAATAAAAATAAAACATAATAAATAATTCTCACGATGTTTCGGCCACAACGCAAGCAGCCGTCCTCAGGTGAAGACCAGGTCTGTCGGGGAGACAGCGTCTGAATGAAACGCCACCACGCTTGGAGCATATATTTAAGCTGGGTTGGAAGGGGGGAAGGGCGCCTTGACAAAAGAATTTGCATATCAAGAGGAATTTAGCATATTTATGTAAAATGTAGGTATGTAATTAGTACTACTTGTGAAATGCGTATGAGGTGGGCGGGGGGGTTTCAAAGTCATATTATGCCTGTGCATTATGCAGGATTAGCAGCATCAAAGGGAGGGGATAGAGGTAGCATTAATAAAGGGAAGGAATGTTAATAGTATGTAGCTGCAGTGATTAAACAACCACGTAAAAAACTAAAGTATAAACTACATAGTATCATCAGTATACTAATTATACTCTCCAATAAGCTGAGCTACTAACAGTAAGTAATACATTACAATTCTATGTCGCAAAAAATATAATATGCTTCCAGCGAAACTTTTTCCCTTACAGCATATAGTACGGGTCTATCCCGTACTATATGCTGCCATAGACAAACCCAACATTAAATTATATACTGTATTACTATACACCACCCTATACCTTAGAATAATACATAGTGTAATATTACACTATGCATTATTCTATCCACCCTACTGTATATCACACTGCTGTATGTTCACTATACAACTACGATACTATATATTCCCTTATACATTGTATTAAACATTACAATTTTATACTATTTATTATTATACAATCTGCTATACACTATACCATTGACCGTCGAGTGAAAGATACTAAGAGGAAGCAACGAAATATGTCAATGGAAGAGTGGTAGTAGGAGACTTGCAGCGGAGCAAAGAATCCATTCCCTGCGGAGAATACAAGATATATAGTCATGCCAGTGAGTGGACTGCGGTCTGAAAGTCACCTTTGATGCTGCTAATCCTGCATAATGCACGGCCATAATATGACTTTGAAACCCCCTGCCCACCTCCTACGCATTTCACAAGTAGTACTAATCACATACCTACATTTCCCATAAATATGCTAAATTCCTCTTGATATGCAAATTCTTTTGTCAAGGCGCCCTTCCCCCCCTTCCAACCCAGCTTAAATATACGCTCCAAGCGTGGTGGTGTTTCATTCAGACGCTGTCTCCCAGACAGACCTGGTCTTCACCTGAGGACGGCTGCTTGCGTTGTGGTCGAAACGTCGTGAGAATTATTTTGTTATGTTTTATTTTTATTATTTTATAACTTCCCTTCTACGTGACTTTACCGAAAGAACCAAGAAGATGAATACCTGCAATCACGAAAGCTTTAAATCGAAATTCCCCCGCTAGTAAGTTGTGCTTTTTTAAACGGAGTTTTTACTTAACGCGCAGATTTTCCCCAGCCCAGTGTGTCACGATTCGTAATTTATTTTTGGCTTTTACCGCACGTTCTACAATCACTGGCTTCCTGCTTCCGTCTCTCCATGCTCCCTTTTGAGCACTTTTCAGTTTTTGTTCACTCGTTTTTTTGTTGACATTCCACGTTTTTGATCGTTTTGATCAAAATGTTGTCATCGCCGTCGCCATAGTCAATCCACTGCTGGTGATGAAGGCATATCTCACACTATCCTGTGACGTAAACATCATTTGAGCACCTGCACACGAGCTGACTTCATCACTCCATTTCCTCGGTATGATTAAAACGTCGTAAATTACACACCTTTCGCAATTCACTGCTAGATTGAGGCCTTCTCATGCCGTGTCGATCGTGGGGGTTTGGCCATACTTTACCACGCTGGCCCGTGTGCGTTGGTGAAGAGGTCGGAGCAGGACAACTATTTAAACTGTAAACTGTTTCTATTTTACCAGATAAGGTCCACTGAGCCATATAGCTCTTTTTCAGAAGCGACCTGGCCACAAATGATAGATGAGTGAAGTGGCTTATCACGTGGAAATGTTATAGCAGTAGCCAAATACCCTGACGCAAGTTAGTTATAAATGTGGAGGGAAAAACCGGAGGACCCGGTTAGGTTTGAACCGACGACCTCCTGTATACCAGGTGAGGGAGTTAACATCTCACCACCGCGGTCCCCTTTATTCCAGTGGACATTGCTTGCTGCTGTGATACCCAGCACAGCTCCACCACCACATGCCAGCTGCTACTGGTGCTTGAGATGCGGTAACCACAGCTCGGACTACACCGTGCGGTAGAATCCATAGGGTGGGGTGGAACCACTGTGCAGCCGTAAGACTTCTCTTCCTGCTCTCAATACATGGTCATGATCTCAGCTAAATAAAGTGGTTTGACCTTACAAGGCCGGTTGTTGACACTATGCATAATTGGTTTTGGAATCGCACAATCCCCTCGCGGCCCTTCCGTCTTTTGCATGTGGTATAAATTTAGACTTCTCTGGTGCGCGGGGCAACTGCTTCTTCTGCTGTTATCCTTAACAGCGATTTTGGTAGGAAAACAAAATATTTTTAAACACAGTGGAATTTTCCTCTTTTCTGACGGTAGCACATGGGAAATGTTCTTATGTAAGCGTGGTGGTGTCTTCGTGCGTCTACTGTACCGCAATGTGAAGCTACGCTGAGGCAAAACACGTCGAGCGAGCAGGTTACTCCCATTAACGCTCTCAAAACACGACAGATTTATTGGTGATACTGCATCGGCAGTGGCGCTGAAGGACACGTAGAAAAAAAAAACTGCATGTTTGTCAATGTGGCGTGATGTTATCTTGGAGCACAACGGTGGCGTGATGTTACCTTCCTCGCCTGGTATGCAGGAGGTCGTGGGTTCAATCCCAACTCTGATGCCTGCTGTATATTTAGAATTTGCATGTTCTCCCCGTGGTCGCGTGGATTTTTCTCCATTTCTCTCTCCCCAGTGACTGCGTGGATTTTTTCTGGGTCCTCTCGTTTTTTCCCTCCACATTTAGAATCAACATGCATTTATATTATTTGCTTGCTATACGTCTCCAAATGATGATAAGCCGTTGAGCTATCATTTGGGGCCAGGTTGCTTCTGAAAAAGAGCTACACAGTTCAGTGGGACTTACCTAGTGAAGAAAAAATTGTTATGGTAATAACACTCCCTTAAAAAACATACTTTTTCTTTATTATGCACGGTTATTGAGTTATTTTCAAATCACTGCAGCTCCAATTGAGAGGACATTTTTTTTTACATTTCACTGATTCTGTATACTCTTCTCTGCAACGAAGAACATACTGTGACGTTGCAAAAGAGCATCACAGCATCCGAGCAGATTGGCGTCCATCGCGGACGGACGTCAGGTGGCAGCTCCGGAAGTTTGCACTCTCTTTGGCGAAGTTGGCATAGCACAGCTACCCGCTCCGTCCGTGCGTCTGGCCCGTTTCAAACCCACCGGTGGCCAATTAGCCCGAGGACATTTAATTAGCGGAGCACTCGGTTACAGTGCTCGTCGAGTGTGACCATGGTTAATTCATGCCTCTGGAGCCTGGCGATATACGCGAGTTGCACTGGCAAGGGTCATGAAGCGGCGACGTGGCTGGTCCAGTGTCAATGGCGCTCGATGATTAACCGTTAAATCCAATGGGGTTTACGCCTCTTATTGGGTCAAACCCACGGTAAAAATAGGGAATGTCCTGATGAAATCTGAAGTCTGAGCACCCAAGAAATGTGCTTCGTGGTGTCCTTTCACCAACAGCTGTCCCTGCGGCAGACAGACGTGTCTGTCTCAAGCGCCATCTTTAGTAAACTGGTCAATTGATAATCTTGATTTGAAGCTTTCGTGACTGCAGGAATCCATACTCTTTGGTTCTTTCGGTAAAGTCACGAAATAACCAAAGAGTATGGTCAATTGACAGAATATTTTAAAAAATGCTACACGTCTAAATACTGATATGGACAAATAGTGTTCAAGTTATCTTTAAACTATGAACAATGTGCGACACTATTATTATATGAACACATACAGTCTTAGTTTCTGCTAATGAAGATGGACTTTTAATTTTTGTTCTTATTATTATTTCGTATTACAACCCTCGTTAACCCAGGACAGTCTAACCGTAGCTCAGGGCTCTTTGTTAGGAGGGCCCTGCCAGGTTTTTTGAAGGAGGGAGATGCTGTTGCTGCTGCTGCAGCTGCTGTGCAATCCCATTTTTTGTATTCATTTGAAGGTAACATTTTTAGCATTGGGATGTTTTGGCCAAGACCAATCACACCGCTCTGAGGTTTTTCTATCTCTGGAGAACCCCTGAGGACACCAGTGCAGAACGGGGGGAGTACGTACACACCTCTCGTCGATGAAGTTTGCGCAAGTAACATTAAATCCGTAACTTATTAAACAGAAAATGCGAGGCACCGTTAACCTATTGGCACCCCGTGCCTGTGTTCCATATTGAAAATGTTGACGCACCGGTGTAGGCGCTGAAATCGCTGGCACTGGAGTTAGTTTCCATGGCCGTGCAAGCGCTCGCTCCCGCCCACAGCGGAGAGAGACCGCCACTCGGCGCCCCCTGCTGCTCTGTTGCTGCTCCGTTGCTGCTCCGTTGCTGCTCGGTTGCTGCTCGGTTGTTGCTCGGTTGTTGCTCTGTTGCTGCTGCACCAAGCAAACGCCACGGACCAAAGACGACCGCTTCCCAACTCCCACTAGTCTGTCTCATTCCGACGGTCTATGTTTGTAGTTAGACTCTTCATGGAGGCAGTTTGCGGATCCAGGGGGGGGGGGGGTTGGGGGAGGCCCTCCCCTCCCGTTCCCTCCCCTCCCATTCTCCTGTTCACAATCGCTTTCCTCTGGCGAGGCAGCCAACACGATTGGAATCAGCCGTGCCAGTTGAATTTGCGACCGATTTCTGAGGGTGGTGAACATTTAGCCGGAGCTCAAACGGTGTGCTCTGTTATTCCCATATGGTCAGAATGCTTTCTCACAGACAAAGTTGAACGTTTAAAAAAAATGTACGAATATTTAGGAACAATATCAACCAAGCGGTATCACGCTGCTGGGGACAGCGGGGTGGTGGCGCAGCGGTAACCCGGGTTCGATTCCTGACTTGGGTGTCTTTCTGCTTGGCGTTTGAATGTTCTCCCCCTTCCCCACCGCTCTGCGTGGGGTTCCTTCGGGTTCTCCAGTTTACTCCCATAGCTAAAAAGACAAACCATGCAATGTGACTGCTATTGGCCAATGCTGAAAAGTGATTTCCAAATTTCTCAATGGGGCACACGCAGCAGCAGCAGCATTGCCGCACGGCCATCTCCTGCGGAATCTTGGCAGGAACATTCTCCAGAAAAATAATCTTGAGGCTTTCCAGGGCAAAGAAGTTTAATCATAATGATAAAAAAATCCTGTGTAAGATATACATATCGAGGTTTGGAAATTCCAGAATGACCTTTTTATTTATCAGTAATGGATAATACCCCAACGGTTCACCAATTCCAACTCTGTGTGTTCCTCACTGCCGGTTAGCCGTTTTCATTCGCATTTTCATTCGCATTACGGGGATTCTGCAATAGCCGTTGTCCCCCCAAGCTCGCGATATTACATGCAAAATACAAGAATACAAAGCCTGTGCTGACGGAACCAGAGAGGAGTCTTGAATGTTCACACAGTAGCCGGTGTACCCAGAGTGGCCGCTGGAATTGAGTGAGTGAGTGAGTGACTGAGTGAGTGACTGAGTAAGTGAGTGACTATGTGAGTGAGCTCCCCTGGGGTGTCACCTGCACCCACAGTGAACCTCTTGCCTTTCACGACGTGGTCTCTGTACGGCGTGTGTGCAAGTTATGGTGACTACCCCGTTGGGTCCTGTTCCAGTCCAGGCCCAGGACCTCCCTCTTACGTGGGTTGCCCTGGTGGCGAGATGTTAACTGCCTCACCTGGTATACAGGAGGTCGTGGATTAGATCCCGACCCTGACGCCTGCTGTATATTTGGAATTTGCATGTTCTCCCCGTGGTTGCGTGGATTTTTCTCCGTTTTTTTTCCCTCTACATTTGGAATCAACATGCGTTTAGAGTATTTGGCTGCTATAAATTGCCACGTGAAAAAGCACTTTGTTGAGATATCATTTGTGGCCAGGTTGCTTCTGATTAAGAGTAATATATCTCAGTGGGCCTTACCTGGTAAAATAAAAAAATAGTTGAATTTAATAGTTCTCCGCCTGTGACCACCGCTCTGTATTTCGATAGATCTAAGTATGTTGAACTTCTTCCGCACTGTACGTAGCCAAACATGCCAATTAGAGATCTGCCTGTAAAGCCTGTGTCCCGCCATGTTTCTGCAGCACAGTTGCCTTTGAATGATTTATGAATCCAAAAGAACGCTTTCTTTGCGTCATAAAAACAGAATTTAGATTGGCGTGAGGCTTTATTCGCCGTCGTTACGGGACGACCGTATAAGCAGTGCCCGCCTGACGTACTGCTTGAAGTAACCCGACCATGACAGGTTAAGGGATCCTGCCACAGTGAGCGCTCTGCACTTGCAATCCAGAAGCCGGCAGTTCGATTTGAGCTCCTGGTGCGGCGGCTAAAGCAACGTTCACCCTTGCAGCAATGAGTTCGCCACGGTCTGTCGATCGGCAGGTCACGTGCGGTGGCTCTTCCTGGACGTCCGGCCGGCGTGGACGTGTAGGTCAAATAGCCTCCGGAGTTGCTACTGCAGGGCTGTGCACTTTTACCGGCGAGGGTTACGGGCGGAATTGCATGCCCGTCTGTGCCCACCAGGGCATCGCGGGCACCGACGTCGCCAAGGAGGCGTCGGACATCATCCTGACGGACGACAACTTCAGCTCCATCGTGAAGGCGGTGATGTGGGGGCGCAACGTCTACGACAGCATCTCCAAGTTCCTGCAGTTCCAGCTCACGGTCAACGTGGTGGCCGTCATCGTGGCCTTCACGGGGGCCTGCATCACGCAGGTGGGCCCCTCTCTCTCTGAACCCCCCGCGTGCCCGAGCTGGAGAGGCGCCCTCGACCGTGTGCAGCCTCGGCTCCTCTCGACTTCAAGCTCGGCGAACGTGTTTCTATTTCTGCGGCGCCTTGCGCGGTGTTGCCGACGAAGGAGGGGGGGGGGTAAGCCGATCTGCCCGCGTCTTTTTCGTGCCCAGGACTCCCCACTCAAGGCGGTGCAGATGCTGTGGGTGAACCTCATCATGGACACGTTCGCGTCACTGGCGCTCGCCACCGAGCCGCCCACCGAGGCGCTGCTCCTGCGCCGGCCGTACGGGCGCAACAAGCCGCTCATCTCGCGCACCATGATGAAGAACATCCTGGGCCACGCCGTCTACCAACTCACCGTCATCTTCACGCTGCTCTTCACCGGTACCGCTCTCCGCCGACCGCGGTGGCGACGGTGACGTCCCTCGCGCACACGCCCGCTGTTTGGGCTCCGATTGGTGGTTGTTGTTTCGGAAATGTAAAAAAAGCAAAAAATATATATTTAAATATTATAATTAAAAGATTGTGAATAGTTGCATCGGAGAAAAAGAGTAATGGGCAACAAGTGTGAAGGTGCTGTAAGAAGTGCAAATTGATTAGAAACACGTTAGCGTTCTGAAAGCGAGTAACAACATACCGGCGAGTGAAGCTACATCATAAACATGCGTCTTCAGTCTCACTTCAAGCCCATCAACACTCCGTTAGCTCAGCGTAAGTAAGGACCTCAAGGGTTAGTACATTGTTAGGTTAATTATGGCGATAATTTAAAGATATATACTACAACAGTTCCTTGTCGATGCACTGCTTGATGGAGACCTCTCTGTGCTGTGTCGGGCATGGGAGTTGTTTGACCATACTTCACCACGCTGGCCAATACACGTTTGTGAATTATGGGATTCAGGTCCGTTTCACGTATCACTCGCCACTGATGCTAGTGGTGGCTGGGAGTCAAACTGAGACATCTGGTTGCATAGTGCAGTGCACTAACCACTGTAACCACTCCCCGAATTATCATGGTAATGTTAGTACAGTGTCTCCATTATTGACAGCTTCGTCGAAATGGAGCTGAGCGACTCCTTTGCTTTGTTTAGCGTCCCATTCTTCAGAAGGTGTGACAAACGTGTCAGCCCAGAGAAACTAATCACTTTAATTTGCAGCTGAGAAAGGGCTCTCATCACCTCATTCCTAAAGATTTATCGCGTCGCAGTGAAGATCTGTCAAAAGTAAGGCTGAAATAATAAACTGCGGGAACATTACGCGAGGCAACAAAAGGGGAAACCGGCGTGAGAGGTGGCTCATTTTTCACAGACAACACAGGCAGCGCCAATTGTAAGGGCCGTCAATGATAGCGGTAATTAACGGGAAACGATATTTGAAGTAGCAGTCACTTTAAGTTCAAGATTTACGAATAACAAAAAATATATATTGCCGAGAAAGAATGAACGGTTGCCGTGGTAACAGTGGGTCGGATTTTCGGGTGTGCACTCGACTCGGCTGAGCCAACTGCCTCGCCGGGAGATGGAGTCGAACCGGCGACGTCAGGACTGCGAGTTGAGCGTGTTCGCTATTGACACCGGCGCGCAGCTCGATGCGTGCCATAACACTGAACGGTTGACGAACGCTGCTGCTGTCGTCGTTGTCGTCGTCGTCATCGTCCTTGTGGGCTTCATCGTTGTGGGCTTCGTGTTCAGGCGAGACGCTGTTTGACGTGGACAGCGGGCGCAACGCGCCGCTGCACGCGCCGCCCTCGGAGCACTACACCATCGTGTTCAACACCTTCGTGCTCATGCAGCTCTTCAACGAGATCAACGCGCGCAAGATCCACGGGGAGCGCAACGTCTTCGAGGGCATCTACCGCAACCCCATCTTCTGCTCCATCGTCGTCGGCACTTTTATCATCCAGGTCGTGCCTCCGAGAGGGGGAGGGGTGGGGGCGGGGGGCGAACGCGACACGTTGCCTTCGTCTCATCTCAGAGCGTTTGCCATGCGCTGTTAAAAGTTGCGCGATTGGTTTACGGGCACTTTTGTTATAAGCGCTACTCGGTAGCGAGCAATACTCGGGGGCCACTGGAGTTAGCCCATTAACCGTTTGTTTCTTCTCAGTGAGCTCCATTGGTCATCTGCGTCGAACCAATTCCATCGGTGTGGCAATACCTTGACACGGTGATTTTCACAGACGATATTATTAGGCATAATTTATTTGTGTTAATTGCTATGGTTGCGGGATCGTTATTGAACTTTCCAGTGAACGATAATAATTGGCGCGTTAAACTCTTGAACACTAAACAATTTTATTGTTTTGGCTATGTCAGGTGGTGGACGGTCTTCAAACACAAATTTGTCCTGATCGTTGCATTACATCACCTAACTGAAAAAAGTCTACATATGGCAATAGTTTTTAAATCGTGCGTTATGATATCGGGACACAGATAACTTATTTAATATTAATGACGTAGCATTGACCTAACCGTGGCTGTATGATGTGTACAGATTGTCATTGTGCAGTTTGGTGGGAAACCCTTCAGCTGTACAGGCCTCAAGTTCGACCAATGGCTGTGGTGCGTCTTCTTGTCACTGGGCGAGCTGCTGTGGGGACAGGTAACCACCACGAACGGTGCACGCATCGCTCCCCGGTAACAGGATCAAACCTCCCCACACACACAGCCATCCGCATGGGGGAGAGCCGGTCAGTGGCGGGAGAGGCGGTCAGTGGCGGGAGAGGCGGTCAGTGGCGGGAGAGGCGGTCCAGCCAAGTGAGAACTGAAGCCACCAAATTGGCGATAGCGACTGACCAGGGTCACCAACATGACAGAGACATAAACGTGATGAATACTGAGCACAACAAACACCGAGCAAATAGAAATCAGGTGTTAAAGCAACCGAATCGGAATGAGAGCAACAGCAACCAAATATTCTTTGGTTCTTTCAGTAAAGTCACGTAGTTAGAAAAATAATAAAAAATAAAATAATAATAAAAAAAACGCTGATGTAGACAGTAGACTGTAGCCTGGTTTTTAATCGGAGTGTACTGGCAGTCTCTAATGTAGACTGTAACCTGGTTATTAAGTTTTGTGAGTGTACTGGCAGTCTATAATGTCGACTGTAGCAATGGTTATGAAGCTGGTTGAGTGTCCTGGGTGAGTGTACTGGCAGTCTATAATTATAGTCTATAATTATAATTATAGTCTATAATTATAGACTGCCAGTACGCTCACCGAGGTTAAGAGCCAGGCTACAGTCTACATTTTAGTCTACATTATAGCTCCGGTTACCGTGCGAGTCACCGTGTCAGTCACCGTGTGAATCACCATGTGAGTCACCATGCCAGTCACCGTATGAGTCAACGTCCCAGTCACGGTGCGAGTCACCGTGACAGTCACCGTGTAAGTCACCGTGTCAGTTACTGTATGAGTCACTGTGCGCCCCCGTGCCGCGGTGATGCCGCTCTCCCGCAGCTCATTTCGAGCATCCCCACGGCGCACCTCCACTTCCTGAAGGAGGCGGGGCACGGCACGCACAAGGACGATATTCCCGAGGACGAGGAGGAGGACGAGGAGGAGATTGATCACGCAGAGCGAGAGCTTCGCCGTGGACAGATTTTGTGGTTCCGTGGCCTGCACAGAATACAAACACAGGTACGCTCCCACGCACACATGCAGAGACTCCCCGTGTAGCCTCAACACGCTGCTCGGACAAGTGCTGTTAGCGAGCAGTGCCCATTGAAGGCCGGCACAGCGCACGAGGGGTTGCGTGGCCAACGCCACGCCTTTGTCTCCCCCCAGTGCGAATGTTTACACACCGAACGAGGTACTCATTTGAGACCGAGTCAAACCTCGGTGAGGCCCAGGACCAGTTCAAATATCTGGCACTGTTATTGGTCGTGAGCGTTAATTTAACTCGAGTCGCCAGACTCGTAGCGAAATGCAGCACGAACCACCGCACAACCAATTCCGCGCTGCCATGCCGCGTGTTTCACACACATACCACACGCACCACACACGGCCCACACACACACACGCACACGCACCACACGCACCGCACACGCACCACACGCGACCCACACACGCACACCACACACGGACCAAACATGGCCCACACACGCACCAGACGCATCACACGAGCACCACACGCGACACACATACGCACCACACACACGCACCACACCCACGCACCACACCCGCATGACACTCGCACCACACGCGGTCCACACACGTAACCACACAGTCCACCTGGGCCCTTGCTGCAATTAAAGCAGCACCAGGGGCCGTGATGCAGTCTCCTGCTTCACGCTCTGGGTTCTAGATTAAAACTCAGCCGTGCACACCGCTTGTACTAATCATCTTGTGAACCATGGTAACAGCGTATGCACGCTACAGAGATACCGGACTGTGGCTGTCGTGGATCGGCTCTCCGTCATGACTGTTTAACGAAAATTGAGCACCTTCCCGAGGGATCTGGCGGCGCAGCGAGCGGCACCCTCGGCTGGCACGCTTCTTAAGCGAGGCCGCCCCTGCAGCCCCAATAGCTCTGCCTCTGCCCGAAGCACCGTGAGGTCGATTCGCCACCTCCTTGTGGGGCGCGCCACCCTTCCTCTGGGCTCTGATCTTCCTCTGTCAGGCGGTGACAAAATATCACGTGGCAACTTTGTTCTTGTGTCAGAAGGGTGACGATGCCTGCTGGGTTTCGACCAGAAACCTCGTGGTCGCCATCATACACGGCAATTCTCTTGGAGGAAATAACGTCGTCCAAGCCAAAGCTACTACACCATGCGCAATTGGCACTCTTTCAGCCGCTTTCAAGCGTGTATATAGATCTGTAAGTTGCTACTCGCTTAAGCCACGTGCAAAAATAAGAAACATTTCGCAAATAAGTTGAACGATTAACTCCAGTAACAGCTGACTTGTACTCTATTCGCTTATTTTATTTTGTTCACAATTGCACCTATGGAAGGAGTGAAATCCAAGATGGCAGAGCTTTGGTGTGGAAGCCCTGAGGCAGGAATCCGCTCACCGCCCCTCCTGGCTCCCCCGTGTGTGCGCGCTTGGCCTTGCCGCTCATGCTTGGCCCCCCACGTTGCAACGCAGACAATCGCAGAAGTTTACCCCCCCCCCCAAACCCAGTCGATCGACCCCATCTGTGGAGTCTCATCCACCACACAACGCTCAGCAACCCATTAATATGATTGCCAATCATATTAATGGGTTACTTGTTAAACTTCACAAATAGTGTCCAAGTGTCACCCTCTAAAAATGTAACGTTACAAGTGTAAAGCGAAGCATTGGTTTAGAAGTCGCCAGAATTATTGGGAAAGATGGAATCCTACCTGTACTGGTATTTGAACGATGCCAATAATGTGAATGTCATTTATTTAACCCTGCATGCCTCGCTGAGTCTCCAGACCTTTTCGGGATGGTCCGAGCGTTGGGAAGTTTTCCACGAGTGTTTCACACGTGGGATAAAAAATATGACACCCAGGGAAACCCCAGGGTGTGAGGGGAGAACGCTCAGCGGCCCACACAACCGGACCAACATGGCGTACCGCCGCCCTGTGTCCAGCGCTCCCTTGCCAGAGCAGTGCAGGGTGGCAGTCTGCCCTTTTTTAGAGAATTAATTTTATCATTTGTGCCAGGTGGAGGATCTGCACCTTTAGATGTCCGTCCCTGCCCCGTGGGATAGCATCGGTTCCATGAGTGTCCAGCAGCGCGCTGGGGGGCGGGGGGCGGGGAGCACGCAATATCCCTCTGAAGTGAAGCTTGCTAGTGCTCACACCTTCTGCTCGCAAAGTGACGACCAACTCGCCCTTGAAGCCGGCTCGCCGCCAGCTCGAGCCACCTCAAAGACAGCCACGGGAGATGCTTCAGAGGCGCATGTCTGCGGGTGGCCAGCTGAGCGGCTTCGCGATGTCCCTTTGTGCCCTCTGCAAGGGATGCTGCCATGGCGCGATGCGTCAGCGCGCTGGGCGCCATGGAGCGAATTAAACAATGAGGAAACGTTTCTTACATTTCACCCCATGCCCAGGCCACCTCCGTCCACCCAGTTAATTAAAATGGGTACCACAGCAGTCAGTATGACGGCAGGTCGCGTGCGGGGTAAAGCGTGGGTACTCCCACCTCTTCCAAGACATCTGGCCGGCGTGGAGGTGTAGGCTAAATTATGCTCTAGAGGGGCTCGCTCGAGCTCCCTCTCGTCGCACGGAGAATTGGCTGCTTAATGGGCCGCTGGATGCCGTGAAAGGCCCGAACGTGGCCCCCATCTTTGTTTTATTGCCACGCCCCGCCCCCTTGTGTTGCATCAGCATCCGAACACCCCCGATTGACACGGTTGGCTACGTACGGTGCTAAAAAAGTTAAACGTACGTACATACTTTGTAAAAACTCCGATTGCCTGCACAACAATGAAATGGCATAAAGGGCTAATCCCATGAGAACAAAGTGGAAATCAACATCAGAAAAAAACTACGTTGCTCAGAGATGTGGAGGTGCCGTGGGCTCAGTGGGCTCCTGCCTGACTCTAGTCACGGTGCCAGCGCTGCT
This sequence comes from Lampetra fluviatilis, assembly GCF_964198595.1. Classification (NCBI taxonomy): domain Eukaryota; kingdom Metazoa; phylum Chordata; class Hyperoartia; order Petromyzontiformes; family Petromyzontidae; genus Lampetra; species Lampetra fluviatilis. The sequence goes on along the minus strand of NC_136306.1, from coordinate 582,882 downwards.
GAGAGCTGGGGTCTTCTTCCCACATGGCCTCCCAAGATCAATAAGCGGTTTCTGTAGAAGAGGAGATGGGGCCAACGTGCAATGGCGCAAAATAGAATTTAATAAATTCACAGCTTGGATTGCGTAACGTGTAGACAGAGTCAGTGAGAACCACTCTAGCGTAGAAGTTTAAATGTAAAATGTTTAGCAAGAGAAGCTTTTTAAAGGACAGCGGGATGAGGTCTATGGTGTCACTTCTCCAAGTCATCCCTGCGTCACCTATTTGCTTAGCTGCTGATAGCACAAGTGGGATGTTGATTTTAAAATATATATATTATACGGCTCACAAGGATGTTAAGATAATTTGTTTTAAATGCTGCAACGGCTTGCAGGGTTTTTCTAACTTGCAAAGTGGCCTGATGCAAAATGGGGCAGGAGTCATGCTGAGTCTGGAGAGTTCCCGTTGGTCCAGCGAGTTCCCGTTGGTCCAGCGAGTTCCCGGAAGTGCAGGGAATTCCTTTTGGTCAAGCGAGTTGCCGAGGGGTCATTTTGTCAGAGGTCACACTAATGCAGAGCATGCAGGCTGTCATGTGACTGCTTCCTTTAATCGTTTAACTGCATTTGTTAGAAAACAACATGACAAAACAAATATTAATTCTAAGTCACTATCCTAAACTCCATTTTTAATCACACATTGTTTCATGAAAGCTGTAAAAGCGTTGGTTCGACCATTGTCAGGTGGCCACGCATTCTGGCCTCATATGAGCCTCCTGCTGAGGGCAGGCTGTGGCCTTCCCAGCGCTACGTGGACTTGCGATGAAAGGGGAGAGTGGGGGAACAAAGCTAAGGGTGAAGGAGGACACCGCAGTTCCTGGTGATGCTGGCCAGCATGATTCACGCACTGTACGTTAACATGTATGTTAGCATAGTAATGTACAGTACGCCACCACTGTAACATACAGTGGTAACACATGGTAAGTTCGGTGCACGGGCTTTTACCAGGGAGGCCTTAAACAAAAGTTATAATTAATTACTGTACTTTATGGAGTAAATATTTCCAACTGAAGAAATGTGATCTCAGAATTCCCACAATGCAAATTAATATATGGCTCGCTAAATTCTGTAAAAGCCAAGATAATATTAAATAGCAATACAAGCCAAGCCACGTCAGTTTGCATCTCAATTACAGCAGTACAGTGCAAACGGATTGGATATTCTGGCCCTTTATCCGTGAAGCACCACAGTTGCAGTGGTGTCACAACTGCAGCGTGTGAAGTCGCGCGTGGCAGAGTGGTGAAGCGTCGTACTAGGCCCTGTGGCAGCGGTGGCCTGGCCTGGGCCCTCTCACTCTCAACCGTGTTCACCCAGTTAGGAATTGACCGACCGACCGCCACCGCCTGCCGGCCTCAGCACTCCGATCACGCACACACCCTCCGCTCGTCTTGGCCGAGCGCTCCACCACTCCTGTGGAGAACTGTTTTGCCGTGTCCTCCCGCTGAGCCTGTGTGCCCACACCAGGGCAGTGAGCCATCTGTGAGGTGTTACAACAGCTCCGAGGTGATATTTCTTTGCGCGGTTATGGTCCAACGGAGCACTCGCAGCGCTAGAAGTAGGGAGGGGTAACGGAACTGCGTGACCAACGATCGTACTTAAATATTCATTTACCGTGGATGACCTGTTGCAGCTTGGCTGGTAAGCGCTAGTGCCCTGAATGCGAAAACACGCCAAGCCGCTCTGCGTCTGAAGGCCAGCGCGTGCGTTCAACTGATATCTGAGCTTTTTTTGCAGCAGCAGCGGCACTGAAAACCCTCATACGGCGTAAAATAACTCTCCTCATCAAAATTTACACCGAGTTACATTGTTCTGTTCATTAACCCCCCCACCCCTTTCTTATCGAGTGTTCCTAAATGCCCTTGCACTTGATGAACCGAATGGCTCCTTCTCGTTCGTAACTTATCCTACTTGTCGCATGCACTTGTCCTCTTTGCGCAATGTGATCAAGCTTCTTTTTCAGCACAAATAGAAATGTTGACGTCGTCAAACTTGCAAGTAAGTTAACCCCTCGCTTGGGTTTCCTACATGATATTCTTGACAAGTTCATGAATGCATTTGGTTTTCAATGTCTTCTAAATGTGCACTGAACTATGGATGTTTCTGTCCATTGTGTCTTATTTCTTTTAAACGTCTCTTCTTTTTTTAGGCGTCAACACGTAAAATTACACGATCTAAATTTGAATCATGAACATTTAAGTTATTGCTGCAGAATGGTTCATCCAAATGTTTGTTAGAGAGCGCGGAAATATTGTCCGTTGCCGAGCCAGGTGCCATAATTTCTAGCAACTCCAGCCGATCAATCTGTGGACCGCGAGAGCGAGTTAGATCCAATCCCTAATCCTCAACAAGGACATGGTCGCGGGGTGGCAGCGGCCCAGCGGTGACATTCGTGACCCACGGCCAGAAAGCCTGGGGTTCGACTCCCGACTGGCACCTTTCTGTAGTGGAGCTTGTATTCTCTCCCTGGATTCTCTGGTTTCCTCCTCCCATGGCAAAACAAAAAAAAACTAACTGGTAGTAGGCACACATCTGAATGCTGAATAGTTACCTCCGAGTGACGCGATCGAGATTACACGTGTAGTGCCATAGATGGGCCACACTTACCGGCAGTGGTGGACAGGGCCCATCTGCAGGTACCTCGGACCCCCAGGGGAGGGGCCGCTGTGCCAGCCCAAGAGGGGGGGGGGGGGGCTGCTGGGGGCTCTAGGATCCTAGGCAGCTAAGCCCTCGGCGCCGGGCTCTAGGATCCCAGACAACCCAGACAGCTAAGCCCCTTGGCGCAACCAACGGGGGCTGTGGGGTATCTGGGACCCCACACAACTCCACCCCTCGATGGGCAAGAGGGATAAAAGGGCCGCTCCCTAGCCGATCGGGGCCAGTCGCAGCTCAAGACCCAAGACCAGCCAACTTAGGACCCTGGACCCCCTCGTCCCGCTTGTCCTTGTAAGGGCCGGGACGCTGTGCGGGCCAGTGGTGGGACTCTAGGACTCCCGGCTCTACGTCCTTGTCAGGGCGAGTTCCGAGGAAGCGAGAGTCTAGACCCGCACCTTGGCTGGGTCGGGTCAGGTAGCCTCCCCTAGGGTAATTTTAGCCGGAGGACCCCAGAGCGTAGCCAGAGTCAGGTACGCTAGGAGGAGGCTGTGTCTCTAGGCTGTGTCCCTAGGCTGTAACAGAGTATCAGGACTGTTGGAGTGTTGGATTGTAATAAAGAAGTTACCTCTACAAGTGTCTCCGGAACCCATTACACACGTACCAGCATCGCCCCTTACTGCAAAAATCCTTGCAGGAGCCTTCTGAAATAGCCTTGAGACCCAGTGAGGCTTTCGTGGGTTAACAATCATAATACCATCAAAAAGGTTACAGCTGAATTGTTTTGTGCTTGTGGCTATTACATATCTCTTGGCAGGAATGTGCTTCTATTACTGCAACCCTGACTCAAATTATTTCTTAATGTGGCCAAAATGTTGACGTAAAACATTCTTGAAACGAACCCGGTGCTCTCAGATGACATTCTGCAACCTGCAGACAAAACTATGCGGCGTGTATCTGAACCATGCTAACGAAATTCCAGCAGTGACATTGACTGCTCAAAAGACGTCGATAACAGGTGATTGATATTGAATTAATCGTTGTGTTATAAAAGACTTGGCAGAGGCAATCATTTGCCGAAATGTTGGACGATTTCATTCATCAGAATTTAAATGGTGCACAGTTTCTACATCGTGCCCAATTACAGCAATGTTTTTCAACCACATTGCTTCGTGGCACATGCGCCAACATGAGGGGAATTGGGTTTGATATTTGCAATGTGGTTACTGCTCATTTTTATTTGTTTCTTGTCGCGAACAGCATCACGGAACATTCGCAGGAGTAAGGTCAAGTAGTTTGACATATAGTTTTAAACAAAACACAATATCCAATTACTAAAAGCAGTTTTGCGAATTGTTAGTCAACGGAGTGGTGAGCTGGAAGAATAATAGCAATTGGCTTGTTAAACTCTGGAACGCGTGCCCGTTTAATTTGTCTGCTTAATGACACGGACTGGCCAAATCATTACGTGGCCTTACACAAAATGTTATTATGAATCAATAACAAACTGGTTAAACCATTGTTGTCAGGGTATATAATTTACTCCCAATTAGTCGTATACATTTAAAACAATTTTGAGGACAGTGCCTCAGTGTGGATTGTGAGTTCCTCAGCAGATCCCTTGCCTGGCCCAGGTTAAACTGTCACTACTAAAAAAACTATTTTTGATTTTACTGGGTAAGGCCCACTGCGCTATCTAACTCTTTTTTAGAAACGAACTGCCTATCACAAATGATACCCCAATGAAGTCGCTTATCATGTGGAAATTTAAAGCAGCCAAATACTTTAAATGCATGTTTAAATGTGGAGGGAAAAAAAACCGGAGGACCCAGAGAAATATCCACGTGACCACGGGAAGAACATGCAAACTCCAAATATACAGCAGGCATCAGGGTCGGGATGGAACCCACAACCTCCTCCATACCAGGCGAGGGATGTTGTCATCTCTCCACCATGACACCCCTAAAAGTGTTTCAACTGAGCTGCCTTGGCTCAAAGATGGAGCCTGGCGATATTTTCGGCATGTCTCCCACCACCTGCCCTGTACCAATGAGCAACTATAGGGGCTTAATGAATGCACATTGTTGTTTCAAATTGGAGGCAACAGCATTGCACTGATTACCCGTGGCCTGTGTGCAATATTTGTAAAATGCATCCGTCACATTTCAGTTTCAAGTCACTGTGACAGGAAATGTTTAACATTTGACACTTGTGTTTTAATATTGCTGTGCAGATGCCGCCAGCATGTTATGAGGCAAACACTTGAAGACTAATTTCGTCAGAAAAGTTGTAATGTTCGCATGTAAATTTACCTTAAAAAAGTGACAATTATTACAATTACATTTTATATATAATTATATATATAATGTGAAACATGAGAATAGGTTTTCCCCTTTTTTCTGGCAACAAAACAGGTGTTAAGTTGTTAAAATACCAAACTGAAACCTTTTACAAGGAATCATGTCTGCATTAACCACAATACTTGTGGTCAGAATGCAAACAAAAAACATACTCTGATAATATATGCATTGTCTTTGAAACTGATTGGGCCACACCAGAGACAGCTTTGAAAGCTTGCCAGAAAAATGGGAAAACCTATTCTCATATTTTGGTACTGGCAAAGGAGGTCCCATGATGTAAATGTGAAAACACACCTAAAAACGTGCGGAAATGTGGCTTGCTGGAATATGTGGCCTACTGGCTTGGTAGCCTTCACTGTTGAAATGATGGCACCCGAAACATAAAACGGCTGAATCTCAACCCTAGAGTGCAGCTCGCGAGAGCCTCTGCACAGTTTACGACCGGTGGTCCTTCCACCCTCTTGCATGGGCTAGCCTGTGCTCTTTTCATTTCTCTGTGTGTGTTTTTTTGCTTGTGTCTAACTAAGTGAGCCTTTTACATTTTTATTGCTTTTTTTCTCTGCATCTTTCTTTCCTCCTCTCTCTCTCGCTCCTCCCCCCATTTCCAGATGGGGGTAGTGAACGCCTTCCAGGGCGGCTCTTCCTTGCAGGGATCTCTCAGGCGGCAGCCTTCGGTAGCTAGCCACCACCACGATGTAACAAACCTTTCTACCCCAACACACGCAGCTGCAGGCACTCCTCCTCTCACCACCACCAATACTGCCGCCACCACTTACGGGCGTGAGTCTGATCTCTTCGTGTCTGCATGATGAGCTAAAATTGCTGCAACCCCCTTTTTTTACCCCTGACCGCACCTCAGTCACCTTTAATATGCCGCCTCATACAGCCTGGTCACTGTTCCTCACCTGTGCATTTGTAATGCTTGGATTGTTTTTTTGTTTGTTTCTTCTTGCATTGACTCGCTTAACTCTGCCTTGGTGTTTTCCCTCCAGCGATTGGGTTAACAAACGAACAAACAACAATCGCAAACTAACTACCAAATAAGTTAAAGCTGAATGTTTGTCGGACCCTTGCATAATAATAATCGCTTTGTCAAAATTAACATTTATTCATTCTCCCAAGGAACATAACCTTTTATCCTCCCTCCCGACAAATTATTATTTGGTTTAATTTGAGATGGTTTTGTTGTCGGTGGCTGGTGCCACTCTGCGTTGCTTGCTGGGGCGCGGTGCCCTACCGGCCAGAGAGCTCAAAGCAACCTCCAGCAACTGCAGGCTGTAGGCTACGGCCTGCCCCAAAAATGCTGTGCAATGTTTTTTATCTGCATGGGCATGCGATTTTCATTTTAATTGTGATATGATTTTGGTAGTGAGGTACATGTGCCCTCCTGTGTGCTCCTCATGTTGAGTTCGATTTTATTTGAACGGAGTGACCCCCTCGGTCATTTGAAGCTTGTTTTTTTTTTGTTCATTAATATGTTTCATTAAGAAACTCCCCCCCCCCCTCTTGAGATGGAGCATCTGGTCTGCAAGGGTGTCCATGTGTTGGCAGAACATCATGGGCTTTGGCATTTCCAAGGTGTAAACGGCCGAACACGTTTAAAGTGTCTCAGCAATGTTTGTTAATTCGTTGCAATTTGTAACTGGTAACACAGCTTCTACCTTGACGAGAAGATTAATTGTATCGTTCTCGGTTGTGTTTCATGCGAGTCGAGATCGGCAGTTAATGTTTTGTCGCATCGCAATTGGAGGCCCGTCAACTAATTGTTTCTCAACCTTGTTATTGAATAGCGTTTTGGTTCTTCACTGGAATGTCAGGGATGTCTTCAGCATTTTGTCAGATGGGAAAATCGTAATCATGCCAAGACCACAACAGGTCTCCCTTAGGCCTGTATTCTTAGTCACGGCTCGGCTTAGGCTTGATTCTGGCTCACGTGAGCCGACAGAAAACCACATGTAGACTCACTTAGGCTTCTGTGGAAGCAACTCAGCATTTCAATCCTGAGCTGAGCCATGTTAAAAAGCCGAGCCAGAATCGAGCCGTGAATAAGACTACGGCCCTGAGTCTCAATGGGCTCACGCTTGGTTCCATCGATCCAACAATGTCAGGCCACGTGTGAGCCCGAGAACATCAGAGGCCATTGCACAGTTCAGTTGAAATGTGCTGCCCCATTCACCAATTCCTTACTGACCAGCGTGAAGTACGGTCAAACCCCCACCATCTCCAGCATGATGTGGTGGAAACTCTAATTCAGTGGGTGGGTTGCCAAAGGGCTGCCAGTTATTTTCCCATCATATTTTATTTCAATGCTGAGACGGGCATTGACCAGTTTTAATAAAGTTAGAAATGTTTTCGTTACTCAAAAAGGTTACATCGTCCAACTTCCCTTGCCCTGCACGCCCCGCGTGGTCGTGGTGGGCCGTGCTGATCAGCGGCCCTGCGTGCTCCGTGGGCCGGGTGTCGTGTGTGTTGTACTTTTTGCCCAAGAGCCAGACACGGGGAATTCAGAAAGCAATACAGAAACCAACATAGGTTTCACTTGTTTAATGTACGTGCTGTGCTTCAAACGTGCGCTACAACTCGGTAATATCAAGCGATATTTGTCAGTCAAGTTAACTTCTGAAAAAGGTTTGATATTTGCATATTTATAAAATGATCTTCCCAATATGGCCCATTCTATAAATTAAGTTACACATTCTTACATCTTAATGTTGCAAATGAAAGGCCATCAAACTCTAGGTGAGTTAAACAAAATTATCCAAGTAGTAAGTTTACATAAAGCAGCGTTATTCATTCACTCCATTTGCGCCCCTAATCGCTGCTGTAGAATTCTCAACGCACACAGATTTCGCACCGAGGCACGGGAAGCCACAGATGAGAGGGAACGCAGTCTGAACCTGGCATCAGCAATCGCCCAAGCTCTGTAATCCTGAATTGAGATGTTTGGCCGACTGCGCTAGTGAAGCGCACTCATGGACAATTGCCTTGCCAACGATGACAAAAATATAGTTTAACGTTTTTCGACTTGAATCTCGTTAAGCAATGTGATGAATATGTGCAGCAGCTAGTGCAACATTTTCGTCTGGATGTCCAGTGGATAGCTGCGTACTGTGCATTGTAAAACCTGGGACCGTGTACATCATTCTGAGAGTGACTAGCATCGGAAAGTTCACCTTTATTAATGTGCGTGTAAATTAATGATTTCTCACGAGGCCACTGTAAAGTTATTTTAAGATGTAAGGAGTGTGAGGGACAAAACAGCGAATGCTGGATTTACTGTGCTGTCTGATGCTATGACCTACCGCACGAACTAGTCTGATGTTATTAAAGTGGCTACCCGAATGGGAGATACTGAAGGAATTATGCCTGGTCCGTTACAGCCCCGTATTGTCATTAAAAGGGCCCAACATTGCTAATTTCACATGCAATTGAAATGTAGCCGTCTTGTTGGAGTTAACCTGAGAATCGCTCAAATTGCCATCTTCAAAATTGTTCTGCGTGAAACGATGCGGAAAATTGTCTCTTTCGCTATCGGCAGATGCTTTAATTTGTGCGCGTAATCAATTGTTGCTGTTTATGCAACTTATGAGACAGAATTTACAAGAAACAATGGAAATGAGACAGCGGAGGGTCAATTCCTAAGGAGAATCACCACCCCGCACCGTGACGATTCCGAGGCCCAGTGGTAGCCCCTTGTTGCAGAGGATTGCCGATGGAATCTCTGGCAGGTTAATACCGCGGGCCTATTAACTTAGACATTCACCATCCACTTCACAGTCAATGTTCAGGATCCCCTGACATCATTCGGAAAAGTGTAGGCCCATATTCGACAAAACTACCTGGCAAATTACTCAATTTGATTACAAATACCGTTCCCCTACTGTGAAACTAATGTCGAGCGTGTCTGTGCAACATAGCCGCTTCCTTCGTGATACCCTTGCGCTGTAATAATGGTGCAATTAACAGATGTCCAAAATCAGTGGTTCTCAACCGGGAGTACGCGGACCCCTGGGGGTGTGGTAACGTCCCAGGGGGTACGTGAGGTGATTTATAAATGTGTGAAATTATACATAAAGAGTAATTGGTGAATAATCACGTACGAATCTGACAATATAAATAACTACGGTAAAATGTGTATCCATATGGTAATCTAGAACGATATAAAATACCTTTATAAACTCATTGATTGTAAACAATGCGGTTTACAAGAGTAAGCAGCGTTCGCAAACAAATGACGTGACGCATGCAGAACGTCCGTTGAATGTTTTTATTCGCTTGCAGTTACTCGCTAGTTAGGATACCTCACAAAATTGGACAATTGGTAAAAATATTGATGTTCATTATTCATGCATTTATTTCTCAGAACCATGTTCGGTCAGGCAAGGGGGTACTCGGTTGAAACAAACTTCAACAAGGGGTTACAGTCGCCAACAAAAGTTGAGAACCACTGCGCCCAAATGATATTGTTCATCGATCGGCTTGCAGGGTGAGTCGCCGCACGCCTGCAGGGTGCGGTAGGGAGTCGCAATGCAGCCGCGTCGTAGAGGGGCACGGTGTCGCCCGGCGCTGCCCGCTGGCGCCACGGCCAACGCAATCATCAACATTGCGCTGCTCTTGCTGTTGCGCATTCATAATGCCCCGTACCGCTATCGAAACGCGAAAACCAAACAGGCCAAGGACTTTGTACAACGACGCAAATCCCTATTGCATGTTGAAAGGTTCCCGGTTAAATAATATAATTGAACGCGTCTTATTCCTTCAACCTCCGTTCACGTTCGCAGTCAAGAAATGTACGCGTCGAAGCACTGCCCCGTGAACCGTTATTACCAAACGCAATGGTATGCGCCGTACAACTCACGTTTATCCAATGCCATTCTTGTCTCCAGATGGTTCCTTGATTGCAATCACACTTGCAGAGGCTGCTTACATGTGCATGTCTACATTTCCATTTTTCATTTTTTTTAACAGTTGACCTATGCATGTTGCAGTTTGGTTGCATTAAATACCACGAATTCTTGAACAGGGGTGCGTTGTTGTACGTACATTATTATTGTACATGCAGTCCGGTCATCATGGTGGAATCCGGCTATTCACAGCCCCCTGACCAATGTCCTCTTTGGCAATATTCCGGCATCAAACTCAAAGTGATTTCCCGCTCAAATGAGCATTGAGGCAGTTGCAAATCTCCCGTTTACAGCCCTGGGCCAGCGATGGAAATTCCCCGGTCTCATGGCAGGAGCCCTCCTATCCATAGGGCCAACCACTCTTGACTACCCCACAAAGTGGTTGATTGCGTTTACATGTTATGCATAATATCTCAGGCGATGTACATTGCACTGTCTAGTCGTGGTACATTATTGTTGATGACATTGTGAATTTAATCTAACCATTCCCAACATGCGTTTCAATACCACATCATCGGATATCCGCGTCGGAAGTCGTCGCCTCCGGTGGTAGCTCGCTCGTTGTGCCACGCGACGACCGGGCACTAACTTTGTCGCGGACGTGATAGCAGGCCACATGGTGAACCATTTGCTTCTAGGAGTACCGCTCTCAATTGTGCTCGAGAAAAGACGTTGGCTTGCCCCGTGCCTGCAAGCGGATGTGCCCGTGTCCAACAGTGCATCGTAGCGGATGGAGCAGCACTAAGTGTGTAGCAGCAGCAACCGCGTGGCCTGTAGCTGCGTAAAAAGTAAAGCGTTGTGAATCATACTCGGAAATTGTGCTGATGAAAATATTTAACAGCGTGTAGCTACATACGTGCTACATATTGACCAATTGCCCAGAGTGGATAGGGTTTGGGGTGATGTGGTGAGCAATAGTGGGCAGCGCAGCAGAATCCATTGTCCTGCTTTGCTCCCACGTCTATGCTCCTTGCCATAGCCAACCTGCACTGACCAGCAGGGTGACGTATGGTTAAAAGAAAAATATAATTTTGGTTTTCTCCCATCATTCCGGTTGTAGTCTGTATGGCAATCTGGTTAGGATGAACCTGTAGAATGAGTACACGCCTGATGCTGCTTTATACCTCGAGGTGACCTTAACTGGTTTCATTTTGTTTATAATAATAACTGACATAGGTATACAGAGAATGCATGTTTATTTACTAATGTATTCCTCTATATGTGCTCTCTCTCTGTCTTTATCTCCTGTCCAACTCAACTTTCATCCATTTATTTTAATTCACTATGCTTTCGTCTCCCTCTCCACTCTTGGTTCCCGTGTTTCATCTCTCTTCGGCTCACCACCCTTCTCCTGCCTTGCCCCTCGCGGAGCCTCGTCGTGCCACCCAAACCCCTCCGCGTATCCTGCCGCCCCACTCTCACCCATTCCGAGCAATCCCTCTCCTTCTCGCCCTCTCCTCAATTCCCACCCTCCCCCCCGTCGTCTCCATTCCGTCTCCTCCACCCCCTATCCCCCCATCGCGCCTGCCGCAGATCCGTGTGGTGAAAGCATTCCGTAGCTCGCTGTACGAGAAGCTCGAAAAGCCAGAAGCCCGCTCCTCAATCCACAACTTCATGACGCACCCCGACTTTGGCAACGGCGCAGGAAACGGCTCCGAGCCGCACATCCCCCTGATCGACGACACGGACGCGGAAGAGGACGACGCCCCGACCAAGCGGCGCCAGCACGGCAGCGAGGACAGCCTCGCGGCGCACTCCCCCAACCGCAACAACAACGCCAACTACGACCGCCACTCGGGCGCACGCCCACTGCCGCAGCCCCCTCTCTCGAGCTCCTACCTGGGAGCGTACAAGCCGCCCGTGGCTCACAGCCGGCCCGGCAGCCCGCTGCTCAGCTTCGAGACCTCCTTGTAGGAGAGTATCGCCGGCTCCCATTTTTCGGTTCTTCACTTGAGGTTCCCCCCCCTAGACTGTGCTGTCCGCAATCGGCGTGTGTGCAGAACCCCCCCCCCCCCACGGCATCGCTCACTGCCCCGCGCAACCTCCCCCACACCGGTCACCCCGCACTGCGGCCGCCGCTTGTTTTGAAATTGACGCGCTTTTTGTGTCGCACTTTAGCTTTTAACGTCATCCGTGAAGGGCGCGTGACTGGTGATAGCTTGACGCACATCGTTATTTGACGAAAACTTTAATTTGATAGATTTGTTCAGGTTTCGCGTGACACTATATAACAAGAGTGAGGTTTTCTGCACACATACCGCCACTATTTTGCATGCTTCCCTTCCAATGCATCTGAGATGTTGTGCTGCTGGGTGTTTAAGGCATGACTTTTGCTCATAGAGTAAACGGTATTGCGGCGTCGGCACGCGTCACCCGGTTCCGCGTGCGTCCACGTGCATCTTGCGTCTGCATGTGCACTTGAGTCCCAGTCCGTGGCTACGCGAGTCCCCGTTGTGCGGTGCGAGGTGGCGCCACGCTCGTAGGCGTGACGGTCAATCTTCGGCCACTCCACTGGCGAGCACCGTACCGGGTACCCGATGGTTTAGGGATTCGTGAGGTCGATTGAGCCCAGAGCGAGCGCGTGAGCAGCCCTGACGAGTGACTTATTGGCCCCAATGCCGCACGATGTGCGCTGTGTTGGCCATTAAGGTGCTCGCTAACAGCACCTGCCCCGACAGCTCAATCGAGCTAAATGAGGCAGTCGTTTTTCTGTGTGCGCGTGCACGCGTGTGCGTGTTTCGGTGCGCGCGTGCGTGCCAAGGTATAAGTGTGCCCCAAAGCCGTTTGTGTGGACAAGTGAGCGTACAAGTCAAACCGCTATAAAAAAAAAAATACTCCTTCGTTACTCCTCGGGCCTGCTTGTTCATTCATGCCGGTCGGTTCGAGTCGAGCGCGATCACCGCTGGAAACGGGCACCCACGTTCAATGTGTGCATGCATGCCTCTAGAACAACCGTGGACAACGGCAGACTCGTCATCTTAAGCGTTTTAATTTCATGGGGGGGGGGGGGGTTTGCCTCGATATTTAATGGATTGTGAGACGTTCCTGCCATCGGCTTATACTCGTATGGATATATTTGTTTCCAAAATGATAAATGCAGTTTTGTTTACAAGGGATTTGTAGATATTGTGTGCGCGTTGCTGCTCTAAGCTCACGTGGTTTTAGGTGGCGGCCATGAAAAGCCATTCTGATGATTAAGAAAAAAAATACTGCTGCAATATCTGGCGTAAGCTCAGGGGAGCGCCAGGGGAAGGGTATTTCATTCTGAACACCCCGAAGGAAGCGACGGTGTGAGCTCCAGAGGCCGGTTGGGCTGCAACATGCGCGTCGGAAGCATTACGGAGCATTAACTATTTATTTTGCGGGGGTGTTCCAGTATCGGGCTAACCCTGCGTGAACCTCTGCTGGTCCTGGAGTGTTTTAATAAGCTGTGCACCAATATGATATTGGCCTGCTGTTGTTGACTCCTGTCAAATATTGTAGATAAAAAAACGGCATATATGCTAGCCAAACGTACAGATGAAACGGTGGTCTATTTAACGCGTGGTTATTACGAGTCTAGAAAGACGTTCGCTGTGGGGTTTTTTTGTTTGAGTGAAAGGGAACATTTTTGAAGTGTAAGAGATTTTCCGTAACTTGCTAAAAGGCTAACATGTGTTTCTCTCTCTTCTCTTTTCTCTCTTGCTACGACACTGGTTTCATCAAACATCGATAATAACCGCTTGGCGCAGGAGGGCATCTTATTTTCTTGTCGTTGCTGCTGCTGCTGCATGTGCGTGCTCAATACCTGGGTATTCGTGGGCTCTCCTCCTCGGGAAGGGAATGCTTTTAGCTAGGTAGGAGAGTTATTCAATGACGTAATGCAACCCGTTTTCATTTTGTCTGTAGACGGTGAATTGTGAGTGTCCTGGTTGTATATGTGAGTGATGAATCTGTGTAGATTTCTTTTTCATAAAACGAAGGCGAAAAAAAACCTTACGATTTAGACATTTACGATATATTACACACTCCAGCGTGACCTTTTAATTGCAGCTCTGCAGGCTGTGTTTTTCTAGAATTTGAAATCCCGATCGCAATGACTTCTTCTCACCTTTAGAACCGGAACTATCTTTCCAAGGGGCGTAATGTTGATGTTACTTCATTGTCACGGGCCTGCACTATGAACCCCCATGCTCCTTCAACATGGAATCTTGCTCACTTAGTCACTTTTTTCAACATTGTTTGTTACGTTTTTCTTTTTGTTGAGACTGTGGTATTCAGGGATGTAATATTAAACAAAACAAAGTTAATATTCCAAATAATATGACTTTGCTGTGCTGCGCCGTTCCTGACCGTTGTGTTTCCGAGTTGGTTGAAGCAGTTTCCCCGATGGTTTCGTGTCTCCGGAATGAATGCATGCTGCGCGTGTGTTGTAGCGCCCTCCACCACATCCTCCTTGTCTCCCCTCGACACACTGTGCAATGACCCCTCCCCCTCCCTCCATCCCCCCCGGCTTCCCTGGTGCTGTGGCGTTGCCCTCTCATTCTTGGCTGTTTCACACTCTTTGCGTTGTGACCTCTTTCATGCATGATTTTCTCTCTCTCCCAAATGCGGAGATTTTTAAAACTTGGGGATGATTTTTGCGGATGACTTTGCGTTTGATTAAATTTAACCCTTGTTTGAAGAAGGTGCACGTGGTAACCCTCTCACAAAGGTCAATAACGTGAGAATGGAAAGGTCTTGAAGATCGGTAGCTAAAATGTTTCGATTCAAATCGTAGTTTTTAACAAAATATATCTCAAAGTGTAACTATTTTTCCTCCAGTCTTAAAACAATCTCTGGTCTTCTAAACAACACGGTGGGGGTTTTTTTTAAGATGTGTATTTTTGAAACGAAGGTAAAACTTTTAAAAACAAAGCGATCGCAGCGTTTAAGAATGAGCCCATTTTAAAATTGCCAAAGGCTGGCTGTCGTTTCGCGAGTGACGGCTCTCGCATCACGTGGGCTTGCCGCGGAGCACCCAGTCGTGCTCTTTGGTCAAATGGTTGCTCATTCACTTAGCCGGTTCGTATCTCTCAATTGCTAACAACAAAACAACAACACCCACTTCTACTGTAAGCAAAAATGTTTATGTTATTTTTAACCCCTACACATGCTGTAAATAAAATGATGTATTCGTGTCTGTGTTCCTTCCACTGGTGAGCATTTTCGATTTTTACTCTCCAGCGTGCGTTTGCCTGCGCGCGTATGAGTGCAACCTCTCCGTGCCGTGAAGCGGTGGGCAGCAAGGTCTGTACCTTACTCGCCGTCAAGACAAACGGACATTTACAACCACGTGCAGTAGACGCTGTGTAATGAACTAGATGACTACTTTTGAAAACCGTTACCCTGTTACCCATGACTTCTGTTATCCCGCGGTAGCATTAGAGTCCGGGGAAAACTCCAGTTAACCGTGGGGTCCAAATCTTCCCCATTGCCGTCAAGCGCACATTTTCTGAAAGTAAAATTGCAGAACGGCGTCCAATTTACCTGCGACGTGTCGTGAATAATTTGAGGTGTGGGCGACATGTAGTATTGAACACGGAGGCACACACGTTTATTACACAGCCCCAACAGGGCTAACTACATAAACGTACACATGCCAACTCGACCCCAACAGGGTAACAAAATAACCGGGTCAGTCAGTAACATTCGGACTGACCCACGATGCCGAGCGAAGACCGACGATTGAAGAGACGTAGCCCCGAGGGTTGATTCCAGAGAACAGCCCAGAACACTCTCGGGACTGCCCCTTTATGCTCCTGGGCGTGGCCTCACTCTGCCTTCGGCCACGCCCTCTTCGAGACCTTTCCCGAAGGATCTCGACCGAGCAACACGTGTCCCTCAAGCCCCCCTCGGAGCCCCCCCTCACTACCCTGTTCCGGTCACGTACCCTCTCGGGTTCACCCAGACTACCGTGTCCTGACTTGCCCTCTCTCAGGCCGTCACCAGTACTATGCCCACTAGGGCCTGTTCGCATGCCGTACTCACTCTGGCCCCAGAGAGAAGTTCCAGGCGAACAGTAGCATTCTCATAACAGTGCCTGGCGCTAACACCGTAGTGACACCCTTAATGTCACTACATCACTCCCCCCTTTATAAAACAGCCATCCCGGCTGTAAACCCCCCCAATTTAAAAGAAAGAAAAAACTCGGCGGCATCCCTTTTTAACCCACAACCGTTCCGGCCGTAAATCTACCCAGTTTTTAAGGAGAGTTGAAAACCCGACACTTAGCAAGTCTCAAATGATCAAAAGTGTTGCAACGGAGGCTTGCAGCCCACGGCGGCACAACAATTTCCGAAAACCGAATATGTACAACACCGAAAAACTAAATAAAAGGGGAAGATTTTAAAGAAAAGGAGGAAAAAATGATGGCACTGTGCACGTGCCAAGAACGCACCAAAAAATGTTGGCACTGCGAACGTGCCAAAAAATGTTGGCACTGCGAACGCGCCGATTCGAGAACCAGAAATCCCCTGAGGAACAACCCCCGTGGACACGCGCCCCAGCTCGTCCGGCGCACCAGACACACAGCCCTGAATTGGTGGATCCTGCTCCCTTCCGTAAATAAGAAAAAACGGTGAGAAGCCGGTGAAGGCGTGAGGGGCCAATCTGTATGCCGCGAGAACACCTGGGACGTGCAGATCCCAGTCAGACTGGTCCTCATTGACCTGCTGACATAGCATGGATGTCAAGGTTCTGTGCAGACGTTCCACCATGTCATCAGTCTGTGGGTGATAGGGCGAGATGCGAACCGTTTTGGTGTCTAACAAATCACACACTTCCTTAAGTAGTTTAGAAAAAAATGTTTTGCCTTGGTAGTATTGAACACGGAGGCACACACGTGTATTACACAGCCTCAACAGGGCTAACTACATAAACGTACACATGATAACTAGACTCCAACAGGGTAACAACACCACTTTAACAGTAAAACTACATAACTGGATCAGTCAGTAACATTCTGACTGACCCACGATGCCGAGCGAAGACCTACGATCGAAGAGACGTAGCCCCGAGAGTTGATTCCAGAGAACAGCCCAGAACACTCTCGGGGCCGCCCCTTTATGCTCCCGAGCGTGGCCTCGCTCCGCCTCGCTCCACCTCTGGCCACGCCCCCTTCGAGACCTTTCCCGAAGGATCTCGACCGAGCATCACGTGTCCCTCAAGCCCCCCTCGGAGCCCCCCCTTACTATCCTGTCCCGGTCACGTACCCTCTCGGGTTCACCCAGACTACCATATCCTGACTTGCCCTCTCTCAGGCCATCACCAGGACTATGCCCACTAGGGCCTGTTTGCATGCCGCACTCACTCTGGCCCAAGAGAGAAGTTCCAGGCGCACAGTAGCACTCTCGTGACAGTGCCTGGCGCTAACACCGTAGTGACACCCTTAACGTCACTACGCATATACTAAGTAACTCCTATTATCCGAGATTTTTCGTGATATATTGCTTTTACCGCCAGACGCCGCGTGTTCGGCTGTGGGGAATGATCACGGGGTCAGCGATGAATATCTCCAAGTGGCCTGACGTAATAATAATTACATTTATATAGCGGATTTTCATCAAGGATTTAAAAGCACTGCACAGGACACAGCAGAAGGGGGAACTCGGCATAATAATGTTATACAATAATCCCTCGTTTATCGCGGTTAATGGGGACCGGAACCCCTCGCGATAGGTGAAAATCCGCGAAGTAGGATTGGCCCCCTAGGAATTTCCGTATATGTGTGTGTGGGTACCAGAATGTTTAAAATATGTATATTTATACTTTATATATATATTTTACTTAAATCTATTTAATTATTAAACCTTAATATTATACATTCACTCTCTCTCTCTCATACGATACGTATTATGGTGTTCTACACTCACCAATGACAGTAGTATCTTGAGACTTGACTCCAGTAATGACGACGACGATGACAATGACGATGACAATGACGACGATGACAGACCTGTGCAGTTCGATGAATGTGATGATGAATGATGATGGTGTTACTGCACAGGTATAATGAGGCCTTTAAATCAGTTCGAAAAATCCGCGATGCACTGAGGCCGCGAAACTTGAACCGCGAAGTGGCGAGGGATTACTGTAATCCGTTTATTAAAACGAAAAGTTGAATAAGCGGAAGTGTATAAGTAGGTTTTAAGATGCATTTTAGAAATGTCCACAGACTCAGATCCTGACATCTCGTGGAAGAGCGTTCCATAGCCTGGGGGCTACATGAGGTACATTTCAGTCACCCATACACTGAAACCTCCACCTGGGAATGCAGAGACGAGCTGCATCCCCAGATCTTAGGGACCAAGACGGGACATGGATGCAGCATGTCAGTGATGTAGGCTGCTCTGTTCGGAGTCACAGAATCATAGTATAATGGAGCAAGTGTGAGTTTGTTACTTTGGATTTTTGTTACATATACGGTTTACCGGATGTAATACGACACGCGTCTACGACGTGCGTGCAGTATAAGGCCACCATTGATCGATTTACGACGCAGACACCTCTCCGATGACGCATCTTCCCATGTGACTGAATACGTGAACAGAAATTCTTCTACTTTGCAACGTAGTTGAAAGTGAAGTTTTTTTCTCTCAAAAGGTTACATTCACGTAAACACAGCAAGGAAGAAGACAAGGTTAAAAATACATATTTTAGAAACAAACATTTATTTGTGTCACTTTCAGTAAAAATGTCACGTTCAGTACTGCACTGTAAACTCTTGACCTATCCATTTATAGCACTAAGGGACTGTTTTCCAACATCTTATAGCACTAGCAATGGTTCATTCTTTATATGAACATATTTCACTAAATCCCATATTTCTAGCATTTTTTGTGAGCATTTTTATAACATTGTGTCTATGGCAACATGAGTTCCGAAAAATGGCGATCTGATTTATGACGGGGGTTTCCAGGGACGCATTGTAACGTCGTAAACGCAGGGACCGCCTGCAGTACCCTTTCAATCTTGATTTGAAGCTTTCGTGACTGCAGGGATCCATACTCTTTGGTTCTTTCGGTAAAGTCACGTAGGTATAAAAATAAAATAAATCACGACGTTTCGGGCGCAACACAAGCGTCCCTCACCAGGTGGGAAAGTATGGCCTACTGATGCATTGTCATCCTCTCAGCCGACAAGGGCCATGCCACTGTTATCATGGATAAAAGCACTTACAACAACAAAATTCAGGACCTTCTTAATGATGGCAGCTATACTAAAATCAACAGAGATCCCAACAACTGCCTAGCCACAAAAACCAACAATATCATCACTAAATCGACTTCTCTAATCGATCAGACCAAGCAGCGCTCTCTAAAACCTTCGGCTGCTAGACCACCCCGATTTTATTGCCTTCCAAAAATCCACAAAGTAGGTACCCCACTCCATCCTATCGTCTCCACCATTAACTCACCCACCTACAAACTGGCCCGATTTATATCTGAGACCCTGCTTCCTTTCACGAGCAAGTCCACCTCAGCTGTACTTAACTCAGCTCACTTGGTTTCTCTAATCAAGGACATCTCACTGTCTCCGGATGATTTGCTTGTCAGTTTCGATGTAGTCTTTCTGTTCACCAATATACCTGTACTTGACACCATTGCAATCATTGACAACTTGGTCCAACAAAGACTGAATCCAGATGTACCAATTCTGGTAAGGCACTGTCTTACCAACATATACTTCACCTGGAATGGTACATTCTACAAACAAAATGAGTGTACCCCAATGGGTTCTCCCTTATCACCAGTGGTAGCGAATGTTTTCATGGATAAATTTGAAACAGATGCCATCCAGACATCCACCCTACGTCCTTCCTTGTGGAAGAGATACGTAGATGACACGTTCGTCATCTGGCCACGTGGCCTGCCAGCACTGAACCAATTTCCCAACCACATCAATTCCGTACACCCGTATATCAAATTCACCATGGAAGTGGAAAAGGATGGCAAGCTACCATTCATGGATGTTTTGATCGAAAAGAGACCTGATGGCTCGTTGGGACATTCGGTCTACAGGAAAGCCACCCACACGGATGCCTATCTAATGCCTGACTCCAACCACTATTCAGCCCAGAAGAATTCCCTCATCAAAACACTACACCATAGGGCCCGTTGCATCTCCGACCAGAACCACCTAGCTAGTGAGTTAGAGAACGTACACCAATCCCTCAGGATGAACGGATACTCGGACCGTACAATCCGCAAAACTGCCTTCCCAGCCATGGGGAGACAACCTTCTGAGGAGCCAACCAAAACCGCACAAGTTTGAAATAGGAGTAAAGTACAACTAATATCGGAAGGTGGTAGGATGGGAACATCATAGCC
This sequence comes from Lampetra fluviatilis, assembly GCF_964198595.1. NCBI lineage: Eukaryota > Metazoa > Chordata > Hyperoartia > Petromyzontiformes > Petromyzontidae > Lampetra > Lampetra fluviatilis. The sequence goes on along the minus strand of NC_136306.1, from coordinate 562,647 downwards.
AATTATGACTTACACTGGTTGATAACGTCCTTCCAATGATTGCTCAGTTTGTACCCATCTTCTCGGTTGAAATTGTGTCTGTGTATATATATTGTGTATGTGTCTATATATATGTATGGCATATGTATGTACGAAGATATCTATGTGACTTTACCGAAAGACCCAAAAATATGAATTCATGCAGTCACGAAAGATTGAATATGAATTTCTGCAGTTACGAAAGCTTTAGGTCAAGACACATTCATAGTTAAGCGATCTAACCCATAACACCTATTGTGGATGCTACATTACTTGCAAATCCATGCCATCATTGCTGTTGATTTTATCAATTAAATGATGATGAGCCGTTTTCCTGGTGAAGAAAGAGTCTGCAAAGGCTCAGGTACAGTGCATAATGAATTAATCAACCAGCTCAACCCCATTCCGGATTTCCCGTTCACTTTCTTAAACTGAAGGTTGACTCCTGCATTACGCACCCTCGGAAGTTCGATTAAAGCGATGGACACTCGCAATTGAACACGTGACATCATCGAACGATGCACAATCACGTAATCGAAGCTTTTATTGCAAAGTGGACCTCACGACAAGAAGAGGCTATCCCTCGGATTCCTCCAGCTGTGAATATATTTCCATTCTCGGTGACACAAAAACAATTGTCCAATTCATCCCTCTTTTGGAGTCACCCACCCACAACAGCCGAGGACGAACGCTGCAGAAAATTGGAATCTTCCCGAAAATTGGAATGTGGGTTTACTCTCCAACACACAACCAGTGTGCTATACTAGTAACTAATTGGCATGTTTTTTTAACGTGACAAACCTTACTAATTGGCTGTGTCGGGTAGTGGCGGGTTTCACGTCACATTTCAATTTTTACGTCATGTTTACGCGATATAAACCACAGACCTCTATTATGGAATCTTCCTCCTTTCCGCCATGTTTAGATCACGCCCAATATTACGCGTGGCAAACACGCGCACTGGATAAAGCTAAGCCATCAAGATTCTGGCTCAGAAGGCTTCGTATCAGAACAAAGATGGAAAAAAATACGGATAATGTGAGTGTGTAAAATTAGTAGGTAGCTTTTGAAATACAAAAAAAAATCCTGAAGGTCATTGTTCACGGCTTAATTACAGTAGTTTACATTTTACGATTGCATACAAGTATCTTAGCTTAGGCTTCATGAGTTACATTTGAAGCCTCAAGGCCCCCCAAGCCCTATTTCGGGCCCGAAATATTCTCGTCACGAGTAACCAGAAATTCCGCCTCTCACAGTCGATGGACATAAATATATCAACGAATTGCGGTTTACCCGTATTCTTGTACAGGGACATTGAGTTTTCAGGTCCATACGATGTACAGCCGTTTTAATACGGGCAAAAAAGTGTCGGTGTTTCTCCCTTGTGATGGGACTGTAGGATGCACGTTGAGATTACGGTAATAAGGGCACGGGGGGACCAATCAGATCTGAATTGGTCTGTAATAAGCTGGCAGCACTAATAAGGGGCTGACAGGTATGAAATATGCATAAAAAACCATACAGTGCAAAAAAAATAACTCCGCACATTTGTCAATAACGCAGCAGCGTCAGCAAAAACAATCGTACAGCGAGAGGGGGTATCGTGCCAAACATCCCGCGACTGCAAAATCGCCTGCGAGGCGCGGTTCGTCCACTAGGAGGAGTTGGGGCGCCGCCCCACCAAGCAGCTGGAGATAATATTTTTTTTTTCGAATAACACATTTTTTTTCTATAAATTGTTTCGTCGTGTTACCATTTTTTAAATGTATATACTGATTCTTTCAACGCGAATTGGCTAATGAAGATAACATTTTAAGTTGTTAAAATTAGAAACCGCAGCAACACTGAAGTCTGATTTGTGCCTCGGGGAGGTCTCGGCGCGGCTGTGAAGGCGTCCAAAGTGAGAGATTTCCCTTCTTCATTCGTTGCGATGAGCTTCGAGCATTGCAGCCACGCCGTTTGAGACCCATTCCTGGCGGTGAAAAAAGGCGCCCATGGCTGTAATGAGAGACGATGTCACAACGCGAGGTTGTGACATCGTCACAGCCACCACGTAGGCGGGTGTACGACGGCATGTGGCTTTTATTGTACAGCATGCGACGTCTTGTTTGCCTTGGCTAATTTGTTGAGTCATGTTAGGTGATCTTTAGGCTTTTGGCAGTGTCAAAGTGGTTGTGTAGTGTGGACTTGAGGGTCATAGGGATAGCATTTGAGTGCTTTGTTCTTTTGTTTCGTATAACATTTTGATTTAAAGCTTTCGTGACTGCAGGGATTCATATTTGTGGTTCTTTCGGTAAAGTCACGTAGAAGGGAAACACCTGATGATGAGTGCTTGTGTTGCAGTCGAAACGTCGTGAGAATTGTATTGTTTTATATATTTTTATTATTTTATTGTTTCCTTTCTACGTGACTTTACCGAAATAACCAATAATTTGTTTCGTATTGTTTATAAATGCCTACCCTTGGTAGATAAGACTGTTAAATCACTTTCACAGGAAGGCCAATAACATGACGAGGTCTTTCTTAATTAAAACACCACATTTTCAGAGGTCACTCACAACAGCACCACCTAGTGGCGATGTCACGAGCCGCCACTGACGCTCCGGAAAAACGCGTTAACTCGGCGAGGCCTTGCTGGGGTCAAGCAAGCGAACTACGAAGGTGCAGCAGCTGTGCGTGTTCTAGTCCCGCGTATGAGCCGCATGGCAATGTGTTCAGGAGCTCGATGCCCTCCAATGCCGAGGCCTCCTGCTGGCCACGGCCGAGAGGGCTTCAGCAGACAGAGAGTTCGTGTCCTCTTGATGCTCCTTCTCCTCCGTTGAAGGAGCGCAGACCACAGTGGGTTTACTCGATGGCCCAGATATCGGGATGCACGGCCACAACCGCACTCTCGTGGCTTGTCTTTAATGTCCCATGATGAAGGAGGAACGGGCCTTGTTGATTTTCGATGCGGTTGGCGGTTCCCCCAGTGCGGTGTTTGTATGGAACGCGCGTGGCCTGCGGAGGGCAGTGTTGCATCGCAGCTCACTGGGACGGGCTGCCTCTCCGCGAGTGTGTGAAGTTGTCTCATCAATGACAATGCCCCGTATGGCCTGAACAGACTGTTGGAGCAAGTGCTGTTAGCGAGTCGCACCTGTCGAGGTCGGGACGGTGCACGAGGGGGTGCGTGGCCAGCACCACGCCCGGCCGCCTTTGTTTTTCCTTTACACGACCAGTTCAGTTTGTTTCTGGTGTTGGTCGTGAGTGGAAATGTAACTCGGGTTGACGGGTTTGTAGCGCAGCGTGCGAACCGCGACACCGACAGCACTACTTCACTGCGGGAATCCATACACCCCCCTCCCCCCATCACAGATGGAGTTACCTGAGCTTGTCAACATGTTACCAGACTGTGTGATCTCACCCAGCATGTTCAACCACCACACCGCAGGTCACTACAACACACTCACCCACTCACCACACTTAAAAGATCACAACACCCACGCACCCACTCGCTACATTGCAGGTCACAACACACCCACATACCCACTCACCACATTAAAGATCACAACACACACCCACTCACTACATTAAATATCACAATACACACATCCTACTCATCACACTGCAGGTTACAACAACAACCGCCATTCGCCACTAAGTCACGGTGGCGTCCCCACGGTGCTTGTGCCAGGCTATGTGCACGTTAAGACCACGTGAAGTGTCGAATGCCCGCTGGCATGAGATCACCGGACAGACCCAGGTGCCATAGGTCGACTCACTGAGATGACTGGCCGATGCACCGCCTGTGCCCCCGACTGTGCCAACTTGCTCTGATGTTGTGAGCGTCGCTCCTCTGCCCTCCGTTGTTGCTGGAGGGCGACTGCCTCCAACTGCCCAGTAGCAGCATCCTTCACGAGCCTCCTCCACAGAGGCTGATCTTGACACCGCTGGTACCAGTCATCGGCAAATCCACTCAGCTCCACATTCTCTTATACCAAATCGCTCCATCTCATTCTAGCCCGTGCCGCGCCCATTTAGCCCCCTCTATCCGTTCGAACAAAAGTTGTTTAGGCAAGTGGTGGCTGGGCATGCGGGCTACATGACCCAGGCAACGCAGAATTGCCTGCCGGAGGAGCTCACCGATGGGACTTTGTCCAGATCTTTCAAGGATTTGTGAGCTCCTCACACAATCCAGCATGGTTAAACCCATGATGGATCGTAGGCAGGCCAGTCTAAATGTTTCTACCCAGCGAAGATATTCCATTAGGGGGGGTCCACGTTTCGCAAGCATAACCGTGGCTGAGAAGACCCGAAACTTCGTGTGGAGCGACAGACCTGGTAGCTTTCACACAGCGTTACGCAGCTGATGAAAAGATAATGCCACTCGACTGATTCGGAGTGAGACCTCTGCTGTCAAACCAGAGCACACTGTCCAGGTATGATAAACTCTCCACTCTCTCAAGAATTGCCACATCACCAATTGGGGAGTTGTGGGGATGAAGTATCTGATGGTACAAATACCCAGACAGGTGCTTCGTTTTGGTGGGGCTGATGTTAAGGCCCCACCTCTTAGTGGCAAGTTCCAGGTTCAGCAGCAGCACCTCACACTCCTCCTCTGAGTGAGAAGCAATCACCAGATCATCAGCATGCATTACATGGTTGACCAATAGGGAGCCATCCCTTGACCGCACCTGGGCATCGATCAGCCTACCATTGTATCTGTACCAGATGGAAATTCCTCCGGTACAGCCATCGAAGGCTTCACGAACTACGTGGTCGAAATAGATGTTGAATAATGTGGGAGCCAGAGGACATCCCAGTCGCATCCAAAGGTGAACATGGAATGGCTCCGACTCCCGGGCACGTAGTTTTATCCGGGCCTGCTCACCATCATGAAGGTCCTTAATGATTGTGAGGAAGAAGTCAGGGACTCCGAAAGCACGAAGAACAACCCAGAGCCCACGCCTACTGATGGTAGCATAGGCCTTGACTTTGTCAGAAAATCGAGATATAGATCCTGTTGGAATTCGCTACACCTCTACTGTAGCAGACGGACATAAAATATGGAATCTGTGTAGGGCCACCCTTTCCTGAAACCACATTGGGGCTCCGCAAGCCCATCCTCAGCGTTCCTGCAAAGGCGATGTTGAATAATCCTTGCCAGGACCTTTCCCACTACTTCTTCCAATATTTGAGGCACTGCAGCCTGAGCAAGGTCATTCCCACTTTGCCCCATGATGTCTCCAGGCTGAGGGATTTCCCCTCCCCCAAGACTTCACAGAAATGCTAAGTAAATCTGCAAACCTGTTCCTGGGGGTTGGAGATCAGATCACCTTTCTTTCCCTAATGATGGTGACAGGTCTGGCACTGCAAGTTACTTTTTTGATGGAGTTAAAGAGTGATTTGTGATCACGGGCTACTGAGGCAGACTCCATCTCCTCAGCAACCTGCCACCACCACCCACCCTTGCAGTGCCACACAGCTCCCCGGACCTCCGAGTGAAGGCTGCAGTAAGCCTCCTCAATATCTGACGTGGGATGCTGTAGATGGTGAGAGTGAGCCCGTCGCTTGCTTTTTTTTTAGTCCAGCAAAAACAACCCCCTACCTCCCCGTGGTGCCGGACGGGCAACGTTGTCGTGGACAGTGGCTAAATGGGGGCTCTGGATGGGTGCGAGGGGCTGGTAACCCCTCTACTTTCAATAAATTACAACTAAACCACGTGAAAAATATCGAATTAATAAGCTTGTGCCGGATGTTCCAGGGGGACAAGCGTCTATGACATATCCTGGCCAAACCCCATCTGGCGGAGCCAGGAGATTGAATCTTTACTCTCGGGGCTCTTCCAGAAACAACAAAAAGCCACTACGTGTGGCCACGTGGAATGTTCGAACGCTCACTTCGGAGGAGAGGCTGCCACTCCTCTGTCGGGAGCTGGACTGGTACCGCCTGGATCTCTGTGGCATTCAGGAGGTCCAGTGGACCGGCTCTGGCTCCTGCCACCATCAGGGGTGGACAGTCCTCTACTCGGGGCAGGAGACTGCCAAACAACAGGGTGTGGCTCTTCTTCTGAACAAAGGAGGGAAGGGAACGTGGGAGCGTGGCAGTTAGGTGTGGGAAGCTGTAAGCCCCAGGCTATTTTGGGATCGCCTTCCCATCAACCGGAGGCGAGGAGTGGTGGTCGTGGTTACTTATGCCCCCGCCGAAGACGAACATCCGTGGAGGGATGCAGGCAAGGCCGATGAGTCAGATGCCTTCTATGACCTCCTGTCACAGGTGCTGGCTATAGTGGCCCCTCGGGATAGAGTCATCTTGTTGGATAACTTCAATGCCCGAGTTGGTCATGATACTGGCACCTGGCCTGGAGTGATTGGAAGGCATGGGCCAGATCAGCTCAATAACAACGGTAGGAGGCTGCTAGATTGTTGTGCAGCCCAAGGGCTTGTAATTACCAGCACACTGTTCCGGCATCGGCGCATCCACACAACATCATGGATGCATGCCGGGTCCAAGCAAGAACATCTGCTGGACTACATAGTGACGGACCAGCGGATGTGAGCCCATGTCCTTGACACCAGGACCTACCGCGGAGCTGATCTGCCCTCTGACCATCGACTTGTCATCTGTAAGATGCGCCTACAATTCTTCCACTCCGGTGGTGTGTGTACACCCAGGACCCCATTCCGTTCTAAGGTGGTCTGGTCTCAGCTAGCTGATGGAAGTTGCAAGTGAGATTTTCATTATCGCTTGCGGCTGGGTTTGGCATCGTCCCCTACTCCTCATGATGTCGAGGGTAAATGGGCGAGGTTTAGGACTGTGACTCACGCAGCTGCAATGGCTGCTTTGGGTACACGGTCCAGACTTCCTCAGAGACCCTGGCTGACATAGGAGGTGTTCAGGATGGTTGATAAAAAGCGACAGGCCCACTCTAATCTTCTACAGCATCTCACGTCAGAGAATGAGGAGGCTTATTGCAGCCTTCGCTCAGAGGTTCGGAGAGCCGTGAGGCGCTGCAAGGATGGGTGATGGTCGCGGGTTGCTGAAGAGATGGAGTCTGCCTCAATGGCCCGCGATCACAAATCCCTATTTAACTCCATCAAAAAAATAACCTGCAGCGCCACACCTATTACCATTATTAGGGGAAAGAACGGTGATCCAATCTCCGACCCCCAGGAACAGGTTTGCAAATTTTCTGAGCATTTCTGTGAGGTCCTGGGGGAGGGGGAATCCCTCAGCCTGGAAAACATGGGACAAAGTGGGGATGACCCTGCTCAGGCTGCGGTGCCTCAAATATTGGAGGAGGAAGTCACCCCCTGTGAGTGGCTTGCTGAGGTGCCATCCGTTGAGGAAGTACTGAAGGTGATCCTTAGTCTGAGACCAGGAAAGGCACCAGGCAGAGATGATCTCCCAAGCGAAATGCTGACAGAGGGTGGCGTTTGTGCGCAGACTGCCCAACATGATATCATAACAACAGTCTAGGCCACTGGACGGGTTCCGCAGGATTGGAAGGTGCCCCTCTTTAAGAAGGGGGGCCGCACAGACTGTAACAACTACAGGGGCATCTCACTCCTCAGTGTGCCAGGAAAGGTCCTGGCAAGGATTATTCAACATCGCCTTGCTAGGCACGCAGAGGAGAGGCTTGCCGAGCCCCAATGCGGTTTGAGGAAAGGGCGGTCCTGCACAGATGCCATATTTTCTGTCTGTCTGCTACAGCAGAGGTGTAGGGAATTCCAACAAGACCTACATCTCTGCTTTATTGACCTTGTCAAGGCCTATGATACCATCAGTAGGCCTGGGCTCTGGGTTGTTCTTCATGCTTTCGGAGTCCCTGACCCTCTGCTCACGTTCATTAAGGACCTTCATGATGGTGAGCAGGCCCGGGTAAAACTACATGGCCGGGAATCAGAGCCATTCCCTGTACACCTTGGAGTGCGACAGAGATGTCCTCTGGCTCCAACATTATTCAACATCTATTTCGACCACGTAGTTCGTGAAGCCTTCATTAGCTGTACCGGAGGAATTTCCATCTGGTACAGATACAATGGGAGGGTGATCGATGCCCGGGTGCGGTCAAGGGATGGCTCCCTATTGGTCATCCACGTTATGTATGCCGACCACCTGGTAATTGCAGCTCACTCAGAGGAGGAGTTGGAGGTACTGCTGCTGAAGCTGGAGTGTGCCACTAAGAGGTGGTGGGGCCTTACCATCAACCCCACCAAAACGAAGCACCTGCCTGGGTATTTTGTACCATCGGGCACTCCACCCCCACAGCTCCCAATCGGTGATGGGGCAGTTGTGGAGAGAGTGGAGAGTGTCCCATACCTGGGCAGGGTGCTCATGACCGGCTCCCGTTTAACAGCAGAGGTCTCACTCCGGATCAGTCGAGCGGCAATATCTTTTCATTGGTTGTGTAACGCTGTGTGGAAGCTACCTGGTCTGTCGCTCCGCACGAAGCTTCGGGCCTCCTCGGCCACAATAATTTCCTCCCTTCTCTACGCTTGCAAAACGTGGACCCCCCAAATGGAACATCTCCGCCGGTTAAAAGCATTTAGGCTAGCCTGCCTACGATCAATCCTGGGTTTAACCAGGCTGGATTGTGTGAGGAGCTCACAAATCCTCGAAAGATCTGGACAAAGTCCCATCGGTGAGCTCCTCCGGCAGGCAAGGCTGCGTTGGCTGGGTCATGTAGCCCGCATTCCCAGCCACCGCATGCCTAAACAGCTTTTGTTCGGCCGGATCGAGGGGGCTAAACGGTCGCGGCACGGGCTAGAGAAGAGATGGAGTGATGTGGTACAGGAAGATGTGGAGCTGAGTGGATTTACCGATAACTGGTACCAGCGGTGTCAAGATCGGCCTCTGTAGACGCTACTGGTCAGTTGGAGGCAGTCGCTCTCCAACAACAACGGAGGGCGGAGCAGCAACGCTCACAACAACGATCGGAGCGCCGGGTGTCTAAAGCACAGCAAGTTGGCACAGTAGGGGGCACAGGTGGTGCATCAGCCAGTCATCTCTGTCATCTAAGTCATTCGACCCGTGGCACCTGGGTCTGCCCTGTGATCTCCTGCCAGTGGGCGTTCGACACTTCACGTGGCCTCAAGGTGCACATAGCCTGGCACAAGCGTCGTGGTGACGTCACCGCCACATAGTGGTGAATGGCGGTTGTTGTCGCTTTTTCTCAGCCAGCCGGAACACCTCCTCTGGACCGTGTACCCAACGCAGCTGTTGTAGATGCATGAGCCACAGTCCTAAGCCTTACCCATTTCCCCTCAGCATCAGGCAGAGAGGGTGATGATGCCAACCCCAGCTGCAAACGATTACGAAATTCTCGCTTGGAATGGGATCCTGGATGTACACCCACCACCAGAGTTGAAGAATGGCAGGCACATCTTACAGATGACGAGCCGATGGTCAGTGGGCAGATAAGCTCCATGGTAGGTCCTTGTGTAAAGGACATTAGCCCGCATCCGCTGTTCCGTCACTATATAGTCCAGCAGATGTTCTTCCTTGGACCCAGCGTGCATCCATGATGTTGTGTGGATGCACCGATGCCGGAACAGTGTGATGGTAATAACAAGCCCATGGGCTGCACAAAGTCTAGCAGCCTCCTACCGTTGTTATTGATCTGATCCGGCCCACAACAGGTGCCAGCATCATGACCAACTCGGGCATTTAATTCACACAACGGGATAACTCTATCCTGAGGGGCCACTGTAGCTAGCACCTGTGACAGGTCGTATAAGGCATCTGACTCATCGGCCTTGCCTATATTCCTCTACTGATGTTCATCTTAAGTGGAGGCATAAGTAACCACGACCACCACTCCTCGCCTCTGGGTGATGGGAAGGCGAGCCCATAGTAGCCTGGGACTTACAGATTCCCACACCTCACCGCCACACTTCCATGCCCCCTTCATTTTTGTGTTCAGAAGAAGAGCCACTCCCTGTTGTTTGGGCAGTCTCCTTGCCCCGAGTAGAGGAATGTCCACCCCTCATGGCGGCAGGAGCCAGAGCCAGTCCACCAGGTCTCCTGAATACCGCAGAGATCCAGGCCGTACTGGTTCAGCTCCCAACAGAGGAGTGGCAGCCTATCCTCCACAGTGAGCGTTAGAACATCCACGTGGCCACCCACAATAGCTTTTTACTCTTTCCGGAGGCACCCCGAGGGTGAAGATTCAGTCTCCTGGCTCCGCCAAATGGGGTTTGGCCAGGAGACGCCATAGAAGTCTGTCCCCCTGGGGCCGCCAGCACAAGCTTTGTTCTATATATTTCACGTGGTTTAGTGATAATTAATTGAAGGTGGAGGGATTACCAGCCCCTCGCACTCATCCTGAGCCCCTGTTTGGTCACTGTGGTGGCTACAAGCGCCATGAAGGGGTATAGCCGATTTTGGAATTGGCCTTCCCTCCATAGCATTGCTCACATCCACCACAGCGTTGCCATCCAGAACCAGCGAGGAGGTAGGGGGTTGTTTTCGCCGGTTACAACACAACACACTCACCCACTCACCACACTACAGGTTACAACACACTCACACACCTACTCTACACACTACATGTTGCAACACACCCAGTCACTACATTGCAGGTCACAACAACAAACTCACCCACTCACCACACCGCAGGTCGCAACACAACACACTGACCCACTCACCACTCCACAGGTCACAACACAACACACTCACCCACTCACCACACCGCAGGTCACAACACAACACATTCACCCACTCACCACACTACAGGTTCCAACACACTCAGTCACTACATTGCAGGTCACAACACAACACACTCACCCACTCACCACACCGCAGGTCACAACACAACACATTCACCCACTCACCACTCCACAGGTCACAACACAACACACCCACTCACCACACCGCAGGTCACAACACACCCACTCACCACACCGCAGGTCACAACACAACACACTCACCCACTCACCACTCCACAGGTCACAACACAACACACTCACCCACTCACCACACCGCAGCTCGCCTCACTTCCCTTTCCGCATCTTTTCCTCCTATCGCCATGCTTTGTTGTCTTGTTCCCTCCGAGCTCTCACGATGGTAATCGTGTTCAATTCAAGGCACGCGTTAACTCTTATCCAATACAATTTGATAACAGTGCTGTTTGTGGCTGATCACTTGACGACATGGGCCATTTGGGCCTGTACTCGGTAATTGTGTTTAAAAAAAGGGAATACAAATGATGTAGACCTGGGTTCTCGGGTTCTCATTCCCAGTCGCCCCACACAGTCCAAATTGCCGGGTGCGAGTGGGTACCGGCATCACACATCACTCCCGTCTTATCTCGACGTCTCTTGATCGCTCGCTTCTTTATCTCACGTCGCATTGATCCTTATCTCTCGGCTACAGCTCTCTCACGTTAATCTCTTTTTCATCTCTCGCCGTACCTCTTTGTATTTATCTCTCATCTCGCTCACATATTTATTTTTCATTCACGTGGGCTAATAAAGGCCCGTGTTGTACACTCAATCACGGCTCGGCTCAGGCCTGGCTCCGGCTCAAGTGAGCCGGCCCCCACAGAGCCATTGCGACTGATGTCCGAGATGAAGGGACGATTGCCCTGAGATGAACTTCGAGGCACGGCCGGGAAGTCGCTCGTGCGACTTTGCAAGCAGCTGAGCAGCTCCAGCTTGAACCGAGCCAGATCCGAGCCGTGACCAAGGGGACTGCGCCCCCCCCCCCCCCATAGCCCGACCCTGACCTTCGGGGCGGCACTTGAAGAGCTGCGCTCGGCGCGCGAGGCCACACGCGATCCGTGCTCCATCCCCCGGGGCCACAGCGCCACTCCCTCGTGGCGCAGGCAGCGGACGGCGCGCCACTCAGATTCTGGTCGTCACTACGCCCACGACCTCGAGCAGGTCCTCTCAGTCGTATCGTCGATTAAACTAAAGCCGAGTACAGCATGTCGTATAACCCACGCCCAAACGGGGACATCCACGTCATTGCTTGGAGATATAGCCCGATTAGCGGAGGGAGGGAATTTCGTGTATGTGGAAGTTACATTCATTTTTTTAATATGGTGATTGGGCCCAGGTTTGCGTCTTTTATTCACGAGAACAACCTCTCACAAAGCGTTGTGCCAGCAACATTATTTTACTTTTAATATAAATTAGTTTTGTTCGTGTAATTCGTGTTTGGTTTGTGAAGAGATTACCACCGAATAGCTGCTATGAGGTCATTATTCCCGTGCCTGTTTAAACATATGTTTAATTCTCATCTGGCTCCATGGTGTTAAGTGCATCTACAATGGCTACGAACTCACTCTCTCTGCTGGTTCCTCTTCTTTGCCATGAGGAAAGGACGTTGCCTAAAACGTGACCGATTACATCGTTGTTTTTCTGTTAAGGGCAAAGTGCTACTGACGAACTTGTTGAGGTTTTTTTGGCAATAAAAAATAATCAATTGGCAGTTTTAGGGCAGGTGTCTGAGACGCGCGTTAGAAATGTTGTGGCCAGAGTGAGCGGTGCACTTAGAACGAGGCGAGGACGGGCGCGACGATGGGTGCGACCCTTGCGCGCACGACGGGAGAGGGCCGATGGATTGTCGGGACGGGCAGCGGTGGAGCGGCCTCCAGGGCTTTGGAGACCTGAGAGCAAGCTGAGAGCAAGACGGTGGTGGGAGGCAGTGAGGGCAGATCCTGGCAGGTCGCTGCGTGGTCTCCCTGCAGGTCTGGCAGAGGCAGCGCCTTGGTAGTCAAGCAGGAGCGGTGGTCGTGGCATCAACTGCCATGGCCGCACGATGACGACTTGGCCTTGATCGTGAAAATTCTTTCCATTTCAAAACAACCCCCCCCCTGAACACTATCTATCTACATTATTTTTTACTATTTAACTTTTATTGATTATAAAACCGCAAAGTGGTCACAAATATGACCTTTGGAATACGGTATACTGCGGCGCATGTTAATAAATAGCAGAGAGTTGAAAAGATAACAGATTGACAATAGAGAAGGGTTTCCAAACTTCAAAATAAATTAACAAAAAAAGCAGTCATATAATTTTGCTTCATGCGAGAGAAAAAAACGTGTTGGTTATTCCGTCGTGTACCAGTTCATATGCAGCCCTTGGTCAATCAGCTGCTCGATGAAGGCCCCCTCCACGCCGTCATGGGGATTGTGCAACTTTACTTTATTACCACGGTGGAGGGGGGAAGGGAGCCGTGCTGATCCAGATATCGCTCTCCGCGTGTTCGTCACAGCCAAGTAATAGAACGCCGATTGCCGGGGTGCATGGCTGTGACCACTATGCCACTCGCTGTCCCATCGTGGCCTTTTAAATCCACTGTTGGTCACTTGCCTTGTACACCCTCCATTTGTCGTTCTCAGAGTTGACCAGGTTATTGTAGGTCAGTTTAACACGTAGGCTTTCACGACCAATATCATCCATAACAAAGGGTTTTTTTTTAATTGCGTAAATATATAAATGTGTCGTTAAACCCGCCACATCTTCGCCTCTATATAAGGAACGGAACAGGTGTACTTCTCCACAAATCTGGCTGCCGCCTGATGAAGCTAGTTGTAATTACTGGCGAAACATCATACTCAAGATTGTAAATGTTGTGGCTTGGCTCTCCAACACACCGGCGTAATGTCATAGTGACGAATTGGCATATTCTGTTTACGTGACAATCCTTACTGGTTGGCTGTGTCGGGTGGTGGCGGGTTTAACAACACTTTTATATATTTACGCGATCTAACCCAAAAAACCTCTATTATATATTGTTGGTCTGTTTTTTATTAGAAATTCAAATTTGGCAGTGAATTCGCTCCAGTGCCAACAAAGAAATAAAACCTTTCCATGGAGGTAGCTCTGTTTGAACGTGGCGCAGATTGAGTGTTAATAACAGGTGCGTTTCACTCTTTAACATCATTGGCATCTGAAGACCATGGCTTTATGGCATGACTGAACCGTCACTTAGAGCCAACCAACCTGTGATATGTGGTGTGCTTATGCCAATGAACGACCCCATTGCAATGATTTGAGGACAAAGTATCGGGGCGAACGCAGTAAAATTCAATCTTGAGTTGGAAGCCGGTGGAGAAAGAAGAGATCCAGAGCGACACTGGAGACCCTACCCCTGGAACAAGTCGCAAAAGGGTTGCACGAGTCCGTCGTTTTTACGTTCCAAAATATACACACGGCTCTTAATAGATTTGACTTGAAGGATCAAATGTACCGACAGTTTGGTGACCGACAGTAATTTAAGCTGCATATCGATTTAAAGCTTTCGTGACTGCAGGGATTCATCTTCTTGGTTCTTTCGGTAAAGTCACGTAGAAGGGAAGTAATAAAATAATAAAAATAAAACATAATAAAACAATTCTCACGACGTTTCGGCCACAATTATAGCAATACAGTATGTAATTTAATGTTGGGTTTGTCTATGGCAGTATATAGTACGGTATAGACGCGTGTGATGTAAGAGAATAAAGTTTAGATGGAAGCATATTATATAATTTTTTACAACGTAGAATTTTGTATGTATTACTTACTGTTAGTAACTCAGCTTATTGTAGAATATAGTAAGTATACTGATGATGCTATGTAGTTTATACTTTAGTTTGTTATGCAGTTTATATTTTAGTTTTTTTTTTACGTGGTTGTTTAGTAACTGCAGCTACATACTATTAACATTCCTTTCCTTTGTTAATGCTACCCCCCTCCCCCCCCCCCATTGATGCTGCTAATCCTGCATAATGCACGGGCATAGTATTGATTTGGAACCCCCCCAGCCCACCTCCTACGCATTTTCCATATGCTGAATTCCTCTTGATATGCAAATTATTTTGTCTAGGCGCTCTTCTTCCCACCTCCCCCCCTCTAACCCAGCTTAAATATACGCTCCAAGCTTGGTGGTGTTTCATTCTTCGCCTGAGGACGGCTGCTTGCGTTGTGGCCGAGACGTCGTGAGAATTGTTTTATTATGTTTTATTTTTATTATTTTATTACTTCCCTTCTACGTGACTTTACCGAAAGAACCAAGAAGATTAAGCTGCATACTCATGTTAATGTCAAAGTTGCCAGGACTACATTTTCTGGGCCTTACATGGTAAGATAAAAAAGATACAGTTTAGTTGTATTTGTATATGTATTTATTTAAAGTTATTTGTTTACCTTTCCTATACTTTGCACTCCCGTCGTGTTTTTGTACTGTTTGTTGTTGTAACTTTTTGACCTGCCCCGACTGGACATCTGTGAAAAAGAGCATAGCTCATCGCATTCCTCTGATTCTGGGCTGTCGCGGTTGGTTTCCTGTTGAAACCCTGCGACGCTTCATAATGACCGTACGATTTAGCCCGCATGTTGCAACATTTGAAGTCACATTTGCCATACTCGACCCCGACTCACAGAGCCGAACCGTAATGACGAAAGGACATCACAGCGCAGAAAAGTCGTGCGAGTCGCTAGCGATGTGAAGGCTGGCCGAGGCCAGCACAAACTCGCGCGTGCAGTTTGGGCTACGCCGCTTAATTCGGCCGCATGACCCCCTTGCAAGCAAAGGACGTTTTTGCAAGGCGGGGTCGGCCACAACTGTGCACACCAAGCCTGCGAGAACTTATGCGGACCATGCCACGTGTAACAGATGAACCAACAACGTAACGGACACATCGTTTACATGATTCGTCATCATTAATAATTATAATGGAAAAGTGAGAGAGAGAGAAATACGTGGGAAAGACAGACGTGTTAGGTTGGGAAATTAAATATGATTTCACGACAGGCAATGGCTTCAGCGCGGGCATTGGTCAGGGTGGGACTTGGATCCGGGGTCTTGTGAAGTTGAGGGATTCGATCGAGGTAGGAAGAGCACCTCGACATCAAGGATGATTACAACTATTTTCTTGAAAACGTTCGTTTCTTTCCATGAGAGGGTTTTTTGGGGTTAGATCGTGTAAATATAAATGTGTTGTGAAACCTGCCACCACCCGACACAGCCTATTAGTCAGGTTTGTCACGTAAACAAAAAGTGTCAATTCGTTACAAGTGCAGCACACCGGTGTGTTGGAGAGTAAACCCACAACATTTACAATTCGAGTATCATGACGTTTCGCCGGTAATTAGAAACAACCAGCCTCATCAGGCGAGAGCCGGAATCGTGGAGAATTGCTCCTCCTGTTTCGGACTTAAATCGCGGGTGTTAACGTGACATCGTCACTGTGAGCCTATCAGGTGCGAAGACCAGAGGGAGGGGGTTAATGCATCATATTCATAAAAAAAACTATTATGGACAAACAACGAAGCGTCAGTAAGCAGCAGCACCACCGCCATAACCGTTGAGTGTGGCGGTGACGGTCCCCTGCCCTTGCTCTGTAACCAGGGAGAGAAGCAGGGATCTGAGTGGCAAACTCGTCAACAGTCTTAAGCTGGGGAGGTCTCCTACCTCGTACGCGGCTGATTGGGGCGGAGGGGCCGGGGGGGGTGTTGGCGGGCGTGAGAGGCTCCGAGGTGAAGGAGGACCAAGCGTTGTCTGGGAACTCTGGGGCTCTTCCTTCTCAACTTGTAGCCGAGGTGTTCCAGGCCGTCGCGAGTTGGCAGGTTGCCTTTGCTGGCGGAGCTCGGCGATGCCAAACTCCCGTTGAGCCGAGACGAGAGCTCATAGGAGAAGCCGGCAGGAGGTGGGAATCTATATTTAGGACAGAGTTTGTGGGTGTTTTCTCTCCCCCTTCCCGAGTGAGCATACAGTAGAATAGATCGCTTCCATTCCGTGCTCCGTAAATAGCCCGGAGGAGAGACGACATCAAAGCGGGGTGGGTGGGACAGAAGCGAGGCGGCTTCTGGAGAGTCACCGGAAAAGTGTCAACGTCCGAGCGTCGTCCGTGTTAAACATCACGGAGGTGGGTGGCAGGAGCAGGGGGAGCATCGTGGCTGCCCTACCATGCGCTCCGCAGCAGTGACCCCGGGCTCTGAGTCAACGCAAGCAGATGGGGGAAGGCCCCCGGCCCTCTTACCTGCTGTGCCTCGCCGTGCGGGCGCTCGTCAGGTGTTCGTGTCACCTCCTCTACTCAAGATACAAATACCCCGCTCCTCATCGCCTCCTACCCACTCCCGCCTCGCGTGGGCTTCCGCGCCCCACCAATTACATTTGGCCACCGGCCGCCGCTGCATGAAGATTCATATAGAACTGGAGATGGGGCAGCCTTGATCATCGAGATCAAAGGTCATCCGCAGCCAATCCCATCGATGGCTTCACACGACTACGCCGTCACATACCTCTCCAAACCAAATCATTGCGACTGTTTGACAGTTGACACCCGACCTCCAAAAAAGTATCCCCACATCTGGGTTTGGGTTTCCCCCCCCCCACACACCAGGGGGTGCGTGACCGCACGAGCTGGGGGCACCGTGGACACGTGGACGTTCGCCGAGCCGTTGACCACGCCGCTCACCACCGTCACGACCACGCCGCTCACCAAGCCACTCACCACCATTATGTTCCACGCCGCCCCGCCCGCGAAGGACGTCAATTCGACGCACGCCAGGTCTTCCCACACAACCCTCAGCGCGCGGGGAGCCAGAAGATTTCAGGTGTGGTCCGTGCTCAAACGAGAGGTGGCACACCCTCGCACGCTGACCTCGGGCTGCCACCACAGCGCACGTTGCAGCTACTTGCCCTCCACTCACCCTGCGTCTGAGCCCAACCTCGTTTTGATTACTTGTACGGTGCTTCATCTCGAACCAAAACCGGTAGTTTTCTTGGAATGAAAAACAATTAATGTTTTACAATCGCAATAAACTCTTCCTATCCATACACAGTACCTCTGGTCCACGAGTTTCAACATCCACGGGTGCCTGAGGAGTTGTCATTTTGTTCCCATTATCTGTGGATTCCCAGAGATTCTCACGCTATTTGATGGGTGAACAGATAATAGCTGCGGCAGTGACTCCACCTCTTTAAGGAAACCTCTGCTCTTCAGCACTGCCGAGTTTCATCATCCGTGATGAAGCGTAAAGCGAAACGTGGTAATATTCCCGAAAACCCCCAAATAAATAAAATATATTAAAATCAAAGCAGGTGGCCATTCCCGTGTCTATATTAAGAGAAAAGATGGCCTGCTCCCTCACCCCCCTCCTCGTCCCTCCCCAGGGGCCTTGAAAGTGCTACGTCGTTTAGTCGTGCCCGCCAAGCGACGAACATGGAGACTCGTCTGCTGTCCCAACTACGGTGCCTCAATAGAGATAAGGCCCTTGGGCCTCGGCTCCACTGGTGAAGATGAGATGGAGTTTAAAACTGAAACAACAACACCATTATGATAGTAGGTTTTTACCCTTTTAACTGGTACAAAACTGACACCTTTATTCAAGGCATCATGTTTGCAATGACCACAACACAAGTAGTCAAAAAAGCAAACAAAAAGAAGCAACTCTGATAAGGATGATAATATGCACTGTCCTTGAAGTTGATTGGCCCACACCCGAGACGGCTTTCTTTAGAGCCTAGTCCCCATTGGTGTAGGGCCAGATGACACCAGAAGGCGTACAACTCAAACACAGTGCAATATCAGAGTATTGAGAGCTCGGGGTAAGCATTTACACTATGAGATCTCTTTTACCAGTGGCAAATTATGATAGTAGGTTTTTACCCTTTTAACTGGTACAAAACTGACACCTTTATTCAAGGCATCATGTTTGCAATGACCACAACACAAGTAGTCAAAAAAGCAAACAAAAAGAAGCAACTCTGATAAGGATGATAATATGCACTGTCCTTGAAGTTGATTGGCCCACACCCGAGACGGCTTTCTTTAGAGCCTAGTCCCCATTGGTGTAGGGCCAGATGACACCAGAAGGCGTACAACTCAAACACAGTGCAATATCAGAGTATTGAGAGCTCGGGGTAAGCATTTACACTATGAGATCTCTTTTACCAGTGGCAAATTATGATAGTAGGTTTTTACCCTTTTAACTGGTACAAAACTGACACCTTTATTCAAGGCATCATGTTTGCAATGACCACAACACAAGTAGTCAAAAAAGCAAACAAAAAGAAGCAACTCTGATAAGGATGATAATATGCACTGTCCTTGAAGTTGATTGGCCCACACCCGAGACGGCTTTCTTTAGAGCCTAGTCCCCATTGGTGTAGGGCCAGATGACACCAGAAGGCGTACAACTCAAACACAGTGCAATATCAGAGTATTGAGAGCTCGGGGTAAGCATTTACACTATGAGATCTCTTTTACCAGTGGCAAATTATGATAGTAGGTTTTTACCCTTTTAACTGGTACAAAACTGACACCTTTATTCAAGGCATCATGTTTGCAATGACCACAACACAAGTAGTCAAAAAAGCAAACAAAAAGAAGCAACTCTGATAAGGATGATAATATGCACTGTCCTTGAAGTTGATTGGCCCACACCCGAGACGGCTTTCTTTAGAGCCTAGTCCCCATTGGTGTAGGGCCAGATGACACCAGAAGGCGTACAACTCAAACACAGTGCAATATCAGAGTATTGAGAGCTCGGGGTAAGCATTTACACTATGAGATCTCTTTTACCAGTGGCAAATTATGATAGTAGGTTTTTACCCTTTTAACTGGTACAAAACTGACACCTTTATTCAAGGCATCATGTTTGCAATGACCACAACACAAGTAGTCAAAAAAGCAAACAAAAAGAAGCAACTCTGATAAGGATGATAATATGCACTGTCCTTGAAGTTGATTGGCCCACACCCGAGACGGCTTTCTTTAGAGCCTAGTCCCCATTGGTGTAGGGCCAGATGACACCAGAAGGCGTACAACTCAAACACAGTGCAATATCAGAGTATTGAGAGCTCGGGGTAAGCATTTACACTATGAGATCTCTTTTACCAGTGGCAAATTATGATAGTAGGTTTTTACCCTTTTAACTGGTACAAAACTGACACCTTTATTCAAGGCATCATGTTTGCAATGACCACAACACAAGTAGTCAAAAAAGCAAACAAAAAGAAGCAACTCTGATAAGGATGATAATATGCACTGTCCTTGAAGTTGATTGGCCCACACCCGAGACGGCTTTCTTTAGAGCCTAGTCCCCATTGGTGTAGGGCCAGATGACACCAGAAGGCGTACAACTCAAACACAGTGCAATATCAGAGTATTGAGAGCTCGGGGTAAGCATTTACACTATGAGATCTCTTTTACCAGTGGCAAATTATGATAGTAGGTTTTTACCCTTTTAACTGGTACAAAACTGACACCTTTATTCAAGGCATCATGTTTGCAATGACCACAACACAAGTAGTCAAAAAAGCAAACAAAAAGAAGCAACTCTGATAAGGATGATAATATGCACTGTCCTTGAAGTTGATTGGCCCACACCCGAGACGGCTTTCTTTAGAGCCTAGTCCCCATTGGTGTAGGGCCAGATGACACCAGAAGGCGTACAACTCAAACACAGTGCAATATCAGAGTATTGAGAGCTCGGGGTAAGCATTTACACTATGAGATCTCTTTTACCAGTGGCAAATTATGATAGTAGGTTTTTACCCTTTTAACTGGTACAAAACTGACACCTTTATTCAAGGCATCATGTTTGCAATGACCACAACACAAGTAGTCAAAAAAGCAAACAAAAAGAAGCAACTCTGATAAGGATGATAATATGCACTGTCCTTGAAGTTGATTGGCCCACACCAATCAACTTCAAGGACAGTGCATATTATCATCCTTATCAGAGTTGCTTCTTTTTGTTTGCTTTTTTGACTACTTGTGTTGTGGTCATTGCAAACATGATGCCTTGAATAAAGGTGTCAGTTTTGTACCAGTTAAAAGGGTAAAAACCTACTATCATAATTTGCCACTGGTAAAAGAGATCTCATAGTGTAAATGCTTACCCCGAGCTCTCAATACTCTGATATTGCACTGTGTTTGAGTTGTACGCCTTCTGGTGTCATCTGGCCCTACACCAATGGGGACTAGGCTCTAAAGAAAGCCGTCTCGGGTGTGGGCCAATCAACTTCAAGGACAGTGCATATTATCATCCTTATCAGAGTTGCTTCTTTTTGTTTGCTTTTTTGACTACTTGTGTTGTGGTCATTGCAAACATGATGCCTTGAATAAAGGTGTCAGTTTTGTACCAGTTAAAAGGGTAAAAACCTACTATCATAATTTGCCACTGGTAAAAGAGATCTCATAGTGTAAATGCTTACCCCGAGCTCTCAATACTCTGATATTGCACTGTGTTTGAGTTGTACGCCTTCTGGTGTCATCTGGCCCTACACCAATGGGGACTAGGCTCTAAAGAAAGCCGTCTCGGGTGTGGGCCAATCAACTTCAAGGACAGTGCATATTATCATCCTTATCAGAGTTGCTTCTTTTTGTTTGCTTTTTTGACTACTTGTGTTGTGGTCATTGCAAACATGATGCCTTGAATAAAGGTGTCAGTTTTGTACCAGTTAAAAGGGTAAAAACCTACTATCATAATTTGCCACTGGTAAAAGAGATCTCATAGTGTAAATGCTTACCCCGAGCTCTCAATACTCTGATATTGCACTGTGTTTGAGTTGTACGCCTTCTGGTGTCATCTGGCCCTACACCAATGGGGACTAGGCTCTAAAGAAAGCCGTCTCGGGTGTGGGCCAATCAACTTCAAGGACAGTGCATATTATCATCCTTATCAGAGTTGCTTCTTTTTGTTTGCTTTTTTGACTACTTGTGTTGTGGTCATTGCAAACATGATGCCTTGAATAAAGGTGTCAGTTTTGTACCAGTTAAAAGGGTAAAAACCTACTATCATAATTTGCCACTGGTAAAAGAGATCTCATAGTGTAAATGCTTACCCCGAGCTCTCAATACTCTGATATTGCACTGTGTTTGAGTTGTACGCCTTCTGGTGTCATCTGGCCCTACACCAATGGGGACTAGGCTCTAAAGAAAGCCGTCTCGGGTGTGGGCCAATCAACTTCAAGGACAGTGCATATTATCATCCTTATCAGAGTTGCTTCTTTTTGTTTGCTTTTTTGACTACTTGTGTTGTGGTCATTGCAAACATGATGCCTTGAATAAAGGTGTCAGTTTTGTACCAGTTAAAAGGGTAAAAACCTACTATCATAATTTGCCACTGGTAAAAGAGATCTCATAGTGTAAATGCTTACCCCGAGCTCTCAATACTCTGATATTGCACTGTGTTTGAGTTGTACGCCTTCTGGTGTCATCTGGCCCTACACCAATGGGGACTAGGCTCTAAAGAAAGCCGTCTCGGGTGTGGGCCAATCAACTTCAAGGACAGTGCATATTATCATCCTTATCAGAGTTGCTTCTTTTTGTTTGCTTTTTTGACTACTTGTGTTGTGGTCATTGCAAACATGATGCCTTGAATAAAGGTGTCAGTTTTGTACCAGTTAAAAGGGTAAAAACCTACTATCATAATTTGCCACTGGTAAAAGAGATCTCATAGTGTAAATGCTTACCCCGAGCTCTCAATACTCTGATATTGCACTGTGTTTGAGTTGTACGCCTTCTGGTGTCATCTGGCCCTACACCAATGGGGACTAGGCTCTAAAGAAAGCCGTCTCGGGTGTGGGCCAATCAACTTCAAGGACAGTGCATATTATCATCCTTATCAGAGTTGCTTCTTTTTGTTTGCTTTTTTGACTACTTGTGTTGTGGTCATTGCAAACATGATGCCTTGAATAAAGGTGTCAGTTTTGTACCAGTTAAAAGGGTAAAAACCTACTATCATAATTTGCCACTGGTAAAAGAGATCTCATAGTGTAAATGCTTACCCCGAGCTCTCAATACTCTGATATTGCACTGTGTTTGAGTTGTACGCCTTCTGGTGTCATCTGGCCCTACACCAATGGGGACTAGGCTCTAAAGAAAGCCGTCTCGGGTGTGGGCCAATCAACTTCAAGGACAGTGCATATTATCATCCTTATCAGAGTTGCTTCTTTTTGTTTGCTTTTTTGACTACTTGTGTTGTGGTCATTGCAAACATGATGCCTTGAATAAAGGTGTCAGTTTTGTACCAGTTAAAAGGGTAAAAACCTACTATCATAATTTGCCACTGGTAAAAGAGATCTCATAGTGTAAATGCTTACCCCGAGCTCTCAATACTCTGATATTGCACTGTGTTTGAGTTGTACGCCTTCTGGTGTCATCTGGCCCTACACCAATGGGGACTAGGCTCTAAAGAAAGCCGTCTCGGGTGTGGGCCAATCAACTTCAAGGACAGTGCATATTATCATCCTTATCAGAGTTGCTTCTTTTTGTTTGCTTTTTTGACTACTTGTGTTGTGGTCATTGCAAACATGATGCCTTGAATAAAGGTGTCAGTTTTGTACCAGTTAAAAGGGTAAAAACCTACTATCATAATTTGCCACTGGTAAAAGAGATCTCATAGAGTAGAACAACACCATTCTCGAGATTCCCCGTGGCCAGACGGGAACGCCACGTTCACCGGTGTGGCCTTGGAGCAGCGAGAGAAGACGAATTGTGGCCATGAGGCCAGAAAGGGCCACAGGGACTGCTGCCACCACTCCGCAGCAGCCATTGCTGTGTCTCCAAACGTAAAGGAAGAGGGGTGTGTGTGTGTTATGTGTGTACGGTACGGATTAAACGTTTTCTCTCCAGTCACTCAGTGGACTGAGTGGCGTGTAAATTGCATGCCGAGACACAATTGTGACTTGCATGCCCAGGTACGAGGTTTCAGGCATAGCAGCGGATGCATTTATTTATACATCCTATATAAATCGGGAGAATACGGTGGGGAACAGCTTGAATTTGAAATAAATCCTGCACCTCCTTTGGACGGTGGGTCGCTACGCAGTGCGCGCGTCCCAAACGGTAAAAGCCCTTGGCAACTCTTAGTCGAAATCCGTTTTCGCCTCCGTTTGATAATCCGCTGAGTTATCGCAACGATTGCTCCGTCCGCCCTCCACGGAAAACGCGCTCCGTGTAAGCATCGCTCACCGGCATACCGAGCACTGCTAAAATTAGTTTCGTCATATTGGCGACATCGGCAGCGTCGTATTTCTTAATGCCCTCAGACTCGACGTCAGTGGCGCATCCTCTCTGTATACAACCTCTTGAAAACGTCTTCTATGCCGCCGAAGTCGTTGCTGCAGCTCGTCCTGATTATTGTGTTTGGTATTATTCCCATTGTTCGCACAGAGAAGCCTCACTCAGACTCGACACTCTTTGTCAAGAGGGTCCTGCCAGGTTTTTGCAGTACGGAGGTGGGGGGGGTCGACGTTACTGCTGTTTGTGATCAAAATTTAGTCAAATGGAGGAACATTTTCAGCTTTGAGATGTTTGACCAGTACGCGTCACATAGCATGTTGTATTATTAAATATGGGAGAAAGTGCGCCACCGTGGCAAGATGTTAACTACCTCGCCTGGTATACAGGAGGTTGTGGGTTCTATCCTGACGCCTGCTGTATATTTGGAGTTTGTGTCTCTCTCTCTCTCCCTGTAGTCGCGTGGATTTTCCTCCGGTCTTTCCCTTCACATTTATAATCAACATCACGCATTTAGATTATTTGGATGCGATACTTTTCCACAAGAAATGGCACTTTATTGACAAAATTATTTGACCAGGTAAGGCTCACAGAGCTATATAGCCATTTTTCGGAATCGGCCTGGCTAGGCCGATTCTGAAAAATGGCTATATAGTTCTGTGAGTCTTACCTGGTCAAATAATTTTTTTAAAATAGTTTCTGTTTAAACTGGAAAACAGGCGAACACCACAGAGAAAGGTACCCGGATCAGTAATCGAACCCATGCCCTTCCTGTTGTGAGGTCCTGCCTTCATTACCTGGGCCACCCTGAAGCCATGAACAGCGAAGGCAGGAAAAACGCGTTCCCACTTTTAAAGCCAAGCAAATTTCCAAACGTCACTTTGACGTCGCCCGTTCGTGTCCAAACACCCCGTGGGTGTTGTGTTCGTTACTTTAAACACGCACGCGTACAGTGCGCCCTGGTCTGAGTGGATCGTGTTTGTAGGTGAGTGAAGTGGGCGCATGTGGGTGTGTGCGCGTGTGTGGCACAGTGTGTGTGCGTATGTGAAAAGGTGTGTGTGTGGCGCGGTGTGTGTGTGTGGCGCGGTGTGTGTGTGGCACGGTGTGTGTGTGTCACGGCGTGCGTGTGTGTGTGTCACGGCGTGTGTGTGTGTGGCGCGGTGTGTGTGTGGCGCGGGGTGTGTGGCGCGGTGTGTGTGTGGCACGGCGTGCGTGTGTGTGTGTCACGGCGTGTGTGTGTCACGGTGTGTGTGTCACGGCGTGTGTGTGTGGCGCGGTGTGTGTGTGGCACGGTGTGTGTGTGGCGCGGTGTGTGTGTGGGGAGCGGTAGTGTAGCGGTTAGCGCGCTGCGTCACGAACTCCGCGGCCAGGACCAGTGACAATTATCTGAACCGGTCCTGGGCCTCCCCTAGGTTGACTCGGCCTCAAATGAGTAACTTGTGTGGCGCGTAAAAATCGCAACTAGGAAGACAAAGGCGGCCGGGCGTGGTACTGACCATCCACCCTACTCGTGTGCCGTGCCGGCCTTCATAGGTGCTGCTCGCTAACAGCAACTGCCCCGATAGTCGCTTGAGGCTACACGGGGGGGGGGACAGTGCCGGATGAAGCTCGTGTGGGGCCTGAGGCATCTTCTGACCTACACACCAGGGACGTGCGGTCAGGGGAGGCAGGGGAGGCAGGGGAGGCAGAGCCTCACCTGTCATACTCCAATTAAAATAGCTGTTACGAAAAGTAAAAAAAACTACCATTCTTGGATATTCTGTTTAAGAGGAGGCTTGACGGATCCTTGGGACATTCTGTCTACAGGAAAGCCACCCACACAAATTCCTACTTGAAACCGGATTCCCACCACCACCCATCTCAAAAGAATTCTCTCATCAAAACGCTATACCACAGAGCCCATGGCATTTCTGACCAACACCACCTGACTGATGAATTAAGACATGTACATCGGGCCCTCAGGATGAACGGATACTCTGACCGCACTATCCGCCAAGCTGTCTCTCCCACCACACAGAAACAACCACATGAAACTCTGACCAAAACTATCACGTTACCATACATAGCAGGCGTGACCAAAAAGATCTCCAAAATTCTAAACAAACATAAGATCCAAGTCCGATTCAGTACAGTGCATAAAATCCGTGATCTGATTCCATCTGTGAAGGATGTCGTTCCTGACTTACAGTATCCTGGAGTCTACAAATTGAGTTGCATTTGTGGTGATTGCTACATTGGAGAAACAAAACGTCATGTTGCTGATCGTGTCCGCGAGCACAAGTCAGATCTGAAACACGGCAGAACTGATTCTTCGGCCGTTGCCGATCATTGCTACAACTCGGCGGGCTCTCATGAAATTGTCTTTTCCGAGACCAAGGTTCTCTGCAAACCTCCGGGCTACCATCAAAGGTTTGTACACGAAGCCATACAAATATACAAACACAGACATAATTTCAACCGTGATGATGGGTACAAACTCAGTAATCACTGGAAAGATGTTATTAACCACGCAAAAAAGACTTAATTACACTTTTTGGACCATCTTATCTGACAGGCACTATTTTAATTTACTTCACCGAGTGTTAACATCCACAGTGTTTAACAGTAATCTCTTCATTGTTCTTTGATCACCGCTCGCCACGTTTCCATTCATTGTGTTGAGCACTACGTGATGTCTTTGATCACCGCTCGCCCTCCGTCCCGGCGCGTCTCCATTCATTGTGTTGAGCACTGCGTGCAGTCTTTGATCGCCGCTCGCCCTCCGTCCCGACACGTCTCCATTCATTGTGTTGAGCACTGCGTGCAGTCTTTGATCACCGCTCCTCCTCCCTCCCGATACGTTTCCATTCATTGGCTACCACAGCCTGATAAGCTCTCCCCCCTCTCCACCTCCCTTCAACTTGCTTATAAGGGATTACATCTTGAATCATTGCTTCACTTGATGCAGCTAATTCGGCTGTGACGGTCCCACCTGATGACGGAGACTTGTGTTGCCTCCGAAACGTCGTGAATTTTATTTTGTTTTGTTTTATTTTACTTTCATTAATTTTAATGTTTTTACCTACGTGACTTTACCGAAAAAACCTGAGAATAAGAATAATCAAATGAAATAAATATTAATATTTTTCCACTGATCTCTGTTATAAATGCAATTTTTGTACGATTCCAATCATTTTTATAGTAAAAATCGCCAAATTTGCGGAGCTCCGCTGCAAATACAGGGAAAGACGAGAGGCGAGGCAGCGGACCCGCTCAGCCTCCCCTCTGATTGCACAACCCCTCAGAAACTGGATGGAGCGCGGGCAATAAGCGCGTGCCTGTTACTATCTCTCTGTGTGTCACCAATGTAATGTTTTTAGACCCCTTCATTTCATGTCCTCGCCTTCCATACTCCATCCAGGTAACTTATTTCACATATTTGTATGAAGATATTTAGGCTCGCTGGTCTCGTCATGAAACAGCAATGAAAAAGCACCAGGGGAGGCAGCTATCACATCTGCCTCACTGAGGGGGACGTGTCTAACACGCCCCCTCAGTGAGGACACGCCCCCCTCAGTGAGGCCACGCCCCCCTCAGTGAGTGAATCTGGCTCTGACACGAGCCAGTGCCTCCCCAGCCATTGACCTCACCGCACGTCACTGCTATACACGTCATTTTTTATGTCTGTCTGTCTGTGTGTCTGTGGACGAAACTTGCGAAGGATTTGACTCACGAACCGTGGAGTTTTTGTAAAAAAAGGACCCAGGTACCACGCGATAAGCCCTGTAGTAAGCCAGCGCTATTCCATTTTCGCATCCTTCAACTTTAAAGTAGTTAAATGAACAATTTAGTGCTACGAATTATTTATTTATTATATTACACAGCTCAGCGCGCGCTAAAGCACGCATTTGCGCATGCGCGACAAAGCCGTGGTTGCCCCTAGCAACGCACGTACGATGGTGGGGGCCGAGAAAAATTCGCGTAAAAAATGCAAAATAAATACACACTAGACTGAGGTAAATTCTTCACAGTATGATATCCCCCCCACCCCAGTGTGTGCAGTTACTACTGTAATGGTTCAAGAGAGGCGCACACACTGCTATGGGAAGGCAACACTTTATTAAGACAACGTGAAATAACACTACACATAGGGTGGTGACCACCGACCTATCCTCGCTAACACTCGTTAACACTCGCTAACACTGACACTCTGACACCAACTGGCGTGGCCAAGCCAAGAGGGCTACTGCCTGGCCACGCTGGCTTGAGGCTTGGCTTCACTCTTCATGAGGCGTCTTCAGGAGGCATCTTCATCCCGGACCCGAGCAGCCCCGCACCAAGTGCGGAGCCCCCTTATATGCGCCACGGCGTGGCCAGGCCACACCCCGGCCACGCCCACCTTCTCGAACCCTCGAGAAGGCTCTGCTTCTGGCCACGTGGCCTCCAAGGTCCCCTCGGGGCCCCCTTGATCTGGTCACGTGTCCGGCCGGGTTCATACAGAGTGCCACGGCCTCACACAACCCCCATGGCACTGACCGACGGCCTCCAGGTTCCCCGACCCGGCCGTGACGTCATTCCTACATCCACACTATATGCGTGTCTGTTAGCTAGCTGGATCCCCAAAACGAACCCCGAATCCCCCTTATGCTTCCCCCTTATCCCCTGGCCCTGGCCCCGCCCCCGCCCCTTACTGTATCAAGGCCACATGTCCTTACCCGTCCA
Source organism: Lampetra fluviatilis (assembly GCF_964198595.1). Taxonomy (NCBI): domain Eukaryota; kingdom Metazoa; phylum Chordata; class Hyperoartia; order Petromyzontiformes; family Petromyzontidae; genus Lampetra; species Lampetra fluviatilis. The sequence continues at coordinate 533,984 of NC_136306.1, read as the reverse complement.
ATCGAGACCCCGCTTCAGGTCACGTGCCCTTGAGTCGTCCAATCGGGCCCATTTTAGGACACGTGCCCTCAGCTCGTCCAATCGAGCACCACTTCCGGTCACGTGCCCTTCCGTCATCCAATCGGGCCCATTTCAGGACACGCCCTCAGCTCGTCCAATCGAGCACCGCTTCCGGTCACGTGCCCTTAGATCGTGAGATCATGCTACCCGCGGGGCATCTGTCTCTACACTACCCCCCCTTTATAAATTTCAGCCGACCCGGCTGTAAAAATCCCCCCCCCAAAAAAAAAAATCCTCGTCTCAGAGCTAATTTCACAGCACGGCGTGGCCCCTAACAACCAACACAAGAACCCAGTTCCCCCCCCCAGTCCACCCCCGGCTCGCAAGCAAGACCACCACTCGATGGTGTGTGTGAATGGCGGCGTGCTGGCGAGAGTTAACGGAAATGGGCAGTTTTCGAGCACGTCTTCATTGCCGCGCACCCCGCTGGGTTGGGGGAGGCCTCCGCGGGTGTGACCAGGTTGGCCCGAGGTCCGCGGCCCCCCTCCAGGTGACGAAGGAGGAGGCCGCCTGACCGGAAAGGAAGGACCCGACGAAGGTTTCCCAGACCTCAGTAGCTGGGACCCTGAGGGGGAAGAGGTGGAGCATCTCTTAGGATATGAGATGAATGCGCGTCGACTGGCGGACAAAACGGTTTGAGGCACGACGCATGTACAAACCAGTGCCTTCGGCCGAATTGTATGCGGACGCTCTGCAGGCTTTTTACCTCTACAATCTCCACGGGCCCCCGCCATGGTTTGTAGAGCATCCCTACGGACACCTGGGGGCAATGTAGCCACGCCCTATCCCCGACTGCCCATTTGGTCCCAGTCTCGTTGGCAGCCTGTCTCAAAGCCGAGTTCTCGTGGGAGGCCTCCCTAGCCTCCAACAGGCACTGTAGGGTAACCTGTACAAGGTCGGGCAGTTTCTTTTGAGCCAGATCTGGATTTAGCTGTGCGTCGATGGGTGGATCTTGCTCCCTGCCTTACATAAGAAAAAAAGGCGAGTGGCCGGTGGACGCATGGGGGGCCAATCTATATGCGGCCAGGACCCCTGGAATATGCAAGTCCCAGTCAGTCTGTTGTTCGTTAACCCGATGGAATAGCATGGATGTGAGTGTTCTATGTAGGCGTTCTGGGGCCCCTTTATCCAGAACGTAATGGTGGCTGCTGACTGGTCTGGCACTGGCCCGGCCATCGGCTACCGAGAAAGATACTCTACCCCCCCGAGCAGATACTTGTTACCCCACGGGGTGGCGGGGAATGGACCCAGCATATCGAGCACGACGAGCTCATTCATCCGCGATACTCTAATGGATTGGAGAGGGGGGTATGCCAATTTCGGTGGAGGTTTCCGGCGGGCACACGCGGTGCACCCTCTAAGCACATTTTGGACGTCAGCCGCCATGCTGGGCCAGAAGAAGTTCAGGCGAAGGGTGGACAAGGTTTTCGCGACCCCTGAATGCATTAGACATCCGTGCGTTGTCCAAACCAACCTACCACGCAGGATGGTGGGAAGCACGATGTTATACTTGAGTAAATCTGCATCCCAGCGCATGAGGAGGCCCCCTCTCAGAATGACCGTGGCTAACGGTCGTCGGCTGTCGCCCTTTGCGGAGTCACGAACCCGGCGTCTGATGGCTAACAACGAGGTGTCCTCGGCCTGGAGTCGCCCCCACTCGGAGTTGGAGAGACTGAGCGTATGGTCAGATGCGTCAGCTGCATCCGTATGCGCGACATCGGTCACGGCGACGACCTCCTGTGGCGGAGCCGAATCGGTGGGCCTGCACCATCCCACGCCCGATGTGTACGTGCACTCGTCACCGGTCGGCAGACGTGACAATGCATCAGCGTTCGAGTGGCAGACGCCCTTTCTATACGAGACCTCGAATGCATAGTCCTGAAGGACCTCGAGCCAATGGGACAGCTGGTCAGACGGCTGCTCAACACGCAGCGCATACTGCAAGGCCGCGTGGTCTGATCGGACCTGGAATTTCCATCCATTGAGGTACGGCTGGTACTGCTGAATGAAATAAACTATCGCCAGCAACTCACGGCGTGTAACGCAATAGCGTTGCTCGGCCGGCAAAAGCACCCTACTGCCGTATGCGACCACGCGCTCTACTCCGTCCACCACCTGTGACAAAACGGCACCAATACCAGTATTACTAGCGTCAGTATCGAGGACGAAAGGTAAAGAAAACATGGGGTACTGAAGGGGAGGCGCGTTGACCAGGCTTTCGCACAACGCGATAAACGGAGCCTCCTCCTCTACCCCCCACCGAAAATTCTGGCCCTTGGCCGTGAGGACATGGAGGGGCTTTGCGATTATGGCGAACCCAGGGACGAGGTGTCGATAATAAGAGGCAAACCCAACCAAACTACCTACTTCCCCCGCCGACTTGGGAGTTGGCCACGTGCGCACGCACGCAGTTTTGACAGGGTCCATCGAAATCCCGGATTCGCCGACGATATGGCCTAGGTATTTGACCGATCTCTGCAGCAGATGACACTTTTGTGGCTTAAACTTCAAATTAGCAGCCCGCATTTTAAGGAAAACAGACCGTAAACTCTGCAGGTGCTCCTCGAACGTGCGTCCAAACACGATGACATCGTCGAGATAAAGCAAACACGCATCCCATTGTAGGCTTGCTAGCACTAGCTCCATCAGCAATGCAGTCTTTGGCCTAGAGCTGTCATATAAGAGCAACTGCCAAAATCCCGACAGCAAGTCGAGCGTGGAGAAAAAACGCACCGTCCCTCCAAAGGGGAAAACCTCGGCAGCCTGTCTCGCCCACCACGACGGTCTTCCCCGGGATTCCTCCACGGCACTGCAGGACTCGAGACCCCTGCTTGTAGATGCGGTCCGCCGGTGGGCGCTCCCTCCTCTGCCGGGGGTGCAGTACCCGCAACCATCCCGCCTCATCGCTGGATATGGAGGTGAGCCTCCAGACAGCGGACGACCTTGAGCGAGGTGACGTCGTCGTCTTCTGTGGCCGGTCACATGCCCTTCGGTCGTCCAATCGGGCCCATTTCCGGACACGTGTCCTCAGCTCGTCCAATCGATCACCGCTTCCAGTCACGTGCCCTTAGATCGTGTTACCCACAGGGCATCCGTGTCTCTACAATAGTAGCTACTACTACAGCCAGTATATACTACTGTAGTGATAGTAGCTACTATTACAGCCAGTACATACTACTGTAGTGATAGTAGATACTGCTATCGAGGCGGTAGATACTACTATAGAGTTAGTAGATATTACTATAGTCAGTATACACTATTGTAGAGTTAGTAACTATTTACCCACCACTTTCTATTACTTTTGGATTCAGGACTTCTTCAAGCCTCTTATAATTTTGTTGATGGACAAATAAGACAGACAAACGGAACGCCGGGCTTTCACAATAGCTTAGTACTGGTGTAATATGTATATGTTATGTTTGTAAGAGAAGTTTTGAAATATATTTTCCCCCCGGGCAATGCCGGGTACTTCCCACTAGTCTTCTCTTACCTATAAATGAAATTTTTGTCTGTTTGTCTGTGTCTGTGCGCACGCTTGCAAGGGATTTGGCTCTCAAACGGTGGGGTTTATGTAAAAAAAAAGAAACTAGCCAGGTACCACGCCGTAAGCCCCACGGTGAGCAAGCGCTATTTCTTTTTCACATTTGTCAACTTAAAATTAGTTTAATTAGCGATTTAGTGCGATTTTTGCGTGCTTCCCTCCAATTATTTATGACGAGTGCTCGACCATACCAACTCACGCACCTTTGGTGGGGGAACGGCCCATACCCAGTCGCACCCCTTCGGTGGGAGTCAGGAGGACATTATCTTTTACGTAAAAAATGCTATAAAAATACACAAAACGCTGAGGTAAATTCTTCACAGTGTGATGTCCCACCTCGATACGTGCAGTTACTACTATACAGTCAGTAGATGCTACCACTATAGGCCGTACAGTGAGGGAAAAAGTATTTTATCCCCTGCTGATTTTGTACGTTTGCCCACTGACAAAGAAATGATCAGTCTATAATTTTAATGGTAGGTTTATTTGAACAGTGACAGAGAGAGTAAAAACAACACAAATCCAGAAAAACGCATGTCAAAAATGTTATAAATTGATTTTGCATTTTAATGAAGGAAATAAGTATTTGACCCCTCTGCAAAACACTTAGTACTTGGTTGCAAAACCCTTGTTGCCAATCACAGAGGTCAGACGTTTCTTGTATTTGGCCACCAGGTTTGCACACATCTCAGGAGGGATTTTGTCCCACTCCTCTTTGCAGATCATTAAGGTTGAGGCTGACGTTTGGCAACTCGAACCTTCAGCTCCCTCCACAGATTTTCTATGGGATTAAGGTCTGGAGATTGGCTAAGCCACTCCAAGACCTTAATGTGCTTCTTCTTGAGCCACTCCTTTGTTGCCTTGGCCGTGTGTTTTTGGTAATTGTCATGCTGGAATACCCATCCATGACCCATTTTCAATGCCCTGGCTGAGGGAAGGAGGTTCTCATCCAAGATTTGACGGTACATGGCCCCGTCCATCGTCCCTTTGATGCGGTGATGTTGTCCTGTCCCCTTAGCAGAAAAACACCCCCAAAGCATAATGTTTCCACCTCCATGTTTGACGGTGGGGATGGTGTTCTTGGGGTCATAGGCAGCATTCCTCCTCCTCCAAACACGGCGAGTTGATGCCAAATAGCTCCATTTTGGTCTCATCTGACCACAACACTTTCACCCAGTTGTCCTCTGAATCATTCAGATGTTCATTGGCAAACTTCAGACGGGCATGTATATGTGCTTTCTTGAGCAGGGGGACCTTGCGGGCGCTGCAGGATTTCAGTCCTTCACGGCGTAGTGTGTTACCAACTGTTTTCTTGGTGACTATGGTCCCAGCTGCCTTGAGATCATTGACAAGATCCTTCCGTGTAGTTCTGGGCTGATTCTTCACCGTTCTCATGATCATTGCAACTCCACGAGGTGAGATCTTGCATGGAGCCCCAGGCCGAGGGAGATTGACAGTTCTTTTGTGTTTCTTACATTTGCGAATAATCGCACCAACTGTTGTCACCTTCTCACCAAGCTGCTTGGCGATGGTCTTGTAGCCCATTCCAGCCTTGTGTAGGTCTACAATCTTGTCCCTGACATCCTTGGAGAGCTTTTTGGTCTTGGCCATGGTGGAGAGTTTGGAATCTGATTGATTGATTGCTTCTGTGAACAGGTGTCTTTTATACAGGTAATAAGCTGAGATTAGGAGCACTCCCTTTAAGAGTGTGCTCCTAATCTCAGCTCGTTACCTGTATAAAAGACACCTGGGAGCCAGAAATCTTTCTGATTGAGAGGGGGTCAAATACTTATTTCCCTCATTAAAATGTAAATCAATTTATAACATTTTTGATATGCGTTTTTCTGGATTTTTGTTGTTGTTATTCTGTCTCTCACTGTTCAAATAAACATACCATTAAAATTATAGACTGATCATTTCTTTGTCAGTGGGAAAACGTACAAAATCAGCAGGAGATCAAATACTTTTTTCCCTCACTGTAGATATTACTGCAGAGCGGGCGGGGAGATCGTGGCTGGGGGGGGGGGGGGTCAGGGGTAGCAGCCCAGCCCCAGCCTGCCAAGGTGCCACCTCGGTCGGCTGGGCATTCTAGGCGAGGTCGGAGGCTCTGCACGGGACTAGGCCTCACCACGCCATTGCCAGGTGACTACTTTGTGCTATAGAGTCGATAAATACTGCTATAGAGTCAGCATGTACTACTGTAGTGATATCAGGTACCACCACAGTCGGTATGCACTGTTTTAATCATAGCAGGTACCACCACAGTATGCACTGCTGTAATGAAAGCAGGTACCACCACAGTATGCATTGCTATAATCATAGCAGGTACCACCAGTCTGCACTGCTGTAATCATAGCAGATACCACCACAATCAGTACGCACCGCTGTTATCATAGCAGGTACCACCACAGGCAGTATGCACTGCTGTAATCATCACAGGTACGACCACAGTTGGTATGCACTGCTGCAATAATGGCGGGTACCACCACAGTCACGATGCACTGCTGTAGTGAAAGCAGGAACCACCACAGTATGCACTGCTGGAATGAAAGCAGGTACCACCACAGCATGCATTGCTGTAATCATAGCAGGTACCACCAGTCTGCACTGCTGTAATCATAGCAGATACCACCACAATCAGTATGCACTGCTGTTATCATAGCAGGTACCACCACAGGCAGTATGCACTGCTGTAATCATCACAGGTACGACCACAATTGGTATGCACTGCTGCAATAATGGCGGGTACCACCACAGTCACGATGCACTGCTGTAGTGAAAGCAGGAACCACCACAGTATGCACTGCTGTAATCATAGCAGGTACCAACACAGTAAGTATGCACTGCTGTAATCAAAGCACGTAACACCACAGTCAATATGCACTGCTGTAATCATAGCAGGTACTATCAGTCAGTATGCACTGCTGTAATCATAGCAGGTACCAACACAGTAAGCATGCACTTCTGTAATCATAGCAGGTACTACCACAGTCAGTATGCACTGCTGTTATCATAGCAGGGACCACCACAGTCAGTATTCACTGCTGTAATCATCGCAGGTACCACCAAAGTCAGTATGCACTGCTGTAATCATGCCAGGTACCACCAGTCACTATGCACTGCTGTAGTGAAAGCAGGTCCCACCACAGTATGGACTGCTGTAATCATAGCAGGTACCACCACAGTCAGTATGCATCATTACAGGAAAAAACGGTGATCCAATCTCCGACCCCCAGGAACAGGTTTGCAGATTTGCTGAGCATTTATGTGAAGTTCTGGGGGAGGGGAAATCCCTTGACATGGAAAACATCGTGGGACAAAGTGGGGATGACCCTGCTGAGGCTGCGGTGCCACAAATATTGTAGGAAGAAGTCACCCCCTCTGAGTGGCGGGCTGAGGTGCCATCTGTTGAGGAAGTACTAAAGGCGATCCGGAGTCTGAGACCAAGAAGGAACCGGGCAGAGATTATCTCCCAAGCGAAATGCTGAGGGAGGGTGGCGGTTGTGCACAGACTGCCCTACATGACATCAGAACGGATTTTATGACATTCCTACTAACCTCGATGAACGACTGTATGTGGTTCCCCCCCACCCAATCCAACGCACTCTCGATGGATGGTTGCGATGGCCCGAGTGGGTTAGCGCAGCACGCTACGAACTCAGCGACATTTGCGCTTTAATTCCCTGCCACGGCTGGCATCAGTGGCGAGTGATGGTGGTAGTCTTGTACTGTACCATGGGTGGTGGGGGTCTTGTACTGTACCATGGGTGGTGGGAGTCTTGTACTGTACCATGGGTGGTGGGGGTCTTGTACTGCACCATGGGTGGTGGGAGTCTTGTACTGTACCATGAGTGGTAGGAGTCTTGTACTGTACCATGGGTGGTGGGAGTCTTGTACTGTACCATGGGTGGTAGGAGTCTTGTACTGTACCATGGGTGGTGAGAGTCTTGTACTGTACCATGGGTGGTGGGGGTCTTGTACTGTACCATGGGTGGTGGGAGTCTTGTACTGTACCATGGGTGGTGGGAGTCTTGTACTGTACCAGGGGTGGTGTGAGTCTTGTACTGTACCATGGGTGGTGGGAGTCTTGTACTGTACCATGGGTGGTGGGGGTCTTGTACTGTACCATGGGTGGTGGGGGTCTTGTACTGTACCATGGGTGGTGGGGGTCTTGTACTGTACCATGGGTGGTGGGAGTCTTGTACTGTACCATGGGTGGTGGGAGTCTTGTACTGTACCATGGGTGGTGGGGGTCTTGTACTGTACCATGGGTGGTGGGGGTCTTGTACTGTACCATGGGTGGTGGGGGTTTTGTACTGTACCATGGGTGGTGGGGGTCCTGTACTGTATCATGGGTGGTGGGAGTCTTGTACTGTACCATGGGTGGTGGGAGTCTTGTACTGTACCATGGGTGGTGGGAGTCTTGTACTGTACCATGGGTGGTGGGGGTCTTGTACTGTACCATGGGTGGTGGGAGTCTTGTACTGTACCATGGGTGGTGGGGGTCTTGTACTGTACCATGGGTGGTGGTCTTGTACTGGAAGGCGCTCGTGCGTGTGAGCGTTTGCTCTGGGGCGGACCTCTCGGCGTGAGGTTCACGCGAGAGACCCCGGGGGGAGGGGGGGGCTCAATGGGCCCGCACGCGGTCGCGTTGTGAAATCCACCGCACCCCCTTCTACAGCCACCGCAGTCGGTAACCGGTTCGTCCACGCGATCGATGTTTCCCCGTTGGCAACGCCTCAGTCCACCGCACCGGCCATAGAAATACAATCGAGGATTTTGCCGACCATTGAACACAGAGACAGTGAACACAAAGACAGTGAACACAAAGACAGTGAACACAAAGACAGTGAACACAAAGACAGTGGACACAAAGACAGTGAACACAAAGACAGTGAACACAAAGACAGTGAACACAAAGACAGTGAACACAGAAACATTCCTTAACACGACAAACCCCAAAAAAATCATCTTATGGATTGCCATTCTTAACTCCTTCCCATTATCAGGGGATAAGCACTGAAACAAATCAAAAGCTTACAATGTACGGAACCTGATGGGACGTGTTGCCCAGACCCCAGCGGGTCGCTTCCACAATTAAACCCCCTCATGGCAGCCTCCACAAGGGAGCTTCCACAAGGCAGCCTCCACAAGGGAGCCTCCACAAGGGAGCCTCCTCACAGGAGCCTCCACAAGGGAGCCTCCTCACAGGAATCTCCACAAAGGAGCCTCCTTACGGGAACCTCCTCACGGGAGCCTCCACAAGGGAGCCTCCACATGGAAGCCTCCACAAGGGAGCCTCCACAAGGGAGCCTCCACAAGGGAGCCTCCACAAGGGAGCCTCCACAGGGGAGCCTCCACAAGGGAGCCTCCACAAGGGAGCCTCCTCACAGGAACCTCTACAAGGGAGCCTACTCACAGGAACCTCCTCACGGGAGCGTCCACAAGGGAGCCTCCACAAGGGAGCATCCTCACAGGAACCTCCACAAGGGAGCCTCCTCACAGGAACCTCCACAAGGGAGCCTCCACAAGAGTACCTCCTCATTCTTCATCTACCCGGGCCCTCAGCAGACTCGGTCCGCGACACCGGTCGCGTGGTGGCAAAGAGGATTTCACGCACTCCAGAAGATCGCCTTCTCGTCTCACGTGGTCAAGTTGGGATCTTTGTCCTTTTTTCTGCGTGTTATGATGATGTGGGTGGAGCCCTTCTCGTCTCACGTGGTCAAGGAGAGACGAAGCCAAGAGACCAGGTTTAGTCTCATTTTTAAGAACGACCTCGGGCACACTGTTTTTTTTACATAAAACATCGTGCATTTGTGTCGCCCTTTATTTTACACTGTCCTGAGATCCGGCACGCCTTCAGACACGTGATTGTAACGTCCAGGTCTCAGATGTACATCACTGCTGGGTTGTGAGTCTCTCTCTACCTTTACCTGTGGTTTTAATTAATGAACAGAAAAACCGCCCTCCCCTAAAGCAACATAGGTCTCGCTTGAGTTCACTTTTAGCTGCTTGTTTATCGGATTCCGTGTCCCTTCTTAGGCAATGGAACGTTCATGGCATTTTCAAAATTCAGTGGCATCCGATCCCTGCCCCATACGGCTCTGATGATCACATGCAGCTCCTCTGCCACATCTGTTGGCTCCCTTCTCTCAACATCTCACCGCTCTCGCTGATTTCCAGGATTCATCAGCGCCTCCAACTGCCGAGTCATGGAGGTGTTCTCACAGCCGATAGTGGACGACTCGTAATAGATTGTTAGGTGTGTCCGTGTAATAATCTGACCAAACCTGTGTTGTTAACACCCCCCCCCCCCCAGTCATCCACTGGCGATGTTTTCGTGCCATCGCTTAACTCCACCTCCCGCGATGGTCATCACTGAAACCCACTTTCTCCTCCGCCGCCCGATATTTCAGAAATCAACTCACAGATGCACGAACTCATTCTAGATGCACTATTTTGCAATGTATTTCTCTACTCTTAATATTCACTTTTGTTAAATACTTTATTCATATTTAAGAAATATATTGTTCTTTTTTCATTTGTTGACTTTTTTCATTGGTGTATTTATTGTATTTATAATTTTTATGCGACCTGTTGCAAACGTCGTGTTTTTTATTTTACAGTTTTTTTAATTGATGAAACCCGATTCAAGAGCTCCTTAGTTCACAGGCCATATTCTAAATAAACTCTTCAAACTGTTCAAACTGTCTGTCATACCCCCTCCCCTCGCACACCGCCGCTCCACACGCCGCTCACTTTGTACAGCATTGGAAGCTACGGATGAGTTACTGCGTGGAGGGACTATTTCGGGACCACGGATCGCAAGCGTGTCGTCTGTAAAAGGCTCCTCGTTTGTCGAGCTCTGCTCATCAGGGGGGTGCTGGGGTTGGGAGTGGGCGCCGATTGGGCGGTGACACGGCCCAGCGGCAGCGCGTACACCGCTCGTGGTTCGAACGCGGCAGACCGCCCTGGTCATTTTGCCGTGGCTGCGAGGACTCTTGACAACTCGGGTGGACTATTGACAACTCGGGTGCACTCTCTGCTCCAAGGGCAGGCGCCGTTAGAGATCCCGGGGCATCATCTGAAACGAGCCGGACATTGCGTGCCGGCATCGTGGACCAACGTTTGCCCGAAATGTTATCTTAATCGGTCCTGGGCCTCTATGAGGTCGACTCAGCCTCAAAGGAGTACCTGGTATCGGGCGTGGTGCTGGCCACCCACCCCCTCGAGTACCGTTCCAGCCTTCATAGGTGCTCGCTAACAGCACTTGCCCCTACAGTCTATTAAGGCTATATGGTGGATATTTATCTTTGTGTGAGTGCGGGTGTGTGTGAGTGCAGGTGTGTGAGTGCCGGTGTGTGAGTGCAGGTGTGTGAGTGCAGGTGTGTGTGAGTGGAGGTGTGTGTGAGTGGAGGTGTGTGAGTGGAGGTGTGTGTGAGTGCAGGTGTTTGAGTGCCGGTGTGTGAGTGCAGGTGTGTGAGTGCAGGTGTGTGAGTGCCGGTGTGTGAGTGCAGGTGTGTGAGTGCAGGTGTGTGAGTGGAGGTGTGTGTGAGTGCAGGTGGGTGAGTGGAGGTGTGTGAGTGGAGGTGTGTGTGAGTGCAGGTGTGTGAGTGGAGGTGTGTGTGAGTGCAGGTGGGTGAGTGGAGGTGTGTGAGTGGAAGTGTGTGTGAGTGCAGGTGTGTGTGAGTGCAGGTGTGTGTGAGAGCAGGTGTGAGTGAGTGCAGGTGTGCGTGAGTGGAGGTGTGTGTGAGAGCAGGTGTGTGAGTGGAGGTGTGTGTGAGAGCAGGTGTGTGAGTGGAGGTGTGTGAGTGGAGGTGTGTGAGTGGATGTGTGTGTGAGAGCAGGTGTGTGATTGGAGGTGTGTGTGAGAGCAGGTGTGTGAGTGCAGGTGGGTGAGTGCGCGTGGGGAGCGGTCGTGTAGCGCGACGCGAGCTGCGCTACGATCCCGTCAAGCCAACACCAGTGACAATGTAAACCGGTTCTGGTCCCTCCTAAGTCGACCCAGCCTCAAATGAGTATCCGGTGCGTAAACATCGCCACTAGGGTAACAAAGGCGGGCGGCCGGCCGTGGTGCTGCTAACAGCACTTGCCCCAGCAGTCTGTTGAGGCTATACGGGGGGTCTTTGTCGTCGTTTTTGTGTGTGGCGATGATGATGTGGGATGAGCCCTTGCTCGATGAGGAGGAGATGGGGGGTGGGGGGTGGTGGTGCAGTTGAGCTGCAGGGGACTGCGCCCCCCCCTGTGCAGCTGTCGCCGGTAAAGATAGCGCGGCTCGCCGCCTCGGGGCTATTCCAGGAGCCCCCCACCCCCCCACCACAGCGCATCGCCCACTGAGGTTTTTAACGAGCGTGGACGCTGGAGGCGTACCTGGAGATTTTTGTTGTAAACAAAAAGTCATGAAGAAGTAGATCTCACCTCCTCTTTGTGAATCGTGAGTAAAGACCACGCGGGTGAAATGCCCCCCCCGCGCCCCTCCCCCTACTCTAAATATTTATTCAAGTGTCACACCCCTCGTATTTTTTTATTTTCACCCAAATTTTTTAATCCTGAATATTAATATTTGCTCTGGATATTGGCATAAAAATCTTGCACTCAATTTTTGAAGAGTCTCTCTGTCACGAGTTACGGTTTAATCTTTCTCCTCCAGCGATTGGCAATCATCAAACTCCTCTCCGCTGATTGCGATGCTCCTCGATTGCCAATGTTTCTGTGTTCTTTGATTTCGTTCGCGATGAATTTACTAATCGTGGCACGGAGGTCATTTTGCACGACGGCGCGTAAAGTCTCCGTCGATGTCGCTTTTCTCGGCAAGGCATCATAACGGACAGCATCACAGAAGTGGGCTCAGTTGTAGGATGCCACGGGGACGTCGATTTTTGGCAGACATCTTTCGTCACGAACGTGCGCAACTTAACATTGAACTTGTAACGCAGCTCAGAATATGTAACTCGAGGCTCCTGTTGTTTATTAACTCGACCATAACCACATGCGGCTGTGTTACTCCTGATAACTAAAGCACTACGTGGTGATTTGGGGCGTTTGCGATGTTGCCAGCGCCGCCATTTGTTTCTTTCAAAGTCTCAATATCAGCAGGAAAGAGACCGGTCCAATATAAGAATCACAATTGAGCATCTTTGGTGTTCGCGTAATGTTTTTGCGGCGAGGCTATCATCACGGAGGTGCCGTGTTGTGCCGACACAGCTTGCAGTAGTCTCACAGCACAAACTGAGTGATCTGCAGAGGTAATTTTTATAATTTGGCAAACGTGACCCGTGACGCCGTCACCAGGGGATTGCCAACGCCCGCCGTGGAGCAGACGGCGCGCGGTGTTTTAGGGTTAACACACCGGCGGTATTAACTGGGGAGGCCTGCCGGCGCCGAGCCGCGAACCTCAACCATCGCAGCCATTCACTATTCATCAGAGCGTGTCTAATGTATCATCTTCTTGTGTGGAACTCCACTTATCCGTGGTGGGGGTGGGAGGGGGGTCAGTGGATCCAAAGGCTCTCCTGGTATTCTGCAGATTTGTCAGAGATGGATGCGCGTCGCAGCCGAGAAGGAGGAGGAGCAGGAAGGCCGCCGCCACCGCTGCCGCTGCTGCAGCTGCCGAGTCGCCCATCAGGGGCACGCTGCGCGGTTCACTCAGCAGCCATCGCACTGCGCCACGGTGTTGTCAAGCCGTGGGCGGTTGGCACAATGTGCACCCTCGTCAGTTTACATCGCGGCAGAGTGCTGCAGTCTGCACCCCACGTCTCTTTAATGTTTCTGTTAGCTCGGTTTTCTTAGATGCGCCATTTTCAATGAGGAGGTAAATCTGCCCTGGGCCGATTTGCGCTGCAGGAAATGACGAGTGTACGAAAGTCGTGTATACGACGTTTTTTCAGTGCCTCGTGATGCGGTTGTTTTTCTACGTATGTCGAGCTTCTTTCTCACCGTACGTAGGCAACCGTGCTTCTCGGAGGTGCTCCGATTTTATTTATTTTTTGTCATTTTGGTGACCTCAGGTTTGTCACTCTTGCAAATGAGACTCCATCCTGGCATCTGAAGTTCTCTCACCGAGTCACGCGAATTGAACTCGAAACGTCGGGCAGTAAAAGCGGCTCTGCGCTCGGCAGCGCTTGCACAACAGGGACCACAAAACAATGACATCTACTGGACATCTGAAAAAAGAATGAATATTCTGATTCTGAAAAAGATGGTGTCCATGGAGAGTTGACAGGAGTCACTTCTTGTTCTCTCGTGGCTCGTGACGATACACATTTGTAACAGCCGTGCGTTTCGCCTGGTGGATGAAACCCTCTGTTTTATGACTACAGCCACTTATTTGATCTCAGACATTAAAACATTGGGTTATTGTGTCTTTCGTGTCTTTTACTCCATCGTAATTCTTTTTGCAACACGGCAATCAGTGCAACCAACCGACATCTCAAGACCTGGGAACGGTGTCATGGGGGCATTGTGAATGTAAAAGGTGACCCTTTTCTACTGCTGAGTTCACGCGGGGAGAGTGACACAGTTCACGCGGGGAGAGTGACACAGTTCACGCGGGCAGAGTGACACAGTTCACGTGGGGAGAGTGTCACAGTTCACGTGGGGAGAGTGGCACAGTTCACGCAGGGAGAGTGGCACAGTTCATGCGGGGAGAGTGTCACAGTTCACGCGGGGAGAGTGTCACAGTTCACGCGGGGAGAGTGACACAGTTCACGCGGGGAGAGTTACACAGTTAACGCGAGGAGAGTGACACAGTTCACGTGAGAGAGTGTCACAGTTCACGCGGGGATAGTGTCACAGTTCACGCGGGGAGAGTGACACAGTTCACGCGGGGAGAGTGACACAGTTCACGTGGGAGAGTGACACAGTTGACTTGTGAGAGTGACACAGTTCACGCGGGGAGAGTGACACCATTCACGCGGGAAGAGTGACACAGTTCACGCGGGGAGAGTGACACAGTTCACGTGGGGAGAGTGTTACAGTTCACGTGGGGAGAGTGTCACAGTTCACGCGGGGAGAGTGTCACAGTTCACGCAGGGAGAGTGTCACAGTTCACGCGGGGAGAGTGACACAGTTCACGCGGGGAGAGTTACACAGTTCACGCGAGGAGAGTGACACAGTTCACGTGGGAGAGTGTCACAGTTCACGCAGGGAGAGTGTCACAGTTCACGCGGGGAGAGCGACACAGCTCACGCGGGGAGAGTGACACAGTTCACGTGGGAGAGTGACACAGTTGACTTGTGAGAGTGACACAGTTCACGTGGGGAGAGTGACACAGTTCACGTGGAGAGTGTCACAGTTCACGTGGGGAGAGTGACACAGTTCACGTGGGGAGAGTGACACAGTTCACGTGGGGAGTGTCACAGTTCACGCGGGGAGAGTGTCACAGTTCACGTGGAGAGAGTGTCACAGTTCACGTGGAGAGTGACACAGTTCACTCGGGGAGAGTGACACAGTTCACGCGGGGAGAGTGTCACAGTTCACGTGGGGAGAGTGACACAGTTCACGCGGGAGAATGACACAGTTCACGCGGGGAGAGTGTCACAGTTCACGCGGGGAGAGTGTCACAATTCACGCGGGGAGAGTGTCACAGTTCACGCGGGGAGAGTGACACAGTTCACGTGGGAGAATGACACAGTTCACTTGTGAGAGTGACACAGTTCACGCGGGGAGAGTGTCACAGTTCACGTGGGGAGAGTGACACAGTTCACTTGTGAGAGTGACACGGTTCACGTGGGAAGAGTGTCACAGTTCACGTGGGAGAGTGACACAGTTGACTTGTGAGGGTGACACAGTTCACGGGGGGAGAGTGTCACAGTTCACGCGGAAAGAGTGTCACAGTTCACGCGGGGAGAGTGTCACAGTTCATGCGGGGAGAGTGACACAGTTCACGTGGGAGAGTGACACAGTTCACGTGTGAGACTGACACAGTTCACGTGGGGAGAATTACACAGTTCACGCGGGGAGAGTGACACAGTTCACGTGGGAGAGTGACACAGTTCACGTGTGAGACTGACACAGTTCACGTGGGGAGAGTGTCACAATTCACGCAGGGAGAGTGTCACAATTCACGCGGGGAGAGTGTCACAGTTCACGCGGGGAGAGTGACACAGTTCACATGGGAGAATGACACAGTTCACTTGTGAGAGTGACACAGTTCACGTGGGGAGAGTGTCACAGTTCACGTGGGGAGAGTGACACAGTTCACGCGGGAGAATGACACAGTTCACGCGGGGAGAGTGTCACAGTTCACGCGGGGAGAGTGTCACAATTCACGCGGGGAGAGTGTCACAGTTCACGCGGGGAGAGTGACACAGTTCACGTGGGAGAATGACACAGTTCACTTGTGAGAGTGACACAGTTCACGCGGGGAGAGTGTCACAGTTCACGTGGGGAGAGTGACACAGTTCACTTGTGAGAGTGACACGGTTCACGTGGGAAGAGTGTCACAGTTCACGTGGGAGAGTGACACAGTTGACTTGTGAGGGTGACACAGTTCACGGGGGGAGAGTGTCACAGTTCACGCGGAAAGAGTGTCACAGTTCACGCGGGGAGAGTGTCACAGTTCATGCGGGGAGAGTGACACAGTTGACGTGGGAGAGTGACACAGTTCACGTGTGAGACTGACACAGTTCACGTGGGGAGAATTACACAGTTCACGCGGGGAGAGTGACACAGTTCACGTGGGAGAGTGACACAGTTCACGTGTGAGACTGACACAGTTCACGTGGGGAGAGTGTCACAATTCACGCAGGGAGAGTGTCACAATTCACGCGGGGAGAGTGTCACAGTTCACGCGGGGAGAGTGACACAGTTCACGTGGGAGAATGACACAGTTCACTTGTGAGAGTGACACAGTTCACGTGGGGAGAGTGACACAGTTCACGCGGGGAGAGTGACACAGTTCACGTGGGAGAATGACACAGTTCACTTGTGAGAGTGACACAGTTCACGCGGGGAGAGTGTCACAGTTCACGTGGGGAGAGTGACACAGTTTACTTGTGAGAGTGACACAGATCACGTGGGGAGAGTGTCACAGTTCACGTGGGAGAGTGACACAGTTGACTTGTGAGAGTGACACAGTTCACGTGGGGAGAGTGACACAGTTGACTTGTGAGAGTGACACAGTTCACGCGGGGAGAGTGTCACAGTTCACGTGGGAGAGTGACACAGTTGACTTGTGAGAGTGACACAGTTCACGTGGGGAGAGTGTCACAGTTCACGCGGGGAGAGTGTCACAATTCACGCGGGGAGAGGGTCACAGTTCACGCGGGGAGAGTGACACAGTTCACGTGGGGAGAGTGTCACAGTTCACGTGGGGAGAGTGACACAGTTCACGCGGGGAAAGTGTCACAGTTCACGCGGGGAGAGTGACACAGTTCCCGCAGGGATAGTGACACAGTTCACGCGGGGAGAATTACACAGTTCACGCGGGGAGAGTGACACAGTTCACGTGGGAGAATGACACAGTTCACTTGTGAGAGTGACACAGTTCACGCGGGGAGAGTGTCACAGTTCACGTGGGGAGAGTGACACAGTTCACTTGTGAGAGTGACACGGTTCACGTGGGAAGAGTGTCACAGTTCACGTGGGAGAGTGACACAGTTGACTTGTGAGGGTGACACAGTTCACAGGGGGAGAGTGTCACAGTTCACGCGGAAAGAATGTCACAGTTCACGCGGGGAGAGTGTCACAGTTCATGCGGGGAGAGTGACACAGTTCACGTGGGAGAGGGACACAGTTCACGTGTGAGACTGACACAGTTCACGTGGGGAGAATTACACAGTTCACGCGGGGAGAGTGACACAGTTCACGTGGGAGAGTGACACAGTTCACGTGTGAGACTGACACAGTTCACGTGGGGAGAGTGTCACAATTCACGCAGGGAGAGTGTCACAATTCACGCGGGGAGAGTGTCACAGTTCACGCGGGGAGAGTGACACAGTTCACGTGGGAGAATGACACAGTTCACTTGTGAGAGTGACACAGTTCACGTGGGGAGAGTGACACAGTTCACGCGGGGAGAGTGACACGGTTCACGTGGGAGAATGACACAGTTCACTTGTGAGAGTGACACAGTTCACGCGGGGAGAGTGTCACAGTTCACGTGGGGAGAGTGACACAGTTTACTTGTGAGAGTGACACAGTTCACGTGGGGAGAGTGTCACAGTTCACGTGGGAGAGTGACACAGTTGACTTGTGAGAGTGACACAGTTCACGTGGGGAGAGTGACACAGTTGACTTGTGAGAGTGACACAGTTCACGCGGGGAGAGTGTCACAGTTCACGTGGGAGAGTGACACAGTTGACTTGTGAGAGTAACACAGTTCACGTGGGGAGAGTGTCACAGTTCACGCGGGGAGAGTGTCACAATTCACGCGGGGAGAGGGTCACAGTTCACGCGGGGAGAGTGACACAGTTCACGTGGGGAGAGTGTCACAGTTCACGTGGGGAGAGTGACACAGTTCACGCGGGGAAAGTGTCACAGTTCACGCGGGGAGAGTGACACAGTTCCCGCGGGGAGAGTGACACAGTTCACGCGGGGAGAATTACACAGTTCACGCGGGGAGAGTGACACAGTTCACGTGGGAGAGTGACACAGTTCACGTGTGAGACTGACACAGTTCACGTGGGGAGAGTGTCACAACTCACGTGGGGAGAGTGTCACAATTCACGCGGGGAGAGTGTCACAGTTCACGTGGGGAGAGTGACACAGTTCACGTGGAAGAATGACACAGTTCACGCGGGGAGAATTACACAGTTCATGCAGGGAGAGTGTCACAGTTCACGTAGGAGAGTGACACAGTTCACGCGGGGAGAATTACACAGTTCACACAGGGAGAGTGACACAGTTCACGTGGGAGAGTGACACAGTTCACGCAGGGAGAGTGTCAGTTCACGTGGGGGGAGTGACACAGTTCACGTGGGGAAAGTGTCACAGTTCACGCGGGGAGAGTGACACAGTTCACGCGGGGAGAGTGACACAGTTCACGTGGGGAGAATTACACAGTTCATGCGTGGAGAGTGACACAGTTCACGTGGGAGAGTGACACAGTTCACGTGGGAGAGTGACACAATTCACGCGGGGGGAGTGTCACAGTTCACGCAGAGAGAGTGTCACAGTTCACGCGGGGAGAGTGACACAGTTCACGTGGGAGAGTGACACAGTTCACTTGGGAGAGTGACACAGTTTACGTGGGGAGAGTGTCACAGTTCACGTGGGGAGAGTGACACAGTTCCCGCGGGGAGAGTGACACAGTTCACGCGGGGAGAATTACACAGTTCACGCGGGGAGAGTGACACAGTTCACGTGGGAGAGTGACACAGTTCACGTGTGAGACTGACACAGTTCACGTGGGGAGAGTGTCACAACTCACGTGGGGAGAGTGTCACAATTCACGCGGGGAGAGTGTCACAGTTCACGTGGGGAGAGTGACACAGTTCACGTAGGAGAATGACACAGTTCACGCGGGGAGAATTACACAGTTCATGCAGGGAGAGTGTCACAGTTCACGTAGGAGAGTGACACAGTTCACGCGGGGAGAATTACACAGTTCACACAGGGAGAGTGACACAGATCACGTGGGAGAGTGACACAGTTCACGCGGGGAGAGTGTCAGTTCACGTGGGGAGAGTGACACAGTTCACGTGGGGAAAGTGTCACAGTTCACGCGGGGAGAGTGACACAGTTCACGCAGGGAGAGTGACACAGTTCACGTGGGGAGAATTAGACAGTTTATGCGTGGAGAGTGACACAGTTCACGTGGGAGAGTGACACAGTTCACGTGGGAGAGTGACACAATTCACGCGGGGGGAGTGTCACAGTTCACGCAGAGAGAGTGTCACAGTTCACGCGGGGAGAGTGACACAGTTCACGTGGGAGAGTGACACAGTTCACTTGGGAGAGTGACACAGTTTACGTGGGGAGAGTGACACAGTTCACGCGCGGAGAGTGACACAGTTCATGCGGGGAGAGTGACACAGTTCACGCGGGGAGAGTGACACAGTTCACGCGGGGAGAATTACACAGTTCACGTGTGGAGAGTGACACAGATCTCGTGGGAGAGTGACACAGTTCACGTGAGGAGAGTGTCACAGTTCACGTGGGGAGAGTGTCACAGTTCACGTGAGGAGAGTGACACAGTTCACGTGGGGAGAGTGACACAGTTCACGTGGGGAGAGTGTCACAGTTCACGTGGGAGAGTGTCACAGTTCACGCGGGGAGAGTGACACAGTTCACGTGGGGAGAGTGACACAGTTCACGCGGGGAGAGTGTCACAGTTCACGTGGGGAGAGTGTCATAGTTCACGTGGGGAGAGTAACACAGTTCACGTGGGGAGAGTGACACAGTTCACGTGTGGAGAGTGACACAGTTCACGCGGGGAGAGTGTCACAGTTCACGTGGGGAGAGTGTCATAGTTCATGTGGGGAGAGTGACACAGTTCACGTGAGGAGAGTGTCACAGTTCACGTGGGGGAGTGACACAGTTCACGTGGGGAAAGTGACACAGTTCACGTGGGGAGAGTGTCACAGTTCACGGGAGGAGAGTGTCACAGTTCACGTGGGGATAGTGACACAGTTCACATGGGGAGAGTGACACAGTTCACGTGGGGAGAGTGACACAGTTCACGTGGGAGAGTGACAAAGTTCACTTGTGAAAGTGACACAGTTCACGTGGGGAGAGTGTCACAGTTCACGTGGGGAGAGTGTCACAGCTCACGTGGGGAGAGTGGCACAGTTCACGTGGGAGAGTGACACACTTCACTTGTGAGAGTGACGCAGTTCACGTGGGGAGAGTGTCACAGTTCACGTGGGGAGAGTTACACAGTTCACGTGGGGAGAGTGTCACAACTCACGTGGGGAGAGTGTCACAATTCACGCGGGGAGAGTGTCACAGTTCACGTGGGGAGAGTGACACAGTTCACGTGGGAGAATGACACAGTTCACGCAGGGAGAATTACACAGTTCATGCAGGGAGAGTGTCACAGTTCACGTAGGAGAGTGACACAGTTCACGCGGGGAGAATTACACAGTTCACACAGGGAGAGTGACACAGTTCACGTGGGAGAGTGACACAGTTCACGCGGGGAGAGTGTCAGTTCACGTGGGGAGAGTGACACAGTTCACGTGGGGAAAGTGTCACAGTTCACGCGGGGAGAGTGACACAGTTCACGCGGGGAGAGTGACACAGTTCACGTGGGGAGAATTACACAGTTCATGCGTGGAGAGTGACACAGTTCACGTGGGAGAGTGACACAGTTCACGTGAGAGAGTGACACAATTCACGCGGGGGGAGTGTCACAGTTCACGCAGAGAGAGTGTCACAGTTCACGCGGGGAGAGTGACACAGTTCACGTGGGAGAGTGACACAGTTCACTTGGGAGAGTGACACAGTTTACGTGGGGAGAGTGACACAGTTCACGCGCGGAGAGTGACACAGTTCATGCGGGGAGAGTGACACAGTTCACGCGGGGAGAGTGACACAGTTCACGCGGGGAGAATTACACAGTTCACGTGTGGAGAGTGACACAGATCTCGTGGGAGAGTGACACAGTTCACGTGAGGAGAGTGTCACAGTTCACGTGGGGAGAGTGTCACAGTTCACGTGAGGAGAGTGACACAGTTCACGTGGGGAGAGTGACACAGTTCACGTGGGGAGAGTGTCACAGTTCACGTGGGAGAGTGTCACAGTTCACGCGGGGAGAGTGACACAGTTCACGTGGGGAGAGTGACACAGTTCACGCGGGGAGAGTGTCACAGTTCACGTGGGGAGAGTGTCATAGTTCACGTGGGGAGAGTAACACAGTTCACGTGGAGAGAGTGACACAGTTCACGTGTGGAGAGTGACACAGTTCACGTGGGGAGAGTGTCACACTTCACGTTGGGAGAGTGTCATAGTTCACGTGGGGAGAGTGACACAGTTCACGTGAGGAGAGTGTCACAGTTCACGTGGGGGAGTGACACAGTTCACGTGGGGAAAGTGACACAGTTCACGTGGGGAGAGTGTCACAGTTCACGGGAGGAGAGTGTCACAGTTCACGTGGGGATAGTGACACAGTTCACGTGGGGAGAGTAACACAGTTCACGTGGGGAGAGTGACACAGTTCACGTGTGAGAGTGACAAAGTTCACTTGTGAAAGTGACAAAGTTCAGGTGGGGAGAGTGTCACAGTTCACGTGGGGAGAGTGTCACAGCTCACGTGGGGAGAGTGGCACAGTTCACGTGGGAGAGTGACACACTTCACTTGTGAGAGTGACACAGTTCACGTGGGGAGAGTGTCACAGTTCACGTGGGGAGAGTTACACAGTTCACGTGGGGAGAGTGTCACAGTTCACGCGGGGAGAGTGACACAGTTCACGTGGGGAGAGTGACACAGTTCACGTGGGGAGAGTGTCACAGTTCACCGTGGGGAGAGTGTCACAGTTTACGTGGGGAGAGTGACACAGTTCACGTGGGGAGAGTGACACAGTTCACGCGGGGAGAGTGACACAGTTCATGCGGGGAGAGTGTCACAGTTCACGTGGGGAGAGTGACACAGTTCACGTGGGGAGAGTGACACAGTTCACGTGGGAGAGTGACACACTTCACTTGTGAGAGTGACAGTTCACGTGGAGAGAGTGTCACAGTTCACGTGGGGAGAGTTACACAGTTCACGTGGGGAGAGTGTCACAGTTCACGCGGGGAGAGTGACACAGTTCACGTGGAGAGAGTTACACAGTTCACGCGGGGAGAGTGTCACAGTTCACCGTGGGGAGAGTGTCACAGTTTACGTGGGGAGAGTGACACAGTTCACGTGGGGAGAGTGACACAGTTCACGCGGGGAGAGTGACACAGTTCATGCGGGGAGAGTGTCACAGTTCACGTGGGGAGAGTGACACAGTTCACGTGGGGAGAGTGACACAGTTCACGTGGGGAGAGTGACACAGTTCACTTGGGGAGAGTGACACAGTTCACGCGGGGAGAATTACACAGTTCACGTGGGGAGAGTGACACAGATCTCGTGGGAAGAGTGTCACAGTTCACGTGAGGAAAGTGACACAGTTCACGTGGGGAGAGTGACACAGTTCACGTGGGGAGAGTGTCACAGTTCACGTGGGAGAGTGTCACAGTTCACGCGGGGAGAGTGACACAGTTCACGTGGGGAGAGTGACACAGTTCACGCGGGGAGAGTGTCACAGTTCACGTGGGGAGAGTGTCATAGTTCACGTGGGGAGAGTAACACAGTTCACATGGGGAGAGTGACACAGTTCACGTGTGGAGAGTGACACAGTTCACGTGGGGAGAGTGTCACAGTTCACGTGGGGAGAGTGTCATAGTTCACGTGGGGAGAGTGACACAGTTCACGTGAGGAGAGTGTCACAGTTCACGTGGGGAGAGTGACACAGTTCACGTGGGGAAAGTGACACAGTTCACGTGGGGAGAGTGTCACAGTTCACGGGAGGAGAGTGTCACAGTTCACGTGGGGAGAGTGACACAGTTCACGTGGGGAGAGTGACACAGTTCACGTGAGGAGAGTGTCACAGTTCACGTGGGGAGAGTGTCACAGTTCACGTGAGGAGAGTGACACAGTTCACGTGGGGAGAGTGACACAGTTCACGTGGGGAGAGTGTCACAGTTCACGTGGGAGAGTGTCACAGTTCACGCGGGGAGAGTGACACAGTTCACGTGGGGAGAGTGACACAGTTCACGCGGGGAGAGTGTCACAGTTCACGTGGGGAGAGTGTCATAGTTCACTTGGGGAGAGTAACACAGTTCACGTGGGGAGAGTGACACAGTTCACGTGTGGAGAGTGACAGAGTTCACGTGGGGAGAGTGTCACAGTTCACGTGGGGAGAGTGTCATAGTTCACGTGGGGAGAGTGACACAGTTCACGTGAGGAGAGTGTCACAGTTCACGTGGGGAGAGTGACACAGTTCAAGTGGGGAAAGTGACACAGTTCACGTGGGGAGAGTGTCACAGTTCACGGGAGGAGAGTGTCACAGTTCACGTGGGAAGAGTGACACAGTTCACGTGGGGAGAGTGACACAGTTCACGTGGGGAGAGTGACACAGTTCACGTGGGAGAGTGACAAAGTTCACTTGTGAGAGTGACACAGTTCACGTGGGGAGAGTGTCACAGTTCACGTGGGGAGAGTGTCACAGCTCACGTGGGGAGAGTGACACAGTTCACGTGGGAGAGTGACACACTTCACTTGTGAGAGTGACACAGTTCACGTGGGGAGAGTGTCACAGTTCACGTGGGGAGAGTTACACATTTCACGTGGGGAGAGTGTCGCAGTTCACGCGGGGAGAGTGACACAGTTCACGTGGGGAGAGTGACACAGTTCACGCGGGGAGAGTGTCACAGTTCATTGTGGGGAGAGTGTCACAGTTTACGTGGGGAGAGTGACAAAGTTCACGTGGGGAGAGTGACACAGTTCACGCGGGGAGAGTGACACAGTTCATGCGGGGAGAGTGTCACAGTTCACGTGGGGAGAGTGACACAGTTCACGTGGGGAGAGTGACACAGTTCACGTGGGGAGAGTGACACAGTTCACTCGGGGAGAGTGACACAGTTCACGCGGGGAGAGTGTCACAGTTCACGTGGGGAGAGTGACACAGTTCACGCGGGGAAAGTGTCACAGTTCACGCGGGGAGAGTGACACAGTTCACGCGTGGAGAGTGTCACAGTTCACGCGGGGAGAGTGTCACAATTCACGCGGGGAGAGTGTCACAGTTCACGCGGGGAGAGTGACACAGTTCACGTGGGAGAATGACACAGTTCACTTGTGAGAGTGACACAGTTCACGCGGGGAGAGTGTCACAGTTCACGTGGGGAGAGTGACACAGTTCACTTGTGAGAGTGACACGGTTCACGTGGAGAGAGTGTCACAGTTCATGTGGGATAGTGACACAGTTGACTTGTGAGAGTGACACAGTTTACGGGGGGAGAGTGACACAGTTGACTTGTGAGAGTGACACAGTTCACGCGGGGAGAGTGTCACAGTTCACGTGGGGAGAGTGACACAGTTCACGTGGGAGAGTGACACAGTTGACTTGTGAGAGTGACACAGTTCACGGGGGGAGAGTGTCACAGATCACGCGGAAAGAGTGTCACAGTTCACACGGGGAGAGTGTCACAGTTCATCCGGGGAGAGTGACACGGTTCACGTGGGAGAGTGACACAGTGCACGTGTGAGACTGACACAGTTCACGTGGGGAGAATTACACAATTCCCACGGGGAGAGTGTCACAATTCACGCGGGGAGAGTGTCACAGTTCACGCGGGGAGAGTGACACAGTTCACATGGGAGAATGACACAGTTCACTTGTGAGAGTGACACAGTTCACGTGGGGAGAGTGACACAGTTCACGCGGGGAGAGTGACACAGTTCACGTGGGAGAATGACACAGTTCACTTGTGAGAGTGACACAGTTCACGCGGGGAGAGTGTCACAATTCACGTGGGGAGAGTGACACAGTTTACTTGTGAGAGTGACACAGTTCACGTGGGGAGAGTGTCACAGTTTACGTGGGAAAGTGACACAGTTGACTTGTGAGAGTGACACAGTTCACGTGGGGAGAGTGACACAGTTGACTTGTGAGAGTGACACAGTTCACGCGGGGAGAGTGTCACAGTTCACGTGGGAGAGTGACACAGTTGACTTGTGAGAGTGACACAGTTCACGTGGGGAGAGTGTCACAGTTCACGCGGGGAGAGTGACACAGTTCACGTGGGAGAGTGACACAGTTCACTTGTGAGAGTGACACAGTTTACGTGGGGAGAGTGACACAGTTCACGCGCGGAGAGTGACACAGTTCATGCGGGGAGAGTGACACAGTTCACGCGGGGAGAGTGACACAGTTCACGCGGGGAGAATTACACAGTTCACGTGGGGAGAGTGACACAGATCTCGTGGGAGAGTGACACAGTTCACGTGCGGAGAGTGTCACAGTTCACGAAGAGAGACTGTCACAGTTCACGTGAGGAGAGTGACACAGTTCACGTGGGGAGAGTGACACAGTTCACGTGGGGAGAGTGTCACAGTTCACGTGGGAGAGTGTCACAGTTCACGCGGGGAGAGTGACACAGTTCACGTGGGGAGAGTGACACAGTTCACGCGGGGAGAGTGTCACAGTTCACGTGGGGAGAGTGTCATAGTTCACGTGGGGAGAGTGACACAGTTCACGTGGGGAGAGTGACACAGTTCACGTGTGGAGAGTGACACAGTTCACGTGGGGAGAGTGTCACAGTTCACGTGGGGAGAGTGTCATAGTTCACGTAGGGAGAGTGACACAGTTCACGTGAGGAGAGTGTCACAGTTCACGTGGGGAGAGTGACACAGTTCACGTGGGGAAAGTGACACAGTTCACGTAGGGAGAGTGTCACAGTTCACGGGAGGAGAGTGTCACAGTTCACGTGGGGAGAGTGACACAGTTCACGTGGGGAGAGTGACACAGTTTACTTGTGAGAGTGACACAGTTCACGTGGGGAGAGTGTCACAGTTTACGTGGGAAAGTGACACAGTTGACTTGTGAGAGTGACACAGTTCACGTGGGGAGAGTGACACAGTTGACTTGTGAGAGTGACACAGTTCACGCGGGGAGAGTGTCACAGTTCACGTGGGAGAGTGACACAGTTGACTTGTGAGAGTGACACAGTTCACGTGGGGAGAGTGTCACAGTTCACGCGGGGAGAGTGACACAGTTCACGTGGGAGAGTGACACAGTTCACTTGTGAGAGTGACACAGTTTACGTGGGGAGAGTGACACAGTTCACGCGCGGAGAGTGACACAGTTCATGCGGGGAGAGTGACACAGTTCACGCGGGGAGAGTGACACAGTTCACGCGGGGAGAATTACACAGTTCACGTGGGGAGAGTGACACAGATCTCGTGGGAGAGTGACACAGTTCACGTGCGGAGAGTGTCACAGTTCACGAAGAGAGACTGTCACAGTTCACGTGAGGAGAGTGACGCAGTTCACGTGGGGAGAGTGACACAGTTCACGTGGGGAGAGTGTCACAGTTCACGTGGGAGAGTGTCACAGTTCACGCGGGGAGAGTGACACAGTTCACGTGGGGAGAGTGACACAGTTCACGCGGGGAGAGTGTCACAGTTCACGTGGGGAGAGTGTCATAGTTCACGTGGGGAGAGTGACACAGTTCACGTGGGGAGAGTGACACAGTTCACGTGTGGAGAGTGACACAGTTCACGTGGGGAGAGTGTCACAGTTCACGTGGGGAGAGTGTCATAGTTCACGTAGGGAGAGTGACACAGTTCACGTGAGGAGAGTGTCACAGTTCATGTGGGGAGAGTGACACAGTTCACGTGGGGAGAGTGACACAGTTCACGTGGGGAGAGTGACACAGTTCACTCGGGGAGAGTGACACAGTTCATGCGGGGAGAGTGTCACAGTTCACGTGGGGAGAGTGACACAGTTCACGCGGGGAAAGTGTCACAGTTCACGCGGGGAGAGTGACACAGTTCACGCGGGGAGAGTGTCACAGTTCACGCGGGGAGAGTGTCACAATTCACGCGGGGAGAGTGTCACAGTTCACGCGGGGAGAGTGACACAGTTCACGTGAGGAGAGTGACACAGTTCACGTGGGGAGAGTGACACAGTTCACGTGCGGAGAGTGTCACAGTTCACGAAGGGAGACTGTCACAGTTCACGTGAGGAGAGTGACACAGTTCACGTGGGGAGAGTGACACAGTTCACGTGGGGAGAGTGTCACAGTTCACGTGGGAGAGTGTCACAGTTCACGCGGGGAGAGTGACACAGTTCACGTGGAGAGAGTGACACAGTTCACGCGGGGAGAGTGTCACAGTTCACGTGGGGAGAGTGTCATAGTTCACGTGGGGAGAGTGACACAGTTCACGTGGGGAGAGTGACACAGTTCACGTGTGGAGAGTGACACAGTTCACGTGGGGAGAGTGTCACAGTTCACGTGGGGAGAGTGTCATAGTTCACGTGGGGAGAGTGACACAGTTCACGTGAGTAGAGTGTCACAGTTCACGTGGGGAGAGTGACACAGTTCACGTGGGGAAAGTGACACAGTTCACGTAGGGAGAGTGTCACAGTTCACGGGAGGAGAGTGTCACAGTTCACGTGGGGAAAGTGACACAGTTCACGTGGGGAGAGTGACACAGTTCACGTGGGGAGAGTGACACAGTTCACGTGGGGAGAGTGACACAGTTCACGTGGGAGAATGACAAAGTTCACTTGTGACAGTGACACAGTTCACGTGGGGAGAGTGTCACAGTTCACGTGGGGAGAGTGTCACAGCTCACGTGGGGAGAGTGACACAGTTCGCGTGGGAGAGTGACACACTTCACTTGTGAGAGTGACACAGTTCACGTGGGGAGAGTGTCACAGTTCACGTGGGGAGAGTTACACAGTTCACGTGGGGAGAGTGTCACAGTTCACGCGGGCAGAGTGACACAGTTCACGTGGGGAGAGTGACACAGTTCACGCGGGGAGAGTGTCACAGTTCACCTTGGGGAGAGTGTCACAGTTTACGTGGGGAGAGTGACACAGTTCACGTGGGGAGAGTGACACAGTTCACGCGGGGAGAGTGACACAGTTCATGCGGGGAGAGTGTCACAGTTCACGTGGGGAGAGTGACACAGTTCACGTGGGGAGAGTGACACAGTTCACGTGGGGAGAGTGACACAGTTCACTCGGGGAGAGTGACACAGTTCATGCGGGGAGAGTGTCACAGTTCACGTGGGGAGAGTGACACAGTTCACGCGGGGAAAGTGTCACAGTTCACGTGGGGAGAACGACACAGTTCACGCGGGGAGAGTGTCACAGGTCACGCGGGGAGAGTGTCACAATTCACGCGGGGAGAGTGTCACAGTTCACGCGGGGAGAGTGACACAGTTCACGTGGGAGAATGACACAGTTCACTTGTGATAGTGACACAGTTCACGCGGGGAGAGTGTCACAGTTCACGTGGGGAGAGTGACACAGTTCACTTGTGAGAGTGACACGGTTCACGTGGGGAGAGTGTCACAGTTCATATGGGATAGTGACACAGTTGACTTGTGAGAGTGACACAGTTTACGGGGGGAGAGTGACACAGTTGACTTGTGAGAGTGACACAGTTCACGCAGGGAGAGTGTCACAGTTCACGTGGGGAGAGTGACACAGTTCACGTGGGAGAGTGACACAGTTGACTTGTGAGAGTGACACAGTTCACGGGGGGAGAGAGTCACAGATCACGCGGAAAGAGTGTCACAGTTCACACGGGGAGAGTGTCACAGTTCATGCTGGGAGAGTGACACGGTTCACGTGGGAGAGTGACACAGTTCACGTGTGAGACTGACACAGTTCACGTGGGGAGAATTACACAATTCCCGCGGGGAGAGTGTCACAATTCACGCGGGGAGAGTGTCACAGTTCACACGGGGAGAGTGACACAGTTCACGTGGGAGAATGACACAGTTCACTTGTGAGAGTGACACAGTTCACGTGGGGAGAGTGACACAGTTCACGCGGGGAGAGTGACACAGTTCACGTGGGAGAATGACACAGTTCACTTGTGAGAGTGACACAGTTCACGCGGGGAGAGTGTCACAGTTCACGTGGGGAGAGTGACACAGTTTACTTGTGAGAGTGACACAGTTCACGTGGGGAGAGTGTCACAGTTCACGTGGGAGAGTGACACAGTTGACTTGTGAGAGTGACACAGTTCACGTGGGGAGAGTGACACAGTTGACTTGTGAGAGTGACACAGTTCACCCGGGGAGAGTGTCACAGTTCACGTGGGAGAGTGGCACAGTTGACTTGTGAGAGTGACACAGTTCACGTGGGGAGAGTGTCACAGTTCATGCGGGAAGAGTGTCACAATTCACGCGGGGAGAGGGTCACAGTTCACGCGGGGAGAGTGACACAGTTCACGTGGGGAGAGTGTCACAGTTCACGTGGGGAGAGTGACACAGTTCACGCGGGGAAAGTGTCACAATTCACGCGGGGTGAGTGTCACAGTTCACGCAGAGAGAGTGTCACAGTTCACGCGGGGAGAGTGACAAAGTTCACGTGGGAGAGTGACACAGTTCACTTGTGAGAGTGACACAGTTTACGTGGGGAGAGTGACACAGTTCATGCGCGGAGAGTGACACAGTTCATGCGGGGAGAGTGACACAGTTCACGTGGGGAGAGTGACACAGTTCACGCGGGGAGAATTACACAGTTCACGTGGGGAGAGTGACACAGATCTCGTGGGAGAGTGACACAGTTCACGTGAGGAGAGTGTCACAGTTCACGTGGGGAGAGTGACAGTTAACGCAGGGAGAGTGTCACAGTTCACGTGAGGAGAGTTACACAGTTCACGTGGGGAGAGTGACACAGTTCACGTGGGGAGAGTGTCACAGTTCACGCGGAAAGAGTGTCACAGTTCACGCGGGGAGAGTGTCACAGTTCATGCGGGGAGAGTGACACAGTTCACGTGGGAGAGTGACACAGTTCACGTGTGAGACTGACACAGTTCACGTGGGGAGAATAACACAGTTCACGCGGGGAGAGTGACACAGTTCACGTGGGAGAGTGACACAGTTCACGTGTGAGACTGAAACAGTTCACGTGGGGAGAGTGTCACAATTCACGCGGGGAGAGTGTCACAATTCACGCGGGAGAGTGTCACAGTTCACGCGGGGAGAGTGACACAGTTCACGTGGGAGAATGACACAGTTCACTTGTGAGAGTGACACAGTTCACGCGGGGAGAGTGTCACAGTTCACGTGGGGAGAGTGACACAGATTACCTGTGAGAGTGACACAGTTCACGTGGGGAGAGTTTCACAGTTCACATGGGAGAGTGACACAGTTGACTTGTGAGAGTGACACAGTTCACGTGGGGAGAGTGACACAGTTGACTTGTGAGAGTGACACAGTTCACGCGGGGAGAGTGTCACAGTTCACGTGGGATAGTGACACAGTTGACTTGTGAGAGTGACACAGTTCACGTGGGGAGAGTGTCACAGTTCACGCGGGGAGAGTGTCACAATTCACGCGGGGAGAGGGTCACAGTTCACGCGGGGAGAGTGACACAGTTCACGTGGGGAGAATGTCACAGTTCACGTGGGGAAAGTGACACAGTTCACGCGGGGAAAGTGTCACAGTTCACGCGGGGAGAGTGACACAGTTCCCGCGGGGAGAGTGACACAGTTTACGTGGGAGAGTGACACAGTTCACGTGTGAGACTGACACAGTTCACTTGGGGAGAGTGTCACAACTCACACGGGGAGAGTGTCACAATTCACGCGGGGAGAGTGTCACAGTTCACGTGGGGAGAGTGACACAGTTCATGTGGGAGAATTACACAGTTCACGGGGGGAGAATTGCACAGTTCATGCAGGGAAAGTGTCACAGTTCACGTAGGAGAGTGACACAGTTCACTCGGGGAGAATTACACAGTTCACGCAGGGAGAGTGACACAGTTCACGTGGGAGAGTGACACAGTTCACGCGGGGAGAGTGTCAGTTCACGTGGGGAGAGTGACACAGTTCACGCGGGGAAAGTGTCACAGTTCACGCGGGGAGAGTGACACAGTTCACGCGGGGAGAGTGACACAGTTCACGCGGGGAGAATTACACAGTTCACGCGCGGAGAGTGACACAGTTCACGTGGGAGAGTGACACAGTTCACGTGGGGAGAGTGACACCATTCGCGCGGGGAGAGTGTCACAGTTCACGCAGAGAGAGTGTCACAGTTCATGCGGGGAGAGTGACACAGTTCACGTGAGAGAGTGACACAGTTCACTTGTGAGAGTGACACAGTTTACGTGGGGAGAGTGACACAGTTCACGCGGGGAGAATTACACAGTTCACGTGGGGAGAGTGACACAGATCTTGTGGGAGAGTGACACAGTTCACGTGAGGAGAGTGTCACAGTTCACGTGGGGAGAGTGACAGTTAACGCGGGGAGAGTGTCACAGTTCACGTGAGGAGATTTACACAGTTCACGTGGGGAGAGTGACACAGTTCACGTGGGGAGAATGTCACAGTTCACGTGGGAGAGTGTCACAGTTCATGCAGGGAGAGTGACACAGTTCACGTGGGGAGAGTGACACAGTTCACGCGGGGAGAGTGTCACAGTTCACGTGGGGAGAGTGTCATCGTTCACGTGGGGAGAGTGTCATAGTTCACGAGGGGAGAGTGACACAGTTCACGTGTGGAGAGTGACACAGTTCACGTGAGGAGAATTACACAGTTCACGTGGGGAGAGTGACACAATTCACGTGGGGAAAGTGACACAGTTCACGTGGGGAGAGTGTCACAGTTCACGGGAGGAGAGTGTCACAGTTCACGTACGGAGAGTGACACAGTTCACGTGGGGAGAGTGGCGCAGTTCACGTGGGGAGAGTGTCACAGTTCACGGGAAGAGAGTGTCACAGTTCACGTGGGAGAGTGACACAGTTCACGTGGGGAGAGTGTCACAGTTCACGCGGGGAGAGTGTTACAGTTCACGTGAGGAGAGTGTTACAGTTCACGTGGGGAGAGTGTCACAATTCACGCGGGGAGAGTGTCACAGTTCACGGGAGGAGAGTGACACAGTTCACGTGGGGAGAGTGACACAGTTCACGTAGGGAGAGTGACACAGTTCACGTGGGGAGAGTGTCACAGTTCACGTGGGGAGAGTGACACAGTTCACGTGGGGAGAGTGTTACATTTCACGTGGGGAGAGTGTCACAGTTCACGCGGGGAGAGTGACAGAGTTCACGTGGGGAGAGTTGCACAGTTCACTTGTGAGAGTGACACAGTTCACGTGAGGAGAGTGACACAGTTCACGTGGGAGAGTGACACAGTTCATGTGTGGAGAGTGACACAGTTCACGTGGGGAGAGTGACACAGTTCACGTGGGGAGAGTGTTACATTTCACGTGTGGAGAGTGTCACAGTTCACGCGGGGAGAGTGACACAGTTCACGCGGGGAGAGTGACACAGTTCACGCGGGGAAAATTACACAGTTCACGTGGGGAGAGTGACACAGATCTCGTGGGAGAGTGACACAGTTCACGTGAGGAGAGTTTCACAGTTCACGTGGGGAGAGTGACAGTTAACGCGGGGAGAGTGTCACAGTTCACGTGAGGAGAGTTACACAGTTCACGTGGGGAGAGTGACACAGTTCACGTGGGGAGAGTGTCACAGTTCACGTGGGAGAGTGTCACAGTTCACGCGGGGAGAGTGACACAGTTCACGTGGGGAGAGTGACACAGTTCACGCGGGGAGAGTGTCACAGTTCACGTGGGGAGAGTGTCATCGTTCACGTGGGGAGAGTGACACAGTTCACGTGGGGAGAGTGACACAGTTCACGTGTGGAGAGTGACACAGTTCACGTGAGGAGAATTACACAGTTCACGTGGGGAGAGTGACACAGTTCACATGGGGAAAGTGACACAGTTCACGTGGGGAGAGTGTCACAGTTCACGGGAGGAGAGTGTCACAGTTCACGTGGGGAGAGTGACACAGTTCACGTGGGGAGAGTGACACTGTTTACGGGAGGAGAGTGTCACAGTTCACGTGGGAGAGTGACACAGTTCACGTGGGGAGAGTGACACAGTTCACGTTGGGAGAGTGTCACAGTTCACGTGAGGAGAGTGTCACAGTTCACGTGGGGAGAGTGTCACAGTTCACGCGGGGAGAGTGTTACAGTTCACGTGAGGAGAGTGTTACAGTTCACTTGGGGAGAGTGTCACAATTCACGCGGGGAGAGTGTCACAGTTCACGGGAGGAGAGTGACACAGTTCACGTGGGGAGAGTGACACAGTTCACGTGGGGAGAGTGTTACAGTTCACGTGAGGAGAGTGTTACAGTTCACGTGGGGAGAGTGTCACAATTTACGCGGGGAGAGTGTCACAGTTCACGGGAGGAGAGTGACACAGTTCACGTGGGGAGAGTGACACAGTTCACGTGGGGAGAGTGACACAGTTCACGTGGGGAGAGTGTCACAGTTCACGTGGGGAGAGTGACACAGTTCACGTGGGGAGAATGTTACATTTCACGTGGGGAGAGTGTCACAGTTCACGCGGGGAGAGTGACACAGTTCACGTGGGGAGAGTTACACAGTTCACTTGTGAGAGTGGCACAGTTCACGTGGGGAGAGTGACACAGTTCACGTGGGAGAGTGACACAGTTCACGTGTGGAGAGTGACACAGTTCACGCGGGGAGAGTGATGCAGTTCACGTGGGGAGAGTGACACAGTTCACGTGTGGAGAGTGTTACAGTTCACGTGGGGAGAGTGCCACAGTTCACGTGGGGAGAGTGTCACAGTTCATGCGGGGAGAGTGTCACAGTTCACAGTGGGGAGAGTGTCACATTTCACGTGGGGAGAGGGGCACAGTTAACGCGGGGAGAGTGACACAGTACACGTGGGGAGAGTGTCACAGTTCACGCGGGGAGAGTGACACAATTCACGTGGGGAGAGTGTCACAGTTCACGCAGGGAGAATTACACAGTTCATGTGGGGAGAGTTACACAGTTCACGTGGGGAAAGTGTCACAGTTCACGCAGGGATAATTACACAGTTCACGTTAGGAGAGTGTTACAGTTCACGTGGGGAGAGTGACACAGTTCACGCGCGGAGAGTGACACAGTTCATGTGGGGAGAGTGACACAGTTCACGCGGGGAGAGTGACACAGTTCACGCGGGGAGAATTACACAGTTCACGTGGGGAGAGTGACACAGTTCACGTGGGAGAGTGACACAGTTCACGTGAGGAGAGTGTCACAGTCCACGTGGGGAGAGTGACACAGTTCACGTGGGGAGTGTGACACAGTTCACGTGGGGAGAGTGACACAGTTCACGTGTGGAGAGTGTTACAGTTCACGTGGGGAGAGTGCCACAGTTCACGTGGGGAGAGTGTCACAGTTCAAGCGGGGAGAGTGTCACAGTTCACCGTGGGAAGAATTTCACAGTTCACGTGGGGAGAGGGGCACAGTTCACGCGGGGAGAGTGACACAGTACACGTGGGGAGAGTGTCACAGTTCACGCGGGGAGAGTGACACAGTTCACGTGGGGAGAGTGTCACAGTTCACGCAGGGAGAATTACACAGTTCATGTGGGGAGAGTTACACAGTTCACGTGGGGAAAGTGTCACAGTTCACGCAGGGATAATTACACAGTTCACGTGAGGAGAGTGTTACAGTTCACGTGGGGAGAGTGACACAGTTCACGCGCGGAGAGTGACACAGTTCATGTGGAGAGAGTGACACAGTTCACGCGGGGAGAGTGACACAGTTCACGCAGGGAGAATTACACAGTTCACGTGGGGAGAGTGACACAGTTCACGTGGGAGAGTGACACAGTTCACGTGAGGAGAGTGTCACAGTCCACGTGGGGAGAGTGACAGTTCACGCGGGGAGAGTGTCAGTTCATGTGAGGAGAGTGACACAGTTCATGTGGGGAGTGTGACACAGTTCACGTGGGGAGAGTGTCACAGTTCACGTGGGAGAGTGTCACAGTTCACGCGGGGAGAGTGACACAGTTCACGTGGAGAGAGTGACACAGTTCACGTGGGGAGAGTGACACTGTTTACTGGAGGGGAGTGTCACAGTTCACGTGGGAGAGTGACACAGTTCACGTGGGGAGAGTGACACAGTTCACGTTGGGAGAGTGTCACACTTCACGTGGGGAGAGTGTCACAGTTCACGCGGGGAAAGTGACACAGTTCACGTGGGGAGAGTGTCACAGTTCACGTGGGGAGATTGTCACAGTTCACGTGGGGAGAGTGTCACAGTTCATGCGTGGAGAGTGTTACAGTTCACGTGAGGAGAGTGTTACAGTTCACGTGGGGAGAGTGTCACAATTCACGCGGGGAGAGTGTCACAGTTCACGTGGGGAGAGTGTCACAGTTCACGGGAGGAGAGTGTCACAGTTCACGTGGGGAGAGTGACACAGTTCACGTGGGGAGAGTGACACAGTTCACGTGGGGAGAGTGTCACAGTTCACGGGAGGAGAGTGTCACAGTTCATGTGGGGAGAGTGACACAGTTCACGTGGGGAGAGTGACACAGTTTACGGGAGGAGAGTGTCACAGTTCACGTGGGAGAGTGACACAGTTCACGTGGGGAGAGTGACACAGGTCACGTGGGGAGAGTGTCACAGTTCACGTGGGGAGAGTGTCACAGTTCACGTGGGGAGAGTGTCACAGTTCACGCGGGGAGAGTGTTACAGTTCACGTGAGGAGAGTGTTACAGTTCACGCGCGGAGAGTGACACAGTTCATGTGGGGAGAATGACACAGTTCACGCGGGGAGAGTGACACAGTTCACGCGGGGAGAATTACACAGTTCACGTGGGGAGAGTGACACAGTTCACGTGGGAGAGTGACACAGTTCACGTGAGGAGAGTGTCACAGTCCACGTGGGGAGAGTGGCAGTTCACGCGGGGAGAGTGTCACAGTTCACGTGAGGAGAGTGACACAGTTCACGTGGGGAGTGTGACACAGTTCACGTGGGGAGAGTGTCACAGTTCACGTGGGAGAGTGTCACAGTTCACGCGGGGAGAGTGACACAGTTCACGTGGGGAGAATGACACAGTTCACGTGTGAAGAGTTACACAGTTCACGTGAGGAGAATTACACAGTTCACGTGGGGAGAGTGACACAGTTCACGTGGGAGAGTGACACAGTTCACGTGAGGAGAGTGTCACAGTTCACGTGGGGAGAGTGACACAGTTCACGTGGGGAGAGTGACAGTTCACGTGGGGAGAGTGTCACAGTTCACGGGAGGAGAGTGTCACAGTTCACGTGGGGAGAGTGACACAGTTCACGTGGGGAGAGTGACACAGTTCACGTGGGGAGAGTGTCACAGTTCACGGGAGGAGAGTGTCACAGTTCATGTGGGGAGAGTGACACAGTTCACGTGGGGAGAGTGACACAGTTTACGGGAGGAGAGTGTCACAGTTCACGTGGGAGAGTGACACAGTTCACGTGGGGAGAGTGACACAGGTCACGTGGGGAGAGTGTCACAGTTCACGTGGGGAGAGTGTCACAGTTCACGTGGGGAGAGTGTCACAGTTCACGCGGGGAGAGTGTTACAGTTCACGTGAGGAGAGTGTTACAGTTCACGTGGGGAGAGTGTCACAATTCACGTGGGGAGAGTGTCACAGTTCACGTGGGGAGAGTGTCACAGTTCACGCGGGGAGAGTGTTACAGTTCACGTGAGGAGAGTGTTACAGTTCACGTGGGGAGAGTGACACAGTTCACGTGGGGAGAGTGACACAGTTCACGTGGGGAGAGTGACACAGTTCACGGGAGGAGAGTGACACAGTTCACGTGGGGAGAGTGTCACAATTCACGTGGGGAGAGTGACACAGTTCACGTGGGGAGAGTGTCACAGTTCACGGGAGGAGAGTGACACAGTTCACGTGGGGAGAGTGTCACAGTTCACGCGGGGAGAATGTCACCGTTCACGCGGGGAGAGTGACACAGTTCACGTGGGGAGAGTGTCACAGTTCACGTGGGGGGAGTGTCACAGTTCACGCAGGGAGAATTACACAGTTCACGCGGGGAGAATGACACAGTTCACGTGGGGAGAGTGTCACAGTTCACGCGGGGAGAGTGACACAGTTCACGTGGGGAGACTGTCACAGTTCACGCATGGAGAATTACACAGTTCACGTGGTTAGAGTTACACAGTTCACGTGGCGAGAGTGTCACAGTTCACGCAGGGAGAATTACACAGTTCACGTGAGGAGAGTGTCACAGTTCACGTGGGGAGAGTGACACAGTTCACGTGGGGAGAGTGACACAGTTCACGCGGGGAGAATTACACAGTTCACGTGGGTAGAGTGACACAGTTCACGTGGGAGAGTGACACAGTTCACGTGAGGAGAGAGTCACAGTCCACGTGGGGAGAGTGACAGTTCACGCGGGGAGAGTGTCACAGTTCACGTGAGGAGAGTGACACAGTTCACGTGGGGAGAGTGACACAGTTCACGTGGGGAGAGTGTCACAGTTCACGTGGGAAAGTGTCACAGTTCACGCAGGGAGAGTGACACAGTTCACGTGGGGAGAGTGACACAGTTCACATGTGAAGAGTTACACAGTTCACGTGAGGAGAATTACACAGTTCACGTGGGGAGAGTGACACAGTTCACGTGGGAGAGTGACACAGTTCACGTGAGGAGAGTGTCACAGTTCACGTGGGGAGAGTGACACAGTTCACGTGGGGAGAGTGACACAGTTCACGTGTGGAGAGTGTTACAGTTCACGTGGGGAGAGTGCCACAGTTCACGTGGGGAGAGTGTCACAGTTCATGCGGGGAGAGTGTCACAGTTCACCGTGGGAAGAATGTCACAGTTCACGTGGGGAGAGGGGCACAGTTCACGCGGGGAGAGTGACACAGTACACGTGGGGAGAGTGTCACAGTTCACGCGGGGAGAGTGACACAGTTCACGTGGGGAGAGTGTCACAATTCACGTGGGGAGAGTGTCACAGTTCACGTGGGGAGAGTGTCACAGTTCACGCGGGGAGAGTGTTACAGTTCACGTGAGGAGAGTGTTACAGTTCACGTGGGGAGAGTGACACAGTTCACGTGGGGAGAGTGACACAGTTCACGTGGGGAGAGTGACACAGTTCACGGGAGGAGAGTGACACAGTTCACGTGGGGAGAGTGTCACAATTCACGTGGGGAGAGTGACACAGTTCACGTGGGGAGAGTGTCACAGTTCACGGGAGGAGAGTGACACAGTTCACGTGGGGAGAGTGTCACAGTTCACGCGGGGAGAATGTCACCGTTCACGCGGGGAGAGTGACACAGTTCACGTGGGGAGAGTGTCACAGTTCACGTGGGGGGAGTGTCACAGTTCACGCAGGGAGAATTACACAGTTCACGCGGGGAGAATGACACAGTTCACGTGGGGAGAGTGTCACAGTTCACGCGGGGAGAGTGACACAGTTCACGTGGGGAGACTGTCACAGTTCACGCATGGAGAATTACACAGTTCACGTGGTTAGAGTTACACAGTTCACGTGGCGAGAGTGTCACAGTTCACGCAGGGAGAATTACACAGTTCACGTGAGGAGAGTGTCACAGTTCACGTGGGGAGAGTGACACAGTTCACGTGGGGAGAGTGACACAGTTCACGCGGGGAGAATTACACAGTTCACGTGGGTAGAGTGACACAGTTCACGTGGGAGAGTGACACAGTTCACGTGAGGAGAGAGTCACAGTCCACGTGGGGAGAGTGACAGTTCACGCGGGGAGAGTGTCACAGTTCACGTGAGGAGAGTGACACAGTTCACGTGGGGAGAGTGACACAGTTCACGTGGGGAGAGTGTCACAGTTCACGTGGGAAAGTGTCACAGTTCACGCAGGGAGAGTGACACAGTTCACTTGGGGAGAGTGACACAGTTCACATGTGAAGAGTTACACAGTTCACGTGAGGAGAATTACACAGTTCACGTGGGGAGAGTGACACAGTTCACGTGGGAGAGTGACACAGTTCACGTGAGGAGAGTGTCACAGTTCACGTGGGGAGAGTGACACAGTTCACGTGGGGAGAGTGACACAGTTCACGTGTGGAGAGTGTTACAGTTCACGTGGGGAGAGTGCCACAGTTCACGTGGGGAGAGTGTCACAGTTCATGCGGGGAGAGTGTCACAGTTCACCGTGGGAAGAATGTCACAGTTCACGTGGGGAGAGGGGCACAGTTCACGCGGGGAGAGTGACACAGTACACGTGGGGAGAGTGTCACAGTTCACGCGGGGAGAGTGACACAGTTCACGTGGGGAGAGTGTCACAGTTCACGCAGGGAGAATTACACAGTTCATGTGGGGAGAGTTACACAGTTCACGTGGGGAAAGTGTCACAGTTCACGCAGGGATAATTACACAGTTCACGTGAGGAGAGTGTTACAGTTCACGTGGGGAGAGTGACACAGTTCACGCGCGGAGAGTGACACAGTTCATGTGGGGAGAGTGACACAGTTCACGCGGGGAGAGTGACACAGTTCACGCGGGGAGAATTACACAGTTCACGTGGGGAGAGTGACACAGTTCACGTGGGAGAGTGACACAGTTCACGTGAGGAGAGTGTCACAGTCCACGTGGGGAGAGTGACAGTTCACGCGGGGAGAGTGTCAGTTCACGTGAGGAGAGTGACACAGTTCATGTGGGGAGTGTGACACAGTTCACGTGGGGAGAGTGTCACAGTTCAGGTGGGAGAGTGTCACAGTTCACGCGGAGAGAGTGACACAGTTCACGTGGGGAGAGTTACACAGTTCACGTGGGGAGAGTGTCACAGTTCACGGGAGGAGAGTGTCACAGTTCACGTGGGGAGAGTGACACAGTTCACGTGGGGAGAGTGACACTGTTTACTGGAGGGGAGTGTCACAGTTCACGTGGGAGAGTGACACAGTTCACGTGGGGTGAGTGACAGTTCACGTTGGGAGAGTGTCACACTTCACGTGGGGAGAGTGTCACAGTTCACGTGGGGAAAGTGACACAGTTCACGTGGGGAGAGTGTCACAGTTCACGTGGGGAGAGTGTCACAGTTCACGTGGGGAGAGTGTCACAGTTCACGCGTGGAGAGTGTTACAGTTCACGTGAGGAGAGTGTTACAGTTCACGTTGGGGAGAGTGTCACAATTCACGCGGGGAGAGTGTCACAGTTCACGGGAGGAGAGTGACACAGTTCACGTGGGGAGAGTGACACAGTTCACGTGGGGAGAGTGTCACAGTTCACGTGGGGAGAGTGACACAGTTCACGTGGGGAGAGTATTACATTTCACGTGGGGAGAGTGTCACAGTTCACGCGGGGAGAATCACACAGTTCACGTGGGGAGAGTTACACAGTTCACTTGTGAGAGTGACACAGTTCACGGGGGGAGAGTGACACAGTTCACGTGGGAGAGTGACACAGTTCACGTGTGGAGAGTGACACAGTTCACGCGGGGAGAGTGATACAGTTCACGTGGGGAGAGTGACACAGTTCACGTGTGGAGAGTGTTACAGTTCACGTGGGGAGAGTGACACAGTTCACGTGGGGAGAGTGTCACAGTTCATGCAGGGAGAGTGTCACAGTTCACCGTGGGGAGAGTGTCACAGTTCACGTGGGGAGAGTGTCACAGTTCACGCAGGGAGAATTACACAGTTCACGTGGGGAGAGTTACACAGTTCACGTGGGGAGAGTGTCACAGTTCACGCAGGGAGAATTGCACAGTTCACGTGAGGAGAGTGTTACAGTTCACGTGGGGAGAGTGACACAGTTCACGCGCGGAGAGTGACACAGTTCATGTGGGGAGAATGACACAGTTCACGCGGGGAGAGTGACACAGTTCACGCGGGGAGAATTACACAGTTCACGTGGGGAGAGTGACACAGTTCACGTGGGAGAGTGACACAGTTCACGTGAGGAGAGTGTCACAGTCCACGTGGGGAGAGTGGCAGTTCACGCGGGGAGAGTGTCACAGTTCACGTGAGGAGAGTGACACAGTTCACGTGGGGAGTGTGACACAGTTCACGTGGGGAGAGTGTCACAGTTCACGTGGGAGAGTGTCACAGTTCACGCGGGGAGAGTGACACAGTTCACGTGGGGAGAATGACACAGTTCACGTGTGAAGAGTTACACAGTTCACGTGAGGAGAATTACACAGTTCACGTGGGGAGAGTGACACAGTTCACGTGGGAGAGTGACACAGTTCACGTGAGGAGAGTGTCACAGTTCACGGGAGGAGAGTGTCACAGTTCACGTGGGGAGAGTGACACAGTTCACGTGGGGAGAGTGACACAGTTCACGTGGGGAGAGTGTCACAGTTCACGGGAGGAGAGTGTCACAGTTCATGTGGGGAGAGTGACACAGTTCACGTGGGGAGAGTGACACAGTTTACGGGAGGAGAGTGTCACAGTTCACGTGGGAGAGTGACACAGTTCACGTGGGGAGAGTGACACAGGTCACGTGGGGAGAGTGTCACAGTTCACGTGGGGAGAGTGTCACAGTTCACGTGGGGAGAGTGTCACAGTTCACGCGGGGAGAGTGTTACAGTTCACGTGAGGAGAGTGTTACAGTTCACGTGGGGAGAGTGTCACAATTCACGTGGGGAGAGTGTCACAGTTCACGTGGGGAGAGTGTCACAGTTCACGCGGGGAGAGTGTTACAGTTCACGTGAGGAGAGTGTTACAGTTCACGTGGGGAGAGTGACACAGTTCACGTGGGGAGAGTGACACAGTTCACGTGGGGAGAGTGACACAGTTCACGTGGGGAGAGTGTCACAGTTCACGTGGGGGGAGTGTCACAGTTCACGCAGGGAGAATTACACAGTTCACGCGGGGAGAATGACACAGTTCACGTGGGGAGAGTGTCACAGTTCACGCGGGGAGAGTGACACAGTTCACGTGGGGAGACTGTCACAGTTAACGCATGGAGAATTACACAGTTCACGTGGGGAGAGTTACACAGTTCACGTGGCGAGAGTGTCACAGTTCACGCAGGGAGAATTACACAGTTCACGTGAGGAGAGTGTCACAGTTCACGTGGGGAGAGTGACACAGTTCACGCGCGGAGAGTGACACTGTTCATGCGGGGAGAGTGACACAGTTCACGCGGGGAGAGTGACACAGTTCACGCGGGGAGAATTACACAGTTCACGTGGGTAGAGTGACACAGTTCACGTGGGAGAGTGACACAGTTCACGTGAGGAGAGAGTCACAGTCCACGTGGGGAGAGTGACAGTTCACGCGGGGAGAGTGTCACAGTTCACGTGAGGAGAGTGACACAGTTCACGTGGGGAGAGTGACACAGTTCACGTGGGGAGAGTGTCACAGTTCACGTGGGAAAGTGTCACAGTTCACGCAGGGAGAGTGACACAGTTCACGTGGGGAGAGTGACACAGTTCACATGTGAAGAGTTACACAGTTCACGTGAGGAGAATTACACAGTTCACGTGGGGAGAGTGACACAGTTCACGTGGGAGAGTGACACAGTTCACGTGAGGAGAGTGTCACAGTTCACGCGGGGAGAGTGTTACAGTTCACGTGAGGAGAGTGTTACAGTTCACGTGGGGAGAGTGACACAGTTCACGTGGGGAGAGTGACACAGTTCACGTGGGGAAAGTGACACAGTTCACGGGAGGAGAGTGACACAGTTCACGTGGGGAGAGTGTCACAATTCACGTGGGGAGAGTGACACAGTTCACGTGGGGAGAGTGTCACAGTTCACAGGAGGAGAGTGACACAGTTCACGTGGGGAGAGTGTCACAGTTCACGCGGGGAGAATGTCACCGTTCACGCGGGGAGAGTGACACAGTTCACGTGGGGAGAGTGTCACAGTTCACGTGGGGGGAGTGTCACAGTTCACGCAGGGAGAATTACACAGTTCACGCGGGGAGAATGACACAGTTCACGTGGGGAGAGTGTCACAGTTCACGCGGGGAGAGTGACACAGTTCACGTGGGGAGACTGTCACAGTTCACGCATGGAGAATTACACAGTTCACGTGGGGAGAGTTACACAGTTCACGTGGCGAGAGTGTCACAGTTCACGCAGGGAGAATTACACAGTTCACGTGAGGAGAGTGTCACAGTTCACGTGGGGAGAGTGACACAGTTCACGCGCGGAGAGTGACACTGTTCATGCGGGGAGAGTGACACAGTTCACGCGGGGAGAGTGACACAGTTCACGCGGGGAGAATTACACAGTTCACGTGGGTAGAGTGACACAGTTCACGTGGGAGAGTGACACAGTTCACGTGAGGAGAGAGTCACAGTCCACGTGGGGAGAGTGACAGTTCACGCGGGGAGAGTGTCACAGTTCACGTGAGGAGAGTGACACAGTTCACGTGGGGAGAGTGACACAGTTCACGTGGGGAGAGTGTCACAGTTCACGTGGGAAAGTGTCACAGTTCACGCAGGGAGAGTGACACAGTTCACGTGGGGAGAGTGACACAGTTCACATGTGAAGAGTTACACAGTTCACGTGAGAAGAATTACACAGTTCACGTGGGGAGAGTGACACAGTTCACGTGGGAGAGTGACACAGTTCACGTGAGGAGAGTGTCACAGTTCACGTGGGGAGAGTGACACAGTTCACGTGGGGAGAGTGACACAGTTCACGTGGGGAGAGTGTCACAGTTCACGGGAGGAGAGTGTCACAGTTCACGTGAGGAGAGTGTCACAGTTCACGTGGGGAGAGTGACACAGTTCACGCGCGGAGAGTGACACTGTTCATGCGGGGAGAGTGACACAGTTCACGCGGGGAGAGTGACACAGTTCACGCGGGGAGAATTACACAGTTCACGTGGGTAGAGTGACACAGTTCACGTGGGAGAGTGACACAGTTCACGTGAGGAGAGAGTCACAGTCCACGTGGGGAGAGTGACAGTTCACGCGGGGAGAGTGTCACAGTTCACGTGAGGAGAGTGACACAGTTCACGTGGG
Organism: Lampetra fluviatilis; assembly: GCF_964198595.1. NCBI lineage: Eukaryota > Metazoa > Chordata > Hyperoartia > Petromyzontiformes > Petromyzontidae > Lampetra > Lampetra fluviatilis. The sequence goes on along the minus strand of NC_136306.1, from coordinate 490,036 downwards.
GAGAGTGATACAGTTCACGTGGGGAGAGTGTCACAGTTCACGTGGGAAAGTGTCACAGTTCACGCAGGGAGAGTGACACAGTTCACGTGGGGAGAGTGACACAGTTCACATGTGAAGAGTTACACAGTTCACGTGAGGAGAATTACACAGTTCACGTGGGGAGAGTGACACAGTTCACGTGGGAGAGTGACACAGTTCACGTGAGGAGAGTGTCACAGTTCACGTGGGGAGAGTGACACAGTTCACGTGGGGAGAGTGACACAGTTCACGTGGGGAGAGTGTCACAGTTCACGGGAGGAGAGTGTCACAGTTCACGTGAGGAGAGTGACACAGTTCACGTGGGGAGAGTGACACAGTTCACGTGGGGAGAGTGTCACAGTTCACGTGGGAAAGTGTCACAGTTCACGCAGGGAGAGTGATACAGTTCACGTGGGGAGAGTGACACAGTTCACGTGTGAAGAGTTACACAGTTCACGTGAGGAGAATTACACAGTTCACGTGGGGAGAGTGACACAGTTCACGTGGGAGAGTGACACAGTTCACGTGAGGAGAGTTTCACAGTTCACGTGGGGAGAGTGACACAGTTCACGTGGGGAGAGTGACACAGTTCACGTGGAGAGAGTGTCACAGTTCACGTGGGGAGAGTGTCACAATTCACGTGGGGAGAGTGTCACAGTTCACGCAGGGAGAATTACACAGTTCACGCGGGGAGAATGACACAGTTCACGTGGGGAGAGTGTCACAGTTCACGCGGGGAGAGTGACACAGTTCACGTGGGGAGACTGTCACAGTTAACGCATGGAGAATTACACAGTTCACGTGGGGAGAGTTACACAGTTCACGTGGCGAGAGTGTCACAGTTCACGCAGGGAGAATTACACAGTTCACGTGAGGAGAGTGTCACAGTTCACGTGGGGAGAGTGACACAGTTCACGCGCGGAGAGTGACACTGTTCATGCGGGGAGAGTGACACAGTTCACGCGGGGAGAGTGACACAGTTCACGCGGGGAGAATTACACAGTTCACGTTGGTAGAGTGACACAGTTCACGTGGGAGAGTGACACAGTTCACGTGAGGAGAGTGACACAGTTCACGTGGGGAGAGTGTCACAGTTCACGTGGGAAAGTGTCACAGTTCACGCAGGGAGAGTGACACAGTTCACGTGGGGAGAGTGACACAGTTCACATGTGAAGAGTTACACAGTTCACGTGAGGAGAATTACACAGTTCACGTGGGGAGAGTGACACAGTTCACGTGGGAGAGTGACACAGTTCACGTGAGGAGAGTGTCACAGTTCACGCGGGGAGAGTGTTACAGTTCACGTGAGGAGAGTGTTACAGTTCACGTGGGGAGAGTGACACAGTTCACGTGGGGAGAGTGACACAGTTCACGTGGGGAGAGTGACACAGTTCACGGGAGGAGAGTGACACAGTTCACGTGGGGAGAGTGTCACAATTCACGTGGGGAGAGTGACACAGTTCACGTGGGGAGAGTGTCACAGTTCACGGGAGGAGAGTGACACAGTTCACGTGGGGAGAGTGTCACAGTTCACGCGGGGAGAATGTCACCGTTCACGCGGGGAGAGTGACACAGTTCACGTGGGGAGAGTGTCACAGTTCACGTGGGGGGAGTGTCACAGTTCACGCAGGGAGAATTACACAGTTCACGTGGGGAGAATGACACAGTTCACGTGGGGAGAGTGTCACAGTTCACGCGGGGAGAGTGACACAGTTCACGTGGGGAGACTGTCACAGTTCACGCATGGAGAATTACACAGTTCACGTGGGGAGAGTTACACAGTTCACGTGGCGAGAGTGTCACAGTTCACGCAGGGAGAATTACACAGTTCACGTGAGGAGAGTGTCACAGTTCACGTGGGGAGAGTGACACAGTTCACGCGCGGAGAGTGACACTGTTCATGCGGGGAGAGTGACACAGTTCACGCGGGGAGAGTGACACAGTTCACGCGGGGAGAATTACACAGTTCACGTGGGTAGAGTGACACAGTTCACGTGGGAGAGTGACACAGTTCACGTGAGGAGAGAGTCACAGTCCACGTGGGGAGAGTGACAGTTCACGCGGGGAGAGTGTCACAGTTCACGTGAGGAGAGTGACACAGTTCACGTGGGGAGAGTGACACAGTTCACGTGGGGAGAGTGTCACAGTTCACGTGGGAAAGTGTCACAGTTCACGCAGGGAGAGTGACACAGTTCACGTGGGGAGAGTGACACAGTTCACATGTGAAGAGTTACACAGTTCACGTGAGGAGAATTACACAGTTCACGTGGGGAGAATGACACAGTTCACGTGGGAGAGTGACACAGTTCACGTGAGGAGAGTGTCACAGTTCACGTGGGGAGAGTGACACAGTTCACGTGGGGAGAGTGACACAGTTCACGTGGGGAGAGTGTCACAGTTCACGGGAGGAGAGTGTCACAGTTCACGTGAGGAGAGTGACACAGTTCACGTGGGGAGAGTGACACAGTTCACGTGGGGAGAGTGTCACAGTTCACGTGGGAAAGTGTCACAGTTCACGCAGGGAGAGTGATACAGTTCACGTGGGGAGAGTGACACAGTTCACGTGTGAAGAGTTACACAGTTCACGTGAGGAGAATTACACAGTTCACGTGGGGAGAGTGACACAGTTCACGTGGGAGAGTGACACAGTTCACGTGAGGAGAGTGTCACAGTTCACGTGGGGAGAGTGACACAGTTCACGTGGGGAGAGTGACACAGTTCACGTGGAGAGAGTGTCACAGTTCACGTGGGGAGAGTGTCACAATTCACGTGGGGAGAGTGACACAGTTCACGTGGGGAGAGTGACACAGTTCACGTGGGGAGAGTGTCACAGTTCACGGGAGGAGAGTGTCACAGTTCATGTGGGGAGAGTGACACAGTTCACGTGGAGAGAGTGACACAGTTTACGGAAGGAGAGTGTCACAGTTCACGTGGGAGAGTGACACAGTTCACGTGGGGAGAGTGACACAGTTCACGTGGGGAGAGTGTCACACTTCACGTGGGGAGAGTGTCACAGTTCACGCGGGGAAAGTGACACAGTTCACGTGGGGAGAGTGTCACAGTTCACGTGTGGAGAGTGTCACAGTTCACGTGGGGAGAGTGTCACAGTTCACGCGGGGAGAGTGTTACAGTTCACGTGAGGAGAGTGTTACAGTTCACGTGGGGAGAGTGTCACAATTCACGCGGGGAGAGTGTCACAATTCACGGGAGGAGAGTGACCGTTCACGTGGGGAGAGTGACACAGTTCACGTTGGGAAAGTGACACAGTTCACGTGGGGAGAGTGACACAGTTCACGGGAGGAGAGTGACACAGTTCACGTGGGGAGAGTGTCACAATTCACGTGGGGAGAGTGACACAGTTCACGTGGGGAGAGTGTCACAGTTCACGGGAGGAGAGTGACACAGTTCACGTGGGGAGAGTGTCACAGTTCACGCGGGAAGAGTGTCACAGTTCACGCGGGGAGAGTGACACAGTTCACGTTTTGAGAGTGTCACAGTTCACGTGGGGAGAGTGTCACAGTTCACGTGGGGAGAGTGACACAGTTCACGTGGGGAGAGTGTTACATTTCACGTGGGGAGATTGTCACAGTTCACGCGGGGAGAGTGTCACAGTTCACCGTGGGGAGAGTGTCACAGTTCACGTGGGGAGAGTGGCACAGTTCACGCGGGGAGAGTGACACAGTTCACGTGGGAGAGTGACACAGTTCACGTGGGGAGAGTGTCACAGTTCACGCAGGGAGAATTACACAGTTCACGCAGGGAGAGTGACACAGTTCACGTGGGGAGAGTGTCACAGTTCACGCGGGGAGAGTGACACAGTTCACGTGGGGAGAGTGTCACAGTTCACGCAGGGAGAATTACACAGTTCACGAATGGAGAGTTACACAGTTCACGTGGGAGAGTGACACAGTTCACGCGGGGAGAGTGACACAGTTCACGTGGGGAGAGTGACAAAGTTCACGCTGGGAAAGTGTCACAGTTCACGCGGGGAGAGTGACACAGTTCACGCGGGGAGAGTGACACAGTTCACGCGGGGAGAATTACACAGTTCACGCGGGGAGGGTGACACAGTTCACGTGGGGAGAGTGACACAGTTCACGTGGGGAGAGTGACACAGTTCACGTGGGGAGAGTGACACAGTTCACGTGGGGAGAGTGACACAGTTCACGTGAGAAGAATTACACAGTTCACGCGGGGAAAGTGTCACAGTTCACGCGGGGAGAGTGACACAGTTCACGCGGGGAGAGTGACACAGTTCACGCGGGGAGAAGTACACAGTTCACGCGGGGAGAGTGACACAGTTAACGTGGGAGAGTGACATAGTTCACGCGGGGAGAATTACACAGTTCACACGGGGAGAGTGTCACAGTTCACCGTGGGGAGAGTGTCACAGTTCACGTGGGGAGAGTGGCACAGTTCACGCGGGGAGAGTGACACAGTTCACGCGGGGAGAGTGACACAGTTCACGTGGGAGATTGACACAGTTCACGTGGGGAGAGTGTCACAGTTCACGCGGGGAGAATTACACAGTTCACGCGGGGAGAGTGACACAGTTCACGTAGGGAGAGTGTCACAGTTCACGCAGGGAGAATTACACAGTTCACGCAGGGAGAGTGACACAGTTCACGTGGGGAGAGTGTCACAGTTCACGCGGGGAGAGTGACACAGTTCACGCGGGGAGAGTGACACAGTTCACGCGGGGAGAATTACACAGTTCACGTGGGTAGAGTGACACAGTTCACGTGGGAGAGTGACACAGTTCACGTGAGGAGAGTGTCACAGTCCACGTGGGGAGAGTGACAGTTCACGCGGGGAGAGTGTCACAGTTAACGTGAGGAGAGTGACACAGTTCACGTGGGGAGAGTGACACAGTTCACGTGGGAAAGTGTCACAGTTCACGTGGGAAAGTGTCACAGTTCACGCAGGGAGAGTGACACAGTTCACGTGGGGAGAGTGGCACAGTTCACGTGTGAAGAGTTACACAGTTCACGTGAGGAGTATTACACAGTTCACGTGGGGAGAGTGACACAGTTCACGTGGGAGAGTGACACAGTTCACGTGAGGAGAGTGTCACAGTTCACGTGGGGAGAGTGACACAGTTCACGTGGGGAGAGTGACACAGTTCACGTGGGGAGAGTGTCACAGTTCACGGGAGGAGAGTGTCACAGTTCACGTGAGGAGAGTGACACAGTTCACGTGGGGAGAGTGTCACAGTTCACGTGGGGAGAGTGTCACAGTTCACGTGGGAAAGTGTCACAGTTCACGCAGGGAGAGTGACACAGTTCACTTGGGGAGAGTGACACAGTTCACGTGTGAAGAGTTACACAGTTCACGTGGGGAGAGTGACACAGTTCACGTGGGGAGAGTGTCACAGTTCACGGGCACGGGAGGAGAGTGTTACAGTTCATGTGGGGAGAGTGACACAGTTCACGTGGGGAGAGTGACACAGTTTACGGGAGGAGAGTGTCACAGTTCACGTGGGAGAGTGACACAGTTCACGTGGGGAGAGTGACACAGTTCACGTGGGGAGAGTGTCACACTTCACGTGGGGAGAGTGTCACAGTTCACGCGGGGAAAGTGACACAGTTCACGTGGGGAGAGTGTCACAGTTCACGTGTGGAGAGTGTCACAGTTCACGTGGGGAGAGTGTCACAGTTCACGCGGGGAGAGTGTTACAGTTCACGTGAGGAGAGTGTTACAGTTCATGTGTGGAGAGTGACACAGTTCACGTGGGGAGAGTGTCACAGTTCACGTGGGAAAGTGTCACAGTTCACGCAGGGAGAGTGACACAGTTCACGTGGGGAGAGTGACACAGTTCACGTGTGAAGAGTTACACAGTTCACGTGGGGAGAGTGACACAGTTCACGTGGGGAGAGTGTCACAGTTCACGGGCACGGGAGGAGAGTGTTACAGTTCATGTGGGGAGAGTGACACAGTTCACGTGGGGAGAGTGACACAGTTTACGGGAGGAGAGTGTCACAGTTCACGTGGGAGAGTGACACAGTTCACGTGGGGAGAGTGACACAGTTCACGTGGGGAGAGTGTCACACTTCACGTGGGGAGAGTGTCACAGTTCACGCGGGGAAAGTGACACAGTTCACGTGGGGAGAGTGTCACAGTTCACGTGTGGAGAGTGTCACAGTTCACGTGGGGAGAGTGTCACAGTTCACGCGGGGAGAGTGTTACAGTTCACGTGAGGAGAGTGTTACAGTTCACGTGGGGAGAGTGTCACAATTCACGCGGGGAGAGTGTCACAGTTCACGGGAGGAGAGTGACTGTTCACGTGGGGAGAGTGACACAGTTCACGTGGGGAGAGTGACACAGTTCACGGGAGGAGAGTGACACAGTTCACGTGGGGAGAGTGTCACAATTCACGTGGGGAGAGTGACACAGTTCACGTGGGGAGAGTGTCACAGTTCACGGGAGGAGAGTGACACAGTTCACGTGGGGAGAGTGTCACAGTTCACGCGGGGAGAGTGTCACAGTTCACGCGGGGAGAGTGACACAGTTCACGTGGGGAGAGTGTCACAGTTCACGTGGGGAGAGTGTCACAGTTCACGTGGGGAGAGTGACACAGTTCACGTGGGGAGAGTGTTACATTTCACGTGGGGAGAGTGTCACAGTTCACGCGGGGAGAGTGTCACAGTTCACGCGGGGAGAGTGACACAGTTCACGTGGGAGAGTGACACAGTTCACGTGGGGAGAGTGTCACAGTTCACGCAGGGAGAATTAGACAGTTCACGCAGGGAGAGTGACACAGTTCACGTGGGGAGAGTGTCACAGTTCACGCGGGGAGAGTGACACAGTTCACGTGGGGAGTGTGTCACAGTTCACGCAGGGAGAATTACACAGTTCACGAATGGAGAGTTACACAGTTCACGTGGGAGAGTGACACAGTTCACGCGTGGAGAGTGACACAGTTCACGTGGGGAGAGTGACACAGTTCACGCGGAGAAAGTGTCACAGTTCACGCGGGGAGAGTGACACAGTTCACGCGGGAGAGTGACACAGTTCACTTGTGAGAGTGACACAGTTCACGTGGGCAGAGTGACACAGTTCACGTGGGGAGAGTGTCACAGTTCACGCGGGGAGAGTGACACAGTTCACGTGGGGAGAGTGTCACAGTTCACGCAGGGAGAATTACACAGTTCACGAATGGAGAGTTACACAGTTCACGTGGGAGAGTGACACAGTTCACGCGGGGAGAGTGACACAGTTCACGTGGGGAGAGTGACACAGTTCACGCGGGGAAAGTGTCACAGTTCACGCGGGGAGAGTGACACAGTTCACGTGGGAGAGTGACACAGTTCACTTGTGAGAGTGACACAGTTCACGTGGGCAGAGTGACACAGTTCACGTGGGGAGAGTGTCACAGTTCACACGGGGAGAATGTCACAGTTCACGTGGGAGAGTGACACAGTTCACTTGTGAGAGTGACACAGTTCACATATGAGAGTGACACAGTTCACGTGGGGAGAGTGACACAGTTCACGTGGGGAGATTGACACAGTTCACGTGGGGAGAGTGTCACAGTTCACGTGGGGAGAGTGTCACAGTTCACGCGGGGAGAGTGACACAGTTTACGTGGGGAGAGTGACACAGTTCACGTGGGGAGAGTGTCACAGTTCACGTGGGGAGAGTGACACAGTTCACGTGGGGATAGTGACACAGTTCACGTGGGGAGAGTGACACAGTTCACGTGGGAGAGTGACACAGTTCACTTGTGAGAGTGACACAGTTCACGTGGGGAGAGTGACACAGTTCACGTGGGGAGAGTGCCACAGTTCACGCGAAGAGAATGTCACAGTTCACGTGGGAGAGTGACACAATTCACTTGTGAGAGTGACACAGTTCACATGTGAGAGTGACACAGTTCACGTGGGGAGAGTGTCACAGTTCACGTGGGGAGAGTGACACAGTTCACGCGGGGAGAGTGTCACAGTTCACATGGGGAGAGTGACACAGTTCACGTGGGGAGAGTGACACAGTTCACGCGGGGAGAGTGACACAGTTCACGTGGGGAGAGTTACACAGTTCACGTGGGGATAGTGACACAGTTCACGTGGGGAGAGTGACACAGTTCATGCGGGGAGAGTGACACAGTTCACGCGGGGAGAGTGTCACAGTTCACGCGGGGAGAGTGACACAGTTCACGTGGGGAGAGTGACACAGTTCACGTGGGAGAGTGAAACAGTTCACGTGAGGAGAGTGTCACAGTTCACGTGGGGAGAGTGGCATAGTTCACGTGGGGAGAGTGTTACAGTTCACGTTGGGAGAGTGACAGTTCACGCGGGGAGAGTGACACAGTTCACGTGGGGAGAATTACACAGATCACGCAGGGAGAGTGACACAGTTCACGTGAGGAGAGTGACACAGTTCACGTGGGAGAGTGACACAGTTCACGTGGGGAGAGTGACACAATTCACGTGGGGAGAGTGTCACAGTTCACGCGAGGAGAGTGACACAGTTCACGTGGGAGAGTGACACAGTTCACTTGTGAGAGTGACACAGTTCACGTGGGCAGAGTGACACAGTTCACGTGGGGAGAGTGTCACAGTTCACGCGGGGAGAATGTCACAGTTCACGTGGGAGAGTGACACAGTTCACTTGTGAGAGTGACAAAGTTCGCATATGAGAGTGACACAGTTCACGTGGGGAGAGTGTCACAGTTCACGTGGGGAGAGTGACACAGTTCACGTGGGGAGAGTGACACAGTTCACGTGGGGAGAGTGTCACAGTTCACGTGGGGAGAGTGTCACAGTTCACGCGGGGAGAGTGACACAGTTTACGTGGGGAGAGTGACACAGTTCACGTGGGGAGAGTGTCACAGTTCACGTGGGGAGAGTGACACAGTTTACGTGGGGATAGTGACACAGTTCACGTGGAGAGAGTGACACAGTTCACGTTGGGAGAGTGTCACAGTTCACGCGGGGAGAGTGTCACAGTTCACATGGGGAGAGTGACACAGTTCACGTGGGGAGAGTGACACAGTTCACGTGGGGAGAGTGGCACAGTTCACGTGGGGAGAGTGTCACAGTTCACGTGGGGAGAGTGACACAGTTCACGTGGGGAGAGTTACACAGTTCACGTCGGGATAGTGACACAGTTCACGTGGGGAGAGTGACACAGTTCAGGTGTGGAGAGTGACACAGTTCACGTGGGGAGAGTGTCACTTTTCACGCGGGGAGAGTGACACAGTTCACGTGGGGAGAGTTACACAGTTCACGTGGGGAGAGTGATACAGTTCACGCGGGGAGAGTGACACAGTTCACGTGGAAGAGTGAAACAGTTCACGAGGGGTGAATTACACAGTTCACGCAGGGAGAGTGACACAGTTCACGTGGGAGAGTGACACAGTTCACGCGGGGAGAGTGTCAGGTCACGTGGGGAGAGTGACACAGTTCACGCGGGGAAAGTGTCACAGTTCACGCGGGGAGAGTGACACAGTTCACGCGGGGAGAGTGACACAGTTCACGTGGGGAGAGTTACACAGTTCACGTGGGGAGAGTGTCACAGTTCACGCGGGGAGAGTGACACAGTTCACGTGGGGAGAGTGTTACAGTTCACATGGGGAGAGTGACAGTTCACGCGGGAAGAGTGACACAGTTCACGCGGGGAGAATCACACAGTTCACGCAGGGAGAGTGTCACAGTTCACGTGGGAGAGTGACACAGTTCACGCGGGGAGAATTACACAGTTCACGCAGGGAGAGTGACACAGTTCACGTGAGAGAGTGACACAGTTCACGCGGGGATAGTGTCAGTTCACGTGGGGAGAGTGACACAGTTCACGCGGGGAAAGTGTCACAGTTCACACGGGGAGAGTGACCCAGTTCGCGCGGGGAGAGTAACACAGTTCACGCGGGGAGAGTGACACAGTTCACGTGGGAGATTGACACAGTTCACTTGTGAGAGTGACACAGTTCACGTGGGGAGAGTGACACAATTCACGCGGGGAGAGTGTCACTGTTCACGTGAGAGAATGTCACAGTTCACGCAGGGAGAGTGACACAGTTCACGTGGGAGAGTGACACAGTTCACTTGTGAGAGTGACACAGTTCACGTGGGGAGAGTGACACAGTTCACGCACGGAGAGTGACACACTTCATGCGGGGAGAGTGACACAGTTCACGTGGGGAGAGTGACACAGTTCACGCGGGGAGAATTACACAGTTCACGTGGGGAGAGTGACACAGTTCACGTGGGAGAGTGACACAGTTCACGTGAGGAGAGTGTCACAGTTCACGTGGGGAGAGTGACAGTTCACGTGGGGAGAGTGTCACAGTTCACGTGAGGAGAGTGACACAGTTCACGTGGGGAGAGTGACACAGTTCACGTGGGGAGAGTGTCACAGTTCACGTGGGAAGAGTGTCACAGTTCACGCGGGGAGAGTGACACAGTTCACGTGGGGAGAGTGACACAGTTCACGTTGGGAGAGTGTCACAGTTCACGTGGGGAGAGTGTCACAGTTCACGTGGGGAGAGTGACACAGTTCACGTGGGGAGAGTGACACATTTCACGTGGGGAGAGTGGCACAGTTCACGCGGGGAGAGTGTCACAGTTCACGTGGGGAGAGTGACACAGTTCACATGGGGAGAGTGACACAGTTCACGTGGGGAGAGTGTCACAGTTCACGTGGGGAGAGTGTCACAGTTCACGCGGGGAGAGTGACACAGTTCACGTGGGGAGAGTGACACAGTTCACGTGGGGAAAGTGACACAGTTCACTTTGGGAGAGTGTCACAGTTCACGCGGGGAGAGTGACACAGTTCACGTGGGGAGAATGACACAGTTCACGCGGGGAGAGTGACACAGTTCACGTGGGAGAGTGACACAGTTCACGTGAGGAGAGTGTCACAGTTCACGTGGGGAGAGTGACACAGATCACGTGGGGAGAGTGTCAAAGTTCACGTGGGGAGAGTGACACAGTTCACGTGGGGAGAGTGACAGTTCACGCGGGGAGAGTGACACAATTCATGCGGGGAGAGTGTCACAGTTCACGTGAGAGAGTGTCACAGTTCACGCAGGGAGAGTGACGCAGTTCACGTGGGAGAGTGACACAGTTCACTTGTGAGAGTGACACAATTCACGTGGGGAGAGTGACACAGTTCACGCGCGGAGAGTGACACAGTTCATGCGGGGAGAGTGACACAGTTCACGTGGGGAGAGTGACACAGTTCACGTGGGGAGAGTGACACAGTTCACGTGGGAGAGTGACACAGTTCATGTGAGGAGAGTGACACAGTTCACGTGGGGAGAGTGACACAGTTCACGCACGGAGAGTGACACAGTTCATGCGGGGAGAGTGACACAGTTCACATGGGGAGAGTGACACAGTTCACGCGGGGAGAATTACACAGTTCACATGGGGAGAGTGACACAGTTCACGTGGGAGAGTGACACAGTTTACGTGAGGAGAGTGTCACAGTTCACATGGGGAGAGTGACAGTTCACGCGGGGAGAGTGTCACAGTTCACGTGAGGAGAGTGACACAGTTCACATGGGGAGAGTGACACAGTTCACGTGGGGAGAGTGTCACAGTTCACGTGGGAGAGTGTCACAGTTCACGCGGGGAGAGTGACACAGTTCACGTGGGGAGAGTGACACAGTTCACGTGGGGAGAGTGTCACAGTTCACGTGGGGAGAGTGTCATAGTTCACGTGGGGAGAGTGACACAGTTCACGCGCGGAGAGTGACACAGTTCATGCGGGGAGAGTGACACAGTTCACATGGGGAGAGTGACACAGTTCACGCGGGGAGAATTACACAGTTCACGTGGGGAGAGTGACACAGTTCACGTGGGAGAGTGACACAGTTCACGTGAGGAGAGTGTCACAGTTCACATGGGGAGAGTGACAGTTCACGCGGGGAGAGTGTCACAGTTCACGTGAGGTGAGTGACACAGTTCACATGGGGAGAGTGACACAGTTCACGTGGGGAGAGTGTCACAATTCACGTGGGAGAGTGTCACAGTTCACATGGGGAGAGTGACACAGTTCACGTGGGGAGAGTGACACAGTTCGCGTGGGGAGACTGACACAGTTCACGTGGGGAGAGTGTCATAGTTCACGTGGGGAGAGTGACAGTTCACTTGGGGAGAGTGACACAGTTCACGTGGGGAGAGTGACACAGTTCACGTGGTGAGAGTGTCACAGTTCACGCGAGGAGAGCGTCACAGTTCACGCGGGGAGAATGACACAGTTCACGCTGGGAGAGTGACACAGTTCACGTGGGGAGAGTGACACAGTTCACGTGGGGAGAGTGACACAGTTCACGTGGGGAGAGTGTCACAGTTCACGGGAGGAGAGTGTCACAGTTCACGTGGGGAGAGTGACACAGTTCACCAGGGGAGAGTGACACAGTTCACGTGGGGAGAGTGTCACAGTTCACGGGAGGAGAGTGTCACAGTTCACCTGGGGAGAGTTTCACAGTTCACGTGGGGAGAGTGACACAGTTTATGGGAGGAGAGTGTCACAGTTCACGTGGGAGAGTGACACAGTTCACGTGGGGAGAGTGACACAGTTCACGTGGGGAGAGTGTCACTTCACGTGGCGAGAGTGTCACAGTTCACGCGGGGAGAGTGACACAGTTCACGTGGGGAGAGTGTCACAGTTCACGTGGGGAGAGTGTCACAGTTCACGTGGGGAGAGTGACACCATTCACGCGGGGAGAGTGTTACAGTTCACGTGAGGAGAGTGTTAGAGTTCACGTGGGGAGAGTGTCACAATTCACGTGGGGAGAGTGTTACAGTTCACGTGGAGGAGAGTGACACAGTTCACGTGGGGAGAGTGACACAGTTCACGTGGGAAGAGTGACACAGTTCACGTGGGGAGAGTGACACAGTTCACGGGAGGAGAGTGACACAGTTCACGTGGGGAGAGTGTCACAATTCACGTGGGGAGAGTGACACAGTTCACGTGGAGAGAGTGTCACAGTTCACGGGAGGAGAGTGACACAGTTCACGTGGGGAGAGTGACACAGTTCACGTGTGGAGTGTCACAGTTCACGTGGGGAGAGTGTCAGTTCACGCGGGGAGAGTGTCACAGTTCACGTGGGGAGAGTGACACAATTCACGTGGGGAGAGTGTCACAGTTCACGTGGGGAGAGTGACACAGTTCGCGTGGGGAGACTGACACAGTTCACGCGGGGAGAGTGTCACAGTTCACATGGGGAGAGTGTCACAGTTCACGTGGGGAGAGTGACACAGTTCACGTGGAGAGAGTGTCACAGTTCACGTGGTGAGAGTGTCACAGTTCACGCGAGGAGAGCGTCACAGTTCACGCGGGGAGAATGACACAGTTCACGCGGGGAGAGTGACACAGTTCACGTGGGAGAGTGACACAGTTCACGTGAGGAGAGTGTCACAGTTCACGTGGGGAGAGTGACACAGTTCGCGTGGGGAGACTGACACAGTTCACGCGGGGAGAGTGTCACAGTTCACGTGGGGAGAGTGTCACAGTTCACGTGGGGAGAGTGACACAGTTCACGTGGAGAAAGTGTCACAGTTCACGTGGTGAGAGTGTCACAGTTCACGCGAGGAGAGCGTCACAGTTCACGCGGGGAGAATGACACAGTTCACGCGGGGAGAGTGACACAGTTCACGTGGGAGAGTGACACAGTTCACGTGGGGAGAGTGACACAGTTCACACGGGGAGAATTACACAGTTCACGTGGGGAGAGTGACACAGTTCACGTGGGAGAGTGACACAGTTCACGTGAGGAGAGTGTCACAGTTCACGTGGGGAGAGTGTCAGTTCACGCGGGGAGAGTGTCACAGTTCACGTGGGGAGAGTGACACAATTCACGTGGGGAGAGTGTCACAGTTCACGTGGGGAGAGTGACACAGTTCGCGTGGGGAGACTGACACAGTTCACGCGGGGAGAGTGTCACAGTTCACGTGGGGAGAGTGTCACAGTTCACGTGGGGAGAGTGACACAGTTCACGTGGAGAGAGTGTCACAGTTCACGTGGTGAGAGTGTCACAGTTCACGCGAGGAGAGCGTCACAGTTCACGCGGGGAGAATGACACAGTTCACGCGGGGAGAGTGACACAGTTCACGTGGGAGAGTGACACAGTTCACGTGAGGAGAGTGTCACAGTTCACGTGGGGAGAGTGACACAGTTCGCGTGGGGAGACTGACACAGTTCACGCGGGGAGAGTGTCACAGTTCACGTGGGGAGAGTGTCACAGTTCACGTGGGGAGAGTGACACAGTTCACGTGGAGAGAGTGTCACAGTTCACGTGGTGAGAGTGTCACAGTTCACGCGAGGAGAGCGTCACAGTTCACGCGGGGAGAATGACACAGTTCACGCGGGGAGAGTGACACAGTTCACGTGGGAGAGTGACACAGTTCACGTGGGGAGAGTGACACAGTTCACACGGGGAGAATTACACAGTTCACGTGGGGAGAGTGACACAGTTCACGTGGGAGAGTGACACAGTTCACGTGAGGAGAGTGTCACAGTTCACGTGGGGAGAGTGACAGTTCACGCGGGGAGAGTGTCACAGTTCACGTGAGGAGAGTGACACAGTTCACATGGGGAGAGTGACACAGTTCACGTGGGGAGAGTGTCACAGTTCACGTGGGAGAGTGTCACAGTTCACGCGGGGAGAGTGACACAGTTCACGTGGGGAGAGTGACACAGTTCACGTGGGGAGAGTGTCACAGTTCACGTGGGGAGAGTGTCATAGTTCACGTGGGGAGAGTGACACAGTTCACGTGGGGAGAGTGACACAGTTCACGTGGGGAGAGTGACACAGTTCACGGGAGGAGAGTGTCACAGTTCACGTGGGGAGAGTGACACAGTTCACGTGGGGAGAGTGACACAGTTCACGTGGGGAGAGTGTCACAGTTCACGGGAGGAGAGTGTCACAGTTCACCTGGGGTGAGTGACACAGTTCACGTGGGGAGAGTGACACAGTTTATGGGAGGAGAGTGTCACAGTTCACGTGGGAGAGTGACACAGTTCACGTGGGGAAAGTGACACAGTTCACGTGGGGAGAGTGTCACTTCACGTGGCGAGAGTGTCACAGTTCACGCGGGGAGAGTGACACAGTTCACGTGGAGAGAGTGCCACAGTTCACGTGGGGAGAGTGTCACAGTTCACGTGGGGAGAGTGACACCGTTCACGCGGGGAGAGTGTTACAGTTCACGTGAGGAGAGTGTTAGAGTTCACGTGGGGAGAGTGTCACAATTCACGTGGGGAGAGTGTCACAGTTCACGTGGAGGAGAGTGACACAGTTCACGTGGGGATAGTGACACAGTTCACGTGGGGAGAGTGACACAGTTCACGTGGGGAGAGTGACACAGTTCACGGGAGGAGAGTGACACAGTTCACGTGGGGAGAGTGTCACAATTCACGTGGGGAGAGTGACACAGTTCACGTGGGGAGAGTGTCACAGTTCACGGGAGGAGAGTGACACAGTTCACGTGGGGAGAGTGACACAGTTCACGTGGGGAGTGTCACAGTTCACGTGGGGAGAGTGTCAGTTCACGCGTGGAGAGTGTCACAGTTCACGTGGGGAGAGTGACACAATTCACGTGGGGAGAGTGTCACAGTTCACGTGGGGAGAGTGACACAGTTCGCGTGGGGAGACTGACACAGTTCACGCGGGGAGAGTGTCACAGTTCACGTGGGGAGAGTGTCACAGTTCACGTGGGGAGAGTGACACAGTTCACGTGGAGAGAGTGTCACAGTTCACGTGGTGAGAGTGTCACAGTTCAAGCGAGGAGAGCGTCACAGTTCACGCGGGGAGAGTGTCACAGTTCACGCGAGGAGAGTGTCACAGTTCACGTGGGGAGAGTGTCACAGTTCACGCGGGGAGAGTGACACAGTTCACGCAGAGAGAGTAACACAGTTCACGCGGGGAGAGTGTCACAGTTCACGTGAGGAGAGTTACACAGTTCACGTGGGGATAGTGACACAGTTCACGTGGGGAGAGTGTCACAGTTCACGTGGGAGAGTGTCACAGTTCACGTGGGGAGAGTGACACAGTTCACGCGGGGAGAGTGACACAGTTCACGTAGGGAGAGTGACACAGTTCACGCGGGGAGAGTGACACAGTTCACGGGAGGAGAGTGACACAGTTCACGTGGGGAGAGTGTCACAATTCACGTGGGGAGAGTGACACAGTTCACGTGGGGAGAGTGTCACAGTTCACGGGAGGAGAGTGACACAGTTCACGTGGGGAGAGTGACACAGTTCACGTGGGGAGTGTCACAGTTCACGTGGGGAGAGTGTCAGTTCACGCGTGGAGAGTGTCACAGTTCACGTGGGGAGAGTGACACAATTCACGTGGGGAGAGTGTCACAGTTCACGTGGGGAGAGTGACACAGTTCGCGTGGGGAGACTGACACAGTTCACGCGGGGAGAGTGTCACAGTTCACGTGGGGAGAGTGTCACAGTTCACGTGGGGAGAGTGACACAGTTCACGTGGAGAGAGTGTCACAGTTCACGTGTGAGAGTGTCACAGTTCAAGCGAGGAGAGCGTCACAGTTCACGCGGGGAGAGTGTCACAGTTCACGCGAGGAGAGTGTCACAGTTCACGTGGGGAGAGTGTCACAGTTCACGCGGGGAGAGTGACACAGTTCACGCAGAGAGAGTAACACAGTTCACGCGGGGAGAGTGTCACAGTTCACGTGAGGAGAGTTACACAGTTCACGTGGGGATAGTGACACAGTTCACGTGGGGAGAGTGTCACAGTTCACGTGGGAGAGTGTCACAGTTCACGCGGGGAGAGTGACACAGTTCACGCGGGGAGAGTGACACAGTTCACGTAGGGAGAGTGACACAGTTCACGCGGGGAGAGTGACACAGTTCACGTGAGGAGAGTGACACAGTTCACGTGAGGAGAGTGACACAGTTCACGTGGGGAGAGTGTCACAGTTCACGTGGGGAGAGTGTCACAGTTCACGCGGGGAGAGTGTCACATTCTTAGGTTTTTTCGGTAAAGTCACGTAGGTAAAACATTAAAATTAATGAAAGCAAAATAAAATAAAAATCACGACGTTTCGGAGGCAACACAAGTCTCCGTCATCAGGTGGGACCGTCACAGCCAGATTTGCTGCATCAAGTGAGGCAATGATTCAGATGTAATCCCTTAAAAGCAAGTTGAGGGGGGAGGAGAGGGGGGCGGAGCTCATCAGAATGTGGTAGCCAATGAATGGAACGTATCGGGAGGGAGGGGGGCGGGGCTCAAAGACGGCACATCGTGCCACGTAGAACGCATCGGGAGGGGGAGGGGGGGGCGGGGCCAAAAGAATGCACGACGTGGTACACGTCGTCGGCGTGGACATGGTTGTGCGCAAGCAACTACTGCTGCACACGCCAACGCATTGGACAAAGAGGGGGAGGGGAGGCCAAAAGAGAGTGTGGTGCAAGTGTACGTGGACATGTGTGTGTACAAGCACCTGTTGATACACATGATAGAAAATAACGAAAATGCCCATGTTTATACCAGTGCTGGCTGAACAATGAAGAGAGTACTGTTAAACACTGGAGATGTTAACGCTCGGTAAAGTAAAGTAAAATAGTGCCTGTCAGATAAGATGGTCCAAAAATGTGTAATTAAGTCTTTTTTGCGTGGTTGATAACATCTTTCCAATGATTACTAAGTTTGTACCCATCATCACGGTGGAAATTATGTCTGTGTTTGTATATTTGTATGGCTTCGTGTACAAACCTTTGATGGTAGCCAGGAGGTTTGCAGAGAACCTTGGTCTCGGAAAAGACAATTTCATGAGAGCCCACCGAGTTGTAGCAATGATCGGCAACGCCCGAAGAATCAGTTCTGCCGTGTTTCAGATCTGACTTGTGCTCGCGGACACGATCAGAAACATGACGTTTCGTTTCTCCAATGTAGCAATCACCACAAATGCAACTCAATTTGTAGACTCCAGGATACTGTAATTCAGGAACGACATCCTTCACAGATGGAATCAGATCACGGATTTTATGCACCGTACTGAATCGGACTTGGATCTTATGTTTTTTTAGAATTTTGGAGATCTTTTTGGTCACGCCTGCTATGTATGGTAACGTGATAGTTTTGGTCGGAGTTTCATGTGGCTGTTTCTGTGTGGTGGGAGAAACAGCTTGGCGGATAGTGCGGTCAGAGTATCCGTTCATCCTGAGGGCCCGATGTACATGTCTTAATTCACCGGTCAGGTGGTGTTGGTCAGAAATGCCATGGGCTCTGAGGTATAGCGTTTTAATGAGAGAATTCTTTTGAGATGGGTGATGGTGGGAATCCGGTTTCAAGTAGGAATCTGTGTGGGTGGCTTTCCTGTAGACAGAATGTCCCAAGGATCCGTCAGGCCTCCTCTTAAACAGAATATCCAAGAATGGTAGTTTACCGTCTTTCTCCACTTCCATGGTGAATCTGATGGTCCAAGAAGTGGTTCAATGCTGGGAGGCCATGTGGCCAGATGACGAAAGTGTCATCCACATACCTCTTCCACAGGGAAGGACGCAGGGTGGATGTCTGGATGGCGTCTGATTCAAACTTTTCCATGAACATGTTGGCTATAACTGGTGACAAAGGGGAGCCCATATGGGTAGCCTCATTCTGTTTGTAGAAGGTGCCATTCCAGGTAAAATAGGTGTTGGTGAGGCAATGCCTAACCAGCGCAGGTGCATCAGAATTCAATCCATGTTGGACTAAGTCCTCAATTATTGTTAGGGTGTCCGGTACTGGGACTTTGGTAAACAAAGATACTACATCAAAGCTGACGAGGATGTCATCAGGAGATAGTACCATGTCCTTAACCATAGAGACTAATTGGGTTGAGTTGAGTACTGCCGAAGAGGTCTTGCCTGTGAAGGGGAGCCGAGTATCTGATAGAAAACGGGCTAGTTTGTACGTAGGAGAGTTTATCGTCGACACGATGGGTCGTAGCGGGGTGCCTTCTTTATGGATTTTGGGTAGACCATAGAGTCTGGGAGGTCTTGCCGCCGATGGTTTTGTGAGATCGTGTGAATGTAAAATAAATAAATATTCAGATTCTGTAAATGTGTCGTACACCCCACCTCCACCCGACGCGGCCAAACCTCACCCTTGGCCGCCCTGTGCCAACAATGGGCCGGCTATGCTTTTTTTCCACTGTGGAGAACGGGAACCTTCGAAGGATCATTCAGAAACACGGCCGATTTTATTTATACTCAAAATATGTTTTATTTGTACAAGATATACATCTTTGATTTCACCTCTGTACAAATGTCCCCGATGTTTAGGGAAATGTGTGAGCGCGCGATCGCTTTTAAAAGCGGAGTTGCAGCTGCTAACATGAAAACACGGAGCTGCATCCCGACGACACAGGAGGTCTCATGCAGAAAAACAAAGTTTCATTTTTATGTAGGAGTCCCAATGTTTGGGCCGCCCCATATACAAAGTCACGAAACTAACACGCTTACCTATGGCAATAACGGTTTGCAAAACATTCTGCGTGGCTTTTCACAGCACGCCTCTTGCAGGGTTAAGGGGTGAAGATCGCCCCGATGAAGAATCGACTTGCGCAGCGTCGGTTTCGTCTCAGAAGTGCCTCTTGGAGCGATCGCCACCGCCAGCCACCGAGCCAGGGACGGTGTGATCCACGCAGCTACACTTTTGTGACCGGTCAACAGGTTTACACCTCGACCAACGCCGGGTCGTAGAGACGCGCCGCATTACGGCAGAGTTAGGTCAATGGGGGCCTGGTTGAGCAGACGCGGTGAGCAGTGGTTTCTCATCTCCCGGGGGCTGCTCCCCGACCTGAGGCTCTGCCGATCGTGGGATTGCCGAAAATGACATTTGTTCACCGTACGAGATGTTGGCTATCACACAGGCAATATGAAAGTGGTGATACAATCCAAAAGTATTTACAGATTAAAACGTGTTTCAATGTCTTTCTTCACAAAACACTTAAGTATCCATTTTAAACAGTTGTCTTCAAAAAAATAACATCTATTCCAGATTTCTGGCTGTTCAATTTACACGAATCTGACAACGGTACATCAAAGGACCTAAAAAGCTGTCATTCAGATGGCCACACCTTCAAAATTAAACCACATTTGACTATTCAGAGATCAGACCCTATGAAGTTAACCATTCAATCAAGCGCTCATTGTGCTTCTAGCCAAACGCCGCCACACGACCACCGTCCTGCCTCGAAGACCGAGCACTTGGTGACGCTCGGCACAATTAAGCGGTGGTGGCTACGACGACGATGACGACAACGGCGATCGGATTTCAAGAAATCCGCGCAGTGAGCCGAGTCCCGCCCCGGGACCTCACGTGGACTCGATGGCCTCCACCAGACCGAAAGCGTTGTGACTGGCGGGCGTCGTAAAAAAGAGACGGAGCTCGCGGCTGCGCCGGTTGTCGCATGGCGCCGGGCTGCCGAGGCCAAGGCGGCGCTCGAAGTCCAGCAGCTGCCCCATGAAGTTGAAGTTGGGCGATATGTTGGACTTCTTGTGCTTCACGAAGTCGTAGGCGTCGTTGAGGGGCAGGCTGAGCTTCTGCATGAGGTAGGCCACGGTGACCGTCACCGACCTGCTGATGCCGGCCAGGCAATGAACCAGCACGCCACACTGTTTGTTCCGGGCCTCGTCTGAAAAGAGGAGAAAGAAAGTAAATGTGAACATCGTTTTCCTTCAACCGCGCTCACGGGCTTATTTGACCAGGCCTCACATAGAGACCACGGTTATATCGGAACAGCGACGCAGCGCACACACCGTGCAGATATCGGATGCGCACCATATGGCTTGAAACGCAACACCATCGCCTCAGTTAACAAGCGTAAACATTGGCTAAATATAGAATTCGCCACGATAAATACACGTCAGTTTATCATGTAAGCTTTTGCAACCAATATCATCCATAATACAGGTGTTTTGGGTTAGGTCGCGTAAATATAAATATGGAACGAAACAGGAGGGTTTCTCCACACATCTGGCTGCCGCCTGATGATGCCGGTTGTAATTATTGGCAAAACATCGTACTCAAATTGTAAATGTTGTGGAATTGCTTTCCAAAACACCGGTGTGCTGTACTAGTAACGAATTGGCATGTTCTGCTTACGTGACAAACCTTAATTCTTGGCTGTGTCGGGTAATGGCGGGTTTAACAACACATTTATATATTTACGTGATCTAACCAAAAAAAAACTTTCTTATGGATAAATGCGCGTTCTTATCGTTCTGTTGGCCGACGCTTGAAGATGCACTCACCAATGAAGGCGATGGCCTCTGGGAAGAACTGTGACAGGTTCTGGTTCCAGTGATCGGAGATGGGTATCTGCTTATATTTGAAGTCGGCGATGCACTCGAAGGTGTTGGGCAGATTGGGCGTCACGTTGAGGATGTAGCGAATGCCGTGCTGGGCCAGCGCCTCCATGTTTGACGAGTCCTGCGCGCAGCCCAGGAAGAGGTGGGGCAGGATCTGGATGGGGCACTGCATCGGCGGGGCCGGGCTGCCCTCCTCAGATGAGAACCGCGAGGAGGAGGACGAGGACGAGTCCTCGGCGGATGCGCTGGCCACGTCGGAGTCTCCATCGGACGAATCGGAGCTGATGGCGAGGCTGCTGAGGCTCAGCGCTGTGGGGCAGCCGGGAGCGCAAGGACACTTGGAGCTGGGCGCGCACACGTTGCTCGCCTCGCAGTGCTGCGGGTACGCATTCCTAAAGCCGTCGAAGCCGCCTGTCGACAGAGAACGACGACAACAACGTGAGGATAAGGATACGCGTCGCAATGGCTATCTTACAGACACAGGTGTGGGATACACAACATCACGGTGGGAACTTACAGCCCTTTGTCAATCTACTGCTGGTTGAAGGCTTCGCCATGCCGTTTCGGCACTAGCCTGGGGTTCTGACCATACCTCACCACACTGGTCGGTGCATGCTCATTGGTGATTGATCCTCTTTAGAGCGTATAAACTAGCTACTGCCCCTTCTCTCTTAGATGCAAGTTGTATTGCTCCATTCTTTACTTTATTAACATTCGTCCTGGTCTTTTGAGTTTTCGTCAAGTTAAACTCGACTCAGTTTGCTCGCCCATCAAGCAGCTTGCGGATTTAGCGACAGAGCTGCTGGATGACTTTAAAGTGACCGTTTCTAACTTCGCCCTGGCCCAAGTAAGGAGGCGGCACAGGCGAACAAGCCGATATAAGAACACAGCCGCCATGCGGGACCAGCCCCTCGGAGACGCGCTCCCATGAAGTGAGCATGCAACCGCAGTTAAGCACACGGTGCAGCAGCGAAGCAGAGAGCCAGAGCTGTGTCACATTCCCTGACGTCCACCCCGTGTTCAAGAGGCTCTCGGCAATACAAGGGGGCCCGAGCAACTACCACAAGTGACACTTGTGGTGTTCTGCCCTTTCCTCTTTCCCACCTATCCCCTCATCCTTTAATTCTTTCTAACTGCTTTTTGTCCATAATAAAGGTTTTTGTTGGGTTAGTTCACGCAAATATAAATGTGTCATTTAACCCACCCAAGCCAATTAGTGAGATTTGTCATGTAAACAAAAGTGCCAATTACTACTTCAGCACACCGGTGTGTTGAAGCGTGAACCCACAACATTTACAATTTAAGCTCAACGTTTCGCTGGTGATTACAACCAGCTTCATCAGGCAATTTGCCAGAATTGTGAAAAAGTCTTCCTGTTTCGGTCTTAATGGCACATTTATATTTACGCGAGCTAACGCAAAAAAAACTTTTCTTTGGATAACATTGGTCTCCAAAGCCTACTACTACTACGCGGTAAACTGCTTTTTGTGTTTAGTTTGTTGCCCACCCCCTCCCCCCGTACCTCCGATGAGCACGGTTGGCCACATATGGTGCGAACTAAGTTCAACACACACACATCCCATTTTGAGTCTCTTATATCGCTGACCTCCATTCTGCCCTCCTATCTCCCAGAGTCCCCGTAGAGGCTCCCCTTTCCTTCTCCCACACCAGGGGCATCCTCAATCCATCCATACCACATTGGTCACCATGAACTTCCACGTCGCGCATCATGTCGTCCCATGAATGGTGAAATTCGGTTATGGCAATTGTCCTTCTGCTAACTGGTGAGGTGAAACTATGATGGAAACAAAAAATAGGCTTCGTTAAAATCTTGCGCACGTGGCGGTTTTTTATCTATTCGGCTGTGTGGGGGTGGGTGGTCGTAGTTGTTTACATGGCCTCACCTGAAACTGTATCGTGAATCATAAACGGTGGTTGACTCCACACGAATCACCCTAGCGTCAGGACTATAAATCTACAAACTATTTTTTATTTTACCAGGTAAGACCCATTTAGCTGTGTAGCTCTTTTTCTTTTTAAATCCTTTATATTAAGTTCACTTGCTTGCTTGCTTGCGTGCTTACGACCGTGCAAATCTTTCGGTCGTTTTTTAACCCACTTCCCGTGATCCAATCGAGCTGAAATTTTGCACACATACTCGTTGTGCGTGACAATTTATTTTCGTGAAAAATTTTTTCCAAAATTTTCCACTTTTTAGGAAAAAAAAAAATCATATTTAATTTAAAATACCAATGTGATAAAAGTGAAACTCTTACTCAAGAAAAACATAAATGAATAATAAGATAAAACCCATGCCACGCATATAAAGGATTTATAGTGAAAAACTTTGTTTTTACGGGTTAATTTTTTCAGAATCGACCTAGCCATCACAAATGATAGTTCGACGAAGTGGCTTATCATGTGATAATGTATCGCAGTCAAACACTCGAAAAGCGTGATCTTGATTCTAAACGTGGAGGGAAAAACTGGAGGACCCGGATAAAAATCCATGCGACCACAGGGAGAGAGACACGCAAACTCCAAATATACAGGCGTCAGGGTCGGGATTGAACCCACAGCCTCCTGCATACCAAGCGAGGTAGTTAACATCTCGCCACCGTGGCAATGAACACCATAGTTACCGGCCACCCTCGCATAGATCATTCAGAGTCCCTCAATTTTTTGCGTGTGTTTAGTTAGTTGTCCTTCTCCCGCACCGCCTCCGATTGGCACGGTAGGTTACGTGCGATGCGAAAGAAGTTCAACGTACATACAACGCATGGTCAAACCTCCCGGAAGCTGGACTCCAGTAAGCCACAATTCTGGGTATGCAATAAAGGCTCCCTGAAAACGACTAGGTTGGGTTTCACAAAAAAAAATCGAAATACTCGAAGCATAGCCGGAAAGGCCTCTGGCCCTAGAGTCGCCACAGATAGAGAGGTCCACTGCACTGTACACTGTTCACGCCGGAGGAATTTGTTCACATTTCTAGAATTACAAAAAAGCTGAGCAAAGATTTTATAAAAATCTGTGTTCTGGTTTTTTTACGTCGGTTTTGTGACATTTTAAGAACAGGATTTTTTTTTGTTGTAAGTTATCTATTGGCACGATAAAAATCTCTCTCTGTCACATGAACAATGGGCAGACATCAAAAGTGACGAGTAATATATCCTCAACTGAACACATCACGATCTGGGGGCCGTGATTTGATTTGTCTCTGTTCTTTGAGCCTTGCGGTTGGCTATGTACGGTGCGAAAGAAGTTCAACATACATCCAAAGACCCCCCGTAAAACCCTAACAGACTGTTGGGGCTAAGTGCTGTTAGCGAGCACCTCTGAAGGCCGGCACAACACACGAGGGGGTGGGTGGCCAGCCCCACGCACGGGCACCTTTTGTCTCCCCAGTGGCGATGTTTACACACCAAGTACTCATTTTAGGCCGAGTCGACCGAGGGGAGGCCCAAAGACGCAGTGCACCACTCGCATACAACTCGCACCAGGGCCTGACGCTGGGGTGGTTTTGTTGCTGTGCTTTCGGGAGTATGAAAATCAATGGCAACGAACGAAGTCTCTGCTGAATCCGTGTGTGTGGTCAGCGTCCGCGGAACTTTGAGAGCGCGCGTGGGCCTCCACAGGTGTTGGGGACCCTGGGCGGTTTCGCCAGGGCTCAACAAACGCGGAAAGCTGCTTCGAGCAGCAAAGTCTCAGGAGAAGGTGGCGATGATGATCGGCTTAAAGAGTCGGGGCTCACTTTGTTTGAATAAAGGCGAGAAGCAGAACTGGACATTCTGGTTCTGCGTGCTGCATCATGGGTGGTCAGCCGTGACCCCACGCGATTTACAAGACCGCGAAGGAAGCGCTTGCGACATCCTGAGACATCGTTTGTCGGGTGGTTACAACACGAGGGATTTTTTTTTGCAATCCCCTAATCACCGAACCGTGGAGCAATGTCGTCTGCAGAGAGTGGAACTGCCGGTTCAACACGGCACGGTGGCACTCGGCCTTTCCTCGTTAACGCAATTTTAACGTGGAAAGGCCGAGTTGTTGTGGCACCTTCCGAGACGAGAGATTGGGCCGATGAATTCTGTTCACCACCGAAACTCCAACGCCACCACCACAGCAGCCTCCGCCGCAACTTCCTGATATCGGCAGGAAAAGGCTTGCGGACACCATAACGAATGCTGGCCATGACAGGCTTCTTTAAACAAAATGGTCCTCAGAACTTTCCGTTTGCCCCTTTGTGTACGCCGTGCAATCCATGATTGGCCGACCGTGCACCAGGCCCATGAGCTGGGGGCTCGTGGCCGCATGGAGGTAAACGTCTCATGAACACCCCCCCGGGGTGATCTCGTCCCTGTTGTCTACGGGTGTGGCGTGCTGGCCACCCACACCCCCCTCGTGCGCTGTGCCGGCCTTCAGAGGTGCCAGCTGACAGCACTTGCCCCAACAGTCTGTTACAGGCCAGTGGTTGGCTGTGGACTCGGCTAACCGAGTTTGCAATTCTAGGTCAAGGCTGACGTCACCGACACGCGATATCAACACTGGTCTTCCTCCCGGACTTCACCAACCTGGACTGACCAGCGTGGTGAAGTATGGTTAAACCCCCCGATGCAGTGCTGGATTATCCTAGTAGCAAAAGTAGCTACATACAGTATGCTACAGGCCCCGCACTTTCAAGGCCCTGTGCTAAATGCTTTCAAGCTATCAATTGCGTACTCTGGGTCTTTCGGTAAAGTCAGGTAGATAGAAAAATAATAGAAAATCACGACGTTTTAATCGCAACACAAGCAATCGTCTTCAGGTGAAAAATACAGCAGGCATACTGCTGAGGCAGTGATTCTGCACTTGCTCTATTACCATAGTACTATACTGCCTTCAACTTTTATGAATGCCTGGGTGTTTAATGTTAGCATTTTGTCGTATTATCTGGCTGTATAGAAAATGAAAAAATAAAATTACTTTACTATGCAAGATAAAAATTAGTGTTTTAATATTTATGTTTGTTTTTATTTAGGGCCCCTTTATAACATATGCAGAAGGCCCTGCACTAGCTTAATCCGGCACTGCCCCGATGAACGACCATGAGGCTTTAATCCTCATGGTGGTCGTTGATAGAATGGTTGGAGATGTGTTCACGCGATCTCTCGCCATGATTGGGTTTCCACTGACGACTAAAGATGATAACAGGAAGGCTTGCTATTGTGTGTGAATGACACCCACTACCTGTGATACACCTTGTCCAGTCATGACCTCCCTGTCATCCGATAATTTACAACGGGGGGGGGGGGGTGCTGACTCCGCAGATCGCATCAAGCAAACTGCACGTGTGAGCTGCCTCCTATTCAAGTCAAGATTCAAGCTACGATTCCAAAGCAGGAAATGTTCTAACAGAGGCGTATTTAGAGAAATCTCAATGGGCGACGGGGAGGGAGGGGGGTCCCGAAATGTCAATTTAAAAAAAATATAGGGGCCCCCTACTTTAATTGCTAAATCTGGCCCTACGTAAAAATCAAACAAAATTCAAAGCGACGTTCTCTTCTGCACGAACGACGTCGTCACATGTGCAGCGTCGTTGTCAGACATTGTGTAGGGGTCTTACGGAGGGAATATGTGTCGAGCTGATATGTATGGGATCCAACGGGAAACTAGCACAGTGGGCGGGGCTACGTCAGTGCACGGGCAGGTGCCCTCTACGACGTCCGCGCTTCGGACGTTACGATCCCCCGGGGCCCCACCCCTCAGGGAGGGGGATGTATAAAAGGGGAATGTATCGGGGGGCTAGGGAGAGTTGGGTTAGCTAAGAAGAGAAGACGGAAGACGTCCCAGATAGAGCCCTGGTCTCCCCCTGCTACGCCGTCCTTGTCAGGACCGCGCAGGCTCGAGTCAGTGGCGTGGTGCCAGAGCCAGAGCCAGGGTTGGTCTGGACTCTGAGTGCCGGGCCCGACTGACCAGTGTCGGGCCAAGATAGCCTCCCCTAGTCCACGAGAGGAGGACTCTGAGGCAGGCTAGGGTTAGCCTAGAGGTGTGTCCTCAGATAGACGGGTGAGGGGGCCGATACCCCCTCAGTGTGTATGTCACAACGTGTGGTGTTAAATAAACAAGTGTGCCTCCAACTCCGGTGTGAACGAGTCATAAGCGTTACTACATCTGGCGTCAGAAGTAAACAACGAACATGGACACGCGCCGAACAGCTCGGGCCGGGGTACAGGAGGCGGAGGACACCGCGGGAAGTGCGGTACCAGAGACGGCTGAGGGGGCCAACGAGCAGCCGGGACCGAATGCGTCCTTACCGGGCCATCGGGAGGAAGGGGAGTCGCTGTCCGACGGGCTGCGGCTGGCACACGCGAGGTTGGCGGAGCTGCTATACGCTGCTGCCGCCACACTCGAGACCATCACTCGGCTGGGGGCTGCTGGACCACCGCGAGGCGAGGACAGCCGACGGCCGTTGCACCTTCCCGCCATTTCTAACGACGGCACTTTTGAAAGTCCCGCCATCGCCGCAGCAGCTGCCGAGGGCGTGGCCAACCTCAACTTGGGGTCCGACATCGACTCCGCTGGAGCTGCCGCGTCACCGCCTTCGGACGGAGCGTCACTATCTGCGCGACAGGCGATTACAGCTGCCGTTCGTGCTGACGCTCGGCCGAGTCGCGGGGACATCAAAGTGCGGCCCTCCACGGCGGTCGCGGCACTACACCAAAGACTACCCCCGCTGAAGGAGTTCGTGGCTGAGGAGGGCGACTGGGGGGGATTTCAGCGGCGCTTCCTCGCGCACCAAGAGATGGCGGGGTGGTCAGACGACGAAGCCCTCTGCGCACTACCGGCGCTCCTGGACGGCGACGCCCTCGCCGCTCTTACGTCCGCATCGAGGGACAAGCGCTCTACTCTTCAGATGGCGCTGCAATTGCTGGCTGGGGTTTACGGACCATCGGCCGAGTGTAGGCAGCGATTCTACGACCGCCAGCGGGGTGCGAAGGAGTCGCCCCTCGCCTACCGTACCAGCCTTCTGGCGCTCGCAAAGACGGCCTTCCCTCGTATGGATGACCAAGGCGTCGACGCCATGGTCACCGAGAAGATCCTTCTGCTGGCGGACGACCTGGACGTCGCCATCGTCGCGCAGGAGGACGTGGAGATGGGTTCCCTCCAAGCGGCGCGCCTCCTCCACGCCAACCTCCTGTCGCAGCGAAGGAAGGCCAGCAGGGCAGCTGCCGGCCGTACGGTGGCTGCCGTCACCTCACCGACGGAGGAGGTCTACGCCGCCGACTTCCGACAGCAGCAACGGATGGGAGCGCGGGCGGACCGGGATGGCCCGACCCGCCCCGACCGCCCGTCTTCACCACCTGCGCTCCCGCGCTGCTATAACTGCGGCGTCCGGGGCCACGTCGCCTTGGGGTGCCGTTCTCCTCGACAGCGGGGGACGACGCCTCGCCGGGACGCCGGCCCTCCTCCTCCTCCTCCTCCCAAGCTCCACCGACATGACCCGGCGAGTCGCGGCACCCCACATGTTTGGCCAAAGCACACACCCGTTACACATGTACACACCGCAACGAACGGGGGGCCAACATTGCACGCCATGGGGCCAACACGAACCACTATGGGGACCAAATTCGAACCAGCCCAGTGGTCCGTGTTGGCCCATCGCGTTCTAGCTGCGCCGTCGGGCTCGTCGGCCGTAGTAGGGTATATTGACGGGATCGAAGTGCGTATCCTCGTCGATACAGGTGCGTCGGCAACCATCATTTCGGAACTAATATACAACATTCTCCCTGTCCAAAGTCGTCCCTTGCTACCGGTTAATGTGCCATTCTACGCTGCTAACGGGGGCTCACTGGGTATCATGGGGCAGATTCGCGCGCAAATTTCGATCGGTGATATTAAATTGTCCGGCCCTATTTTTGTGTCCTCCTCGCTGGCGGTTCCGTGCCTGCTGGGGACGGATTTCTTGGGCAAAATGCCGATTCGGATCATGATTAATCAGGGTTGCATTGAACTCCCGTCGGGACGGCGGATGGCGTTTTTGCCTTCCCCTACTACGGATCGTTCGGCGCTCGCGACGGTACCCGCGTTTGTAGTTCAGACGGTTCGCGTGCCGCCAGGGGCACAAATGTTGGTACCCCTGAAGCTTCGTAGGCCCTTCGCTAAGGGTGTTGGGGACCAGGGTGTCCTGCTCGGCCCATCTAGGGCTGGGGTTAGCGGGCCGCATTTGATTCCCGCTCAGACCATTGTAAGGGGGGACTCCAGGTAAAGATACACGTGTATATACGCTCGTCCTACGGTTTTCGTATTTATTCGCGGGGGGGGTTCGTCGGATTATTTTTTTCTTTCTTCCTGGTGTTCTGCTCGTTGCGTTATTGTTGAAAAAAATGAGGCACACGCTGGGGTATCGAGGGCTGAATAAACTTTTATTGTCGATGTTGCAGCCGGGACGGCTGCGAGCTGTACAGGGGGGGGTGATGTAGGGGTCTTACGGAGGGAATATGTGTCGAGCTGATATGTATGGGATCCAACGGGAAACTAGCACAGTGGGCGGGGCTACGTCAGTGCACGGGCAGGTGCCCTCTACGACGTCCGCGCTTCGGACGTTACGATCCCCCGGGGCCCCACCCCTCAGGGAGGGGGATGTATAAAAGGGGAATGTATCGGGGGGCTAGGGAGAGTTGGGTTAGCTAAGAAGAGAAGACGGAAGACGTCCCAGATAGAGCCCTGGTCTCCCCCTGCTACGCCGTCCTTGTCAGGACCGCGCAGGCTCGAGTCAGTGGCGTGGTGCCAGAGCCAGAGCCAGGGTTGGTCTGGACTCTGAGTGCCGGGCCCGACTGACCAGTGTCGGGCCAAGATAGCCTCCCCTAGTCCACGAGAGGAGGACTCTGAGGCAGGCTAGGGTTAGCCTAGAGGTGTGTCCTCAGATAGACGGGTGAGGGGGCCGATACCCCCTCAGTGTGTATGTCACAACGTGTGGTGTTAAATAAACAAGTGTGCCTCCAACTCCGGTGTGAACGAGTCATAAGCGTTACTACAATTGTATATAGCATTGCTATGCACACTTATCTGTCGTAGCAGACACATCCATTGGGGGTGGTAACCCGGGAAGGGCAGGATGAGCCGGGCCGTTGGGACACTAGTTTCTCCCAGCGCCAAGGTCACACACTCACTCACCACACTGCAGGTCACACACACACACTCCCCACACTGCAGGTCACACACACCACACTGCAGGTCCACACACTGACCACATAATAGGTCACCCACACACCACACTGCAGGTCACACACACACTCACCACACTGCAGGTCACATATACACTCACCACACTGCAGGTCACACACACTCACCACACTACAGGTCACACACACACTCACCACACTGCAGGTCACACACACTCACCACACTGCAGGTCACACACACACTCACCAGACTGCAGGTCACACACACTCACCACACTGCAGGTCACCCACTCCACACTGCAGGTCACACACACACTCACACACTCACCACACTACAGGTCACACACACACTCACCACACTACAGGTCACA
Source organism: Lampetra fluviatilis (assembly GCF_964198595.1). NCBI lineage: Eukaryota > Metazoa > Chordata > Hyperoartia > Petromyzontiformes > Petromyzontidae > Lampetra > Lampetra fluviatilis. The sequence continues at coordinate 459,228 of NC_136306.1, read as the reverse complement.
CACACAAAATCACCACACTGCAGATCACACACACACACTCACCACACGACAGGTCACACACACTCACCACACTGCAGGTCACACACACACACACACCACTACAGGTCACACACACACTCACCACACCATAGGTCACACACATACACTCACCACACCACAGGTCACACACATACACTCACCACACCATAGGTCACACACACACACTCACCACACTGCAGATCACACACACTCACCACACTGCAGGTCACATACACATACTCACCACTATACAGGTCACACACACACACACTCAACACACTACAGGTCACACACACACTCACCACACTGCAAGTCACACACCCTCACACACCACACTGCAGGTCACACTCACACTCACCACACAACAAGTCACACACACACTCACCACACTGCAGGTCACACACACACACCACACTGCAGGTCACACACACACTCACCACACCGCAGGTCACACACACACACTCACCACACTGCAGGTCACACACACACACTCACCACACTGCAGGTCACACACACACTCACCAAACTACAGGTCACACACACACACACACTCACCACACTACAGGTCACACACACAAAATCACCACACTGCAGATCACACACACACACTCACCACACGACAGGTCACACACACTCACCACACTGCAGGTCACACACACACACACACCACTACAGGTCACACACACACTCACCACACCATAGGTCACACACATACACTCACCACACCACAGGTCACACACATACACTCACCACACCATAGGTCACACACACACACTCACCACACTGCAGATCACACACACTCACCACACTGCAGGTCACATACACATACTCACCACTATACAGGTCACACACACACACACTCAACACACTACAGGTCACACACACACTCACCACACTGCAAGTCACACACCCTCACACACCACACTGCAGGTCACACTCACACTCACCACACAACAAGTCACACACACACTCACCACACTGCAGGTCACACACACACACCACACTGCAGGTCACACACACACTCACCACACCGCAGGTCACACACACACACACTCACCACACTGCAGGTCACACACACACACTCACCACACTGCAGGTCACACACACACTCACCACACTACAGGTCACACACACACACACACACTCACCACACCACAGGTCACACACACACTCACCACACTGCAAATCACACACCCTCACACACCACACTGCAGGTCACACTCACACTCACCACACAGCAGGTCACACACACACTCACACACTCACCACACTACAGGTCACACACACACACTCACTACACTACAGGTCACACACACACACACACTCACCACACCACAGGTCACACACACACTCACCACACAACAAGTCACACACACACACACTCACCACACCACAGGTCACACACACACTCACCACACCACAGGTCACACACACACACCACACTACAGGTCACACTCACCACACTGCAGGTCACACACACACTAACCACACTACAGGTCACACACACACACACCACACTACAGGTCACACACATACACTCACCACACCACAGGTCACACACATACACTCACCACACCATAGGTCACACACACACTCACCACACTGCAGGTCACACACACACACACACTCAACAGGTCACACACACACTCACCACACTGCAGGTCACACACACACACCACACTGCAGGTCACACACACACTCACCACACCGCAGGTCACACACACACACTCACCACACTGCAGGTCACACACACACACTCACCACACAACAGGTCACACACACACACACTCACCACACTGCAGGTCACACACACACACTCACCACACTGCAGGTCACACACACACACACTCACCACACTACAGGTCACACACACACACACACTCACCACACTGCAGGTCACACACACACACACTCACCACACTACAGGTCACACACACACACACTCACCACACTGCAGGTCACACACACACACTCACCACACTGCAGGTCACACACACACACTCACCACACTGCAGGTCACACACACACTCACCACACTAAAGGTCACACACACACACTCACCACACTGCAGGTCACACACACACACCACATTGCAGGTCACACACACACTCACCACACCGCAGGTCACACACACACACTAACCACACTGCAGGTCACACACACACTCACCACACTGCAGGTCACACACACACACTCACCACACTGCAGGTCACACACACACACTCACCACACTGCAGGTCACACACACACTCACCACACTGCAGGTCACACACACACACTCACCACACAACAGGTCACACACACACACACTCACCACACTGCAGGTCACACACACACACTCACCACACTGCAGGTCACACACACACTCACCACACTACAGGTCACACACATACACTCACCACACAACAGGTCACACACTCACCACACTGCAGGTCACACACACACTCACCACACTACAGGTCACACACACACACTCACCACACTGCAAGTCACACACCCTCACACACCGCACTGCAGGTCACACTCACACTCACCACACTGCAGGTCACACACACACTCACCACACAACAAGTCACACACACACTCACCACACTGCAAGTCACACACACACTCACCACACAACAAGTCACACACACACTCACCACACTGCAAGTCACACACACTCACACACCACACTGCAGGTCACACTCACACTCACCACACTGCAGGTCACACACACACACTCACCACACTGCAGGTCACACACACACTCACCACACTACAGGTCACACACATACACTCACCACACAACAGGTCACACACACACTCACCACACTGCAGGTCACACACACACTCACCACACTACAGGTCACACACACACACTCACCACACTGCAAGTCACACACCCTCACACACCACACTGCAGGTCACAATCACACTCACCACACTGCAGGTCACACACACACTCACCACACCACAGGTCACACACACACACTCACCACACCACAGGTCACACACACACTCACCACACAACAAGTCACACACACACACACTCACCACACCACAGGTCACACACACACTCACCACACCACAGGTCACACACACACACCACACTACAGGTCACACTCACCACACTGCAGGTCACACACACACTAACCACACTGCAGGTCACACTCACACTCACCACACTGCAGGTCACACACACACTCACCACACTGCAGGTCACACACACACACACTCACCACACAACAGGTCACACACACACACTCACCACACTGCAGGTCACACACACACACTCACCACACTGCAGGTCACACACACACTCACCACACTGCAGGTCACACACACACACTCACCACACAACAGGTTACACACACACACACACTCACCACACTGCAGGTCACACACACACACTCACCACACTGCAGGTCACACACACACTCACTATACTACAGGTCACACACACACACTCACCACACTACAGGTCACACACACACTCACCACACTACAGGTCACACACATACACTCACCACACAACAGGTCACACACACACTCACCACACTGCAGGTCACACACACACTCACCACACTACAGGTCACACACACACACTCACCACACTGCAAGTCACACACCCTCACACACCACACTGCAGGTCACACTCACACTCACCACACTGCAGGTCACACACACACTCACCACACAACAAGTCACACACACACTCACCACACTGCAAGTCACACACACTCACACACCACACTGCAGGTCACACTCACACTCACCACACTGCAGGTCACACACACACTCACCACACCACAGGTCACACACACACACTCACCACACCACAGGTCACACACACACTCACCACACAACAAGTCACACACACACACACTCACCACACCACAGGTCACACACACACTCACCACACCACAGGTCACACACACACACCACACTACAGGTCACACTCACCACACTGCAGGTCACACACACATAACCACACTACAGGTCACACACACACACACCACACTACAGGTCACACACATACGCTCACCACACCACAGGTCACACACATACACTCACCACACCATAGGTCACACACACACACACTCACCACACTGCAGGTCACACACACACACACACTCAACAGGTCACACACACACTCACCACACTGCAGGTCACACACACCACACTGCAGGTCACACACACACACTCACCACACTGCAGGTCACACACACACTCACCACACTGCAGGTCACACACACACACTCACCACACAACAGGTCACACACACACACACTCACCACACTGCAGGTCACACACACACACTCACCACACTGCAGGTCACACACACACACACTCACCACACTACAGGTCACACACACACACACACTCACCACACTGCAGGTCACACACACACACACTCACCACACTACAGGTCACACACACACACACTCACCACACTGCAGGTCACACACACACACTCACCACACTGCAGGTCACACACACACTCACCACACTACAGGTCACACACACACTCACCACACCACAGGTCACACACACACTCACCACACTGCAAGTCACACAACCTCACACACCACACTGCAGATCACACACACACACTCACCACACTACAGGTCACACACACACACCACACTACAGGTCACACACACACACTCACCACTATACAGGTCACACACACACACACTCAACACACTACAGGTCACACACACACTCACCACACTGCAGGTCACACACACACACCACACTGCAGGTCACACACACACTCACCACACCGCAGGTCACACACACTCACCACACTGCAGGTCACACACACACTCACCACACTGCAGGTCACACACACACACTCACCACACAACAAGTCACACACACACACACACTCACCACACTGCAGGTCACACACACACACTCACCACACTGCAGGTCACACACACACTCACCACACTGCAGGTCACACACACACACTCACCACACAACAGGTCACACACACACACTCACCACACTGCAGGTCACACACACACACTCACCACACTGCAGGTCACACACACACTCACCATACTACAGGTCACACACACACACTCACCACACTACAGGTCACACACACACTCACCACACAACAGGTCACACACACACTCACCACACTGCAGGTCACACACACACTCACCACACTACAGGTCACACACACACACTCACCACACTGCAAGTCACACACCCTCACACACCACACTGCAGGTCACACTCACACTCACCACACTGCAGGTCACACACACACTCACCACACAACAAGTCACACACACACTCACCACACTGCAAGTCACACACACTCACACACCACACTGCAGGTCACACACACACTCACCACACCACAGGTCACAAACACACTCACCACACCACAGGTCACACACACACACCACACTACAGGTCACACTCACCACACTGCAGGTCACACACACACTAACCACACTGCAGGTCACACTCACACTCACCACACTGCAGGTCACACACACACTCACCACACTGCAGCTCACACACACACACTCACCACACAACAGGTCACATACACACACACACTCACCACACTGCAGGTCACACACACACACTCACCACACTGCAGGTCACACACACACTCACCATACTGCAGGTCACACACACACACACACTCACCACACAACAGGTCATACACACACACACACTCACCACACTGCAGGTCACACACACACACTCTCCACACTGCAGGGCACACACACACTCACCATACTACAGGTCACACACACACACTCACCACACTACAGGTCACACACACACTCACCACACTACAGGTCACACACATACACTCACCACACAACAGGTCACACACACACTCACCACACTGCAGGTCACACACACACTCACCACACTACAGGTCACACACACACACTCACCACACTGCAAGTCACACACCCTCACACACCACACTCACCACACTGCAGGTCACACACACACTCACCACACAACAAGTCACACACACACTCACCACACTGCAAGTCACACACACTCACACACCACACTGCAGGTCACACTCACACTCACCACACTGCAGGTCACACACACACTCACCACACCACAGGTCACACACACACACTCACCACACCACAGGTCACACACACACTCACCACGCAACAAGTCACACACACACACACTCACCACACCACAGGTCACACACACACTCACCACACCACAGGTCACACACACACACACCACACTACAGGTCACACTCACCACACTGCAGGTCACACACACACTCACCACACCACAGGTCACACACACACACTCACCACGCAACAAGTCACACACACACACACTCACCACACCACAGGACACACACACACTCACCACACCACAGGTCACACACACACTCACCACACAACAATTCACACACACACACTCACCACACTGCAGGTCACACACACACGCACCACACTAGAGGTCACACACACACGCACCAAACTACAGGTCACACACACACACACACTCACCACACCACAGGTCACACACACACACACTCACCACACTGCAAGTCACACACACACTCACCACACTACAGGTCACACACACACACTCACCACAATACAGGTCACACACACACTCACCACACTGCAGGTCACACACACACACTCACCACACTGCAGGTCACACACACACTCACCACACTGCAGGTCACACACACACACTCACCACACTGCAGGTCACACACACACTCACCACACTGCAGGTCACACACACACACTCACCACACAACAGGTCACACACACACACTCACCACACTGCAGGTCACACACACACACTCACCACACTGCAGGTCACACACACACTCACCATACTACAGGTCACACACACACACTCACCACACTACAGGTCACACACACACTCACCACACTACAGGTCACTCACATACACTCACCACACAACAGGTCACACACACACTCACCACACTGCAGGTCACACACAAACTCACCACACTACAGGTCACACACACACACTCACCACACTGCAAGTCACACACCCTCACACACCACACTGCAGGTCACACTCACACTCACCACACTGCAGGTCACACACACTCACCACACAACAAGTCACACACACACTCACCACACTGCAAGTCACACACACACACACCACACTACAGGTCATACACACACACTCATTACACTGCAGGTGTGTATGTGACCTGTAGTGTGGTGTGTGTGTGTGTGACCTGTAGTGTGGGGAGTGTGTGTGTGACCTGCAGTGTGGTGAGGGTGTGTGTGTGTGTGACCTGCTGTGTGGTGAGTGTGTGTGTGTGACCTGCAGTGTGGTGAGTGTGTGTGTGACCTATATAGTGGTGAGTGTGTGTGTGTGTGACCTGTTGTGTGGTGAGTGTGTGTGTGTGTGACTTGTAGTGTGGTGTGTGTCTGACCTGTAGTGTGGTGAGTGTGTGTGTGTGACCTGCAGTGTTTTAAGTGTGTGTGTGACCTGTATAGTGGTGAGTCTGTGTGTGTGTGACCTGTAGTGTGGTTGAGTGTGTGTGTGACCTGTAGTGTGGTGAGTGTGTGTGTGTGTGTGACCTGCAGTGTGGTGAGTGTGTGTGTGTGTGACCTGTAGTGTGGTTGAGTGTGTGTGTGACCTGTAGTGTGGTGAGTGTGTGTGTGTGTGACCTGCAGTGTGGTGAGTGTGTGTGTGTGACCTGTGGTGAGTGTGTGTGTGTGACCTGTGGTGAGTGTGTGACCTGTGGTGAGTGTGTGTGTGACCTGTATAGTGGTGAGTGTGTGTGTGTGACTTGTAGTGTTGTGAGTGTGTGTCTGACCTATAGTGTGGTGAGTGTGTGTGTGTGACTTGTAGTGTGGTGAGTGTGTGTGACCTGTAGTGTGGTGAGTGTGTGTGTGTGACCTGTGGTGAGTGTGTGTGACCTGTAGGGTGGTGAGTGTGTGTGTGACCTGTGGTGAGTGTGTGTGACCTGTGGTGAGTGTGTGTGACCTGTGGTCAGTGTGTGTGTGACCTGTGGTGAGTGTGTGTGACCTGTGGTGAGTGTGTGTGTGACCTGTAGTGTGGTGAGTGTGTGTGTGACCTGTGGTGAGTGTGTGTGACCTGTGGTGAGTGTGTGTGTGACCTGTGGTGAGTGTGTGTGTGACCTGTAGTGTGGTGAGTGTGTGCGTGTGACCTGTGGTGAGTGTGTGTGACCTGTGGTGAGTGTGTGTGTGGTCTATTGTTGGCGAGCACCCTGCTAGTTGCTGTAAACAGCTGTGTGTGTCCCCTCGCTACGCCCGCTGCTGAGCTGCGACCCCTGCGGGAAGGACGCGCGGGGGGGGGGGCGGCTCTCCCCGCGGTGGAGTCGCGGCGCGGAGCCAGCGCCTCTAGCCCCCCCCTCCAGCCCCAGCTCGCCTCTGGCTGTTTACGAGCCAGGGATTGGGTTGGGGGCGCGCTGGGGTTGTGTGCGGCTGCTGCTGCTGCGTTGGTGGCCGCACGGGGCCTCGGTGCCAGGCTGTTGCTTCTCCCTGAGCCGGCAAGACGCGGGCGAGACCCGGCCAACCGTGGGTGGGGATCGCGTTTGGTTTTATGGCGTTCGGCATCGAAAATAAAGATCATCGGCAGGGCGATGCCGCTACCACGTTTGTTGTTGTTTGTTTGTGAACGGGAAAGTAAATACAAGAGCCACAGTGGTGCGATTGTGGCCATGCAACTCAAACTGTGGAGCGTGTCGCGTAACACCACTGTAGTCTGCATTCCTTCATCAGAGATGGGGGAAGAGCAAACCTACTGGAACTCTCTCTCTCCAGAATGCCTCGACGTTGCTATTTAGACCATTTTGCCGTCAAACGCAAAAATAGAAGAGTCAAACTATTTACATACTCCCATTGTGTGGTCACATGGCTTGTTTGGTCCAATTGTGTATGGGTGGTAGATGACAATAGACGTGAGTGTTTCACGTGCAGTGGGCAGTGTCGAACGATCTGGTCCACTCAACGCGTCGCTGCTCTTAGCCAATGCGACTCTCCACATGTTGTATTCTTGCGTGGGCCGAACCCACAAACGAACACGGCTCGCCTCGGGACAAATTACACAATGGGGATTACACGACGGCAACCATCGCCCCCTACTGGCAGACTCCGTGCCCGACCCGTGCCTCGACCCGTGCTGACCCGTGCCTCGACCCGTGCCCGACCCGTGCCGGACTGCCGAGTCACTTTGTGCCGCACAGGGAAGGCAGCTGCCCCGTCAAACGAGATGTGATGTAAGAGAAGTGAACGTTTCCATCTCAGTCCCGTACAACTATAACCACTCAAAATTGTAACAATGTACAACTGTGGTTGTTTAAGAAGTGACCATCGAGTGGTTGTGTGCGGAGTGCCGTTCGTTGCTGTGTTTGAGTATCTGCCACACGTGCCCACCCCAGGTGATGCCCATCCAAGGCGGCGAGATGTTAACTACCTCGCCTGGTATGCAGAACGTCGTGGGGTCGATCCCGACCCTGACACCTACTGTATATTTGGAGTTTGGATCAATCTGTACGCCTTGCAAACCCCGAGTACACACGAGTCGAATGTTTTCAGCCTTTCGTTCGTAACCCGCCCACCACTTCCCGAAGTATTCATTGGCGGCGACGTTTTCCCACAACGATCGATGATGTCACGACAGCACCCTGAACTCGGCCACGGCTAACGGCAGTGGCGAGCGATATCTGAACTGGCCCTGCACCCCGTGAAGTATGGCCATAGACAAAACATCCCCCGTGTAGCCTTAACAGACTGTTGGGGCAAGTGTTGTTAGCGAGCACCTATGAAGGCCGGGACGGCACACGAGGGGAGTGGGTGGCCAGCACCACGCCCGACCGCCTTTGTCTCCCGAGTGGCGCTGTTTACTACACAACGCATCAGGTACTCATTTGAGACCTAGGGGAGGCCCAGGACCGGTTCAGATAATCGTCACTGGTGTTGGCCGTGAACGGGAATCGAACCCGGGTCGCCGGGTTCATAGCGCAGCGTAGCGCTAACCGCTACACCACCGCTCCCCATTAACCCTGATGACCGACCCGGTGTGGGGACAGCCTCTATCCAGCAGTGGATTGACACAGGGCCCGTATATTATTTGGAAAGACGGAGGGAAATCTGACGCGCGGTACGCTCAGGACACGCTGGGGTGTGTTTCGCTGATCGTAGAACGAGCTTCACCATCGCTCAGCCCTCGGTGAACGGGTGCTCGGATGTTGTTGACGTTTGAGTCCGAGAGGGTTGTCCAGACAGCCACGCTGCTCGCGGATGACAAGCAGCGTGAGACGAGCAGACTGCGCTAGTCACCACCCAGCGTACTCGCAGTCGCACTCAGGGACCGCCCGGGTTCACGGGACGCCGTGCACCCCGGCATGTGACAAATGCAGTCACACTCGCGGATATACCCCAACGCTGGGCAGATAAACATCACGACGCATCGACAAGTTGACGGACCGGTAGATTAACGACGCATCACCGCACCGTGTCTATCCACCGCTGGATGAGGGGCCTCTTCACGCCGCGTCGGTCACGGGGGGGGGGGGGTGAGTTGTGTTTGTTGTTTCACCCTGCTTCACAGGCGAGCCGAGCGCGCGTGTCGGCAAACCTCCCTGGGGCGAGTGCGCGGAGGTGCGAGATCGCTTCTCCCTCACCCTGCAGGAACGACGCCTCGCACCCCTCCTCGCGCAGGCGCCTCAGGATGAGCGCCAGCACGGAGCCGCCGCCGCCGTCCTCGCCACAGTCGCCGCTGTCCGCCCCGTACAGGAGCACCGCGTGGCTCTTGCAGCGGCGGGCGAACGCGTCCTTGTGGCGCTGCTCGGGGATGAGCGAGCGCACGGGCAGAGAGCCCTTGCGCAGGCGGCGCAGCATGAGCCCCGGGGGCACGCAGAGGCTGAGCGCGCCGCGCACCCGCGCCTCGCGGAACGCCTCCGGGGCGCGCACGTCGAGCAGCAGCAGCGGCGGCGCGCCGCGCTCCAAACCGCGGCTCAGCCACTCCGGGGAGCGGGCACGGCCGCCCGCCTCCCTCCGCCCGTCCGCCTGTCCGTCCTCCTCCCCCCCGTCATACATCCTCGCCTCTGCCGCGTCTCCCCGAGTAGCCGTGCTGCGGTGCCGCGGTGACTCCACCTCCTGCACCTCACCCCGTGCCGTGCCGCCGCTCCGAGGTCCACCGACTGCGACGTGGAGTGCCGCGAGCGCGGTGCTTGGCGCGTCACCCGACTCACCGACTCACCGACCCCCCCTCCTCCTCCTCTCGCCGCTCTCCTCTCGTTCCCTCCGCCCGCGTCACCCCGCGCCGAGCAATGGGCGCGCAGGAGGAGGAGGCTCCGCCACCGCCTCCTCCTCGCAGTGCGGGTGGCAGCGGCTGTTTCTCCGCTGACGTCGCGTCCGAGTCAATGACGGAGCCCCCCACCTCCCCTCGCCCATCCTCATCCCCTCGCGGGCTCAGCTCGTTTTAAGAATGGAAGAGCAGCCACGCTGAGCCATTCATGGCTTCGACGTGGGTGAGAGGAGGCGGCGGCGGCGCTGCGTGGAGTCTGTGCGTCAACGTTCTGTCGATGTCGTCGTTGTGATTGAACTCTCTCCGTCTCCGTGTCTTGTCTCTGTGTCTCTGTCTTGTTCTGTCTTGTCTCTGTGCCTCTGTCTTGTCTCTGTCTCCGTGTATTTATCTTATGTCTATCAGTGGCCGATGCAAGGATTGTCTTCATTTTCCAGATGTTATCATTTTTTTGCTAAGGCGAATACAATTCTTGAGTGTTCAGGTCCATACAGCGTACAGCCATTTCAATACGGGCAATTATTTTTATGTATTTATTTTCGATTCTCCCTTGTGATGGGACTTTGTAGGCTGAACGTTGAAGTTTATAAGGAGCACGGGGTGACCAATAAGGCCTGAATTGGTCTGCAATGAGGTAGGCAGCACTGATACGAGGGTGACAGGAATGTTGACCCCTTTGCTTGCTTCGTTCCCCAACTCCCCCTCTCGGTGTTCACGTCTGTCACGTGAACATTCACACTGAGTCTCCTGCTGCTGCTTTACACCCAGGCTGTGATCCTCTGCACTTGTTGAGCAGGCGATTCAGACAGCGGCAGACCCATGTCCTCTGCACAGCTCAAGTTTCTGGCGATCCCTTCCTGAACGCAATTTCCACATCCACTGTCTGCAGCGCCTCCTCCATTGGTAACCCCCCCCCCCCCCGTGCGCAGTGGTCAGAGGTCACCGAAGGTAAAACGGTGCCACTGTGGCTTTAAAGGATCATCGTGGCGTGTGTAGACCGTTAAAGGTAACACACAAACTAGAATAACCTAATAGCAGCACGAGAGAAAAAACACGTGAGCATACAAATACAACGCTAGCATTTCTATACCAGGTAAGGCCCACTTAGCTATGGGGCCGTCCATAAATTACGTCACGCACCTAGGGGGGGGGGGGTCAGACATTTGTGACGATGGGGGGGGGGGGGATTGAGAAATGTGACGTCACATTAAGATGCGCAACTTTAAATAAATATAGACAACACGTTCTACTTAATTAAATATACGTTTTAATAAATATTTTCTCCTACAAAAGCAGAGTGCAGCGCCACATTAAATACGCACTACAATAACAATAGTTTAAAGCGATTTGAAACATGTTTTATTTTGGGGGGGGGCAGAGCTTTGTGACGTCATATTTGAGGGGGGTCTTACTTTTTGTGACGCCGTGTGACGAAGAAGGGAGGGTCAAAAATCGTCAAAAATCGCGTGACGTCATTTATGTACGGCCCCTATACAGGTTTTTTTCAGAAGCGACCTGACCACAAATGTTAGCCCAATAAAGTGGCTTATTATGTGGAAACGTATAGCAGCCAAATGCTCTAAATGCATATTCCTAAATGTGGAGGGAAAAACCGGAGGACCCGGAGACAAATTCACGCGACCACGGGGAGAGAGACACGCAAACTCCAAATATACAGCAGGGCTCAGTGTCGGAATCGAACCCATGACCTCCTGTATACCAAGCGAGGCAGTTAACATCTCGCCAGTGCGGTGCCCCTAATAATGTTGAAGGTGGCTTGTTGACAACATTTTATTTATTAATATCGCATCTTCAAAAAAACCCACAACACTGGTATTTAATTACTTAGAAAAACGAATTTCTCGTCGGTTTTCTGTCCACTCCGATTCAACAGAAATTTCCTGTGACACAAAATCGCTGTAACCGGGCACTCGTCATGCTGTACCCTGGGAATGGCCTTCTTTGGCTTCCTATGCTGACGGCTGGGATCACGGGGCTGGGATCACGGGGCTGGGATCACGGGACTGGGATCATCCAGCAGGGATCACGGGGCTGGGTTTACCGGGCCGAGCTCACAAAGCAATCAATGGCATCGTCAATGAACGGCTGCGCGAAGCGAGATATTGTACAGTCCGTCAATCGGCAGCTCTTACCGCCTTCCTTCCTGTCAGGGCTCCCTCCTCCTGCAGCCCTCATTTCCCTCCCCACCCATCTTTAGACGGAAGGCTCTCGCTTCCGATCTCAGAATCCCTCATTTCCACCGAGACAAAACATTCACCCGGGCACGAGCACTCCGGCATGCGCCCGCGCACGTACACAGCCCACGGAATACGCGAGCGCAGCGCGGCGTGGGTTGCACTCGTGGCGAGTGAGGTCACTTGACCTGCTCTCTCCCACACGCAGTGCAATGAAATATCCAACGGTGATTCTTTGCGCTGGGTGGAATATGAAGTGTGATGGGAGTGTGCTGCGTATATCAATAAAGGTTCCATTTAAAAAAGAATAATCTACAATTCCTCTAAGGTGACACGGACGCCTGCTCATGTCGTAACGTCCTTAATGTTCTCGATGTCATCAAACACCTCTGCAGCTTTATGTCATCTATGTTACATTGTCAATAACATTTTGCAGAATTCACACCAGTTAAATTATTGTAAGCCAAGTGGGCAAGTATGATGCGTGCATGATAGACGCTAAAAAATATAATTATTACCATTACTTATGTAGTGCAAACATAATATTAATGATAATTATTACATTTGGTATTCGCACCATTATTGTAGTGCAGAGCTATTTCGAAGGCGCTACGTTTCACAGACATATTTAGTCTGGTAGTAGGGCGCGATGTTGCCATGCGTAAGCCTATTTGAGTCATTTGCGCCGTGGAATCTATCATGTCCCACTGTGATGCAGACAGTGCATTGGGATGCATTGGGAACTATAAAACTATAAACCGTGATATTATGGTAAGGCCCACTGAGCTATATCGCTCTTTTTCCGAAGCGACCTGGCCACAAATAATAGCTCAACGAAGTGGCTTATCATCGTGTGGAAATTTATAGCAGCCAAATACTCTAAACGCGTGACATTGATTCTAAATTTGGAGGGAAAACCCAGAACAGTAGAAAAAGCCACGCGACCATGGGGAAAGAGACACGCATACTCCAAATATACAGCAGGGAGTTGGGATCGAACCCACGACCTCCTGTATACCAGGCGAAGTAGTTAAAATCTCGCCACCTTAATAGCCAGGGTGGCCACAGGGCTCGATCCGCGAGCCTCTGCTGCAAGCGGCAAGCGAGCTACCGCTGGGCCGCATCACCGCCCTGATTGCTGCCCACGAGAGGTCCAGTGGATGTTTCACTCATCTCTTGCCCCGAACTTTCAATTGCATTGGCGTGACTAGATTTTTCCCACTGCAAAACCATCCCGGTGTTGTCAAAATTGGTTCTGCTATTGTGGCAAAACCAATTTGACTGGACAGTCCCATGGTAATGGCACGTGGCTCACAGTCTGAAGGATCAAAAGGAGTTTGAGTTATTGGTGAGGGTTAAAGTTTAATTCTGACTTACTGGATATTGTCGTCATGATGCTTGGCGCATTTTAAATCAACAAGTCACGCATTTAATCGTTAAATTGGGCTGTAAAAATTGTTCCTCAACTCACCAGTGAGCTGGAACAATAATAAGTGGCGCATTAAAATACTTGCTCACTCGACAATAAAATTTGTTTGGCTATGTTAGGTGGCGGAGGGTTTTACAACAACAATTTGGCCAGATTCATACGTGACCTAGCCCAAACATCTATTACGAATCCTAAAATTGCCTTCCAATAACTCACGTTTTGAGTCTGAAGGTTTCGTGCACACATTCCAGTCTGGGATGAACCCAATCATCGTCGTTCAATCTGAGTTGATAACCTGAGTAGTGCCAATCTGGGACGCCTCGAGAGATTGTGTCATGCGAACTCCCCACCGACGCAGGCGTGGCCCACATATGAGTGCAGCGCAGCTTGCTATCACGTCGCATCGTCACTTGTGCTGGCATCTCAGTCACGCGAGTCATCCCACAGGGTGCGAGGCTTTCCGCGCTTTATCGACCACATCGGCAACGTGCAAAGACAAAGATCCCCTGTATAGCCTTAACAAGTGCTGTGAGCGAGCATCACCTATGTAGGCCGATACAACAGCACAAAAGGGGGGTGGGTGGTGAGCTCCACGCCCGGCCGCCTTTGTCTCCATCGTGGCGATGTTTACAAACCAGGTACTTATTTGAGGCTGAATTGATCACGATCAGATAATCGCCACTGATGTTGGCTGTGAGTGGGAATCGAACTCGGGTAGCAGGGGTGGCGCTCACCGCAACGCCTACCACTAGCCCACGAAGCGCGCACAACACGCGCAGACACACTCATGGGTTGGGTGACGCCGCATCGCTTCGTTCTATCAGTGGGGATTCTACTCCGTGAGATTATGGTGCCGAGTTGAACACCCCCGACCGCGCCCCCAATGTTGTCGTTGGGTCGGCGCGTTACACAGCTCACACGATCGTCCCTTGTCCATCGCACAGACCGACAGAGAAGGGGAATGACAAAAACGTCGACCCATCAAACTTTCCACCAAAGCCAGGGGCCGCCGTGTTTGCGACTCACGCCCTAGATGTGTGACATGAACCGTCGCACTCGACTCAACACATCTAAGGTCAACTCGTTCTGCGAATTCCTTTGCACGCAGTCATCGCTCAGCGCGGCTTCATCTGCCCCACGTTGAGCAACATTTGCCTAAAGGTGCACCGCCACGAATTTACACTTCAGTGCGGCACTCCGTGCTTGTGACAACACGCACACCAGCTACACCCACTTCTCACTAGTGACTACACGCACACCAGCTACACCCGGCTCCGCCCGCATGATCTTCAGTTTTATTTGCTGCTTGCAGTGAATGAAGTTGCTTGAATGTGTCGTAACTTTGTTGTTTTGAAGAAATATACACGCGTTGTCCAGAGCTTGATGCCTGCCACCTTAGAGCAGTGGTTCTAAACCTGTACTGCAGCCTTGCACCCTCTTGGTTCTCAATCATAAACATATTTATAATATTCTTTTCGGTAAAGTCACGTAGGTAAAAAAGAAAATGTAAAATTAATAAAAGTAAAATAAAAATAAAATAAAAATCACGACGTTTCAGAGGCAACACAAGCTTCCGTCTTCAGGTGGAACCGTCACAGCACGATAGCTGGATCAAGTGAGAGAAATTCCAAGAAACAGTATTTATATATATACTGGTTGAGGGTGGGAGGAGCCAAGGAAGGCCCTGAATATTATTTTTGTGAGGTTCGGTGCGGCTGAAACACGCTGTTAGGAATGAGCCTTTGTTGTGTAAACTAGGTGCGGATGATGTAGAGGTGCGTGTAAAAGGGACTGAGCCTTTTTGTTATGTAGAGATGATGCGGCTGAAATCGCTGCCAGGAAATGAGTCTTTGTTGTGTAGAATGGTTGACTGAGCCTATTATTATGTAGAGGTGGTGCGGCTTAAATCGCTGCCAGGAAATGAGTCTTTGTTGTGTAGAATGGTTGACTGAGCCTATTGTTATGTAGAGGTGATGCAGCTGAAATCGCTACCAGGAATGCTCCAAATATGTGTAGTTAAATCTTTTTTGCATGGTTAATAACATCTTTCCAATGATTACTAAGTTTGTACCCATCATCACGGTTGAAATTATGTCTGTGTTTGTATATTTGGATGGACTCGTGTACAAACCTTGATGGTAGCCAGGAGGCTTGCAGAGCACCTTAGTCTCGGAAAAAACAATTTCATGAGAGCCCACAGCGTTGTAGCAATGATCGGCAACGGCGGAAGAATAAGTTTTGCCGTGTTTCAGATCTGACTTGTGCTCGCGGACACGATCAGAGATATGACGTTTCGTTTCTCCAATGTAGCAATCACCACAACTGCAACTCAGTTTGTAGACTCCAGGGTATTGTAAGTCAGGAATGACATCTTTCACAGATGGAATTAGATCACGGATTTTATGTACTGTATTGAATCGGACTTGAATCTTATGTTTGTTTAGAATTTTGGAGATCTTTTTGGTCACGCCTGCTATGTATGGTAACGTGATAGTTTTGATCGGAGTTTCATGTGGCTGTTTCTGTATGGTGGGAGAAACAGCTTGGCGGATGGTGCGGTCAGAGTATCCGTTCATCCTGAGGGCCCGATGTACATGTCTTAATTCACTGGCCAGGTGGTGTTGGTCAGAAATGCCATGAGCTCTGTGGTATAGCGTTTTGATGAGAGAATTCTTCTAAGATGGGTGGTGGTGGGAATCGGGTTTCAAGTAGGAATCTGTGTGGGTGGCTTTCCTGTAGACAGAATGTCCCAAGGATCCGTCAGGTCTCCTCTCAAACAGAATATCTAAGAATGGCAGTTTACCATCTTTCTCCAAATCCATGGTGAATCTGATGGATGGGTGTCTGGAATTGATGTGGTCCAAGAAGTGGTTCAATGCTGGGAGGCCATGTGGCCAAATGACGAAAGTGTCATCCACATACCTCTTCCACAGGGAAGGACGCAGGGTGGATGTCTGGATGGCGTCTGATTCAAACTTTTCCATGAACATGTTGGCTATCACTGGTGACAAGGGGGAGCCCATAGGGGTACCCTCATTCTGTTTGTAGAAGGTGCCATTCCAGGTAAAATAAGTGTTGGTGAGGCAATGCCTAACCAGCGCAGGTACATCCGAATTCAATCCATGCTGGACCAAGTCCTCAATTATTGTTAGGGTGCCAGGTACTGGGACCTTGGTAAACAGAGATACTACATAAAAACTGACGAGGATATCATCAGGAGATAGTACCATGTACTTGACCATAGAGACTAATTGGGTTGAATTGAGTACTGCCAAAGATGTATTGCCTGTGAAGGGAAGCAGAGTATCTGATAGAAACCGGGCCAGTTTGTACGTAGGAGAGTTGATCGTCGACACGATGGGTCGTAGCGGGGTGCCTTCTTTATGGATATTGGGAAGACCATAGAGTCTGGGAGGTCTTGCCGCCGATGGTTTTAGAGAGGGACGTTTGGTTGCTTCGATTAGAAAAGTCGAACTATTTAAAAAAAAAAAATTACCTACGTGACTTTACCGAAAAAACCTAAGAAGCACCACAACTCCCCCCTGCCCCCCACCCTGAGCACACACACACACGCAACACACACACACACGCAGCACACACACACGTAGTGTCCCGGTGGGGGATCACCTGCCACAATGGGTTTTTATCCGAAGGGCCTCTAGGTGGGAAGTTCCGTGGCTTCCCGGTGCCAGGAGATTGGCCGACCCTCCCAGGACAAATCACATTGCGGCACCCCTAAATTTGCTTAAAATTGTGTCGTGACTGGGAATGTCACTGTGTGGTGCCGGGCTTGCGAGGCCACAGTGGGATGTATATTGTTGTGTGTACACCCCGGACACGGAGTCTAGTACCAGCCCTAGTGGGGGCTTGGGTGAGCGCTGGTTAAGCGGGTACCACGCACAATGCACAATGTGTGGTGCGGGCTCCCGTTGAGAGAGCGAGAGTGTCAACCAGCTAGGGTTACATTGGGGGCATGATACTCTGGCTGACCTGGGGACATGTGACCGGATGATACTGGAGGGGGGCCAACGGTGGAGGGGGCCAATGGGCGGTCATATGGTCCAAGAAGAACTCTTGAGAGCCTTCGGGCAAGGACGAGAGAGATCGAGAAGGTGGGCGGGGCGAGAGGCGGAGCCAGCCCCAGCCCGGCCCGATATAAGGGGGGCTCTGGGAGGGGCTCGGGGGTTCTTACTGTTGGAGAGGCAGGAGATCCACGTCAAGCTTGAAGAAGCCTCCAGCCACGCAGTCCGGGACCCAGCTTGTGGTCCGGACCAGGATAGTGGAACCGTGTCTAGTTTCGCCATAGTGTGGTTAGTTGGGTGGTCACCACCCGAGAGTATGTTCTGTTAATAGCTTGGAATATGTTGTGCTAAGAGTTTAATAAAACGTGTTGCTCCCAAGACGTCTGCGACTCAGTTGGACTCACTACAACTGGTGTCGGAAGTGGCCAACTTGCTAGGAAATAGCTAGCGGTAGACAGTCATGTCTACACGTCGCAGAGTTCGTACATGGGCGTCGGACAATGAAAACGATGAAGAGCTGATTCCACCCCCGGTCGCTGACAATGGAGTGAAGGCACTGCCAACAGAGCAGAATGCCGTCTGAGTGCATGGCGCCTCGCCATTGTTGGAGGCGATTGGGTAGCGTTTAAGCGGCGATTTCTCACCAATGCCGACTTGGCGGGATGGACAGAGGCAGAGGCGCTGAAAGCGCTGCCCGCCACCCTCGACGACGATGCCTTGGCGGCGTTCCTCCCATCCCGCCATCTGACAGATCCACCCTCACACAGGCGTTCGACCAGATGGCGGTTGTTTTTGAACCTCCACTTAATACCCAGCAAAAGTTCGCCATAAGGGCAGGGTGAGTCATCTCTCGCCTACCATAGTGCGCTTTTGGCGCTAGCGAAGGCTGCGTTCCCTAAAATGGACCACGACAGTCTTGACGCCTTGGTCCTCGAGAAGATACTGGGAGTGGCGAAAGACCTCCATACTGTGCTTCACTCCAAGTCGCCAGGTGCCTGCAGGCGCAGCAGACCCTGCATCACGACATGGTGTTGGTGGCGTGTGCCACATCCTCCACAGAACCGGAGGCCTGCGTGGAGACTGAGCCTGCTCCTGCATGCTCGCTGCACCAGCATGGTGGCGTCCATCGGGGTGCTGACGACCGGCGACGGGCGAGGTCATCATCGTCCCAGGCCAGGAGTGGCCGGGTCATCTGCTACAACTGCGGCCTGCCGGGGCACGTCCAGTCGGGCTGTCGGGTTCCTCGACTGCGGCCCCCGGGGAGTCTTTCTTCCTACGACTCCCTGCTTCATAAGGCGAGTCGCGACGCACACCACACTCGGCCCCAGTGTTCACTTCACCCATTGGGGGGGGTCCAGTTTGGGTCGGGGTCGCGCGGGTTCGGGGGGAGTCGGGACGTGTTCGTGACGCGCGCCCGTTCTGACCGGATCAGTGGTCGGAGCTGGCCCATCGAGTGGTCGCGACGGCCGCGGGTTCGTCGGCCGTGCTAGGGTTTATTGAGGGAGTGGAAATCCATATGCTCGTTGATACCGGCGCGTCTTCGACCATTATTTCTGAACTTATCTATAACATTTTACCTCCCCGGTGTCGTATTTTGGAACCTGTGGATGCTCCGTGTTTTACCGCCAATGGCGGATCATTGGGAATAATCGGACGGATTACGGCTGAGTTGCGTATCGCCGATGTCAAATTATCGGGGCACGTTTTGGTTTCTACGGCCCTAGCCGCCCCGTGTTTGTTCGGGACCGATTTTCTAGGCAAAATGCCCCTAAAGATTTGTCTTGATCAGGGCTGTCTGGAATTGCCGTCGGGACGGCGTATGGCATTTCTTCCGTCGCAGACTCGTATGTCTTCTGCTAACGCAACGGTGCAGGCTATTGCATGCCGAACAGTGCAGATTCCGCAAGGTGCACAAATGTTAGTGCCCCTCCGGTTGCGAAAACCGCTCAATGTGCGCACTGTGTATGAGGGTGTTATTTTGGGGCCCTCCAAGAAACTTAATCGTGGTATGTCGCTAGTAGCAGCCCAGACAATGGTGTCCCAGGACCAAGAACCTTTCATTCAGGTTCTTAATGCCGGGCCGGACACAACGGTCATCCAGGAGGGTAACGTGTTGGCACATGCTTCATGCGGTGGGAAGTGTTGGGGTCGGCGGTCAGGCTCGCGGGTTCTGGAATGTGGACGAGGGATAAATTGATAAACTTTGCTCTGAGTGCGGCGATTTATCTATGTGACAAAGGGGGAAGCTGCGTGCTCTCTTGCATGAATTTTCTGACATTTTTAGTGAAGGTAAATTTGATATTGGCCACACGTCCCTTTTGAGCCACAATATTGATATGGGCGATGCTGCCCCGATTCGGCAAAATCGTTACCGCTTGAGTCCGGCCGAGAAGGAACACGTTCGTGTGGCAGTTGATGAGATAATGGCCGCGGACATCATCTCACCATCCACCAGTTTATGGGGTGCCCCGATCGTGCTTGTCAAGAAGCACGACGGCAGCTTGTGGGTTTGTGTTGATTTCCGCAAGCTCAGTAAGGTTTCCGTCGTGGATGCATACCCCTTGCCGCATATGGACGATTCCCTGGACGCCCTGGTGGGAGCATGGTTCTTTTCCACCTTTGACCTTCTATCGGGATTTTGGCAATTGCCGCTCAATGAGGCTTCCAAGCCCAAGACAGCCTTTGGTATGCCGCAAAGGTTGTTCGAGTTTAACTGGCTCCCTATGGGCCTCCACTCCGTGCCGGCCACGTTTCAGAGTCTGCTGGAGCTGGTTTTAGCGGGCCTCCAGTGGGATTCGTGCCTGATATATTTGGACGACGTTATTGTCTTCGGTCGTACGTTCGATGAACATTTGGATCGCCTGCGGGCTGTTTTCCTTAAGATGTGTACGGCCGACCTGAAATTTAAACCACAGAAGTGTCACCTCCTCCAAAAATCGGTTCGATATTTGGGTCACATAGTGAACGAATCAGGTATCGCTATGGACCCAGATAAGACGCGTGTTTCCGCACGTGGCCGACACCCACCTCGGCGAGTGAGGTGCGCAGTTTTATCGGCTTTGCTTCGTATTATCGCCGATTTGTCACCGGCTTCACATCCATTGCTAAGCCTCTCCATGCCTTGACTGCTAAGGGACAAACATTTCATTGGGGGGAGGAGGAGGAAGCCGTGTTCCACTTTATTCGCGATGGGCTGGTCCACGCCCCTCTCCTGCGTTATTCCAATTTTTCATTACCATTCGTTTTGGATACGGACGCCAGTAATACCGGTATTGGAGTGATATTATCTCAAGTTGTCAATGGCGTGGAGCACGTGGTCGCTTATTGGAGCAGTGTGCTGTCTTCGGCCGAGCAGTGATCATGCGTTATGCGCCAGGAATTGTTGGCCATTGTGGTTTATGTGCAGCAATACTGGCCTTATCTGTATGGCAGACATTTCGAGGTGTGCTCCGACCACGCAGCGCTCCAATACGTGCTGCGTGTGGATCAGCCCTCGGACCAATTATCACGCTGGCTTGAAATCCTGCAGGATTTTTCGTTCCGTGTTACGTATCGCAAAGGTTCTCGTCACACAAATGCTGATGCCCTGTCGCGATTGCCCGCGGGCGGCGGGTGTGCATGGCTTTTCGGGTTCCGGTCATTGTAGACCAGCTGAGTCAACCTTCCCCACCCTCTCGTTGTGGCCGCCGTGGACACGATGGGCAGGTCAGGCGACGTCCCGGCCACGTGGGATGCGGTAATCGGGTTGGACTACGAGGTGTGGGGGCGCTTGCAGGAGAAGATGCGTCCTTGCATAAATTACGACGGTGAGTCAGAGAGGCTGCCGGTGAGGCGGCTACACGTGATGTCGTCTTGGTTGTCCTGCGGGGCGGGCTGCTCATGCACTGGGATGGTGGATAACACCGGTACGCTATTGTTGTCCCTACCACTCTGCGTGGAGAGGTTGTTTGGGCCATACATATGTAATAAAAGACTCCGTCAGGCATTGCTGGTCTCCGTTGGTCTTTTATTCAAGTTCTTTCTCCGCACCCCGCTGTTCTCCTCCGCGGACCAGCGTCGTCTCGCACGCGCTTCCTCCTCAGCTCCTACACTTTTCCTCACACTCCGCTGGTCCTGACAAGGGACCAGCATCTCCTCTCGCGTGCCGCGCACGCTCCTCTCGCGTGCCGCGCACGCTCCTCTCGCGTGCCGCGCACGCTCCTCTCGCGTGCCGCGCACGCTCCTCTCGCGTGCCGCGCACGCTCCTCTCGCGTGCCGCGCACGCTCCTCTCGCGTGCCGCGCACGCTCCTCTCGCGTGCCGCGCACGCTCCTCTCGCGTGCCGCGCACGCTCCTCTCGCGTGCCGCGCACGCTCCTCTCGCGTGCCGCGCACGCTCCTCTCGCGTGCCGCGCACGCTCCTCTCGCGTGCCGCGCACGCTCCTCTCGCGTGCCGCGCACGCTCCTCTCGCGTGCCGCGCACGCTCCTCTCGCGTGCCGCGCACGCTCCTCTCGCGTGCCGCGCACGCTCCTCTCGCGTGCCGCGCACGCTCCTCTCGCGTGCCGCGCACGCTCCTCTCGCGTGCCGCGCACGCTCCTCTCGCGTGCCGCGCACGCTCCTCTCGCGTGCCGCGCACGCTCCTCTCGCGTGCCGCGCACGCTATTCCGTTAGCTCCTCCTCGCGCGCACCCCGCATGCACTCTCCCGTCAGCTCCTTCTTGCGCGCGCCCCGCACGCGCTCTACCGTCAGTCGCTCCGCTCCTCCCCGCTCCGCACACCGCTGGCCGACGGTGTGCCGAAGCCCCATCAGCCACGTGGCTGATGGTGCGGCGGCCACCCAACGTGGTCCCGCTTCTTCACTCCAACAACTGACCCCAATTATCTTCCGGGCTCCCACTTATATTTTCTCCCCCACGTGACCCTGACACCTCCCCTTCCGGATCATCAGATCCGGCCTTCCCATACTGCCCTGCTGGCTCCACCCCCATTCACCTCGCTTCCCATTGGAGCCGAGGTGAACGGCGGCCCCTCCCACACGCCCCCCATACCGGGCTCCGCCCCCCAATACCCCGGGCCGTGTGATTGGGCCAGAGCCCAGCAGCAACCCCATTTACGCTCGCATTACACATAAACGACTGTTGCATCTGGGGGGTGCAAAAAACGCTGGCCGTGCTCAAATTGGATTTTTATTGGCCGGCCATGGGCTCGCACCTTGAAAATTTGCTTAAAGGTTGTGTACAATGTGCACGGTGGAAGCCACTGGTGAAATCTTGTTGCCCATCGCTGCAATCCATTCAGGTGTCGCGAATCAACGAGCTGGTTGCCCTCGATATTCCCAGTCCGTTTCCAACTTCTGCGCGAGGCAACAAATACTTGCTCGTTGGCGTTGAGTAGTTCTCATGCTGGCCTATGACTTGGCCCGCTCCTGAATCAATCGGCTGTAGCTGTGACCGAGGCATTCCTTAATGACTATGTCCTGGATAAGGGTGCCCCCGAGCGCCTTTTGACCGATCAAGGTAAAACATTTTCTTCGAAACTGCTGCGTGAGGTTTGCGATTTGTTGGGGACAAAGAAGGTGCGCACGTCACCATACCATCTGCAGACGGATGGCATGGTCGAACGCCTGAATAGAATGCTGACCTCCATGTTGAGTCACCTGGTCAGCGAGTCACAGCTGGATTGGGACTTATTTTTGATGTATGGACGGGAATATGATCCTCCCATCGACGTACAGTTGTAGGCCACGCCGGCCGTGAAAGTGTCAAAAATTTAAGATTCTGTTCGTTTCACTCTTGAAAAGCTCTCCGAAGCGCGGGAAGCTTCCAGGGTCAACTGCCGAGCCAGACCGTTGGCTAACGAGCAGCTGAATGGGGCTCGTGTTTCCCTGTGTGATTGGTTGCCGGGCGTCAGGGCCTGGTTGCATTGTCTGAATGTGCCTGTGGGCACATCCCCTAAATTGCTGCAACCCTAGAGGGGGTCGGTTGATGTTGTTCGGGTCGTGCGTCCACAATGTGTCCAAATTTGGCTTGGTAAGCGAAGTTGGTTTGTTCACCCCTCTCGTCTGAAGCTGTTTATTGCGCCATGTGAATTTGTTTCATCTCCATATCGCAGGGGCCGAGTGTCGGATGTACTCGACGAGCTGAGGCATGTGTCTGCTGATGCCGGTCCTCAGGAGAGTGTTACTGTCCCGTCCCCAGGTGCTGCGCGATTGATGCCTCATACACGGCTGCTCGTGTCGGCCTCGTGTGCTCCGGACATGGAAGGTCGGATGGTCCAGCCTACTGCTCTTCATGAGGAGCCGGCTTCGTCTGATCGATTGCTCATTTCCCCCGGGTCATCCAGGGCGGACGAGCCCAACCCCCCTGGAGGCCTGGCATTGTGGACTCGCTCAAAGACCCGCACGTTGCACACTCCCACACCGACATTGGTTGTCGCGCTTGCGTGATTCATAGCGAGTAATTGGCTGATCCTGCTCGCCATTGGGCTCACGAGCATTGTTACACGTTGTGGGTAGGAGATGTTGATTGTGGGGGCCGTGCATGTCGCGATTGTTATTGTTGTTGTTCTACATTATTTTTATTATTAGCCAGTGTATAATTGTACAGGTGGGTTTGGGTATTTATTGGTTGTTTGTTATTGTTGGAGCACACATGTGTTATGTTGTATATATATTTTGTTGTTGCTTCGTTAAGTGGAATTTGACAGCCGGGACGTGTGAGTGCTACGGAGTAGGGGGTGATGTAGTGACTGGGAATGTCACTGTGTGGTGCCAGGCTTGCGAGGCCACGGTGGGATGTATATTGTTGTGCGTACACCCCGGACATGGGGTGTAGTACCAGCCCTAGTGGGGGCTTGAGTGAGCGTTGGTTAAGCGCGGTGGCACCACGCACAGTGTGCGGTGCGGGCTCCTGTTGAGAGAGCGAGAGAGTGTCAGCCAGCTAGGGTTACGTTGGGAGCATGATACTCCGGCTTACCTGGGGACATGTGACCGGATGATACTGGAGGGGGGCCAACGGTGGAGGGGCCAATGGGTGGTTACATGGTCCAAGAAGAACTCTCGAGAGCCTTCGGGCAAGGGCGAGAGAGATCGAGAAGGTGGGCAGGGCGAGAGGCGGAGCCAGTCCCAGCCCAGCCCGATATAAGGGGGCCCTGAGAGGGGCTCGGGGTTCATACTGTTGGAGAGGCAGGAGATCCACGTCAAGCTTGAAGAAGCCTCCAGCCACGCAGTCCGGGACCCAGCTTGTGGTCCGGACCGGGATAGTGGAACCGTGTCTAGTTCCGCCGTAGTGTGGCTAGTTGGGTGGTCACCACCCGAGAGTAAGTTGTGTTCATAGCTTGGAGTATGTTGTGCTAAGAGTTTAATAAAACGTGCTGCTCTCAAGACAACGTCTGCAACTCAATTGGATTCTTACAATTGAATGGGCGCACAAAGGTTCACTGGGCCAGCTGCAATGAGTTACGCACAACATCGGGGAAGGGGGCTGGAGTGAATTATTAAGCGAGCAGAGCTAACGATGAGGTCAGGGGATCCCAGCACTACAGACCAAGTATACACTAGCTGGGTGTGTATTCGCCAGCCGTACGCCCTTCCGGATTGAACAGGCTGAGTCAGGAATTAATGAGTACAGGTGCAGAGACAATGGGCTGAAAAATAATGTAATGTAACGCTCAATGTAAGGGCAGAGAAACAGTTTACGCAGCTCTGGATTTAAAAAGTCAAGGGGATAAAAAGGGGAGCGAAAAACGGTTCAAGAGTTCTCATCTCCGACCGCTTGGCCACCCAGACCGACTCCCTGCCATCCTGCCTCCTCGAGCCACTCGCAGCATCCATGCGACACCAGCGAGTGCAGCTACGAGACAGCGATAGGTAAAGTATTCTCTCATCTCCGTCCCTCCGACTCTCACAGCGTGCGTGCGACACCATGAGTGTGGCCGTGAGGTACGCAATAGGGTGTGTGAGGAATTAAATAGTAGTAGGATAGGCTCTGCTCGCAGAATATTCCCTCCTGGCAGTGCAGGGTTTTGCGCCGGGAATAAAAGCGTTAGCACAGAGCATCTGTGCAGTGTTTGTGATGTGAATGTGCATGGGGCGACTGCCCGCAGGCGCGCGCGTGTTCGCGCAGCCGCTTTAGCGTGAGTCTTGGTGCAGGCGTGGGATAGAATATAACCTAGATTTGAAGCTTTCGTGACTGCAAGGATTCATACTCTTAGTTCTTTCGGTAAAGTCACGTAAGTAAAATTAATAAAAATAAAACAATAAAAATCACGACGTTTCGGAGGCAACACAAGCTTCCGTCTTCATGTGAGACCGTCACAGCAAAATATCTGTGTACCTTATATGGTGGTTAAGGGGGGAGGAGCCAGGAAGGGCAGCGGGGGAGGAGGAGTTGTGAAGTGGTCAATTACTGCTTTTGTTATACTGCTGGGTGGGAAATGAATTAGATACGATTAAGCCGCTCTTTGTTATGCTGTTTATGCGCAAGTCACTGTGGGATGAATGGACTCGTGGTTAGGGACGTGTTGCGCAAGTAACTGTGGATGTACATAATAGAAAAGGGGCGGAAATGCCCATGTTTATACCAGTGTTGGCTGACAATAAAGAGTACTGTTAAACGTTAGGGATGTTAAACACTCGGTGAAGTAAAATAGTGCCTGTCAGATAAGATGGTCCAAAAATGTGTAATTAAATCTTTTTTGCATGGTTGATAACATCTTTCCAATGATTACTAAGTTTGTACCCATCATCACGATTGAAATTATGTCTGTGTTTGTATATCTGCAGTAATTGACCACTTCACAACTCCTCCTCCCCCGCTGCCCTTCCTGGCTCCTCCCTCCTTAACCACTATATAAGGTACAGATATTTTGCTGTGACGGTCTCACCTGAAGACGGAAGCTTGTGTTGCCTCCGAAACGTCGTGATTTTTTATTGTTTTATTTTTATTAATTTTACCTACGTGACTTTACCGAAAGAACTAAGAGTATAGAATATAACCGCCCACCGGCGCGCGCGTGCTCGCCACCGCGTTAGCCTTAGGGGTGGTGTGTACGAGTGAGTGAGGACTAACCCTGTACGGCGGTAAGCCAGTCATTCAGCCATGTCTCTCCGAGAAGGCGCGAGCACGGGAGAGCCGATAACCCGATCGGCGGGTGCCCGGCGGGAGTTCAGCAAGGCGATGGAGTGGAGGGGGCGAACGTAGCACCCCACCTGCCCAGCGATGGTGGTGGGGCGGACGTCGGCCCCCACAGCATCTCGCACCTCCCCAGGGGGTACGTGCACCCCAGGTTAAGAAGAAGAAGAACCACTGCCTTAATAGATGGTGTAACGTCTCAGTACATAGTGGTGTGGGAACGTCCACTGGACTCATGCTGTATACATGCAGACGATGGTAGACACACCAGTGCACTTCATAACCTCTTAAGCTCAGAATTGTGCGATATAAACCCCGACGCTCTTTGAACCCGACGGTGTATACGACATGCACTCCCAATTCTCCCTTATTCAAAAACCTTTTGGCACTTTTCGTGGACTATTCGAAGTTGAATTGGATATTTAAATGTACAATTCACCTTCGAATTGCCCACGAAATGCATGAGACTCCAGGACGTGCCGTGCGAGTGGAGTGCGTGCTTCTTTCACACTCCAGGAGCATGAGCTGTCTCCTTACTGAGCATTCAGCCGCTGCTGCCGCTACTGCTGACGGGTGACTGCGACGTTCAAACAAAAACAGAAAGGCGATCTCGTGGGATCTTGAAATGTGACAGTGCCCTTTTTTTGTGTGTATCTAGTGCTGATAAGAGACGGCCGGTAACCCAGTAACCCGGCGCACAAACAGGGGAGCTGCCTGGGAATTCGGCTTCCTTCATTCATCATCTTGACTTGCTCCATCGCATCGCAGTGGCGCGCGAGGTAGCCAGACATCCTGACATTAGCGTTCAGCCCCAAAGTCACAGCGATGGTTTACATTGGGAGAACGGTTAAGTTGCTACGAGCGGAGAAACACAACTTGGAATGTATATATTTTTAGTGGGCCTTCAAATGACAAACGTTTAAGACGTAGGCTTTCGCGACCAAATTATCCATAATAGAGGGTTTTGAGTTTGGGTGAGATCACGTAAATATTTTCGTAAGTATAAATATTCATGTAAATATTTACATAAATATTTACGCAATCTAACCCAAACCCGTACCAGTATGCAAGTGGAAAGTTTGCGATCGCAGTCCTAAAAACGTTAACTTTTAGTTTCGCAGATTTATTAGTTTCGACTTAAGCATGACATATTGCAATTTCTACTTATAGCTTTTGTTCAGAAGCGTCCTGGTCACAAATGATAGCTCAGCGAAGTGGCTTATCACGTGGAAATGTATAGCAGCCAAATACTCTGAACGCATGTTTATAAATGCGAAAACCCACGTGACCACGGGGAGAACATGCAAACTCCAAATATACAGCAGGCGTCAGGGTCGGGATGGATCTCACGACCTGCTGCATACCAGGCTAGGTAGTTAACAGCTCGTCACCGTGGCGCCCTTTAGAACTATTCCACGTGTTGTTGAATTTACTTATCAGCTATACTTCCCATTGTGGATCGCTCGACTTGCCCGTGTCGTGTAGAGTGCAGGGTTTCAAGAGCAGTGCACGTGGCCTGCTGTGAGAGCTCTGCTGGGTCATGGAGCCCGCATACCCAGCCCATCGCATGCACAAGTAGCTTCTGTTTGGCCGGATCGAGGGTGATAAACGGGCACTACACGGGCTGGAGAAGACATTGACTGATGTGGTACAGGAGGATGTGGAGCTGAGTGGACTTGCCCAAGGTTCGTACCAGTGTTGTCAAGATCGGCCTTTGTGTCAGTTGTAGGCAGTCACCCTCCAACAACAACGGAGGGCAGAGGAGCGATGCTCACAACAACGTGCGGAACGCCGGGCGATTAAAACACATCTGCCAGTCATCTCAGTCAGTCAACCCATGGCACCTGCTGGGTCTGTCCCGTGACCTGCTGTCAGCGAGCCTTCGACACTTCACGTGGCCTCAAATTTCACCTGGCATGGCACAGGCGCCGTGGTGACGTCACCGCCGCTGAGTGATGAATGGCGGCTCTTATTGTTGTTGTTGATCAACTCGGCTGTCGAACGTCCACGTGTGCCGCCGTGCGGAGTCGAGGGCTGTGCGGGGTGCTGTGCCTCCCTCCGTCTCCTCGTGTCTCTCTGTCTTGCAGCCTATGGCTCAATGAGGGTTGCCACCTGTTCCGGGTTTGACCTGGACGGTCCGGAAAAACATTGGAATCTGTGTTCGAGGTGGCAGAAATTTATTTGTACCGATATGCGGCACCGGTTTTGTGTTCAATTTAATCGCAGTGTTGACGGACGGAGGCTGACTGAGAGATTTGTCTGCGTTTGGTCTACATGGTAGTCAGTGCCGGATTATCCTAGGAGTAAACGTATGCTGCGGGCCCCGCGCTAAATGCTTTCAAGCTATCAATTCCGGTTCAGTGATTGTGCACTTGCTCTATGACTATAGTACTATACCACCTTCACCTTTTATGAACGACTGGGTGTTTAATGTTAGCGATTGGTTGCATTATCTGGCTGTATCGCAAATAAAAAAAATACAATTAGTTTACTTTGCAAGTAAAAAAATTGTGTTTTAATATTAACGTTTTTTTTAGGGCCCCTTTATAACATACTAGCGGGAAGCACCCTGCGTTGCCTGGGAGAAAAAGACACACACACATCGACTTACACACACACACATCGACTCACACACACACATACATATGTAGTGGAGTAACGCGCGTGGGGGTTTGCAAACGGTGTGCACGCATGTGCGAGTTACGGACAGTGAGGTCGCATCAGGGCGAACAAGTGCTGCAAGAGAAAGCAACGGAAAGGAGACGGCCAACTAAGATGCATAGCAGTGATTGGCTGGCTGCAAATGCAGGCGCGGAACAGGCGCCAGGTTGACAGGATATTGAGGCGATAGCGGCAGAAGCCACGGGCATGAGGCGACGGGAGGTCGCCAGCTTAATTTAGGGGAGTTAATGAGGAGGATAAATATGGGAGCGTGTGAGGGGGGAGTTGAGTTGGTCGGAGTGAAGGCAAGAGGAAAGACAAGAGAAGTCCAAGGCCCCGCTCTCCACACCTCGACCTCTCCAGCGGTTATGGCTGAACCCCCACTGGAGGCAAGGGCGAGGTTGGAGAGGCGAGGGTAGAAAGGCTAGCAGTAGAGAAGCTAGCGGAATCCTAAGCGTGAGTGTGCGAATACTAGCAGAGGAGAAGCTATCAGAGGATAGCGGAAGGCTATCAGTAGAGAAGCTTTCAGAGAATATAGCGGAAGGCTATCAGTAGAGAAGCTAACAGAGTATAGCGGAAGGCTATCAGTAGAGAAGCTAGCAGAGTGTAAAGTGAGATGCTAGCAGTAGAGAAGCTAGCAGAGTGTATAGTGAGAGGCTAGCAGTGGAGAAGCTAGCAGAGTGTATAGTAATAGGCTAGCAGTGGAGAGGCTAGCAGAGTGCACGGTGGGAAGCTATCAGAGTGTGTAGTGGTAGGCCAGCAGCGGAGAGAGCGAAGCGAGCAGTGGCGGCTCCTGCAAAATCTCTCAGGGGGGGCAAATGTCTGGATGATTGATAAGGATAAGGTCCACCCATGCAATGAATAAATTAACAGCTTAAGCATGTAAAGGCAACTTCACTTCTTTAATATTAATGAAAAATAAAGTGACTCTTACAATACATCTTGTTTGTTTATATACTCACTATTAAAACAAACCACTCAAGTTTATTTTATTAAAGATTCCACTAGGTGGCGATAAATTATATTGTTGGATGAAATGTGCTTACGTATGATGACGTTAGCACGTATGATGACGTAAGCACGTTAGTGCATGCCCTCCCGGAAGCCATAGAGAATGCATTGCAGCGCCCCCGTTCGAAAAAAAACATCTTTGAATGTAAGTCTATGGGGCCACTCGGGGCGATTCTCAGCCATAGTGAAATCGCCCAAAAAGAGGCGGTACTCCACAGAACGTGACATGACGCTGATTGGACTATATCCAGAGGCTGACAGTGACGGCTAGCGTGACTCTATGGTTGAATGACATTGGTGGTGCGTCGCCCAATCGCCCTAATGAAGAAACCGCCCGTGGAAGCGAGTGGAGCGTGGCAGTCAAGCTAGCAGTAGAGAGGCTAGGAGAATGATAGAGAGCGGGCTAGCAGTAGAGAGGCTAGGAGAGTGAGAGGGAGAGCAGGCTAGCAGGAGAGAGGCTAGGAGAGTGAGAGAGAGAAGGCTAGCAGTGGAGAGGCTAGGAGAGTGAGAGCAGGCTAGCAGTAGAAAGGCTAGGAGAGTGAGAGAGAGAGAACAGGCTAGCAGTAGAGAGAATGGGAGAGTGAGAACAGGCTAGCAGTAGAGAGACTAGGAGAGTGAGAGAGAGAACAGGCTAGCAGTAGAGAGACTAGGAGAGTGAGGGAGAGAACAGGCTAGCAGTGGAGAGGCTAGGAGAGTGAGAGAACAGGCTAGCAGTGGAGAGGCTAGGAGAGTGAGTGAGAGAACAGGCTAGCAGTGGAGAGGCTAGGAGAGTGAGAGAGAGAACAGGCTAGCAGTAGAGAGACTAGGAGAGTAAGAGAACAGGCTAGCAGTAGAGAGACTAGGAGAGTGAGAGAGAGAACAGGCTAGCAGTAGAGAGACTAGGAGAGTGAGAGAGAGAACAGGCTAGCAGTAGAGAGACTATGAGAGTGAGAGAGAGAACAGGCTAGCAGTAGAGAGACTAGGAGAGTGAGAGAGAGCAGGCTAGCAGTGGAGAGGCTAGGAGAGTGAGTGAGAGAACAGGCTAGCAGTGGAGAGGCTGGGAGAGTGAGAGAGAGAACAGGCTAGCAGTAGAGAGACTAGGAGAGTGAGAGAGAGAGCAGGCTAGCAGTGGAGAGGCTAGGAGAGTGAGAGAGAGAACAGGCTAGCAGTAAAAAGACTAGGAGAGTGAGAGAGCAGGCTAGCAGTGGAGAGGCTAGGAGAGTGAGAGAGAGCAGGCTAGCAGTGGAAAGGCTGAGAGAGTGAGAGACTTTTTGACTTTTAAATTTTTATTCACCAGCGGCAATTGCGCTGGAGTTTTTGTAATATATGAGCCTTTATGGCAACACAAAAAACAACCACCGGCCCACGCGCCGCTCCGCGACCCGCAGCGTCGGCACCACAGTCACCACACACCATCCGCACAACATCGCCACCGCCCCACAGCGAGTGTCCGATGCGCTCTGTCAGTCCGGGCTCTGACACCCCTTTGCCTGGCAGGGCCCCCCCTGCTCATCCACACCCTCCTCCCCTGGTGGGGGGGGGCGGTAGTTTCTTCAACTTGGTCATTATTGCCTTCAACCGGTAGATCTCCTGCCGGTTGAAACTGTACTTGTGTGGGTCCTGGATCACCATCCGTGCCATCTTCATAAACGATCCCTTGTCGGGAAAACTTTCTGCACCTGAACGTTTCGCTTTTCATACACCCTCCTCATCCACACGAGGAGTCCTTGGGGCATGTACTCCCCCGGCTTACCCGCCTTCCTCCATTCTCCGATCCTTTTGGGGTACTCCGTCTCGTCCCAATCATCCTCAGAGTCCTCACAGTCGATCATCCCCTCGGCGCAGGCCCCCCCTGCCACCTCTGCCGACCCCTCTGGAGCCAGGGTCCCGCTGGGCTCAATCCCAAGCCCGGGCAGCCCACTCCCCTCGGGTTTTTCGGTCCCCTCCTCGCCACCGCTCGGGGCGGCCGAAGGGGTGCTCCTCGGAGCCACAGCACCGCTCAGCACGTCAGCGGCGCCGGTGGCGCTCAGCGGCTTCTCCCCTTCTTCTTGCGTCGGGTGGTCGAGGCCGGGTCCGGCAGTCGCGCTGCCTCGGTTGCCTCCGCCAGGTGCGCGTCACCGCTGGCCTCCATGACCTCCTCCTCCGTATCCGCCGGGCAGCTGGTTTGCTCGGCTATGTTTTCTGTCCCGGCCGCCTCGGACTCCGCGCTCCCCTCCCCGCCACCCCTCAGGGCAGGCGAAGGGGGGCTCCCCGGAGCTGCAGCACCGCCCGGCACACCACTGGCGCCGGCGGTGGTCGGCGGCCCTTCTCCTCCCGTCGTCGGGGTGGGTGAGGCCGGGCTCGGCGATCGCGTTCCCGGCTTGGTCGCATCCGCCGGGGGCACGTCGCCAGTGGCCTCCATGGCCTCCCCCCCCCCCCCGTCTCCACTGGGCAGCTGGCTGGTTCGACGGTGTCGCCAGCTGTAGCTGCCCTCTTGAGCTGGCCGTTCTCACGCCTGCTCATCTTCCTCTTTTTCCTTGCGTTTCTAACGACGGTGAACCTTCCACCGTCGTCGTCGGTTTTCTTCTCAGGTGCCTACTCTCCGCACTCTGGCACAGAGTCGGCACCACCTTGCTGCTGCTACTGCTGTTGTTGCCGCTGCTCCTGCTGCGGCGGCGGCGGATGCTCCCGCTGCTGCTGCTGCTGCTGCTGCAATTGCGGCACCAGCGTTTTCTCCTCCTCCGTCGCTGCTCCGCCAGACCTCACCACTCCCTCTCTGGTCTTGGTGGAACAGTTTTTTCTTACATGCCCAACGCTGCCACACCCGTAGCAGCGCGGCACAGCTGTGGCCAGTTAGATCGTGTGGACGCGGCCACCAGCGGTACGCTTGATGGCCACGTCCAGCTCGGTGCGCCCACT
Source organism: Lampetra fluviatilis (assembly GCF_964198595.1). Lineage (NCBI taxonomy): Eukaryota > Metazoa > Chordata > Hyperoartia > Petromyzontiformes > Petromyzontidae > Lampetra > Lampetra fluviatilis. Next base: position 424,633 of record NC_136306.1, on the reverse strand, counting down.
CTTTAGCACGAGAAAAACCTGTCGTTGGCCCGACAGGACGTGCCTCATCTCCCTGTTCCGCGTCCTCATGAGCAGCAGCACGATGGGCGACACCACCACGCCGTAGCACTGCAGGTCAGCCCTCAGCTCCGCGTTCGTGAAGTACGGCGACGCGCCGGAGATAGTCACTCTCACTGCCGGCGTGGAGAGAGGGCTGCATTGGACGAGCAGCCCCCCCTCCCCCCCGACGTCGAGTCCCCTCTCCACAACGCGCGCCGCCACATCCACCGTGGCCACGTACACCACGTAGCCACGGTTCTCCTTTTGTATTACACGGATGGCTGCCGCCCCGATGTGTGCCGCCACCACACCAGCAACACTGTCGGGCGACGTCCCCGGCGGAGGGAAGCAGCGGAAGCCGTGCTCGTCCGTGAGTGCCTCGGTGCTGTCGTGCTGCGCCATGACGCTCGTATGGCAGCAGCACAACAGCAACAAAAATACAAACAAAAAATAAACCCGACACCAGTAATAGTAATGCTAATGTAATAATGGTCGTTGAAGCAACTTCTGGAATCCGGTCTTTAGTCATCTTTTATTACAACACTCATTCACGCTGCTGACAGACAGCGTGAGAGGGATAGAAAGAGAGAGACGCGCGCAGCCACGTGGCAGCCTGGACCCCCGCTCTCGCGTGGCCTCTTCCCTTCGTTCGTTCCAGTTCTGACCACGTGTTGTTCGTCTCCACCCCTATTTAATACCCGGGTCACGTGGTACATTTCCACCAATCCTGGTTAGCCTCTATGGAATCTTCCAGACTCCACCGTAGGCTCCCGGGACCATGCCCCTGACTCGTCTCCCCATTGGCTGTGGCTAAAGTCAACAGAACCAATCCTCTACTTACAGCTGTCACCTTTCCATTACGTCAGGGCCACGCCCCTAGGCTTCCCCCCATTGGCTATGGACCAGGACCGGCAGAGCCAATCATCGTGACGAGTTGTGATCCGTCAATGACCTGGATATATCCTCGCATTACATCACCCCCCCCCCCCCCCCCCGGTGTAAACAGTCAGCCGTCTCGGCTGGGAAAAGGGGTGACAGGCCGAATCCCTTTGAATAAATCTTAGGGCGTCTAAGACGCATTAACAAGGTAAGGGGGAGTAGGCGTCAACGCGCCGAGGAATTTAAAACATTAAAACAACAGACATACATTAGGGCGCCCCTGTAGCGCAGTAACGCCAGGGTGACAGACCGCAAGGCAAGCAGTATTAGCGAAATGGGAGAGACTTCGACCGCGTACGCGACGCCGGACCCTCTCCTCCCTTCGTTTGTGGTTGCCTCGCCGACTGTTCAGCAGGAGGTGGTTGCCGTGGAGAAAAAGAAGAATTTTCGGTTTCCGTTGTATCTGGGACAGGCCCGTTGGAGGTGGAATGTCCGGGGTCTCGTCGTCCTTCAAAACCTGTTCATCTGCGGGGGGTATAACACAGCCCCGCTGGGGATCAATCGGCGAGGCAAGTGGCACATTCGGCACGCCAGACCCCAGCAGGTCAACAAGTGGAGATGAAGGACCAGCACGCGGGTCAATGTAGGGCTTGAGCCGCGACGAATGGACATACCAACGACGTTGGCCGTACTGGATGCGAACACTCTGGGGATTCCGAATGTTCACCAGCCTCACAGGCCCCCGCCAAGGCTTGTGCAGTTTAGGGGACGTACCCACTGGCACCTGAGGGCAATGGAGCCATGCCATATCGCCCACCGACCAAGGCATGTCAGTTCGCGATCGACGCGCATACCTCTCGTTCTTTGCCTGTGTACGGGCCATCGCACATCTGGCAGCCTCTCGCGCCTCCGTAACCCGTTTAAGCGAGTCCCACACGTGGTCAGGCAAGGAAGGGGACAGTTGTTTCCCCGCTGCACCAAGTTGCACATCAATCGGGGGTACATTCTCACGGCCATACATCAGGAAAAATGGTGAATATCCTGTGGACGCGTGCGGAACCATGCGGTATGCCACCAGGACGCCCGGTATGTGCAAGTCCCAATCGGTTTGTTTTTCACTCACCATGTGACAAAGCATGGCCGAAAGGGTGCGGTTAAATCGTTCCACCATGCCATCCGTTTGCGGATGGTAAGGGGAAGTGCGGATTTTCTTTGTACCCAAAGCAGAGCACACGTCTTTGAGCAATTTGGAGGAGAAGTTACGTCCTTGATCTGTGAGCAGCCCTTCGGGTGCTCCTTTATCCATGACGTATCCATTCAAGAAAGCATCGGTGATGGATGAGGCCGTTTGGTCAGGCAAAGGCCAGGCCATAGGCCAGCGAGAAAAATATTCGACCCCGACCAAAAGGTATTTATTTTCCTAGCCGATGGAGGGAACAGGCCTAGGATATCCAGAGCAACCAGCTCATTAATACGAGATACCTCGATCGAATGTAGGGGCGGGATATAATTTTGACGAGGCGGTTTCCGCTTTGCACAATCAATGCATGACCGGATAAAGTTAGTGACATCTGCTGTCATGCCGGGCCAAAAGAAATCCTGCTGCATCGCAGCCAATGTTTTCTGCACGCCGAGGTGCATCAGCTTGTCGGCGTGCAGAGCGCGGACCAGATCGTGGCGAAGGGATGTCGGCACAACCAGGCATGAACAGTCAGACAATCCATCCGTACACATCAGTAATCCCGCCTGGCCCCAAAACAACTGCCATTTCCATCCCGCCAAATTAGATCTCGGATTCCCGATCAGCTCCCGCAGCGGAGCCAGAGAGGCATCAGCCTCCTGCTCGCGTAGCCACACCGAGTGCGGCAAATGCAGCGTATCGTCGGCGCCAACGTGTACATCCTGGCCTTCATCGTTCGACATCGCCCCCATGACCGGACAGGGCGAGGTAGGCAGCGCCGCACAGCGGTGCGTACCCGTCAGACAGGCGCAGGGAGGAGTCAGGGGCAACCTAGAGAGAGCGTCCGCGTTGCCATGGCGAGTACCCTTGCGGTACGTGATATTGAAGGAAAACTCCTGTAATGATTCCAACCACCGAGCCAATTGACCGGACGGTTGTTCCAATTTCAAAGAATATTGCAAGGCAGCGTGGTCAGTGCGCAAGAGGAATTTCCTTCCATACAGATACGGCCGGTACTAGCGAACAAAATGTACGATTGCTAGCAGTTCCCGTTGCTCACGCAATATCGCGTCTCGGCAGGGGACAGAACCCTGCTGCCATATGCCACCACTCGCTCGACCCCGTCTTTCCGTTGCGACAAAACGGCTCCTATGCCAATATGGCTAGCATCCGTGTCAAGGATGAACGGCTGGGCAAAGTCTGGGTAGTCGAGCGTCGGAGCGGTGGCCAGGTGATCCCGGAGAGATTGAAAAGAGCGCTCCTCTTCCGGGCCCCATTTAAATCTCTGATTTTCCCCGTCAGAACATGCAGCGGCTTAGCCAGCATCGGGAAATTCTTAACAAATCGGCGATAGTAGGATGCGAACCCTATAAACCGCCGTACGTCGCCCACTGAAGTGGGCGTGGGCCACTCTCGGACACACGCCGTTTTCTGAGGGTCCGTGGACACACCGTCAGAGCTGACGATGTGTCCCAAGTAGCGGACGGATCGTTGCAAAAGGTGGCTCTTTTTTGGTTTAAATTTTAGGTCAGCCGAGCACATCCTCTGAAAGACAGTCTCCAGTCATTGGAGGTGTTCTTCGAAGGTGCGGCTGAATACGATGATATTGTCCAAATATATGAGGCACGTTTCCCACTGCAGCCCCGCTAGCACCAGTTCCATCAGGCGTTGGAACATCGCCGGTGCTGCATTCAAGCCCATAGGTAGGCGGTTAAATATTCTTAGGTTTTTTCGGAAAAGTCACGTAGATAAAACAATAAAATTAATAAAAGTTAAATAAAATTTAATCACGACGTTTCGGAGGCAACACAAGCTTCCGTCATCAGGTGGAACCGTCACAGCACGATAGCTGTATCAAGTAAGAGAAATTCCAAGAAAACAGTCCTTGTGTAATGCGGGCATAAATGGGCGGGTCGGATGTGACGATCCGAGAGGGAGGAGTCAGGGTCACGTGGGGGGAGATGTTATAGCGGGGAGACAGGAAGACATCTGGGTCAGTCGGGGGAGTGAAGAGTGGAGACCACATTGGGTGGTCGCCGTGCCTCAGCCTGGTGGCTGAGTGGCTCATGACGGCGCCAGCCAGCGGGGTGGAAGAGAGAGTTGGGGATAGAGACAGAGAGTGGCGAGATCGCCACAGAGGCCACGCAGGGCAGAGGTTGGAGAGTGGCGAGATCGCCACAGAGGCCACGCAGGGCTGAGGTTGGGGAGTGGCGAGATCGCCACACACGCTAAGACTCGGCACCGCCAGCCAGCGGTGACCGAGCACGGAGGAACGGGGAGCAGCGGTGGAGCTGCTGTGAGAGCAGCCGGAGGGCTGCACCAGGGACCTGCAGCGGAGCTGCAGGAACGCGAGAGGCTACGGGAGCGAAGGCAGCTGTGGAGCTGCCAAGCGGGGGAGACTCTGAGCGAGGGCCGTGTGGGACAAGTGTAAGAACCCAAATAAAGGACAACGGAGACAGACCCAGGATCGAGTCCTTTATTACACTTGTATATATACTTTTTGAGGGTGGGAGGAGCCAAGGTAGGCCCTGGATATTATTAATGTGAGGTTCGGTGCGGCTGAAGCATCACGGATTTTATTTACTGTACTGAATCGGACTTGGATCCTACTTTAAGTTTTACCACACATATTTGGCAAATCTAGAATTAATCCCAGCAACGTAACAAAAGTGCTGTTTCATCTACATAACAAAGGCTCAGTCCCATTTACAGCAGCCGCCCTTTACATCAGCCGCACCTTAACAACTCTTAGAACCTCCCAGTTCAACCATTCTACACAACAAAGACTCATTTCTTGGCAGCGTTTTCAGCCGCACCACCTCTACATAACAAAAGGCTCAGTCCCATTTACACGCACCTTTACATCAGCCGCACCTAGTTTACACAACAAAGGCTCATTCCTAACAGCGTGCTTCAGCCTCACCGAACCTCACATTAATAATATCCAGGGCCTACCTTGGCTCCTCCCATCCTCAACCAGTACATATATATATACAAGGACTGTTTTCTTGGAATTTCTCTTACTTGATACAGCTATCGTGCTGTGACGGTTCCACCTGAAGACAGAAGCTTGTGTTGCCTCCGAAACGTCGTGATTTTATTTTATTTTTATTTTACTTTTATTAATTTACATTTTTTTATCTACGTGACTTTACCGAAAAAACCAAAAAATATGAATCATTGCAGTCACGAAAGCCTCAAATCTAGAATTAGGCGGTTAAACTCAAAGAGCCCATGTGGCGTGCGGAACGCCGTTTTCGGTCTGGACGCGTCATCGAGGGGAAGCTGCCAAAACCCAGATGACAGGTCGAGGGTAGAGAAAAAATTTGCCCCTGACAAAGCGTCCAACGAGTCGTCCATCCGTGGCAAGGGGTATGCGTCCGCCACGGATATGTTATTCAATCGGCGGAAGTCTACACAAAATGTCGTCCCACCATCCTTTTTCTTATCCAGCACCACCGGCACGCCCCAAGGACTGTTGGACGGCGAAATTATATCGGCCGCCAACATGTCGTCCACCGCGCCACGCACGTGTTCCCTTTCTGCAGGGCTCATGCGATGCGGGTGCATATAAATCGGTCCCGCCGCACCGGTGTGTTGATATGGTGCGACAAGAGCGAGGTATGGCCCAAATCCAAATCTTTTTTACTGAAAACGTCAGCGTACTCCGACAATAATGAATGCAAGGCGCTCCGCTGCATGGCCGACAAAGACGTATTATCCCTGCACAAATCTGCGATCCATCGATCGTCCGAACAATCAGATCGTGGCCCGCCAGCGGCCATTTTTGTGGGTTGTTCACCCTCAAAGCTGGTGAAATCGGTAGTGGCATGAGCCAACACCGAGCCAGCCGGGACGACGACCCGGTCCGGGCCCCCATTTAATACTTGTATAAACGGGGCCTGACCAGGCCGAACGATAGTTTGAGCCTCCACTCGGGAAAAGGATTTTGCCACAGAATTCGACGGGGACAACAGCACACCCGTTGCACCGTCCGCAGCTTCCAATCGCTTCCGGTAACGCAGCGGAATAAGCATTTGTGAGCCTGATGGTACTTCTACCGTGACAGCAACAATTGCATTAACAGCATTTCCTGGGGGCGAACGGCCCAGCAGGGACGGCAGGAACGACATTCTACGGCCCCCTGGCATTTCCAAGCAATTTTGGTCGACGAGTATTTTAACGGGCATGCGGCGAAGGAAATCGGTGCCCAATAGGCATGGGACGGCCAATGAACGTGAGATCAAAACTGGTTCCTCCGCGGTGATATTCCCTATAGCAATGCGCACATCTACTCGCCCCAAAATACCCATGCTACCCCCATTTGCAGCAACGCACCCGTCATTAGCCGGTCGGATCCACGACGTAGGAATGGACAGGAGATGAAAAATAACATCGGAAATGAGCAGACGCGCCTGTGTCCACCAAAATACGGACATCGATCCCATCGATGGTACCCCGTACCATCGAGGACCCCGACGCGGCTGCCACCACTCTACGGGCCAATTTCTTCCATTGTAACCGAGTGCAGCATCGACACAGGTGACCCACAATTCCCTTCCGGAGTGCAAACATGCGTGCAAGTGGATGGGTGATGTGTCAAGACCTGTCCGAAATGTGCCGACTTGCCCGAGGGTGCCGTGGATCCGCATCCGGTGGAGGAGATGGAAGTCGGCCCTACGGGAGCTGAGGAGATTGAAGTCGGCAGCGGCAATCCCGGGCGAAATGGCCTCGTCGGCCACACTTAAAACACGTGGCCGCCGCCGCCCGGCGGTCGTTTGCCCCGGTCCCCGCTCGTGGTCGTCCGGCTCCATCACGCTGCTCGCGTGGCCGGCGTTTCGGGACCCAGTGAGGAACAACAGCCATCACCTCGTCGTCGCTGGAGTCGTTGGAGCCGTGGACGACCTGACGTGGAGACCACCCCAACGGTGGCCCGTCTATCTCAGGATCCCCCGTCCATGCAGCCATCTGATCCCAGCTGAGGTTGAACTTGGCGTCCAAGCAGCGCGCCGCCCATCGAGACGTAAGCGGTTCCTGGCCGCACACCGGTAATGAGATGTTAAGTTCCTGGGCTAACTCAATCATTCTGGAAAGGATGAGAGGATCCAGGAGATTGGCTGACGAATCGGGGTAGGCGGCCATGGCAAGCGCTAACAGCGCCCCTCGGTAAGCCAAGGGCGATTCTTCCGCTCCTCGACGACGCTGCATAAATTTCCTGGTAGCCGCCATCGGCGGCTCGTAGAACTCCGCCATTTCCGTGAAAGCGTCACGCAGTGTCTTCTTCTTACTCGCCAGAATGGATCGGAAAACTGCCAAGGAGACATGATCCAACAGCGTGGGCAGAGCCTCCAGCGCCTCTGCCTCCGTCCATCGCACCGACCGAAAGGCTGACTCGAACCGCCATGTGAACACGCTACAGTCGCCCCCGGCGACAAATTCTTTCATTTGAGGAAGGCGATGGCCGCGGTGAATGTCCGAGGCCTCGAGCGTCTCCAATCCCGCTCCCCACGCAGTACGCGGCTCCGTCAAGATGGCGTCCGGCGGCCGCGTGGCAGCAGCCCCGCCCAAGATGGCGTCCGGCGGCCGCGTGGCAGCAGCCCCGCCCAAGATGGCGTCCGGCGGCTACGTTGCAGCAGCCCCGCCCAAGATGGAGGCCTCTCACTCCGTGGCAGGAGTAATGGCGGACGTCGTTTCCCGCTGAAAATCTTGATAATCGGCCCTTGGGTGAATTCCACACGGCCGACCGAGGGCCGCTGATGACGCGACCGCCGTTACAAGATTTAGCAGGATCGCATGGAGCGATTTTATCTGTTCCGCCAGCCGACGCCACCCCTCGTCCGCAGCCGGAGACGTTATTTTGCCGGCCTGTCGGCGATGAGCGGCGTCGGGGAGAGCAGCAGACGGAGGTAGAGGACCCGCAGCTCCCACCAGCTCGTCCTCGTCCGCCTCAACCTCTTCCTCCGACGGAGGGTCCGGTGGGTTTCTCTTCTTGAGGTGCTTGGACATTTTGTAAGAATCGTCCAAACGGTCTCAAGAGACACTTCTGTCACCAATGTAATAAAGGTCGTTGAAGCGACTTCTGAAATCCAGTCTTTATTCGTCTTTCATTACAACACTCCTTCACACTTATCTCGGCCTCGCTGTGCGCTGCGTTGCACCGCTAGTCGAGTAGATAACCTTGTGTTCAATAAACCCTCAGAGCCAGGATGAACGTCCAACTCCAATCGTCATTTATTGATTGTAACAAGGTAAAACTGGTGAGAAACACAGATACAGCACAATGAACAACACAGCATCAGAACATTGTCTTAGATAACAATAGATCCTGGACGGACCAGGCCCCTACATTACCACTGAACAACTAGACAAAGCACAAGCCGGTGTGTTGCATACAGGCACATCGTGTATTCATCCCACTGCACCCCAAATGTACAGCATTACACATAACACTAAACTGTGGATGAGATACTTCGTCATCTTTACTCTCAGGATCGCAACATAGGCACAAGTCTGACTCGACCTACTAAATCACAAGTAACATCCACAATAAGGAAAGTCGCAGGCTTCGTTACTAACTAGGCCTCGTATTTACTACAACAACTTAACGGCACCATAAAGGCATTTACATCACTATAACGGTCATTCCAACATTACAACAGCATTGCCAATATTATAGGAATATAAACAACTTACAGACAATGCTTCTTAAGCTCCCACAATGGACAAGTGCGGCTGTGGTCTCACTGAGATGCGATGCGAGCCGCCATCTTGACTTATCTGTGTAATGGCCGACGCCCGCGTGGTACAGTGGAAATCTAAAATCGTAACTTCCTGGTCACGTGACCAAAATTATCATCAAAAAACAGGAACTTCCTGTGAACGTACGCTCCACATCTGCCGTGAGGCAAGACAACACTGCTGACAGACAGCGTGAGAGGGATAGAAGGAGAGAGACGCGCACAGCCACGTGGCAGCCTGGACCCCCGCTCTCACGTGGCCTCTTCCCTTCGTTAGTTCCAGTTCTGACCACATGTTGTTCGTCTCCACCCCTATTTAATACTCGGGTCACGTGGTACATTTCCACCAATCCTGGTTAGCCTCTATGGAATCTTCCAGACTCCACCGTAGGCTCCCGGGACTACGTCCGTGACTCGTCTCCCCATTGGCTGTGGCTAAAGCCAGCATAACCAATCCTCTACTTACAGCTGTCACCTTTCCATTACGTCAGGCCCACGACCCTAGGCTTCCCCCCATTGGCTATGGACCAGGACCGGCAGAGCCAATCATCGTGACGAGTTGTGATCTGTCAACGACCCGGATATATCCTCACATTACACACACGTAACACAACATACACACACGATTATACACACGCAACTTAACATACACCCACGATTATACACACGCAACTCAACATACACACACGATTATACACACGCAACTCAACATACACACATGATTATACACACGCAACTCAACATACACAGACGGTTATACACACGCAATACAACATACACACGCGCGCTCACAACAAACGGCGTACTCAATATTCTTAATGTCAATGCGAATTTTATTGTCAGTAATAATTATGATTATACAATACGGAAACGTATACAAACACATTTCACTGCGTACTGCGTTCTTAATCCACTTGTGTGTGTGTGAATGCTTCAAATCTGTAACATTTTCCACAAATGCGTATACATGCACGTGTGTAAGAGACGTTTATCGAACATCATCATCACCCTGAAGTTACGTCAGATGACGCACGCGGAAGAGTGGCCATACGTGTGTAACGAGTGCAGAAAGGGCTTCTCGTAGAACTCCCACCTCATGACGCATCGGATGACGTACACTAGGGCGAGAAGCCGTGCCGGTGCGAGGTGTGCATGAAGAGCTTCGCTCAGATTTCCCACCTCAAGAGGCATCGCCTGACGCACACCGGGGAGAGGCCGCTCGTCTGCGAGGAGTGCAGCAGAAGTTTCTGCGGTGCCCTCAATCTGAAGAGGCATCGGGGCACGCACTACGGAGAGAGGCCGCACGCGTGCGAGGAGTGCGCGAGGGGATTTCCACGGATGTCGCATCTAAAGGTGCAACTTTCGGGCGCACACGGGCGACAGGCCGCACATGTGCAAAGAGTGTGGAGACGGCTTCTCTCGCCTCTCCCACTTGAAAACGCAATCCAGGAATATACAACAGAAGAACGACCGCACGAGTGTGGCGAGTGCAAGAAAGACTTCTCGCGAATTTGCACTCTGAAGAGGCACAAGATGACACACACTGGTGAGAGGCCCCTGGTGTGCGTAGAATTCAGAAAGGGCTTTTCTCAGATTTCCCACTTGAAGACTCACCTCAAAACACACCAGCGGCAAAATACTTGAGCGCGTGCACGCAGGCGAGCTCTTCGTGCACCGTCCTTGTTTGAAGACAAATCTTTCGTTTTCGAAAGGCGACTTGAAGCTTGCTCACAATGCGGAGGAGCCGTCACAATCACGCGCAGTGTGCGCCCGGTGTGCGCCTCGCGACTCCTGGGAGTGCCTTGCACCCAGTGCCGGATTAAGCTAGTGCGGGGCCTGTAGCATATGTATTAGAGGGGCCCTAAATGAAAAAAAACGTAAATATTCAAACACAATTTTTTTACTTGCATAGTAAAGTAATTGTATTTTTTAATTTGCTAATCTTAAACACCCAATTGATCATAAAAGTTGAAGGCAGTATAGTACTATAGTAATAGCGCAAGTGCAGAATCACTGAACCGGAATTGATAGCTTTAAATAATTTAGCGCGGGACCCTTGAAAGTGCAGGGCCCGTAGCATAAGCTGCTTGTGCTACTAGGATGATCCGACACTGCTTGCACCCGGCGCCGTCAGTGCCAGCTTTAAAGGGGGGGTCTCAGTTGGCTCACCGGGACGTTCAGAGCAAGGGCCAACGAAGTGAAGTGGTCCAGCCAGGGACGCATTGTGGCGCGCCCACTGGGCGAGGCCGAGGTTGTGGAAGAGGTCGCACGCTGCTCAGCGGAAAGCTCGCGCGTTGGTCGCTCCAATTGGTACCCGTCATCTTATCTCACACAGACTATTGTAATGTTAAGAAGGTGCTAATCAATTTGCAGCATGGTCCAAATGCGGCTGCTAGGGTGTTAACCAGAACACATTTGTCACATCGTATCATGCCCGCTTTGGCGTCCCTACACTGGCTTCCAGTTTCACATAGAATACAGTTTAACATCCTATTGTTAACTTACAAAGCAGTGAACCATCTTGCCCCAGCCTCCATCACTGACATGCTGCGCCCATATGTTCCCTCAAGGTCCCTAAGATCTGGGGGTGCAGATCTTCTCTGTATTCCCAGGTCGAGGTTTCGGTCTATGGGTGACCGAGATTTTTGCCGTGTAGCCCCCAAGCTATGGAACGCTCTTCCACGAAGTATCAGGATTTCTGAGTCTGTGGACATTTTATAAATGCGCCTTAAAACCGATGTATATACGCTTACGCTTCCATAACGTTTAGCTAATTTAGTTAATTATTCTTAAATCGTATTATTTTATGCTGAGTGTCTGCTGCTGCTGTGTCCTGTACAGCGCTTTGAGATCCTTGAGGAAAAGCACGATGTAGATGTAATTATTATTATTACTACTACTTGGATGTTTCGTCGTCGAGTGTGGAATTGAATAATGACAGTACGGTAGGCCAATAAAAGCGGACTCGTTTCATATCGTCGCATGCAACGGAATGATTGAACACGCTGGTGAACCACACACACGGGAACAGGGCTGTAATGCAAGCAAAGTCTTTTCATTAATAAAAGCCAGAATACCAGTCATTAATAAGCAACCGCGAACCGTGCAGTGCCCTAGCCACAGCCACCTTGCCCACAGCTCAGTTAGCGGCCATGCGTGGATACACTGACACCGCGAACTGGGTAACACATTATTTATTTCATTTATTGTCCGATTTTTTTTTTCCCATAAGAGAAGTGCTCTTTTGTGGAGTAATGGAGACGTCGCCAATTAACAACACAGTTGGCCTCGTGTTCCACGCAGTGCCGGATTAAGCTAGTGCGGGGCCTATGTTATAAAGGGGCCCTAAATAAAAAAACACTAATTTTAAAATACAAACTTTTAACTTGCATATTAAAGTAAATGTATTTTTCATTTGCTATATCGCCAGCAAATACGACAAATCGCTAACCTTAAACACCCAGTTGTTCATAAAAGTTGGTTCTTTCGGTAACATCACGTAGGTATAAAATTAAATAAATCACGACGTTTCGGGAGCAACACAAGCGTCCGTCATCAGGTGGGAAAACATGGTCTGCTGCAGAGGCAGATTGTTTTAAAAGGTTTGAAATGGTTTTAGCCCAAGGGTCATAAAGAAGTGGTCGGGGCTAGTGATGGTAATGTGAGAAATTAGCATGTAAATGTAAGATCGGAGAGCGGCCTCCTCGACGAGGGCACGGAAGTGGCTATGTTAATGTCAGAGATCTGTTCATAAGTCGAGTTGTTCGTAAGTCCAACTTTACTCCCGTCAATTCCAAACACGTTGTACGGCATGTACACTTAACACGGGGAATTGCTTTAAAAGTTGAATAATCTCCTGCAGATGTAGATTCCACTGGTTCTTCATGTTCTGTAGATGTCGATACCACCACCGCCATCTATTGCGCGGCGTTTGAACTTAGGACTCCCGGACAGGCAACTGGAATACGGACAGGTTGTTCGTATCTCTGAAAGTTAGTAATTCGAATGTTCGTAAGTCGAGGAGCCCCTCTATTTATCATTGCACTGCGAGGATCGAATGTCGCTGACGTCTCCTCGCGGCTGTTGCTCACCATTTCAGCACAGCAGCCCCCCAGGCAAAGGGAGACACAGAGGGACATGTCGAACGTACGTAGAGAGAACGGACTGAGACAGAAACACAGGTAGGCAGGCAGGGAGAGAAAGGGAAACAAAGAGACTTGTCATTTTGTTGATAAAAATATACAGTAAAACCTTGGATTGCGAGTAACTTGGTCTGCGAGTGTTTTGCAAGATGAGCAAATTTTTTCAATAAATATTAATTTGATAAATGAGCGAGGTCTTGCAATACGAGCAGTACGTATACGCTTTGTCTGCCTAGCGTCACGTGATCACAACTGATATACGAGTGCTTTGATATACGAGTGCTTTGGATTACAAACACGTGTCCGGAACAAATTATGCTCGCAATCCAAGGTTTTACTGTATTAAGAAATAACTAACCAGCCTAAAAAAAAATTCAGATGAATACCTGATTAAGAGGAGTTTAAGTACCTCGGGGCCTCTTTTGCGAGTGATGGTAAGCGGGAGCAGGCGATCGACCGGTGGATCGGTGTGGCATCCGCAGTGTTGTGGGCGCTGTACCGTTCCGTGGTAGTGAAGCCGGAGCATAGTTCACAAAAAAAGCTCGCGGTTTACAGGTCGATCTACATCCCCACCCTCACCTATGGTCATGAGGTTTCTCCGCAGAGTTGCCGGGCTTCCTCTCCGCAATCGGGTGAGGAGCTCGGTAATCCGGAAGAGCCTCAGAGTTGAGCCGCTGCTCCTCCGAATCGAGAGGAGCCAGTTGAGGTGGTTCGGGCACCTGGTAAGGATGCCCCCTGGTAGGCTCCCCCTGGAACTCTACCGGGCAGCACGTTCCACTGAGCGAAGACCCCGGAGCCGACCCAGGACACGCTGGTGGGACTATGTCGCTCGGCTGGCCTGGGAACGCTGGAGTCTGTCGCCAAGGGAAAGGGAGGTCTGGACCGCCCTACTCAATATGCTGCCACCGCGATCCTCACCAGGACAAGCGGACTGAGAAACGAACCTGATTAGGATTCATAATTAGTTTCTGATCATGTAATGCCAATGTTTTGATATACCCCTCCTGCAAATTAAGTTGTACACTCTGTTCTCCTATAACGCCACGTGTTGTTTTCATAATGCGAATCTGTTCTAACGCGATGAATGTATTAGGGATATTTATGTATATAACGCGGATGTGAATTGGATATCACGCGATTGAGTAAACAGAACTACGTCGCGCGAATAGGAATAAACGGTCGAACGGCTGCCTCGGCGTAGCATCACACAAGGCGGGATGCTGCTGGATGCTTCTAGATGCTACCCACGTGCCTCAGTCTTTGTTCAGCCTGTGTACACATCTCAAGTGTTATCGCTGTGCTTTACCCGTATTATTTATTTATTATAACGCGATTTTCCCATAACGCAGTGTTCTTCAGGAACGCAACACCTGCCGCGTTATCGGAGAGCAATGTTGAACTTCTTTCGCACTGAACGTAGCCAACTGTGCTCATCGGAGGTACGGGAAAAGTTGTCACGTGGGGGCAAATGATTAGGTTTATGAACAAAACCAGAGGAGAGTTGAAGAGCCCAAGCAAAAATGTGACAACAAATCATCAGCTGTGAGCTCTCCGCCAACGTAGATTGTGTTTCATAAAATTGACCGAATTGAATATTTGATTTTGGAGTAGTGAAGGTGCTGCTATTTTTGGAATCCATCACGCAAATTATACAGCTGATTAAATACATTTCCTAAATAACCAAATAAAACTGCTATCTCTTCAATCATAACACAAACACCGTGTATGCTGCATAAACATTTTTATTTTATGCAATGATAATATACGTACTGCAACTGTACGGTACAACAACAAAGAATGCACACTGTTGGAATTAGCTGCAAAAAACTTCACCTTCTGATCATTATTAGAAGGGAGCAACATCATAGGCAAAACAAACAGCTGTGTGTAGATCAAGAGGAATGCAACTAATTTGCATATCTATGCATATTTCATGCACAACGTTGCAATTGTATAATACAAAGGAAGCTAATTAAACTGGACACACAAAAGACACAGAGAACCAAACTATTGATTCCGGGATTGAAATGCGATGGCACCACGTCAGATGTGTTTGCAGTTGAAGCCATAACAAACAACGGCCATGCAACAACAATGTGCCTGCCCCTACGTGCAGCTGGAGTCTCGGCCACTCCACTCTCCGACTGGCTGGGCTCTGCTATTACCGGAAGATCCAGCAGGTGGCAGCACTTCCACGTGGCTTGGGCACAGATAGACGATTACTAATAAGTGTTTTTATTAATTTTACCAGGTAAAGGCCCACTGAACTATGTAGCTCTTTTACACAAGCGAACTGCCCACGGATCACAGCTCAACGAAGTGGCTGATCATGTGGAAATGTATAGCAGCCAAATACTCTAAACGCGTGTTTCTCAATGAAAATTAACCCGACCACGGGGAGAAAATTCAAACTCCAAATATACATGCGTCAGAATCGGGATCAAACCTACGACCTCCTGCATACCAGGCGAGGTAGTTAACATTTCGTCACAACATGCAGGCGTGTTCAGACTCCCATTGGCACAGAGAGAACGTGTAGGTGGCGGAGCATTGGCCTGCAGAGGATTAGGCTCTCCACTGCGGCACTGCCTACAGCTTATTACAAAGTAGCTCATGTCATATGACACATCACCGTGGTACGGCCATGCGGGAATGGAGGTGGGACAATAATGTGGCTGTACCGCTGCTTAGTAAAGGGGCCACGCAATGCCATTTGCGGTTTTGGAAAAATAAACAGATGCGCAAGTGAAACATATATTATAATTTTTTTAGAATGAGACAAAGCAGAATAACAATGGAATGAGAATGCAGGAAAGGTCCTCGATAGATTGATACACGGTTCGAAATTCATTACGCTGGACTGCAAATGAGTACGTGCGTACCGTTAAAATATATCTTAAGTCAAAGTCGCTGTAGATCAGACGGCACACAGACACGATGTGTACAGACCGTGCCGCGCGTGAAGCTCTCTCGCCCGCTCTCCCACCATCGTCACCAGGAGCCTGGGATGGCGACCCCACACTCGTACCAGTCCGCGTGGTATAGCCCGGACTCAGGCCCCAACACGCCTCGTGTCAGCCTCTGCTGCCTCTTGCTGCGATGGTACCCTGACAGAGCACAATGACGACGATGCGGGGACACCACACACACGCGCGCGTATACGTCACGTTACCGTCGTGTCGCAGGAATGTGAAGGGTGGCGAATGAGTCCGTGGAGTATGGAGGGATACATCATGACAGTGTGAGGTAGGTGAGTCGTGCCCAAGTAAGGCTACCCTGGGCCGAGTTATTGAACAGGAAATCGATAGAAATAATAGCGATTTCAATTCCATGATCAAGCTCGATCCCAAGCTTGACCACAACGATTCACACGCAACCGTTCATGGAATCGACGCTGTCCATTGGCTGATCATTGCTCCCCATTTGGCTGCGTTGGGCTCACGCGCGAACAATCCCTCCAGATTTAACGGGGCCCACTCTATTGCGCTCCGGCGCCTTGGCGAGGCCTCCCCATGCACTCACCGTCTATGCTTGCGAGGTTATCCAGTGGCTGCAATGGTCCCGTTTTCCCATCCCACGGGGAGTCCACAAACTCGCAGTGGTCCTCACCACGTCCGTCAGCATCTCCCAAGGCATAAAACGTGCCTGGGTCACGAAACACAGCACACGGGGGTTCATCATCATTATTATTATTGCCCTTAATGTGGCTGTCTAGCCCTGTGGTCAGATTGCATTCCTCCTAAGGTGGAAAAAAAAGTTTGCGTTCCGAGAGCTGTGTTCAGCGGGGAGGGTCTTGGCAACACTTGCAGTTCCTACGATCATGATTTGGGTTTGATCGAATGCCCTTACCATTCGGGCATCCCCAGTGGCAGCTGTCCCTGTGCAGCAAAAGGTGACTCAGCACCTGGACTGTAAGCGAGCTTTAGTCTGTCAGTCGGGGGGCAGCGGTAGCCGTGTATAATCCCGATTGAGTAATTGAATACAGACGGCAGCTGTGGTTGCAGTGCATAGGTCACTGCGATGGGGACTGCCTGATGGGACTGGGACTGCTATGGGGGCTGAGTGACCGAGTGATCCGTGGTTACCCCGGAGGTCTTCCCCCAGGTAGATCTTGTAGCGGAGGGAGTTGCACAGCGACACGCCCACGAGCTTGTTCTGCAGTGTGCGCTTCACGTAGCGCTTCCCGACGCAGGCGCTGGGTGCGCCGGGATCCGCATGGAATGCAAATGGGGTCCACACGGATGACACTCCTGCACGCGTACACAACGGATATAGCAAACAGGGGCCAGCATGTTTCATGCACAGTGATACACACAGCAGCAGCTGCAAAAGCAGCAGAAGCAAAGCCACGCTCTGCCTTGTTAAAACTCATTCGCCCCCCCCCCCCAACCACGGCAGAGTGGTTATATCTCACTCTGTAGTCGGTGATCTCAAGAGTGAAAATATCTCCACGTTCAAGCGAGTGTGTTGGAGGGGGGGGGGGGCGTCTTCCCTGGCCACGCCGAGGCTGCGGAGGGAATTGCACAATGCCACGGTGGCAATCGCGGCGTGTCGACATTTCAAATTATGGGCCAACAGGCAGCCAACCCCCAGCCTGTTTGGGATTTTAAGTCTTCTCACAGCTGTTCCTGTGTGAGCCCGTCGACACTGCCAAGTAGGCAACCTTTCTCAATCACAGCGGGCGGCTACCGACAAGCACGAGGCACAGGCTGCCTTCTGAACTGGAGACTGTCCAGCCAAAACTTAGACAATGCACACACACAAACTTGTTGAAGGATAATGACCTCACCAGCTTTCATTTCATTACGGCTAAAAACAATGTTTTGGGCCTTAAAATACAAAAAATGTCCAATGGCGCGCACACTGGCGTAACTATGCACATCCCAATAATATGTTTTGGTGAAATAACACAGGCCAAGCTGGGACGTGCCGAGCAGAGCAACCAACACGACCCCAACACAAAGATCAATAAAGGCCAGAGCCGTCCATAGGGGGGTGCGGAGCCAGGGGCAAACCACGCTGTGTGGGCTACCCCCCCCCCCCGCCCAAATCCCGCTGCCCCCTCACGCCTTCAAACTAAATGGGAACTATCACATTTGACACCGTGATGAGGCCCCCCAACGCGTGGGGCCCGGTGCGGTCGCCCCGAACCTCCGTACCCTAGGGACAGCTCTGCCGAATGCGCTCGTGATACGCACACAAACATGAAGCCCGTTAACTGTTATTTACATCAGAAGGTGATGTATGCTGAACTTCTTTCACACCATGCGTAGCCAACCGTGCTCATCGGAGGTCCACGATAACTCGACATAATCTACGTACAAATTGAACAACACGACGGAGAAGGCAGCGTCCACTCATGGCTTCTCCCGCCCCCATAGCGGAGGCACCAATTTGCGAGTCTGTTACCATCTCACTGGTATTTTTCCAGCAAAAAGTAATATGGACTAAAATAACTAATACCAAGACAGAGCCTGCACGGTGGAGTGCTCCGTGCTGCGAAGGTAAAGTGCAGTAGCAGCAGCACCGCTTCGTAACTAGATTAACGCAAATTTACACGAATGCTATTTTAAAAAACATCACCTTACCTGCAGATTTGTCAGTAACTTCCTTGCTCTCTGCAAATAAAAAATATATCACTTTGGTGGTATAGAGTTTAGCAAACGTGGGTTTAAGCGACAGAATATATTGATTGGCAAGGCTTTGCAATGTAGAGACTTGGCAGTCCACTCTGAGGCAAATAAACATCACGCTTTGTTAAATGATCCCTAAGGCTAAAGTCATTGAAGTGTGATGCAGTCAATTTTCCCGTCATGTTAATTACCTGATCCGGTGACAAACGTCACAATATTCGAGGAGGCCTCAGGCTTTGATTGGCTGTCGATTTTAACTTTGAAGAAGTATCTGAAATAAAATGCAGCGTTAAGAGTGAATTGAACGTTACCAACGTGCGGCATGCCATTGACCCAACACATCTGTTTTTCAAGGGAAAGCCGAGGAAAATGTACACCTGAAAGGACGTACGCAGTATACATTGAGCGAAATTGGATAAATATCACGTCTGCTTCACTGCCGTAAGTTTGCCGTTGTAATATCTGAACGGATTGTAACACCGCAGGATCGTGAGAGGTGGCGGCAGCTTGCGGAGGCCTTCGTCCAGCAGTGGATTGACCATAGCCGATGATGAGGATGTGATACACTTTCAGTAATGTGAAAGCGTGATTTTTTTTTTATTAAAGGCGTTGGTACTCGTAGAGTTTTGTTCCCTCGAATGGAGGCAGTTCCCGTGCACCTTGGCTCGAGTCCTCGTCGGGGTCCCTCGTGTTTGTCGCGGTACACGTCAATGTGAAGCGGCCAAATTCCAAACGTACCCGAGGAGGAAATTACTCCGTGTGTAATTTCAGAATCACAAAACGAGAAAGAAATGCGAGCATCTTGCGAGCTCATTCTAATCTGCGTGCACAGACGTCTTTTTTCCATTCAATGTGAAAACGTGAGGGAAATATATCTGCACGGTTCTATCCACCCTCGGTTGGCTGTGAATCATTACGACCAGTTGCGATGATGATAATGACTATACCAGCTGCAGTGGTAAACAGCGGAGTAAAGTTCCCTCTATATGTTCTAGAGTGCGCTGCTGCCATGTGGGCGTGGATTTTCTACTTCTCGTTGGGTTGGAGGTTCTCCACTGGGAGGAAACTGCTGTTGGTGAATCCCGCTGTCAGCCATCTGTGCTGGTTCATCCCTGATGAATTCGCTACTTGGACCACGTAACCTGTTCACACACACATACGGAGAAAACAAACCCCACCGTTAAACTCCGGTAACAAGTGGCCGATACTCGTTGTCGCATCCAAGCCTGGCGATGCCAGGTGAGTGCTTGGGTTTTTGTTTTTGCCGCGAGAAACACGAGGGACCCCAACCGAGGAGGACTCGAGCCAAGGAGCATGGGAATTGCCTCCATCCGAGGGAACAACACGTACCAATGTCTTAAAAAACACACATTTTTACGCTTACCCATTTCTGAAAGCCTATCACACCCTCATCATCGGCTATGGTCAAGCCACTGCTGGATGAAGGCCTCTCCAAGCTGCAGCCACCTCTCATGATCCTGCGATGTAACAATCTGTCCAGCACCTGACTTCATCATTCCGTCTCCACGGTGGGTGGCCTCTCGGATGAGTTGGCCACCACTCCGTTATTATTTTGGACTATCAGCCATCATCCCTGCTAATGGCGTGTACTGCCCAAACCCTCTAATCCACGTGTGGTGAGATGTCGTGGGTTCGATCCCGACCCTGACACCTGTATATTTGGAGTTTGCATTCTCTCTACCAGTGGTCGTGTGGATTTTTCTCCGGGTCCTCCGGTTTTTCCCTCCAAATCTAGAAACATGCATTTAGAGTATTTGGCTGCTATACATTTACACATGATAAGCCACTTCGTTGAGCTATCATTTGTGACCAGGCCCACTTCTGAAAAAAGAGCGACATAGCTCAGTGGGCCTTACCTGGTAAAATAAAATAAAAAGTTTAGTTTGGTTTATAGTAATTCCAAGCATACATCTCTCCATGCCTCTTAGCACACTCTCAGCTTTTGTTCCATAATTTTCATTCGTGATCGTGTTTCTGAACCACTTGTCGTGGCAGGCAGTACGCACTGAATACAAACTCTGCTCTCAAGGCACACCGCTGCGTTCCTTCTCATGCCGGAGTTCAGATTTCCAGAAGCACTCCAACTCTGCTTTCGGCCTGCTCTTTATTTCATCGTTATAATTCCGGCTCTGCTTTCAAACTGCCCTAGGGCTCACACACCCTGCTGTCTGTGTTCCTGCGGTGTCTCTCTGACAGGCGTCTAAAGTCGTCGAGTGAACATGTTACACGTGGCCGTTGTTTTGATAATATTTTTCCTGAAGCACTGTCACGAGATAGGAACCGTAGAGGCCCCATTTCGTGCATCCATGACCCAAAGTTGTGAGTGGAAGCCAGAAAGTGAGCAGGGTTTTGGAGCGAGGCCAACTCACGCCCGCTCGATCATAGGGCCATTCCTACCGCATGCCCCCCATCGTTCAATACAACATTTTTGACCAAACGTTCAGGTGGTGGTTTTCCATTGTATTCGGTACTATGAGCCAGACTTTACACCTTGGTCACAAAAACTCTCCCGCAGACACCAAAAGTATCCAGGCAGATGCGAAGGCAGCTCCACTGCGTTTCTCTGCCGTGCACGAGAGTGCCGCACGGCTGTGTGTGTGCAACGCTACAGCGGTTCCACACGTGCCCCACATTAATTCCTCAGACCTGGGTCTAACCACAGAGTTGTTTTGACTGTTCGTGATGGAGGTTGGCCGCGATGATGCCAGTGATGGCACAAAGATGCAGTTGCTGATAGTGAGGTGTGCAGCGGAGCGATTCTTACCGGTAGCACTGCCAGTGTCCGTCTCCCCAGGAGGCATCTCCTCGGGGCTCCATTCCAAGACCACGAAGGAGGGGCAGCCTTCAACAGCCACGACTATAGGCTCGATTGGCTGTGCTCCCATCGTGCCAGCAATCGTTACTTTTCCAGAGCTCTCTTCTATTTTTGTGTCCCTTAAATACCTAAAGGTTCTTGAAAGCTGAATGTTTTTCTTGGTTTCCAAATGGTTCTGGATCTGCTCGAGAGCATCGGAGATGGAACAGAGTGACCCCGCTTCCTTCTTCAGCAACTTCACACGTGGCTCTGCAATGAGAGCCACACGCAACGCTTTCATTGTCACGCACCGTCATGGCTACAGGCCAAGACACACCTGCACACCGTGAACATAGTATGCCTACCACAAAAGAGTGCTGATACCATCATTAGGGCTTGCACCCTCTCTTCAGCAGGGAATCGCATGGTATACGAGAGTAAAAGGTGCGTATTCGCACAAACAAAACGAGCAAGTAAATAATGAAACCTGGCTTCTATCAATCATCTGGATGAAGATGGTTCAATCAGCCAATCGGAAGGGGTGACCAGGTTTTAACTTAACATAAAAAAATTGTATCAGATCTGATCAGATTCTGAAGAGAATAATAATGAGTACCACACAGGAATGAATGCGGGGTGATGAGATGGACAAGACACAAGGACGATTTGCTCTCGGTCACTTGAACGTCAAGCCAACGTCACCACTGAGGTGGCCTCCTTGTATGGCGTTTGGCAGCCGCTCTCCCCCGACTCCCTCACCCAGTGGGAGTGAGTTGGTGACTTAAAAATGTCGATTTTCATTTATTAAGACTATGCAGCCAATATAACATATCAAACAGTGACATACATTGAAAAGCCCCTGAAAGTCGACTCAATATACCCTCCTGAAAAAGAGTCAAACCCAGGTCCTTCTTGCTGTGGAGCAAAAGTGTCACCACTGCACCACCCTGCCTCCTGCTACACCGCTTACAAGAGGAGAAGCAAATACGATCGCCTACGTGTTAAACTGACGATCACGTTTCAACATAACGGGCTCCCGTAATGCGCGACGTCGGACATGAGCGAATCGCGACAACGGCGATCGCAGCTCCACCTGAGGGGCGAGAGCGGTCCGCAGCGCCCTCCTCCGTCGCCCGTGGAGCCGTTCCGTAGCCCACCGCCACACCGTCTGATACACTGCCTTCGTCTCCGTCGATGAACTCCGACCCTGGCGCTAGCGCCACGGCCGGTGCCGTGCGCCGGATGAGGCCTCCCTCCGACTCCGAGTGGCTCGGCACGGTTTTATTTTCGCCGCCGACCGCTCGGCCGTCGAATCCGGCGACGAGCGTGCCTGCGCGCGTCAGCACGGGCTGCCGGGCTTCCGCTGCACACGGGACGCACGCGTGGATGATGAACATGAGCTCGCTGGGACGTGCACGAAGCGCACGCGAGAACAAACACAACGAGTGTTTACCGTGACGCAGGTGGCGAAAGCACGCAAAGTTGTTATATCGTTGGGGAACGATTCAAACAGGAAAATGCAGTTGCGATTATTTACCGTTGGGCTTAATTTGTAAAACCAACAAAATACTGTTTAAGTTTAAAGGTTGATTCCTAAAAATTTTCTTTCCACGTTGAAATTTTTTTTTTATCTCTTACCGCTCTCTAAATTTTACTAGATTTGTAAACTTCCAATTTCTCTCCTCCTACCGCTCTCATTGACATGATAATTTCTCTGCCCCCCCCCTCTCTTTATGGAAATGCCTCGTCACAGAGGCATTGTTTATCTGTGTGTCTGTGTGTGTTTCTCTCTGCGTGTGTGTGTCTCTGTGTGTCTCTCTGTCTCTCTCTCTCTCTGTATGTCTTTCTCCATGTCTGTGTTTGTCTCTCTCTCTCTGTATATGTGTCTCTCTCCGAGCTTGCATTCATTCACACCTGATGACGGTTGCATGTGTTGCAATCGAAACGTCGTATTCTATTATTTATTTTATTTCTACGTGACTTTACCGAAAGAACCAAAGAGTAATTCACACTAACATCTATTTTTTACAGAAGCTTCATAAATGTAAACCATTCATCGCATCATCATTTAAAGGATGGATTTGTCAATAATATGCAGACTCATATCTACTCAGCTGTCCGTTTAACATGTAGGCTTTTGCTACCAATATTATCCATAATAGAGGTTTTTGGGTTAGATCACATAAATATAAATGCGTCATTAAATCCGCCACCAGCGATACAATCAATTAGTAAGGTTTGTGATGTAAAAAAATCATGCCAATTAGTTACCAGTTAGAGAGTAAACTCACAACATTTACAATTCGAGTAACGTGACGTTTCGTCGGTAATTACAACCATCAGGTGACAGCCAAAATTGTGGCGCAATCCACCTCCTGTTTTGGTCTTAAATAGAGGGGGTGAATTTCATAAATATGACTCTCCAACTGTGTTGTTGAAATGTTATTAATCAAGTCAGTGGCGTGGGTGGCATTGGGTGGGGGGGGGCATGCTCAAGGAATGGAATGGGGCCTCCTGTTCAACCCCCAGCACCTGGGACCCTCTCACACCCCGTGGGCCCTGCTGCAGTTGCAAGGTACTGGTCAACGTTTCTCTTAAACGCTACCGTGAACAATGTTGGGTAGCAGCCGATAGTCATCTTTTGCAGGGATAACAACAATTACACGGCGTTTAGGCCCACTTTGTCGAAACCGTCCGTAGCCGCGATGCGTTAGAAAACGCGGAAATTCATCTGTTTCCATACTTTCATTGCATATGTTTGGGATCATGGCTCACATGTTGTGGCGTTGTTTTTTTTTCTACTGGGAGTCAAGGTCTGGAATGCAGTGAACCGATTCATCCCCGCAAGCAGCAGCAGTGTTCTCATTCATTTATTACCGTTACTCAGACACTTACCGGAGCTTCACGATTGGGAAAACATGTGGAAAAATACTTTGCTCAAATTGTTTTTTTTGCCCATAACCGAATTTGGCCTCATAAACTATTCGGTCAGCTCGAAGTGGTTCAAAGAGCTCTGGAAACTCCAGATGCAGCACGATGGGACAAAATATCCTCACACGCACTTATGACACCAATACGCTGGCAATATTTATCGACGCTGTAATGATTGACTATTGTCGCTGGTTTTGTATCCTTGGTGTCAGTTTACTGTCACTCTTTTCTATTTACAGATCGTTGTTAGGCATCCAGTCAGAGTTGTACATATTTTTAAACTTCTTTCGCAATGTATGTCGCCACACGAGCTAATCGGAGGTGCGATTCATTGATTGGTTTCATACTTTAAAGATATTGTTTTTATCCCCTCACATTTAACTTTGATTCTTGCAACTATTTTAATTTAAAAAAATACTCACTAGAAATGAACGCGCGTGGCAAGCGCTCAGTTAAACGGTGTGTTTGTCGTGCGAGAGGAAATTGAAAGTGAACCGAGGGACAAGAAAGCTTAGCAAGGGGCTTTGCGCGGCACAAAGTTCACCTCCCAAAGTTCACCGCCCCACAGCCCCTCCTTCATATTCCCTCCAACACGGCCCCTCCCCTCGGTCCCTATAGCCCCCGCGTTTAGCGCAGAACAGACACCACGAGTGCAATGATTTTACTGCGTGTCTGTCTGTCTCTGTGCGTGGCAGAGTGGGGAGCGGTAGTGTAGAGGTTAGCGCTACGCTACGCTATGAACCCGGTGACCCGAGTTCGATTCCCGCTCGTGGCCAACACCAGTGGTGATTATCTGAACCAGTCTTGGGCTTCCCCTAGGAAGACTCAGCCTCAAATGAGTACCTGGTACAGTGTGTTAAAACACTGGCATTGGGGAGACAAAGGCGGCCTGGCGTGGTGTTAGTCACCCACACCCTCGTGTACCATGTCGGCCTTCATAGGTGCTTGCTAACAACACTTGCCCTAACAGTCTGTTAAGGCTATACGGGGGATCTTTTCTCTTTGTGGAGAAGAGAAAATAGCATTATAAGAATTAGTTTCCTAAACCATCACCCAGTGGAAACTGCTGAACTCATGCCATTCGCTTTACTGGCACACGTAAGTATGTACAGATGCTGTTCAGAGAACCAGATTGAGGAGGACAGGACACCATACATGATTACGTAACATGTACGATTATGTAACATGATTACGTAACATACATGTGAGGAAGAATGATAAAGCCTTCATGCTGACATACCAACAAGGCTGGCATGTCTACACGCTGACACATGTTGATATACTGCGCTGACATGTCAACATGTTTACATACTTGATTACAAGTCAATGTATCATACCAAAATGCTTTCATACATGATCACATGTTAATGTGATGCCTCACCAACATGCCTCCATACATGGAAACATGTACTCATTTGAGGTTGAGCTCAAGACCACAGTCACTCTACCCAGGAGTGGTCGTCCTACCAAAATCTCTTCAAAAACAAACTGTAAAATCATCAAGGAAGTCGCAAAAAATCCCAGAGAAATCCAAGTACCTGCAGGCCACTCTGGCCTTGGCTCGTGTGAGTGTTCATGATGCATCCATCAGAAAAAGACTGAAGAAGGGTCTTCATGTAAGAATACGAAGGAGGAAACCACTGCTCTCCAAAAATAACATTGCTGCTCGTCTGATGTTCGCCAAAGAGCACATAGATTGACCGTGAGCTGAAGCTGAACCAAAAGTGGGTCTTGCAGCAAGACAATGATCCTAAACATACAAGAAGCTCTGCAAAAGAATGGCTGCAGAAGAAGAAATTCTGCGTTTTACAATGGGCCAGGTCAAAGTCCGGACCTAAACCCCATCGAAATGTTGTGGCAGGACCTGAAGCGAGCTGTCCATGCAAGGCAACCCTCAAATGTCACCGAGTTAAAGGAATTCTGTAAGCAGGAATGGGCCAACATTCCTCGAATCCGATGTGAGAGAAGACACTGACCAACGGTTACAGGTAAAGCTTAGTGGCAGTCATTGCTGCTCAACGGGGTGTCACCAGTTACTGAATCTAAAGGTTCACATACTTTTTTTCATAGGCGGTTATTGAATGTAGAATAATTTGAAGATAAATAAATGTTGAAAGAGTATCTTGTTTCTGTGTTATTTAATCAGAGCGAGGTGGCTCTCTGTGCGCGGCTCCAGTGGGGCCCCCAAACGAGGCCGCGCGGACAGAGCAGCGCGTCGGCTAAACGCAGAGGGGCAGCGGGAAACTCGTCGTTGATGCCGCCAGATTTAAACCAGGGCGAGAGGAGAGCACGTGGCTGGAGACGACCGTGCGAGGACATGAACGTGGTCGGGTTTCATGCACAATCGATGACCACATTTCGCGCAGCGTCCCACGGTTGACTCGCGCAACGCATCCTCGAAGTTCCGATTACGAGCTGCTTCGTCGCTGTACTTAGTCGTGATGTTATTGACTTTAGTCGTTTTGTGACCCAGGTCACTCTAGCAAATGAGACCATCTTTGCCTAAAACTTGAAACGTGATGCTCGATTTCTCTCGACATCGTTCCTTCACGGATCACCCACTGTGAGTTGCCCTCCCGGACGCGATGCCAGCAGCGCGATGTGGTGTCGTTTTAACCCTTCTTGCCCCTGATCACTGAACCACACTCGTGCATTTCACAACTGTACTGGATTTAAAAATAATAAAAATAAAAATTTTGCAACTATTACACTACTCTTATATACGTGATGTTATGTCGTAATCGGTGCTTAGTGTTGTTTGTTGCAAAGTGGATGTTACAGTGTTTGTTACATTTAGATGGTGAACTTGGCATGCCTGAACCATCCTCCACTAAGTGAAGGGTGCCTCTGTGTTGTGTGCACTGTGAAACCGTTTCATAGTGTCACAGTGATTCACACAAACAGTGTGAATCTCTGCGACAGTCTGTTTGTGTGCACTGTGACATTGTGAACCACAGTGGCAGTGTGACAATATGCATCAATGTGATAGTGTGACAGTGTGAATCACTCACAGATGATTGTGTGTCCATCCTCAGCCACACACAGCCTAATGGGAAGGCCTTTGTCGTCATAAACCACATTTCCGTCTTTTGTAAACAGGAGGTTTTGTTCCGTGTCAATCAGCTAATGCGTACATGTGAAGACACACATACACACACACACGCAGAGACTGTGTTAATACTATATATACAGGTCAAATGTCAACTCTTTGTAACAAAGACTGTATGGGAAAGTATGTTTTAATAGATATTTCAATTGACTTAACTTTTAGCAACCAAAAACATGCTAATCGCTTAATATATTTACATCTAACTCATACTGACTTCGACTGAAAACCAAGAAAAGCTTAAAAGAGCTATAAAATCACACAACACTAACTGGCTGCGGCCCAAACATCCAAAAGCTGCAACATTACCTGCTAATTACTCTATTGGGGTTACACACAGCAGCAGCAGCGGCAGCAACATCCTGTGGAAGAAAAAACTTGGCAGGAACCTCCTTAAAAAGACTTGAGCCTGATTAAGGCTTTACTGGGTAAATAGGCGCAAGTAATAAATAATAAGACAGTATCCATCCCAGGTACTCTCACATGATTCACACACAAGCTGGTGATATTTTCTCCACGCGCAGTGGTGCACGGAGCCTCGCTCGATGCTTTAATGGAAAGTTGGCGGCATGGGAAAACCCTTACAGCAGAAAGCAAAACCAGATGTGGAGGGAATGCAGAGTGAAACTAAGAGGCAGGGAGCCAAGGGCTCGGGCCAAGGAACTCGTGTGTGCCTTTTTAATTGCACGCAGAATGCCATGGCACACATCTCAGGCTCCTGGCACAAAGGTTTAAAAGCAGGAGCCCCCCCAAACCTTCTTAAAACACATCGACGTCGCATTTTCTCAAGGAGCATATTCGAGGTTGAAAGTCGAACAGACTAAACTTCCCGCTCGACGACAGATTTAAAGTGACGGCATACCCACAGGTGACCCGTCGAGCCGTCGGGCTGCGCGGGATTTGGACCGATGGTGGGAGCGGGAAATTCCATGAGCGGCGGTGGCCCAGGGTTGGCCCCGTGCGCCTCCGTGCGCCGTTGCGTTGGCGTCACTTTCTCATTCCTGCGACGCTGCTGGAGCCTTTCGCCGCGTCCGGGCAGCGCCTTTTTGTGAGTCCACTCCGAGGGACGCAGCCCACGTCTCTCGGTCTGCTGGTTTGCCGAGCTCATGGAATGGTCCTCTGAAATATATGCAGATCATATTACGTGCTCAGGGTGAGGGCTCATTTCCAACGAAATCGTAATCGTGACGGTTGAAGGCTCTAGAAGGGTCACGCTATATAAAGTAAATATATACACACGTAAATTCAAGGTATGATTAAGTATGACGTATTTATTTCATTAGTTGTTTTGTAATCGAGATGTACAATTTATATATAGATTAGAAAACAGTTTTTCCAACCTTTACATATTTACACGAACAATGAGCTATAGTTACTATAACAATGAACACTTGTGACGATAAACATTTACAATATATAACCACAATATTACTGTTTAACACGTAGACGTTCGCGACCAATATCATCCATAACAGAGGTTTTTGGGTTAGATCGCGTAAATATATAAATGTGTCGTTAAAACCCACCACCACCCGACACAGCCAACTAGTAAGGGTTGTCACGTAAACAGAACATTCCAATTCGTCACTAGTACAGCACACCGGTGTGTTGGAGAGCCAAGCCACATTTACAAACTGAGTACGACGTTTCGCCAGTCATTACAAATAGCTTCATCAGGCGACAGCCAGATTTGTGGAGAAGTCTTACTTTTTCGTTCCTTATATAGAGGCGTAGATGCCTACAAATGGCAGCATGCTTCAATAAGGATTACCGTTGGTAGGGCTATTATAATAATCACAATAGACTGGAAGGACAAGTTCAGAAGGGCTCGCATAATGCACATGCATAATGCACATGCCTAATGTAAGTTGACTCACTAATCCCCCCCCCCCCATATTGTGTAAGAGCGCAGAAGGGTGGTCAACACATCTACGCCTCTATATAAGTGTAATAACGGACTTCCCCACGCACTGCTTGGTCTCCGTCACTCTTTATTCGGGTTGACACCCACACCCCGCTGGTCCCGACAGCGGACCAGCTGCTCCTCGCGCGCGCCCCGCATGCGCGCTCTCGTCAGTCCTTCCGCACCCCCGCTCCGCACACCGCTGGCCGACGGTGTGCCGAAGCTCCTGCAGCCACGTGGCTGATGGTGCGGATTCCCTCCCGCCACCCAACGTGGTCCAGCTTCGTGACTCTACCAACTGACCTGGAGCCCTTCCGGGCTCCCAGCTATATCCCCTTCACCACGTGATCCTGTCTCCTCCCTCTCACCACGCCCTTCCGAACCTTCCAGATCCGGCCTCCCCATAGCGCCCTGCTGGCTCCGCCCCTAGGTTCCGCCCCCACTCACCTCGCTTCCGATTGGACCCGAGGTGAGCAGCGGACCTTCACATACGCCCCCATACTGGCTCCGCCCCCCAATACCCCGGGCCGTATGATTGGCCCAGAGCCCAGCAGCGAACCCCGCTTATGCTCACATTACATAAGGAACGAAACAGTAAGACTTCTCCACAAATCTGTCTGTCGCCTGATGAAGCTAGTTGTAATGACTGGCGAAACGTCGTACTCAGATTGTAAATGTTGTGGCTTGGCTCTCCAACACACCGGTGTGCTGTACTAGTGACGAATTGGCATATTCTGTTTACGTGACAACCCTTACTAGTTGGCTGTGTCAGGTGGTGGCGGGTTTTAACGACACAATTATATAATCTTGATTTGAAGCTTTCGTGACTGCAGGAATCAATACTCTTTGGTTCTTTCGGTAAAGTCACGTAGGTAGTAAAAATAATAGATCACGACGTTTCGATCGGCACGCAAGCAATCGTCTTCAGGTGGGAGAGGACTTATTTATTTATATACATTAATATATATTTACGCGATCTAACCCAAAAACCTATATTATGCACAATATTACTGTAACAGTAAATCACCACCAGCACCAGCAGTGCCGCCGCGGAACGCGCCGTGACACGTGGCCAACGATGGATGCCGCGCGGCCGGCAGTCGCCGGGCAGCTTAGGTCAGCACTCGCAGGGCTCGACCGATCTCGACCGAGTTCAATTGAACCAAGAAAACAAATGCAATGCTAACACTATCGTTTTATAGTAACTCTCGTTACTTTATAAAACGTAAACTTCACAAGATTTACGTTCGCTTCAAAACCAGGAATAGCAACTATTCATTTAAATTCAATAATAGTTTATTCTTTTTTTGGCTTCACAACTACACGTGTGCTCTCGACTGATATTATTTTCCTATATTCGCTTGTTACTTAACAACGGCTCGCAACAATTTACGATATATTTCCTTACTTGTGCCTTGCATATGTAGTGACTGTGAATGTCACTGTGTGGTGCCGGGCTTACGAAGCCACGGTGGATAATGTGTTGGCATTATGTGTAGCCCACTTACCAGCCCTAGCGGGGCTTGGGTGAGCGCTGGTCAGCACGGAGGCACCGCGTACAATGTGCGGTGTGGGCTCCCGGTGAGGAAGCGAGAAGGAGTGTCAGCCAGCCAGGGTTACGTTGGGGCATGATACGCTGGTTGACCTGCCGACACGTGGCCGGATGATATTGGAGGGGGGCCACCGGTGGACAGGGGCCGCTGGGCGGTCACGTGGTATAAAAGAGCTCTCGGGAGCATTCAGGAAAGAGCTCGAGAGATCTAGAAGGTGGGCGGGGCGAGGGGCGGAGTCAGCCCCAGCCCAGGCCGAAAAACGGGGACCCCGTGAGGGGCTCGGGGTTCTTCAGGTTGCTGGTGAAGAAGATCCACGTCGGGTTAAAGAAGCCTCTAACCACGCGGTCCGGGACCCAGCTTGTGGTCCAGGCTGGGATAGTGAACCGTGTCTAGTTCTGCCGTAGCGTGGCTAGATGTACATTCAACACCCAAGTGTAGGTTGTGTTATGTTATGTTGAGTTGGTGAAATAAATAGTGTTGCTCCCAAGACAACATATGCGACTCAGTTGGACTCACTACACATATTCCCCAGGTCTCTGGTAACAGATAAAGGGACTCTCAACCTGCACAATCGCATTAATACAGCAGTTATGATTTCTAGTCGTCACGTCCGTGTTCTCTTACCCTCGAGATGTGCTCGTGCGTACGTGCGTGTCATCACAGGCGTACACCACGGCCCGTCCTTCTCTCCTTCGGAAACACGTGCCGATATCTCGTAGTGCGTCCCTGGTGTCACATGGGTGATGATCACGCGCGGCGCCATCGCCGTTTGGTAGTACCATGGTGCAGCAGGCGTCATTTGCCGGTAGCGAACGGTGTAGAAGCTGTGAGAGTGGAAGAGGAAGGCAAACTTAACCGTCACAAAAATGTAATGTTGAGGTAATCATTCAACACACGTACAACAACACATTTGGTGGAACAACAAAAAAGATGTCAGCTATGATGCAGCCTTCACAATGAATGTGCCCTATTCCTCATATCCCTAAACCAGTGGTGAAAGCGTTTGGTTGTGAGGCGTAAACGTGCACCGGTGGAGACAAATAAACATTTCTCTCGTGAGGCGCTCACCCCGACACGGGCAGTGCCAAACTGTAATTGATCAGATAATTATTACATTTCTAACGTAAATACTTTTACCTAACGCTGTGAAAATTCCCAGCACAAACCGAATTGAGTTATCCTATTACAGTAAACCCTCGCTCTGCGCGCGTTCTGGATTCGCAAGTTTCACATATTCGCGAGCTACTAAATGTGTATTCATTCCCGATGCGCAATGCACCAGACGCCAGCATTCACGAGCGTGCGTAGTGCCAAACCACCCACACCGGGGAGGTGCGCGCAGAATGTGGTTACATTTGAAGCTGTCTGCGAAGATCAGGCACGTCCCCTCGGCTGCGCAATGTGCTCTCAGTCTCGCAGTAATCCCGCTTTGAACTGGCTATTGTGCATTTTTTACTTTATACAAACTTACAGTCGTCTCGTTTATACATTTTGGTATAAATTAGTAGTCGACTGTGAGGTCCATTAAAAAAACGCTAATCCAACCGGGGAAAGTGCTGCGGCTCGCGCTCCCCAGAGTGCTAAAATGATAACTGTGCGTTGCTATCAAACAACAGCATGTACTGATGAGTCATCCTTCTGAATTCATCACCATCACCACCACCACCTCCATCGTTGTCAAATCATCATCATCAAAGGCCAAAGCCGGTAACATCACCGCCACTCAACATCACTTCAGCAACTGCTGCACAGACAACACCTAGCCTCAAAGGTTTAGTGTCCTCTATAACAGAGGTTTTTGGGTTAAACATTTACCATTTCCCCCCATGTTCACTCATACCAGGAACGTAACCCGGTTCTTTTCCAATTGGAGCAACGTTTCTGCATTCGCGAGCGCTTTCAAGAACGTAACCCTTGCGGATAGAGAGAGAGTTTACTGTACTCATTCGAATGGTTTCTCAGGAAACCAAAAAAGGGTACAGCTGCAAAAAGGGGCTGGGGGCTGAAGATATGATAAATGTCCAGGGCTAAGGAAAGGGCGAAACACCCAGGTTGATCCATGAGCAGTATCTCTGCCAAGAGGAGATGAAGGTTTCTGCCTGTAAGTAATATCACTGCAGAAAACTGTTATGTGAGGATGGAAATAGGAACATTCCTTAACTGTTACAATTTTAAATTAAACACGTTAATTTGAATTGAGTATTTTAAAAAAATGTCCCCTTCACGCTAGCCTTATACACTTTGGAATATTAACAGATAATTAACAACTCACGAGACAATTTCAACCGAGAAGATGGGTATAAGCTGAGAAATCATTGGAAGGACGTTATTAACCAAGCAAAGTCGTAACTTGCTGTGGTGCTTCCATTCTTCCCTGCCGTTTGGCTGTTATTTCCGACTCTCTGAGTTGCATTGCCCCGTTAGGTACCTTTGCATTCACGAGCTGGGGTCTCACTAACATGGCCACCTCTGTTTTCTTAGCCTGGATGTATCGATGGTTCTGGCTGTGTGATGGACTGTGTGTCTCACTGGCGCGACCACCGTTGCGGTGGTTCTCTTGCGTGGACGCATTTGCCTCACAGCGCAGTTGGCAGCGCCGCAGCTTGTGTTACACATAGAAATGACATTAACTTACCAATCCTCCTAATCTCCCTGCCTAATCTCTCCCATCAACATAGTGCTAATCTCCCATTAATACTGCTGTTGTGCGCATATGCGGGGATGATACTCGTATGCAGCGACGGAAGCTCATTTCATGCTAATCTCTCTTTCCCTAATCTCCCTCATTAACACAGCTGACGTGCTTGCGTCCGGGGATGGAATTCTTTCCAGCTCAGACCCCGCTTGCGTTCCCATCGCCACATATATAACCTCTTGTTGTAACAGCTCTCTCGCTGGTTCAGCAGTTCCACGGCTGGATTATTTTTTCTGCCTGAGGACGACCGCTTGTGTTGCGATCGAAACTTCGTGATATATATTTTTTTTATTTGTATACCTACATGACTTTACCGAAAGAACTAAACAGTATGGATTCCTACAGTCATGAAAGCTTCAAATCAAGATTGAACTCACGATACTTGCGGCTTTTACGACCTTAAGATCTATGAGGAAGCTTAGAAGCTGTCAAGGATGGTATTCAACATTATTCTTACAACTGAACAACATGTGCAATGACTGAACACCCTTTGCAGAGTAATAATATTTGTTTAAATAAAAATTACATTTTTGACATCATAGCATCTGCTGAGGGGGAGGCTAAACAAATCGGGATGAAGATTTCCTTGGCCAAAGCCGGTAACGTCACCGCCACTCAACATCACTTCAGCAACTGCTGCACAGACAACACCTAGCCTCAAATGTTTAGTGTCCTCCATAAAAGAGGTTTTGGGTTAGATGGTTTAACAGGCTGACAGCCTGATGATGCTAGTTGTAATTACTGGTGAAACATCACACTCGAATTGTAAATGTTGTAGATTTACTCTCCAACACACCGGCTACATATATTGGATATCTGTATGTACAATATGTATGTTGAACTTCTTTCGCAATGTACGTAGCCAACCTGTGCGAATTGGACTACCTGTGAAAAAGGGCTCCATAGCTCATCGGATTTTTCCAGGATAAATCAATCAAAAGTATCCGATTTACAATGCTTTCTTGCCACATTCTAGTCCACACCTTCAAGTCGCACTATCTTGTCACTTAGCATCCCTGGCTTCCTCCGTATGCACCTGTGACCACACGAACATGACCGCTGCATGTATGACTGGCCGTGACTGTTGCCCGTTACCGCTTGCTCTTGTCCGCTCCCGCGGGCCCCGCCTCGTGCACGGGGTCTGACCATGTGACCACCACCAGGGTGGGCAGCACGCGCACCTTGAGGTCGCGGGGGGGCGCGAGCCCCGTAGCCTCTGCTGGCATGCGACATGTGACAACAACGCGATGTGACAATGCATCGTGACGATTGTGTGTGCGACACTCGTGGAGATACACAGTGCCACTTTAAAAACACAAATCAACACTTACCTATGAGATACAAATGACCACCAATTAACCAAACACGGTCTGTTCTATAACGCCGTGTGTTGTTTTCATAACGCGAATTGGAAATAAAGCGTTGAATGCATTAGGGAACACATTTTTTTTATAACGCGGATGCGAATTAGATATATCGTGATTGAGTGAACGGAACGACGTTGCGCGAGTAGGAATAAGCCGTTATACGGCTGCCTCAGCATAGCATCATCACACAAGGTTGGATGCTGCTGGATGCTTCTAGATGCAACCCACGCACCTCCGTTTTTGTTCAGCCTGCATACGCATCTCATGTGTTATCACGGACTGTTATTTACCCTATATCATGTATTATAATGCAATTTTTCCATTACACGGTGTTCTTCAGGAACGCAACTGCCGCATTACAGGAGAACAGACTGGATTATGGACCATATCGTAAACCACCGCAGTCTGCGCTTCTGCAATGCAGGAGGAATAGCAAAACTTTGCGAACTCTCTCCTGAAGCCCTCTCTTGTCGTGCTCAGCAAACCTCGACATTGCCATCTTGCTCCCGAACACATCGATTGCCGCCTGCCATTCGCAACCACAGAATACACACGAGCCTGCCTGAAGCAGCATTATTCTCTCCTTTCCTTCACCGATTGCGTTGGCTCGTCACTTGCAAGTGTTGTGCACGAAGACGAGATAAAAATTGGTTGTAGCAGCTTTCTACCTTGCTCGTCAACGTCCCGTTCCCCGCCATAGAAGCGAAGGAGCTGGCGAGCTCCGCTGGGCACGTGCAGCGTCACTCGCGGCGGCACACGGGCACCCGGCACGCGCATCTCTGGCAAAGCCCAAGAGGTGAGACGGGGAGGAGGGAGGCGATTTGAATTAAATTTGCTCTTGAGCAGCAACAGCAGCAGCACTGCCACACACAGATCGTCCTCCGGGAGGGACGGGCACTTTATAACAAAGAACAGAAACCTCACAAAACCATTTTGTCAATGAATCTGGGTGAAAATGCAATAACTCTAAAAGCTGTTTTTTTAGTTTTCTTTAAAAGTTCCTATTGTGCCAAATTTTGTATCATTATGTTGGCATGTTACCGCACGGTATATTTGACCATACAACACCTCCGATTAGCAGGGTTAGCTACGTACGGTGCGAAAGAAGTTCAACATACATACATATGTAGTGACATAGCGCTGACTGTTGTACAGCAGCTGCAACTGCAGGTGGACACTTAGCGCACACGCTGTTGAGCATATACAAGGGTGTGCCGGCAGGGTATAGGAACTGGGGCAAGGGTCACGGTAGACCTCGTGGGGAAGCCCCTGATGGGTCCGAGAAGGGAGGCACGGCTCGAGCGGAGCCAAGCCGCGCCGAGGGGAATATAATCAGCAGAGAGCGAGCGCTCCAGGCTGCCAGTTCTGGGAGTGGACTCGTCTCGTCGTCGCTGTCGTCACCGCCTTCGCCCGATCATTGCGCGGTCGGACAGTAGTTGGCTGTCTCGGTTGACGCCGTTGGTACAACACGGACAGGGTCTTGTCTGGGCCGGGTCGTGTGGCAGCGTGGTCATGAGAGAGGAAGGGCCGGAGTTGGTGGCGTGAACACAACAATAAAAGGGAAGGACAGTGCCTTCTGCGACTACCTCTTCTCTGATTGAGTATGTGCGCGATGCACGCCACCCACACACACACACAAACCTTGAGCAAAAGGAAGAAGAGACCTACGACACTACATTTGGTGTCAGAAGTGGGGTATTTAAAACCCACCTATCGTGTCGTCGGGATGAGGACAGCCAGATGGTCATCCCTCCGATAGCCCCGGGACCCGGGATCCCGGTTACAAAGCCCATGGGCTGCTGGGCAGCGGAGGAGCCGCCACGGATCGGCAGGACAGCTGCTAAGCAAAATCTGCGGGGTGAGCGGCTACTCATCCACGAAGGGAGAGCAGTTGGGAGTCGACGGCGGGAGTGGCTACGCGTCGACGGAGAGAGCGACTGTACGTTAACGGAGAGAGAGCAGCTGAGCGTCGACGGCAAGAGTGGCTACGCAAGACGGCGGGAGCGGCTGCGCATCAACGGCTAGAAAAGCTGACCGTTGACAGAGAGAGCGGCCGAGCGTCGACTGTGGGAGTGGCTACGCCAGGTGGCGGGAGCGGCTGCGCATCGCCGAAGAGAAAGGCTGCACATTGACGGAGAGAGAGCAGTTTCATGTCGACGGGGAGAGCGGGGGCTGTACGTCGACAGGTAGAGTGGCTGAGATTTTCCCGTGGTCACGCGCTGACCAAGCAGCATGGCGGAAGACCGCCATGTGGAGAGGGGCGCGGGGGACGGCACGGACAGCACGGAGGAGAGCGGGAAAAGCGGGAGCTTCCGTCGAAGCGAGAGCAAGTGGCTCCAGACGGGGGACCAAGCATGATGGGCACCATTTTGTCTCCGGAGGACCTCCCATGGCCAGCGGGCGCCATTTTGAGGCGAGCGCAGGAGCGCGCGAAGGAGGTGCGAAGAGTGACGGAGCTGCAAGAAGCTGCTCCTGATTTGGCTCGCACAAGATTCCTCCAGAGGGGGCAGATGGAGGACAAGACACCCTACATCTTCCAGACAGCGCTGCTGGCACTGGGACGAGAGGCAGACCCACTTTTGGATGAGGGGGTGCTCGACCTTCGAATGGCAGAGAGGCTGCGGGAGCTGGCAAGAAAACTGAGGGTTGCCCTGCCCTCTGCCATCGGCACTGAAATTTCATCCTCAATGGTGGCCAGGAAGATACAGGTCTTCGAGGAGAAAGAGCAGCAGGCAAGGTGGGAGGCCACGACATGAAGCCTGCAAAATATGGTGGTGGCCGTGGGGGGCCGGGGAACTCAAACAAAAACATCCCCACGGGAGGACCCACAGCAGGGGCAGCTCCCTCTGCCCTGGGGACCCACTCCCAAGTGCTTCATGTGTGGTCGGTCAGGCCACACTGCAGAGGAGTGTCGGGGGGACGAGTGATCACCTGCAAAGTCACCCGCGCTCGCTGGCCCACCGGCAGAGTCAACTCAAGCCCAGCCGGACCGGGTCTCTGAGACCTACCGAGACCGCCAAGTGCGAGGTCTTGGGGACTGGATCCAAGCAGGCGCTGCCGAGCGGTGAGGGGCCACGTCCTTTGCGCCGAGGACTCTGTCTCCATCATCTCTTGGCCCTCTGGGTTCCGGAGGAGCAGGACCTGCTGACGGGAATGACCGGCTCCATGGACCGGATCACGCGAGCTATGTCCCGGTATGAGGGGACTCTCCCTTGCACTGAGACAGGATCTGGGGTGTCGCCAATTCGCAGATGGGGGGCCTGTGGGAGAGTTGCCGATTCGCGGATGGGGGCGCTGAGCTGCAAAGTATGCCAATTCGCGAAATCGGGGGTGTCGCATTGGGGTGAGTATTGGTTTGTTATCGGGAGGCACCGGGGAGTAGTGAGATGTGTTGTTGATTGCGGGGGATGCCGCGGTTGTAATGGTATTGTGGGGAAGTTTTTTTTATTTTCTCGTTGATGTTCCTCGAGTTAAGGGAGTTGCCCTGCCTACCAACCGGTTGCTGCGGCTGTATTGACAGCCGGGATGGCTGTTTTGTTAACGAGGGGGGGGAGATGATGTCGTGACATTGCGCTGACTGTTGTACAGCAGCTGCAACTGCAGGTGGACACTTAGCGCACACGCCATTGAGCATATACACGGGTGTGCCAGCAGGGCGGAGGAACTGGGGCTAGGGTCACAGTAGACCTCATGGGGAAGCCCCTGGAACCCTCTGGTGGGTTCGAGAAGGGAGGCGCAGCTAGGGCAGAGCCAAGCCGCGAGAGCTCCAGGCTGCCGGGTCTGGGAGTGGACTCGTCTCGTCGTCGCTGTTGTCGTCACCGCCTTCGTCTCTGCCGCCTTCGCCCGATCATTGCGTGGACGGACTATAGTTGGCTGTCTCGGTCGACGCCGTCGGTGCAACGCGGACAGGGTCGTGTCTGGGCCAGGTCGTGCAGCAGCTTGGTCGTGAGAGAAGGGGGCCGGAGTTTGAGGCATGAGCAGAACAATAAAAGGGAAGGACGGTGCCTCCTGCGACTACCTGGTCTCTGACTGAGTGTGTGCGCAACGCACGCTACCCGCACACACACGCCTCGAGCAGAAGGAAGAAGAGAAGAAGAGACCTACGACACTACACTGGTCAGTAAGAGTTGAAGGTGGATAAGAGTTCAGAACAACAATGGGGTTTGCTCCACGGGATGTGGGATCACTACACACTGTAACAGGTGCTATAGGCTGCACAGTAACAGGTGCTAGAGGCTGCGCAGTAACAGGTGCTATAGGCTGCGCAGTAACAGGTGCTATAGGCTGCGCAATAACAGATGCTATAGGCTGCGCAATAACAGGTGCTATAGGCTGCACAGTAACAGGTGCTATAGGCTGCGCAGTAACAGGTGCTCGAGGCTGTGCAGTAACAGGTGCTATAGGCTCCTGGCATCGCAGTGAAATCCACTGCTGCTCTGCTCTCTGCTGCTCTGCTCTCTGCTCCCACATCTGTGATCTTCGCCTTCCATCAACCCGCAATGACCAGGGTGGTGAAGTATGGTCATGGAAGATAGCACACTGCACGTCTGCGTACACAAACTACAAGTACTGTACCTGTACAGTTCAACAAAAATACAACGATCACCTGTGTAGCCTTAACAGACTGTTGGGGCAAGTGCTGTTAGCGAGTAGCACTTATCAAGGCCAGAACAGCACACGAGGGGGTTTGTGACCAGCACCACGCCCAGCCGCCTTTGTCTTCACCAGTGGCGAAGTTTACACACCGCACCAGGTACCAATTTAAGCCTCAGTTGACCCGAGGGGATGCCCAGGTCCGGATCAGACAATCGCCAGTGGTATTGGAACAGCGCTCTAACCGCTCCGCCACCGCTCCCCACTCATCCGCACTCAGAGGCTCCTCCCAAGCCCCCCTCACGCCTCTCCCATATGCCCCCCACGCCTCTCCCAGGTGCCCCC
The DNA here is from genome assembly GCF_964198595.1 of Lampetra fluviatilis. Classification (NCBI taxonomy): domain Eukaryota; kingdom Metazoa; phylum Chordata; class Hyperoartia; order Petromyzontiformes; family Petromyzontidae; genus Lampetra; species Lampetra fluviatilis. The sequence goes on along the minus strand of NC_136306.1, from coordinate 384,715 downwards.
CACGCCTCTCCCAGGTGCCCCCCACGCCTCTCCCAGGTGCCCCCCACGCCTCTCCCAGGTGCCCCCCACGCCTTACCGAAGCGGCCAGCGCTCACAGCGGCGAGCAGCGCGGCGCAAGCGAGCAGCCCGCGGCGGCTCTCCATGACTGAACGCGGAGGAGCGGCGCCTCTCACCTCGCTCCACTCCTCACTACACTCCTCCCTTGTTCCACTCCTCCCTCGCTCCGTGTCCGCGCTCTCACCACTTGGGCGGGGGAGGGTAGCCCAGGGCTGTTCCCCGCCCCGCCCCGACGGAGGGGGTTTGCATCCCTGGTCGACTCCGGCGCCCGCAGCTCTGACGGTCGCCTGCATCCACTGCATGGACGAGGACTTCTGCGAAACGTCGCCACCTCTCTGCACGGTCGTGCTGCGATTGTAACGACCCAGACAGAATCCGCGCGGATTTCACCCTCCACGTCTGACACCCCCCCTACCCCCAAACTCAGACGCATTCCTTCACTAGGCTGCCACTCCGTTATTAACATTGACCCTTGTTCTTCAAGTATGTACGTAGAACTTATTTTGCACCGTGCGTAGCTGTGGGGGCTGACGCCCACCTCCTCTCCCCCAACCTCCTCCTCGGCCACTTCCAGCTGGGCCCCCGCCAATCGGGTGATCGGCCCCCCCGCACCAGTTTCAGTTTTTCAGTTTCATGTATTAGGTATAACCTTGTGAGCCATGCTGCTCTTGACTCGGATACAACCGCAACAAAACAAAAACATGAACAAGAAACATCTTAAAGTGACTACACGCAACAGAAAAAATCCTGGAAAAAACAGCAAAGTGTTCCAGAAAAAACACCGCATTTCAAAGCTGTGTGCAAAAATCCCAGTGGGATGCAAGTCAAACAATAACAACCATAAGACAATGTAGATTAAAGTTATCAGGCCAACTCTGTACTACAACAAATAAACATGGCCAGACCAAACCGTCCTCAAAATCACCATAATAAAGCCACAAAAACAATGTAACAGTGATCATAGGAACTGTGATTCAAATCCAACAATAAACGATATACATAACATGTACGACCAAACCCCGCAGCCATCGCTGGCTGCATGAGTCACTCCATACCAGCAGGAGCATCAGTAGCAGAATAAACAATTCTCAATACACCTTTAAAAATCAGCACACCACAATCAAAACTCAAGATCATACTTTGCAGCGGTCATCCGGAATGCTACATTTGATTTCAGGCCATTCTGAATAGCAGTGGCAGCTAGGTGTGTACAACTCCTCTAGAGCAGTTTTCAGTGAAGATCTCACAGGTAGTGATCCAAGTTGCAGTTTATTGCCGATAGCATTCCAGACCCTAGGGGCATCAATTGAAAAGGCCCTTCCTCCAGTATTTGTACGACAATAAGGAATGTGAAGCTGGTAAATGAGCGAAGACCTTAGGTTACATTTGGTCTTCGAAACAGTGAGGATATCCAGCAGGTAGTCTGCTGATTTTTTGTAAGTACATCGTGAATAAATAAGATCTGATGCACAAGCCCGTCGATCATTAAGAGAAATTAAGTTTGACCCAATGTAGAGATCGCAGTGGTGGGTCCTATATGGCCAGTTCAATGCAAATCTTAAGGCCGAGTGATAAATTGAGTCAAGCATCTTCAGTAAAGTACTGGGGGCTGATTTATACACGATGTCACAGTAATGAAGTAGAGGCAGTACGGTAGCTTTAATCAATTCCAAGCGGAACATAGTGCTTGTGGCGATACAGAAAACCTAATTTTTATTTTGTATTTTTACCAATATAATCAATGTGATCTTGAAAATTCAGTTTTGAATAAAAGATGACCCCAAGATGCTTATAGATCGTGACTTGCTCTATTTGATGATTACCGTATTTTCCCGCATATAACCCGCGAGGTATACCACTTTTTACAAACAATACAAGACCCTGCGGGGTATATGGAGGTGCGGGCTATCCCAAAAAATATTTTACACGTGTGACACGTCATCACTCGTTTAATTTTTTCATGGTAGGACTATCCACTATGCAACACTTACCTTTGACGAAAGCACTGCTGAATAAACGACTCGTATTACAATTGCACATGTTATCACGTTCTAAATTATTCAAATTGTTTGTACGATGAAACGACAATGTTTGAAGTGGGCGCACTTTGTTTACCGGCGACGGGAGAGCTGGGGGGAGAGAGGTGGGGGGTGGGGGCGAGGCAACGGCGTTACCGTAGTGCCGTTATTGTCTGCGCAGTGTGCAATCTCCCAGTGCTAAAACTGTACTTACTTATCTACCAGTTATGTGTTACTTATTTATTGGATATTTACTTTTGTTACTTATTTACTGTTTTAAGTTCACTCGTTTCCGGTTAGTTTGTTTTCTTTGTGCCCGTTATGATTTTAATGTTAACAATTGATAGTGGAATGTATTACAAATGTAAACTTCGTTTTAATATGATGGAATTAAGCTGCAGTAACGACGTTAAAGATGTGGATGCATGCGGGGTATATGGAGGTGCGGGCTATCTGAAATTTGTTTTACACAAAACGCTATTTGTGTGGGGTATATGTGTCTGCAGGTTAAATGCGTATGCGGGCTATATGCGGGAAAACATGGTATTTAAGGAATATAATTGGGGGAAAATTACTTCCTGCTTTAGTCCTGGTGGTATTCAGGACCAGTTTAAGAACAACTAGCTGATGTTGTAGTTTGTTGAAATCACCCTGGAGCTTAGCAATCACGTCATCCGGAGAGCGGCCGGCAGTGATCAGTATCGTGTCATCTGCAAACAGATTTATGAATGATCCAGGTCAGTGCCCAAGTCATTGACATAAAGAGAGAACAAGAGGGGGCCGAGGATGGAACCCTGTGGAATCCCTTTTGTTATCTTAACACTGTTTGACCTCCAACCATCTGTGAATACAGTTTGGGTGCAAGAAGAGAGGTACATTTTTAACCATTCTACTGCGTATTTGGAGAAACGGAGGCAACTTGGTTTACTAAGCAGGGTGTTGTGGTCCACTGTATCAAAGGCTTTGGACAAGTCAAGAAAAAAACGGGCGCAGTACTGCTTATTATCAAGGCTACTGTAAATGTGATTCAGAGAGTCTAATGCAGCAGATGTAGTGCTGTATTTTTTTCGGAACCCAGATTGTTTTCGATGTAATAGATTGTTGTCGGACAGGACACTGCTAATTTGGTAGTTAAATCATTTTTCAAAAAATTTCATCAACGGGGACACAATTGAGATAGGTCGGTAGTTATTTGGATCATCTTTAGGGCCCCCTTTGTGAAGTGGACGAACATAGGAATGTTTCCATTCTAGAGGTACTAATGCTTCTTTGATGGACAGGTTGAAAATATGGGCTATAGGTTTGTATATTAGATGACCAACAGTTAGCAGAGCAAAGACGGGAATACTATCTGCTCCGATAGAGGAGGACCCTTTGAGGTAGGACAGTTGTTTCAGAACATTACTTTCGTGGACAGGCTGGAAACTAAATTCGTTTAATGTTTGGACAGGGGTGTAGGAAATTGCATGAGCAGGGGTGACTCCCAATACATTATTAAAAAGGTCACCAGCTTCAGAAAAATGAAGGTTAAAATTGTCGACTATTTTTGGGGGCTCTGAAAAATAGTCCCCATTTTGGTTAAGCACTTTGGGCAGATTATCTGTGTTGGATGCCTTTTCGATACATTTGATTGTATCCCAGAAGATTCTGGCATTTCCATGTGATTCCAGGAGAGTGGAGGAAAAGTAAGCATTTTTTGCATGTCGTATTTTTTTGACGCATCTATTCCTTAAAAGCCTGTATTCTAGCCAGTTATTGACCAATTTACTTTTCTGATCACATGTCCAAGTCTTGTCCCTAGTTTTCATGAGCTTAGTAATAAAAGGATCAAACCGTGGTGGGTGGTTGCCTTTAGTTTTAAATATAACCAACGGAGCACGTTTGTTAAGAATTTGGAGAAATGTGTACCTGAAGGTCTCCCAAGCCGTAGTCAGGTTGGGGATATCACAGACCTTGTCAATATCCGAGTGAAGCACATCATTAGTAAATGCCTGAATGCTGAAGTGTCTCATGGAGTGCTTTTCAACCAATTTAAAGGGGACTTTGGGTCTGGCTGATGATCTCACCCCAAATATGGAGTGATCACTAAGGTTATTACCCAAAACACCAGTAAGTGGGAAATTGTGAGCGGCATTAGTCAATAGGACGTCAAGCAGAGATGATTGTCTCCGAGGGACACGGCTAAGTGACTGGCTCTCCACCACCCGGAGTTATCCCACACACTCCCCACGTACACCACCCATAATTTGGAGGTGGCTGCGTGCACGCGCGTGCCCATGCAGGTGCGTGCCCATGCAGGTGCACGTCGCCCACCACGGCGAGCGCTAAAAATAGCCGTATGAATATGCGTACACAATGACACCCTACAGCCAACGCGCCGCGTGAAGCACGCTGTGCAAACACGCACACGAGCGCGAGCACGCGTAAACTATGACGGCGGACGGGTTCTGACTCACCCCTCCCTCGCCCTATTAATAGCGCGGCGCTGCTGAACGGACGCGGGCGCAGTTAAGGAGTTACTACCCGCATGCCTCACACACACGCTCGAATTACACACCACGCCGACACTCTCCCCACACACACACAGAAATCACGCTGCGCTGGTGCTCTGTGATAAAGTTTATACTGGTAGGAACGAAGTGGACCAGCCACCAATAGATTATTTCGTCCGTCCGTCCGACCGTCCGTCCGTGTAGCAATATCGCTCCCTACTGCAAACACTTGGCATGACCCTACAAAAACCTTTAGACTCAGTGATGCTTTCCTGGCTAAACAAGTGTAACATTCCCTTATAATTCCCTCAGATAGCTTTTAATTAAAACATTTAAATTAATGAGGCTTTCCTGGCTAAACACGTGTAACATTCCCTTATAATTCTCTGAGATAGCTTTTAATTAAAACTTTGAAATTAAATAAAAAACTCACAGCACCCTAAAGCCTACAGCTAGGCCTAAAGCCTAGAACTAGGCCTGAAACTCTCCCTTCGTATCGTACCCCCGCGTGTGTGAAAGGGAGTTAATGTTTAACAATGGTACATTCCCTCATGTTTTAAATAGAAACATTTAAATTTAAAGCTTTTACATTAATAATAAAAACATTTAAATTAAAAATTAACTCACGGCGGCGTAAAGCCTACAGCTAGGCCTAAAGCCTCGAACTAGGCCTAAAACTCTCCCTTCGTATCGTACCCCCGCGTGTGTGAAAGGGAGTTAATGTTTAACAATATTACATTCCCTCATGTTTTTAAATAGAAACATTTAAATTTAAAGCTTTTAAATAAATAATTAAAACATTTTAATTACAAATTAACTCACAGCGCCCTAAAGCCTACAGCTAGGCCTAAAGCCTAGAACTAGGCCTCAATCTCTCCCTTCGTATCGTCCGATTAGGTGTAGCAACATCGCCCCCTACTGCAAACACTTGGCAGGACCCTACAAAAACCTTTTGACTCAGTGGGGCTTTCCTGGCTAAACAAGTGTAATAATACATTGTTTATATTCTTTGGTTATTCGTTCCTACCAGCCCACCCCGCAGGGTCCCGTTTAATGTCGTCTATAGCAAGCCCTGTGCGACCCGGAATACTCAACGAGCAGCGCCTAGCCTATCCCTATTCAATCCCTGAGTGTACCCTCCCTCGACTTCTCACCTCGCAGATGCACTCACGGTGTCGCACGGATGCGGTGGGAGTCGGAGGCACGAGGGTACAAGAGGTCTCTGCCTGGGGTCGAGTCGTAGCAGCGCTCGCCAGCGTCCCTCAGACGCTGCGAGCGGCTGGGAGTTGGACCGGGCGGCTGAACGGCTGGAGAACCGCTCAACGTTTATTCCGCTCCCTCCTTTAATGCCCTCGGAATCCAAAGATCCAGGGTCACTGCACGACCGATCGGGTGCCTACCTTTCGATTTTAAACTGATGCCCTGCCCTTACCTGGAGTGGTCCCTCCAGAGCACCTTTACCCATTGTTTACGCACCCGTCCTCCCCACCCCAGCCACAACCGGTTTGGTCGGGGTGGCCGTCCCGCAGAATACACAGCTGCAGTCGGTCCAGGAATTTCCCTCCCACCTCCTCTTATGCGCTGCTCGCTGAGTGCTTGCCCTCAAGGCCCTATCTCCCTGCGCTGTGAGTGTCCCATTGCGGTTAGCCTGGTGAGCTTCGTCACGCCCATACAATTTTAAGCCAATTTACGGGGCCGCAATGCAATTTGGTCTGGGGGGGGGTCAGCCAATCTCCTGGCACTGGGAAACCATAAGACATCCCCGCTAGTGCCCCCTCGGGTAAAAATCCATGGTACCAGGTGACCCCCCCCCCCACGAGACCTACATGGGTGCGTGTGTTTAGTGGGGGTGTGCGTGCGTTCGTGTGGAGGGGTGCGAGGGGATGGCAGCGCCGGCGGAGTTGCTCCGTTGCAGTCGCACCACATAGCCAAACCGTGCTAATCGGCGGTGTGGGGGAAGGACTAACTAAACAGAAAAAGCAGTTCTAAAGAATTGAGTTTTCAATTCAGATTTTTAAAAATGCACAGCTCCAGTGTCTTCCCTAATATCGGAAGAGCGTTCCAGATGGCCGCAGAAGCACATCCGAAAGCGCGCGATGCAGTGACGGACCGTCTTTGTTCAAGGGCTAACCATAAGCTGCTGCAAGGATGACCGGAGTTCGCGTGATGGTTCATGCTCTTTGACGAGCTCAGCAAGGTGGCGTCGTTCATTTGTGGCATGTCTCTAGCAACGCGTCCTGCCGCGGCCAGACTACTTTTCTGAACAATTTGAACATCACCCGTCAGCAGCCGCTGCGTGCGTGCGATCTAGACTCCGTGCTCCCCTATCTGGCTAATTTCAAGCACGCATCTATCTGCGCGTGATTATCTGCACAATCAAGTTTTTGTAATGTGGTTTTCATTAATTGCCGTGTCCTATACATTGTCATAGAACAGTGGTTCATAACCTGGGGTGCACTCACCCTTGGGGGTACGAGATGCCCTTTATGGGGGTATGCAACATGACCAGATATCTTTAGAAGATAAATCATCGAAACACAAATTAAGCACGGGGACGCAAGTACAACTTACTTTGTTTCATCAAACCCTGCTTTTCTTATTAACATACAGTTTTGTAACGATTGAGAACCAAAGGGGTGCAAGACTGCAGTGATAGTTAAGGAAACCCCCGTTATAGAAGTGAACACGTCGATTCAACGCTTTAAGCACATTGGTGGCACTTGTTTGACCCGGGCAGTCCGCTGTTTGGCATGTGTATTGCGGAGGCAGGAATTGATGCGATGCTCCAACCAAGGGAACACGTTCGGTCATCGCATCTCAACGACGCTGCCGCCACCAATAACTACGATACTGTGGGGAAAACGACATTGTGCAAAACAAAGGTGCGGTTGCAAATGTTTGTAACATATGCACATCAGGTATTTATCCATGTGGAGTGACATAAATGGTGTCACTACTGTGTAGCGACAGTACCAAATGAAGAGTGGTACTGTATGCGTGGTGCTGCTCTATGGCACCAGTGTGAGCATGGCACGGAATGGCTCACGAGAGGGCACGGTCCGGGTGTCACCGAGGTCGGGTAAAGACATGATATCCTGTGAAAACCCGCGAGCACGTGACCGGACGAGGGGGCACGGGAACCCCCAGGAGGGGGTGAGCGGGCAACGTGATGTGGACCCAGACCCTCCGCGAAGGATCGAGAAGGGGGCGTGACCAGGGGCGGAGCCCAGTCACGCCACAGGAGATACAAGCCGAGTCCCGAGAGGGAGCGTGGCTGTTCAACACGGGAAAGAAGTCACCTTCTTCGATCCTCGCTCTTCGGTCGCCGCACACAACGACCCGACGATGTGTTGGCTGTTCTGGTGGATCAACTCTTGGAATGAAGCCGCCATCTACGATCCTCGGTCTCCGGTCTTCGCTCGTGGACCAGGCAGCCTGTTAGCTGTCCTGGTCGGACTATTTAGCTATCCCCTCGAGTGTTCGTTAAGAGCAGTGGTCATCACCCTATGCCGTTATCTTGTTAATGTGAAGAGTTACCTGTTGTGTTGGTTAATAAAACGTGTTGCCTCCAAGTTCAAGTGTGCGCCTCAATTGAACCCACTACATATGTAAGAAAAAAAGATTACACTTTTAAGTGAATACATATTTTCTAGTGTTGTATATTTATTTCCCACCACAAAAGCATGCAAACGTTTTATTTTGGAAATTATAACCAAAATTATACCCATATGCTACAGTATAAAAACACGCTGTTGGACAGCAACAAGTCAATCTTTCACCAACATAAAAAAACGCTTGATATGAATGTGAGAAGAATGTGGGAACTTACTCTTGTTTGAGGTCGAATTTCCTCGATGCTGTGAGAAGCGCCTAAAAGTGTAGTTTATCTCTTGGATACCTCTATGCATTGCACACTAGATCGGACAAAGCAAAGCGTGCTAACTCCTGTATCTAAATCATTTACAAATTATAATTTTAACATCAACAGCATCACACATCTGAAGGTTACAATGTTACATTTGAAAATGACTGAACAACTTGGTCAAACAGACATACGTCTGTAAAACGTTTTGCTATTGCAGTGAATGCCACCGATATGAAATGAAAGAATGGCTTGGGGGGAGGGGGCAAATATGGAAATGGTCAAGTGGCTTGGAGGGGCGTCTGGGTGAAAGACAAATTGTGGACGAACAGCCAAGCACAGGTATCTCTCAGATTAACCAACGTTCCCTTCATGACATTTTGCGTGAATGCAGACAAATTACGGACACTTTTCTATCCATGAAATGTCCACGTTAACGCAATTTCACTCCGGCCACGCGCCATGAGATCGTAAAACGAGAAGCACCCCGGGGAGGCTGCTTTGCCATCCATCCCTGACAGCGCCACGGTGTCCCTGCAGTATAACAATGCCTCCCCATCGCCTTGCCAGTTATTCCAACATTACACATCTTTTGGCAAGTTCCCTGAAAAGCTTTTTGTTTAAAATAATTCAGTTTTAATAATCACGTTTATTATATGTATTGTGAAAAGTGATAAAAGAGTATATTTTTAGGTTAGAAGTAGAGTGGAATGACTGTCAAGCACAAACATGCAAATACAGGCGTCTCTCACGTAACGTGCAACATGCGTTCCTGAAAAACAGCGCGCAAGTCGAATCGCGCTGTACGAAGCTGATATTCCCATAGACATACATGTTATAAGCGGGGGCGCGTTACCGAAGGAAACTGAAGTATAATTTAATTTAATTATTTTAGCCCTGGATTTACAAAAGAAACCATGTATAAATGTAATACTTAATATTACAAAGATTACTTAACAAGGAGTTTAATAACAAGATAACTAGGATGGAAAAGATTACTATTTTGAATCTTTATAATTGAAAAAAGAATTATTGAAAAAAAAAATTTACAATATTTTTTGTTTCTTGAGCGCGTAAACTGTGCAATGCATAGCGTAAGTGTGAAGTGTCCCTTAAAAGACGAATCGCATAACTGCGAATTTTCGCTATGGGGGGGGGGGGGTTGCATTACGCAAGGAATGCCTGTACAATAATGCCAAAAACTATAAATACATGAATGCCTCTGTGCAATTTGGATACATTAGCTGGTGTCGTGCAGATTTGACATTTTACATTGATATGATTTAATTATTTTGTTAAATAACTATACCGCTCCGCTTTATGCAAAGGACTTGGAATATATCTTAGCAATAACTCTAAAGTACACCTACATGACATTAGTGTTATAATAGTTTCATTTAGGGCAATGTTACGCGACTTGTGAATAGCAAAGTGATTACGGAGGCTAACACTGCGTAGCTGCTCAATTGTGTGTGCCGATGCTCATCGCGATGGCAGTATTAACCCCTCTGCCTGGAACGAATCATTGGTCCGAGAGAACCTGCCCGTGCTGATTTGATGACCACGGGCTCGTTAAGCTAAAAGGCAGTGTCCCAGGTGCAATGAGACGGTCTTTGGGAACAGACCCACTATTCCTTCACAACGTAAAATACAGTTACTTATATTACGCTGCTTACAATAATGACCAGCAGCGAATCACAAAAAGCCATCCATAAGAGGTTTTTGGGTTAGATCGCGTAAATATACAAAATGTGTCGTTAAAACCTGCCACCACCCGACACAGCCAACTAGTAAGGGTTGTCACGTAAACAGAACATGTCAATTCGTCACTAGTACAGCACACCAGTGGGTTGGAGAGCCAAGCCAGAACATGTAAAAACCGAGTACGACGTTTCGCTAGTAATTACAACTAGTTTCATCAGGCGACAACCAGATCTAGCTAGATCTAAACGTGCTCACGAATATTTACACGCAGTGCGAGAAGCGTGAAAGTCCTGCATAGCTTGGAGCTAACTTTCAAAAACCCTTGCTCAAGCAGGGTTTTTAAAAGTGCATGGCAGTGTCGTGAAGGGACAACGCAGGGCAGTGGTGAGATTACAAGGAACCATCGTCAAAAAAATATACAAATAATCTTCTGATGGAAGCCAACAAAATATCTACACAGAATTACAGCTCACAACCAAAAATGTACAAGGTACAGTGCACCGATAACAAGGAACGGCATCCTTCTGTCACTTTCACCACCGTCATCATCTTCTCATATCTGTGCTGATGATCGTAACGTGTAGATTAGGTTCAAGGTTTAGATGCCTGCGGGAGAGAGGAACAACATTTTACGTTGATAATTATTATGTGTCTTTACCAAGGAAAGCCTCACTGGCTCTCAAAACTCTTTTCAGGAGGGTCCTGCTAAGTTTTTTGCAGCTGCTGTGTGCAATCCGAATTGAGTTAACTGTTTTTCAGCATTGGGATGGTTGGCTAATGCCAGTTACAACACTGTTATTTTAGCTTTGTGGAAAAAACTAGAGAACCCATGCAGAACAGGGGGAGAGAACAAGGGTTTTCTCCAGGTTCTCTGGAGGAAAAACTATCATTCCTTTACAGTTATCACACAAGTGAGCATGTATGCCACCTGCCACTGTGGTGAGGATTTGGAATAATAATACTAATTTCGGAGACAGTTCATGTTATTTGAGCATACAGTTAATATTATGGGATATGTGCAAAGCCAATTCAACACAATGTTGATCCCGTGACTTATCTGGATGTGTCTACCGTGGTTACACGTTAACCAGAGTGCAGTCTTGTGGCGCTTGAGCTCGCTAGCTCGCTCGCTCGCTCGCGTGGATGTGCGGGCCAAGTGCCCGCGTGGGGTTTAGTTGCAATGTCGTACCTTGCTGGAAGGAGATTTCTTACGCGACATGGATCGGCGAAGGCGACGGATGATCGGCCAGGAACGCTGGACACAAATGGATACACGCTCATTCACATGCACTCGTATACGATTCTGCCTCTCAAGAGGTTTAGGGAGTCATGTGCAATAAGAAAAGCCACATCAAAATGAACCATCACCATACAAGCAGATGACACACAGCTCATGACACCATCCATGAAGTGATGCATTGGCAACAGATCTGAAACTAATATTTTCCAGTAGAGAAGGGAGAAAGAGGGAGAGGGGGTGGGAGTAGAAGCTGCATCGCTGCAAAGCGAGGGGGAGAGTGAGGTAGCCGCGCGCAACGCGTACTTGGGGATGGTCATCTCGACGCGGCGACGCCCGGGGCGGCGGCCTCTCGCGGGGGGTGGCCGGTACCACAAAGCACATGGAGGCCGACTTCTTACTCTGCGGGAAGCACAGGGGACAGCAGCGTGTCACCATCAGCGTGACGTAGGCTGTCGGGCAATACGCTCACGTTGGATCAACTTGCGAATGAGCAAGGAGGCGTAACGTTCACGGAAATTAACAAGCAGAATTATTATTATCCTCACTAAGTCCCAACACTCTTTTTCAGGATGGACCTGTTGCTGCTATGTAATCCCATTCGAGCAATATTTGGGAAATTTTTCAGCAATACGATTTGGCCAATACTATTTACATTGAATGTTTTCTTAACTCTGGGAGGAGACTGGAGAATCTGGAGGAAACAAATGCGGGATCAGGGGAGAAGGTACAAACAGCACGTAGAAATCGGCCTCGTTAGGAATTGAACCCAGGTCCTTCTTGCTGCGAGCACTGTACCACCTCCCTGCTATGCAAGAATCACCGAATAGCTCCAGCTGTTGATAATCTGCAAGAGTTGCATATTTTGGGCTCTTAACAATTCAGCCCCGGCATAATTAAACAAAATCGTATAACTTGGGGTTTGTATACGAATCATAAAAAAAACATGGTAATAAGTCAGATGGTGAAGTTTGTTTGACGTTTGTGATTAGGTGAGGTGTGATGGTACAGGGAACTGATGACGTGCCCAGATATTTATTCGTGGACGTTCTCTTGAGCATCAGAGCTTGAGACCACCAGTCACGTGATGTTCAGTGTCTTAAGTAAAATACTAACTTAAAGCTTTCGTGACTGCAGGAATTCATATTCTTTGGGTCTTTCGGTAAAGCCACGTAGATAGAAAAAAAAGAATAACAATATCACAACATTTCGACCGCAACACAAGCAATCGTCATCAGGTGAAAAAAATATATCGCGGGAGAGCTGCTGAGGGAGGAAACATATATTTTTTAAACATATTTTTTCTGCCTCAGCAACTCTCTCGCTATATATATTTTCACCTGATGACGCTTGCTTGTGTTGCAATCGAAACGTCGTGATATTGTTATTCCAATTATTATTTTTTTCTATCTACGTGGCTTTACCGAAAGACCCAAAAAATATAAAATACTAAGATGTGCGCATCTACCAATGCCCGCTCATGCTCCACGAATTGCACTGGCCACATGGCACATAGGGGGATAGCGCAAGGGATATGCGGTGGCTTAAATCGACACTGACCACGACAACCTCTGCACAGAGCTGCAACGTTACCTCCGGTGAGCATTCTGTGTTGTGGCCGATCCCAGATTTCCGTTTTCGCATGTCCGCATTTGCGTCGGCGAGCGCGGGGCGGAGGAACATGCGGCGTGCTGTCATTTCTGGTTTTGCCGTGCACAGATCCTCACCCGGCATGAATGTCTGTTACACACGTGTACACACACAGAGCCGAAAAATGTGTATGCATTTCCATCACGTACGTTCTAAACTGCACAAGATTGTCACTTTGTTGTAATCGATTACCACTGCACGTGTGCATTTTTCATGGTTGCCTCCTCCTTAGTGTGGGTTTTGTCACATGCAAATAAATTAAACAAAGAATTGGGTCTCCCCGAGGCTTTCCTAGGTAAAGGACTACGAGTATTAGTGTTGCGATAGCTATGGGCATCTGTGATATCTTGATGAGAATAACTGTCTAAAAGTGCTCCACTGCAACTCACCTCCACTTCCAGTGGGTAGCAGGATCGTAGGTGAGGCAGGGTTGCTTGGTTGCGCTTTTGCAATTCTTCCTGACGTAGCAAATGGTCGTTTCTGGTGTCGCTTTTATCAGAAAAGTCCACCTTGCAATTGACCAGTGGCTGGTTTTCCTGCAAACCCTCCGTGTAGCAAGCGCTAGTCCCCAGCGCCGCTCTGGGCTGCCGCCGAGGCAGAGCGTGCGCGCCAAGTCCCTGGCGCTCAAGTTCATCCCATTCGGCATCTGGGTCTGGCTCATCTACGCAGCTCATGTAATACGATGCATTTCCTGGAAAACAACAACGCAAGGATAATTGATGCAAACGCTGCTGTGCAATGTGTGCATTTCACAATCAATGTTATTATTCCGCTTGATTACCCAGGAAAGCCTTGCTGCGTCTCAAGACTCATTTTCAGGAGGGTCCTGTCAGGTTTTTGCAGCAGGGGTGGCGTTGCTTTGCGCAATCTCCATTGAGTTATTTGCGGTAAAAAATCTAAAGTTTAGAAAATTTGAACCGTGCCATCAGCACACAATGGCCTGCTCATTTCGAACGACGTGACGGAATCTTAAACGTCCGCTATGAAGCAGACGGCGCACATTTTATGGTTAATACTCCCGTGGTTATAACCAAGGCGGCCTGCCAGATTCGAACCGCAAACCTCTGTAACAAGAGGCCAACACGCTACCGCTGGGCCGCGTCACCGGCCCCGCTACTGCGATCACGAGCTTCTCACGTGCAGGTTCCCACCGGGGTGCGTGTGGATGACCTGAAGGAGAGCGCATGACAGCTCACCCTTGCGACGCCGCGTCATCGGCGGGGCCTGCAACTGCTCCAGGTTGCGGCCATCGGTTCCGTGTGGACCGAGGGGCCGGTAGCCGGGGAGGCTCCGCAGGCTGGCGTCGGACAAGCGCCCAGACCTCAGGTCCTGTACAAACAGCAGCGGTGTCCCCACCGGTTACTCGACGCAAGCTTCACACAACTCAACAGTATCGTGCTGCCAGTTTACAAGTTTGTTTGGTTTAGTGTTAGATTAAAAAAAACAGGACCGTTATTTCGATTGAAAATGACATATATAACACGTACATTTTCACAAACCAATATTACGGTTCATAATAGATTTTTGGCTTAGGGCCACGTAATAATCTGGCCCAATTTTTGGTGCAAGGGACCACCCAATATAGTCAAATTAATTTTGCAACGAACGAGCGTCTAATGTTCAAAATTGGTATTGTTTCAGCTCACCGGTGAGTTGAACAACAATCCTCACAACCAGATTTGCAGGAAAAGTTATTCAACTTACCGGTGAGTCGAAACAATAATACCTGCTGCGATAAACCCTTATACACGTAACAATTTTAATTATTTGGCTGTGTCAAGTGGCAGAGGGTTTTACATCAAAAGTTTGGCCACATCATGATGTGCACTAACCTAAAATTAACTATGAATCGTCCGCTCTACGTTGTAATTTCTCAGTTCCAGTACCTCAAGCTGCAGGGAATTCTGGGAAGTGAAGGTGCCGAGCGTCACAAACGAAGCGGAGGATGCTGGGAATCCCAGCGACCAGTTGGAAGACTGCACGGGTATAGGTCTGTCCCCGTGGGAGCGCAACTCGTAGGCTGTGGTGGTGCTGCTGCGCATCGTGGACACACTGCTGGACACGCTGTCACGCCGACACGACTCCACCTTCTGCAGCACAGGGGGAGGGCTCGTGACGCAGGCCGGTACGACGGGGAGTGTTTTGTGTAGAGATCGTATTTTGGAGTGCCGTGACTGCCGTGCAGGTTCACAGCAGGAGACAATGTTGTTGCTCTCTATAATCGCAAGAGCGATTTGGAGGTAATTTTCTAATTTGAACGATGCGGCATGCAATGGCCTACTCGTTTTTTAATGACTTCACGAGATCTTTACTGCCCACTATAGCAGATGTCACATACTTATAGTGAATACGCCGGCAATAATAACCAAGGCGGCTGCTGAATTCGAACCGTGGACCCCTGCAACAAGCCGGGAATGCACTGCACTGGCTAAGTCACCGCCCCGGTAGCTCTCTTTAGCGATGCACTAGGCAGATGTATCAATGCAACATGAATACACACCATAGATCTCTATTAAACAGCCAATCACTCAAAGTCTCAGCAAATAGAAAATTGGCACATAAAATTATTATACATCATTGGAACCTCCTTTGCCAGTAGCAAAATATTTTTTTTGCTACTGGCAAAGGAGGTTCCAATGGTGTAAATGCTTACCCGAGCTCTCATACTCTGATGGTGCATTGTCTTTGAGGTGTGCGCCTTTTGGCGTCATTTGGTCCAACACCATGTGAGACTCGGCTCTAAGAAAAGCTGTCTCGGGTGTGGACCAATCAATTTCAAGGACAGTGCATACATGATCAGAGTTGTGTTTTTTGTTTGCATTCCGACCGCAGGTATTGTGGTCAACGCAAACATGACTCCTCGTAAAAAAAGGTGTCAGTTTTGTTGCCAGATAAAAGGGTAAAAAAACTATTATTATTATGCATCATATACGAAACATAATCCTGAAATGTAAAAAAGTAAACCGTTAAGTCTGAATTAAAACCAGTAATGTTTTAACCAACATTAAACCACATCGGCAAGCATGGACTAACAATGTAAATGCAGTGAGGGCACTGGTGGTAGAGGCTGAAAGAATAATGTAAAATGTAATATCACATCGCTCATGAAAATTGCATCTCACAACTCTTAGGAACCACAGACAAGCGGGAAGACAGCCATGTGGCGAGCTGCCGCTACCAACAATTGCCCAAGCTCTGAAGCCCTCTATAAAATAAGATTTTTTTAGCCAATGAATGAGTGTTTATCGATGTGGGAGGAAACCGGAGAAAACCCACACCTGCGAGGGGGAAACACTCTCGCCAATACAAATGGGTATGGCCGCTTGAAGCCCAGTGCTTCACAAAAAGCCGTGGTGCAGCGTAGTCACCACCGAGAAGGGCAGTGGGGGGGGTGTGACGTGCGTGCGTGATGTGCGTGGTGTGCAAGAGCGGCCGCGTGCCTTGTTAAGCGTGATGTCGATGACGTGCATGGTGCGGCGCCGTGCGGACGACGTGCGCGGCTTCTTCTTGGCCGAGTCGATGACGAGATCCTCGAGGGAGTTGAGGCTCCAGTCCAGAGCCGGAGCCTGCCCTCTCGCGAGGGAAGGCCTCGTCTGCAACGGTGTGAAGTAGAGGGTTTCCTGGGAGTGCCTGTTGCGCGGGCATACACACACGGCAACATGCACACAACGCGCACAGCACGAAGCACAATGAAGGTTGGCCCTTTGTCGCTGAACGTAAAGGACAAGGTCCCATTCTAGCGGAGAATCGACACAAAGGCTTCACGTGTACTTCGCTCCGTGAGAAACTGCCAATGGGGCAAATTTAAAAATATATTTAAATATTTGTGGGCACTCGGATATGTACGATTTTGCATACCGTGAACTTCTCTTGCGCGCCGAGCGTGTGACCATGCTGTGACGTCTTCCGTCTTCACTTGGAGTTCGTTCCAGATTTTCTTTTGACAAAATCTTTGCATTTTCCACCCCTGTATTAAAATGATCTTCAATTTCACTCACGTTAGCTTGCAGGGTGGCACATTCTTCTTTTGTAAAAATTTGATTACTTGGAGCCATGTCTCTCTCAGTAACAATGTCTGAAGGGGCCACGTCAGTTGGAACCTCATACTGCATCGTGGTGTCCAAGTTTTCCTCCATTGTAGCTGCCATAATGTCCTCATCTTCCCTGAAGTTTTCCTTTTCTTTCTCCCAAGCGTTCTTCTCCAATTCCAGATGTCCCTTCTCTTGATCGACAGAGGAGTTAACGTTTTCCCTTCTTATCTCTGACTTAGCAGTCTTGCGATCCTCGGTGGCTCCGGGGCTGGACATTTCCTGAATTTCCGTGTCGGTTTCTAGATCCTGCAGAGCTTTCAGATCAGCATTCACCTTCCCTGGGGGAGCTGTGTCCTCCGTCTCCTTATTCTGCGTGGCAGCTTGCCGCAGTTTAGATGGCACTGCGTCATACATTTCTTGCTCCAATAGAACGCTATGACGTTCTATGCCGCTTGAAAGCGCGCCAGCCGCTCGTCTTTGCGTTAAGGTATTGCTCTCCTGTTTTGCTTTGCAGACATCACGTTCCTGCTTTGCGGTAGCACTCTCTAAATCTACAAGTCCTTTTACTTGTTTGGGCCCAGTTTTCTCTTGTTCTAACACGATACAATCAGTCTCTATTAAAGTCTTCAAATTGCTTTTATTTTCAACCATCGCCTTTTGATGCAAAAAATCAGTTCCCTCCAAGGCAAATTTTGCCATCGTTTGATCAAGCAAACTCTTCTGTTTTTTTATCACGGCCATTTCTCTATCCAAGTTCGACTTGACTCGCTCGTTCTCGGCCTTCTCTTTGTCAAGCGCAACTCTCTTTCGTGCCCAACTCATCTCTTCCTCATCCTTTTCAACCATCGCCTTTTGATGCAAAAAATCAGTTCCCTCCAAGGCAAATTTTGCCATCGTTTCATCAAGCAAACTCTTCTGTTTTTTTATCACGGCCATTTCTCTATCCAAGTTCGACTTGACTCGCTCGTTCTCGGCCTTCTCTTTGTCAAGCGCAACTCTCTTTCGTGCCCAACTCATCTCTTCCTCATCCACGGTCGCCCTTAGCTCAGCCATGTCATGTTCGAGCCTTCTCTGCTCAGTGCGCAAACGGGCGTTCTCTTGCTCCACTTTATACATCGTTTCACTTTGAGCGGCCCGCTCTTGCTCGGACCTAACCTTGAGGTTGCCCCTGTGCTGATCTAAAGACTCTCTTTCTTGCTGTAACGCTACCCTCTGCTGTTCTAAAAAAGCCTGCTCTTGCACCAAACGTTCGCTCTCTGTGGTCCATTTGGCTCTCTCCTGGTGCAGAGCTGCAAGCTCTCGTTTCAGGGTGACTCTCTCTTGTTCTAATGGAGCCACTAAAACGACTCTTTCTCGTTCCCAGATAGCTTTCATCTCCTCTAAAGTTGCTTTCATTCTATCCAGCGCGACTTTCTCTCGCTCCAGAGAAACCTTCTCATCTTCCAATAAATCCCTATCTTGCTGCAACTTCACTTTCTCCTGATTTTGTAATAATGTATTCTCTTGTACTTTGAATTTCATTTCTTCCAGCGCAGTCCTTTCTTCATTCAGAGTGGCTCGGAGCACGACCTCCTCGAGCTGCAGTGCTGCTTTTAAGCTGTCCGCTTCCATACGCACGCTCACGCTTGCCTGCTCCAGCTCACACAGTCTGTTTCTCTCATGCTCCAGCGATGCCGTCAGGGTGGTACGTTTCTGCTCCAGCACGGCCACCTCTTGTTGAAGGGAATCTCTGAATACGATTTGCTCATGGTCCAAGTTGGCTTGAACGAGGCGGACAGTCTCTGCTGGGGTGAATGCCTTTTGATTTTGTACATTGGCGTCGGAATCCTCTTGCTCAGGTGGGGAACAATCCTCTTCCATAAAGTCTTTCACTGCAGCAGCTTCTTGCATTGGTGCGAGCACGGCCACTTTTGTAACAGCTTTCAACAACACACCTCTCGCCGTCTCCAAGTCAGCCTGGTCTCCATCCAAGACATCGTTTGATTCATCCAGCGACACCAGACTTTCCCTCCGAGACAAAGACCGCTCCCCATCCCAAGTGGTCTCCTCTATATTTGTTTTGTCTTTTTCTTGGCATAGTGTGTCCCTTTCACGATGCCCCATACCATGCTTCCCAACAGATTTAAAATAATTATCTTGTGCAGGCTCTGTCCTCTGTTGTTGCAGAACTGCTTGTGCTACAATGCCATTGTCTGCCATGCCGATGTGAGTTTCTTCGCATGCAATACCTTTGTCCAGCCCTAAGATGGCTTTTAAAGTGGTCATCCCTTCCTCAAGGGCACAAATTAAGCTGCCCTTTTCATTGCCAGGCATAACCTCTATTTTTTCCAAGGAAGTAACAACGCAGACAAGGGCAGCCCTTGCTTGTTCTCGGACATCCACCTCTTGCTGCATCGTAATTCTCTCCCGCTGGAGTGAAGCAGTATCTTTTTGATTTGCTATACATTGGATTATTTTTTCCCTTTCATTCTCCAACAGGACCCTTTCTTGCTCCACCCTTACCTTCATAACTGATGTTTCTTCCTCCAGTGATGCTTTCAAATAAATCATTTCTTTGGTAAAGCTGGCCTTGCTTTGGTCTTGAATCACCCTCTCTTTCACCAGCTTGTCCTGCTCTTGCTCTACGCAATTCCATTTTTGTTTGAGAATAATCATGTCCTGCTCTAGTTTGCGTTTTTCCTGGTCCAGTCTCGATTTTTGTTGTCCTAAATTAATATTAATTTCATCCTCCATTGCTTTCAGAGCAGCTTTTTCCAGATTTAATGTATTTTTTTCCTGATCTAATATGACTCTTTGCTGCTCCATTGAGGCTTCTGTTGTCAACATGTGAGCCATTAAAGTGGACCTGTTCCCCTCTCCCATGGCTATCACAGCCATTCGCTCTTTTTCCAAAGCAGCCCTCTCTCGTTCGAGGATGTCCCTCTCTTTGCTTAGAGCCACCCTTTCCTGTTGTAATAAAGTTCTTCCTTGCTCCAAAGTGTCCCTGTGACCAGTGTTTTTCAATTCAAAGTTCTCCTGCACGTCACGCGCGATTCCCATCTCTCTGCGGGACGATGTGCTGCTCCCTTCCAACGAATTTTGTTTCAAGGTGCTGGACCGTGCCCGAGTGGCCTCCACACCTTTGTCTTGAGAGACTCCGGTTTGCTTACTTTCATGACCATCCAATTCTTCCCTGAATGTGACATTGCCTTGATCCACCATGGAACCTTCCAGCTCCATTGTGGATTCATTTGGCATAAAATATTTCCTGTCTTTCACTATGAGTGTGCCGCTATCTTGGTCTGATACATTATTAAAGTCAGCAGGTTGTTCCTCCCGTGAAGATGTGGGTGTGTCATGGCTGTGCGTTGTATCTGTTTGCGCCTTGGCGAAAGGTGGCAGCCCAATGTCAGCTCTCTTCCGTGCTTTCTGACACATGTGCCATTCTTCCATCTGGAATACACACACAATCGCACATAAACTTCACAATAAAAGCAGTCAATTAACATAAAGTGATAACATCTGTGGCAGGCTAGGTGCACCGAGTCCACATGGGGGTGGTGAAGACTTGATAACAGATTGCGAGAAATAGGCGTTGTGAATTACCAGGCAGCAGTGACTTACAGATAAGTCAATTTTAATCCGCACTTCTCCACATTAATTCGTCCCGAGTCTCAATGATCTACTGATTGTGATCTTCGCTTCTTCATCTCTGCCGACGGGTGGCCACTGCCAACTACCAGGTGGCATCAGCCACAACCCATCCCCACAACGGCTACTCTGGATACTGCTGGTACCAAACTCAATTTTGAGTGAGCACAATGAATGCGTAAGCCACCTGTAGGACCTCCGACATGACCTCCCCGGGCGGCAGGTTACGCTGCTCCTTCAGAGAGGCTTCCTTCTCTGCCAGCGCTCCCAGCTTGCCCTGCAGGATCCGCACAGTCTCCTCCAGCGAGGCCTGTGCACATCGTGTGAGCGGTGACGTGGCCGAGCGGTAGAAAATTCGCTGCTTGCTGCAGGGGTTTGCGGTTCACATCCGTCAGGTCATCCTAGTTATCACTGCGGGTGTGTTGCCCGTACAAACACTACGCGCTGTCCACTTAAAAGTAGACATTAAAGATCCCTTGTCATAATTCTAAACGAGTAGGCCATTATGTGCCGGTGTCATGGTACAAATTTTCCCAAGTTGAAATGAACCAATTGGGATAATACATAGCAACATCACCCTCTACTGTAAAAACGTTGCAGGACCTTCCTGAAGAAAAGTCTTCAGACTCAGGGAGGCTTTCCAGGGTAAACAATCATAAGTCATACTTGGATTCTGGACTATAACTAGGAGTAAAAATAAAAACTAGGATTAAGAATATTTGAGTTCACCCACGTTAAATCCTAAACAATCATTAAGATCTTGATTTGAAGCTTTCGTGACTGCAGGAATCCATACTATTTGGTTCTTTCAGTAAAGTCACGTAGGTATAAAATAAAATAAATCACGACGTTTCGGGCGCAACACAAGCGTCCGTCATCAGGTGGGAAAGCATGATCTGCTGCTGAGGCAGACTGTTTAAAAACCTTTTAAAACATTATGCGTCAGCAGATCATGCTTTCCCACCTGATGATGGACGCTTGTGTTGCACTCGAAAAGTCGTGATTTATTTTATTTTATACCTACGTGACTTTACCGAAAGAACCAAAGAGTAATAATTAATATTCATAATACTGGCTGCGAAAACCTGTGTAACGTAAACCTAGGCTTGCACTTGGCCATCAGCATGTTCCAAAAGCTTCAAAAATTAAGATTCATCAGCATGTTCTTGACATCACATGTACGACGCTTCAATTCTAAGAGAGTGGCAATTACATTTCTAGTCGATTAATCAACTTAATGGCCCCAGCTCCAAACACAATAATCACCATGAATCAACGGGGCAGTTACTCAAGTGGGGCTAAGAGGGAGTGGATCATGCTGATGGCTGCCTTACACCAGGCTTCAGACAAAAGCAAATCTAGCCTTACCTTGGCTAGCCATCAGCATGTTCCAGAAATCATGAGCAAGTATCACAGCGTTTCCGCAGCAGTTCTGCTTTATATGTGTGTTAAACCTGGGCAAAATTGAGGGGGATTTGTTTGCATCACCATGCACATTTGTTTTACTTTATTTCACGAGGTAAGGCCCACTAAGCTGTATAACACTTATTCAAAACCGTCCTGGCCACAAATGATAGCTCAATAAATTGGCTTATAATATCGAAATGTATAGCAGCCATATAATCTAAACGCGTCTTTCTAAATGTGGAGGGGAAAAACCAAGGGACCCAGAGACAAATCCATGCGACCACGGAGAGACCACGCAAATTCCAAATATACAGGCGTCAGGGTTGGGATCGAACCCACGACCCCTGTATACCAAGCAAGGTAGTTAACATCTCGCCACTGTGGTACATATGACAGTGCAAGTACCTTGCTGTTGAGCGCCTCTCCCAGGGCCTCTTCGAGCCAATGGATGCGCACCTCTGCTTCTGTGTGCCTCTGCTCCGCACTGCGGCTCGATTCCTCCAACAGCGAGCGACATTCCACCAGGTGTGTGCAGCTCTCGCGAACCTGCACACTCGTGCAGCAGAAGTGCACGCGGCTCAGCAACCCCGCCGGCTTCCAGCATTCAACCACCAATCAGCAGTGACACCACCGCCGGATGGCAAGTTACCATTCTGGGATGTTTTAATAAAAAGAGACCAGATGGCTTAATGGGACACTGTCTACAGGAAAGCCACCCATATGGATGCCTACCTAAAACCGGGCTCCCACCACCATCCATCCCAGAAGAATTCCCTCATCAAAACTCTACACCATAGAGCTCGATGTATTTCCGACCGTCATCACAGAGCCAGTGAACTGGAACACGTACAAAAAGCTCTCAAGATGAATGGATATTCAGACTACACAATCCGTAAAGCTATCACCCCAACCATTGGGAAAGAACCATCTAAGGACCCAATCAACACCATCACCTTGCCATACATAGCAGGGGTCACTAAAGAGATTTACAAATTCATAAGCAAACACAAGATCCAGGTTCGATTTAACACAGTACATCAAATTCGTGATCTGATCCCATCTGTGAAGGATGTGATCCCGGACATGCAATACCACGGCGTCTACAAACTAAGCTGTGTCTGCGGCAGTAGTTACATTTGGGAAACCAAGCGACATGTCTCGGACCGTGCTCGTGAACATAAGGAAGATCTGAAACATGGTAGGACCAATACCTCGGCCGTGGCTTACCATTGTTTTAATGCGGTGGGCTCACACGAAATTAATTTCTCGAAGACGAAGGTACTTTTCAAGCCCACTAACTATCAACAAAGATTCGTTCATGAAGCCATCCATATATAGAGACAGACACAATTTCAACCGAGAAGATGGGTACAAACTGAGCAAGTATTGGAAGGACGTTATCAACCAGTTTAAATCATAATTGGCTATGATGTTCCCATCCTACCACCTTCTGATGTTAGTTGTGCTTTACGCCCATTTCAAACTTGCGCTTTCAGTCACTTCGCGCGCTGACCCCTTGGTTGTGGCTCTGCGATCTTCCATTAACATGCTAATCTCTCTTTAACATGTAAATTTTCATCTGGCAGCCCTTTGATTGGTGGAAAACGAGCCACCGCCGGGCTCGCTGCCGAACACTTACATTATCATTGGCTGCTGACATTTGGGCTACGCCCATTTCAAACCCTTATCAACAGTTTCCCTTGGAAGCTAACCTCCTTTTTCCTGAAGACGACCGCTTGTGTTGCGATCGAAACGTCATAGTTTTCTGTAATTTTTTTATTATTTTCTTTGAACCTATCTATGTGACTTTAACGAAAGACCCAAGAATATGAATTCCTGCAGTCAAGGAAGCTTTAAGTTAAGAATAATCTTTACAACCAAAATTTTGCTATTAAATACATTTTATTTGACACGACGTCAAACATCGCCAGAACAAAATCCAGGAAGTCAGAATTGTTCTCAAACTTACCGGTGAGCTGAAACGATAATAATTGGCGCGTTGCACGCTTATACACGGAATTCAGTGATCCCTCGTTTATCGCGGTTAATGGGGACCGAAACCCCTCGCGATAGGTGAAAATCCGCGAAGTAGGATTGGCCCCCTAGGAATTTCCGTATATGTGTGTGTGGGTACCAGAATGTTTAAAATATGTATATTTATACTTTATATATATATTTTACTTAAATCTATTTAATTATAAAACCTTAATATTATACATTCAATCTCTCTCTCTCTCTCTCATACGATACGTATTATGGTGTTCTACACTCACCAATCACAGTAGTATCTTGAGACTTGACTCCAGTAATGACGACGACGACGATGACAATGACTACGATGACAGACCTGTGCAGTTCGATGAATGTGATGATGAATGATGATGACGATGGTGTTACTGCACAGGTATAATGAGGCCTTTAAATCAGTTCGAAAAATCCGCGATGCACTGAGGCCGCGAAACTTGAACTGCGAAGTGGCGAGGGATTACTGTAATTGGTTTGGCTGTATTGGGTGCAGTAGGGTCTCAAGGACACAGATTGGGTCAGATCAGCAGTCAAGAAGCTCTCCAGCGACATTTGTTTTTTACTCATTTTGGCTAGGGTTAGCTTTTTGGCTTACCAAAATTGTGACTGAGACAAGTGCGCAGTGCGGGAAAAAGGCGTGGACAGAAGTGATAAATAAAATAATGGGTGGGCCACACGCGGACTCATCGCTCACCTCTTGCTGTGCGGCCCGGTTTCTAACAGACCACGGACCGGTACCAGTCTGCGGCTCGGGAATTGGATACCCCTGGGTTAGATCATTACCTGGCCTAATCCAGGCCCAGTAATTAATACTGGCTGTGTTAACCACTGTGTTAAATTATAGTTCATGTCACCTGAACTCTGGCGATGTTTCCTAGGAAAAAGCCAACTTGGACTGGTCCCAACAAGTTACAATACAACAAACGCAGTGACACAGTCCCATACAAGCAACTTCCTCCTTGCATCACACATCCCTAACAAGGTCTCAATGTGCGTGTGTCTACATTTTGGTTTCTTTCACTGCTGGAATGAACACTCACCTTGGAAGACAGCTCACTGTTCTCCTCGGCAAGTTGAGTCAGTCTTTTTCCCATAAACTCATTCTCCTTCTTCAACTCCTGGCATTGTTTCACAGTCACAGACAACCTGCGTTCATTCAGATGGGCAGAAAGGCAGTTCATGAATTGGACTACTTTTCATGTGCACATGCAATACATAATGTAAGTCTCTAATATATTGTGCGTGGCAAGTTGTGGCAGGGTGTGGGATAGAGGTGTGCTAGAGATGTATGAGCTAAAGGGTGATGATGGATGTCTCGGTTTAAATTCAGATGCAGCCATAGATCAAATTAGGTATTCAGTGCAGCCCTAGTTTTTTGGCAAGACTGTCAATGGAATGTTTTAGGCAAAGACTTTTTTTATAAATAATATATTTTACATACCAGCACAATTATTGTACACAAGGTAAAATGTATCCATGTGGGGAATATCAGCAAAGGAACATGGAGAATGAAGTTAAAATAGGAAAAATGGTGTCTCCTGCTTAATGAAAGGAGCAGTGCTTATCTCTTGTTTATATCCAGGAACCAGCGCTCGAAAGTGAGTGGGCAGCGAGGTGGCCCAGTGGTAGTGGGATCGCCACTTGACAGAGTTTTACTAATGCCGTACTAATCATGTAACATGTGCCATCTCCTTCATATTCAAAATGGGCAAGCCATTATGCGCTGGTGTCATGGTGCAAATTTGTCAAATTCAAATATTACCTGCAAATTACTCTTTTGGGTTTAAACAGAACATTACTCCCGACTGGCAAAACACAGAACATCGCTCCCTACTGTCAAAACACAGAACATCGCTCGCTCCGACTGGGAAAAATATATCTCCTGTGATAGCCCTACGCAAAAGGAATGGCGCGAATACGAAATTATTATCATCTTTAAAAATTATTATCAGTGCTCACAGTATTTAACCCAATCATAATCTGAATATTTATTTATCCTGGAGAAATCCGATGAGCTATGAAGCTCTTTTTCACAGATGTCCAGTAGGGGCGAGTCAGAAAGTTACAAACAAAACAAAAACGATAGGAGTGCAAAGTATAAGAAAGATAAGCAAATCTCTAAAATAATTCCATAAAATAGACAAAATGTAAAAGTTCAAATTGCATAAGTACACCAATACCCAAGCTTAGGCAAGGCAGAAAAACAGCAAAAACAGTCTAAGACCACACCAAGACAACATGCAGTCCCTCAATAAAATTGCACATTAAAGTTAGAAATCACATTTGAAAATGCAGTTATATGCAGCACTAATCTTCTGCTTCAGGGTATTTTTGAATGACGATTCACAGTGTTAAGAAAAAACACAAGGTTGTTCCAAAAAATGTATTGTCAGCCTCCCACTCACTGCGCCAGGCAATAACTGGTCCAGCGCATACGTAGTGAGTCCAACTGAGTCGCAGACGTTATCTTGGGAGCAACACTATTTATTCACATACAATACGTAACATAACACAACCTACACTCGGGTCTCGAATACCAATCTAACCACGCTACGGCAGAACTAGACATGGTTCGCTATCCCGGTCCGGACCACAAGCTGGGTCCCTGACCGCGTGGCTAGAGGCTTCTTCTCTCCGACGTGAATCTTCGAACACCAACACTTGCTCCTCACGGAGCTCTCATTATATGCCCCCGGGGCTGGGGCTGGCTCCGCCCTTAGCCCCGCCCACCTTCCAGACTTCGAGCTCCCTCTCGAATGTTCCCGAGAGCTCTTCAGTACCACGTGACCGCCCCTCGGCCCCCGTCCACCGGTGCCCCCACTCCAGTATCGTCCGGTCAGGTGACAACAGGTCAGCCAGAGTATCATGCCCCAGGGTAACCCTGGCTGGCTGATGCTCCCTCTCGCTCCCTCACTGGGAGCCGGCACCGCACACTGCTCGCGGTGCCTCCATGCTAACCAGCGCTCACCCAACCATCGCTAGTGTTGGTACTACAGCCCGCAACCCGGGCTGCCCGCAATGACCACATTACCGGCCGTGACTTCGCAAGTCCCAGCACCACATAGTGACAAGTAGTCACAACACATAGAAGACGCATTGCTGGGGAAGCACGCAGGCGATCCGAGTGGGTGCACAGGGAGGATTAGATGGCAGCAGCACGGCCTGCTCCAATTGGCTACCTCTGTGTTTTCTCGTGTAACTCGGCCAGCTCGCTGGGGAGGGGTGAGGGAGGGCGCATCTGCGTGAGCTGCACCAGACGCTCCACTCGCCCACGGAGCTCTGCCACCTCTTGCTCTGAAGCACAACACACACCACACGTTCATGGACACAGCGTCATTTGCTGGCACGTCATTATTATTATTGCATTTGTATTATGCAGGAAAGCCTCGTTGAGTCTCAAGTCTTTTTCTTTTCAAGAGGTGCCTGCCACATTTTCACAGTAGGGCAATGCAACTCTGTGTAATCCCAATTGAGTAAATTTCAGATAATTTTTCACCATTGGGATATGTGGCCAATACCAGTTAAATAGTATTTTGGTTATTTTTGCTCGTCATGAATAAAAAAATGCATCATGGAAGCAAGAATGCATTCCTGTATGTGAAGTACCGTTGATGACTCTTGGACACCGTTGGTGAGGCACACGTATTTATTCCGTACAAGTAGTCACAACTGTGGACATACAATACTAGAGGGGGTATCGGCCCCCTCACCCGGCTAGCTGGGAATACACTGCTAGCTATCTCTGACCTACCTCCTAGTCCTCCACTAACGGGCTAGGGGAGGCTGTCTGGCCCGACACTGGTAAGTCGGGCTACGGTACCCGGAGTCCCAGAGCACTAGCTCTGGTTCTCGGGACCACGCCGCTGGCTCGGTCCTGCGCGGCCCTGACAAGGGCGGCGTCCCAGGGGAGTCCAGGGCTCTAGCTAGACGATCTTCGGTCTTCACTGGTTTAGCTTTAACATTCTGCCCCGAGCCCTCTGACACATTCCCCTTTATACTCCACCCCCGCTGAGGGGTGGGGCCCCGGGCTGCCTGGTGCGGACGTCGTTGAGAGCACCCCCCCCGTGCACTCACGTAGCCCCGCCCACTGTGTTTGTTTCCCATAAGCTGCCATGCATAACGGCTCTCTCTCTAACACCCCTACATATGCATTAACTAATTTATACAAGAATTACAAATATCCACAAAAACATTATCGAAATTTCCAAATTATACATTTAACAAATTACAAATTCAACTATCAACACCCAGAGGCAGATTTTATCATGTTTTTATCACCAAGTCAAAATAATATTTAGCATTCATTATTAATTATTCCCATCGTATACATTATTTATTATATGATTGTTTGGACAACTTTGCATTCAAGAACACCATGCTGCAGTGACATGTCACAGCGGGTAGTACATTAACCGCGGTTGGAATCCAGTCTGCCACCCTGGTTATTACTGTGGGTGAATTAGCTATAAAATGTGCCATCTGCTTCACAGTTGGCGTTAAATATAATTCTGAATCTCCAAATGCGTCAAAATTATCTGCTATTTATGCCATTGTGATTAAGCACAGCAACATCGCCTCTACTGTTAAACTACTGCAGCCTATATTATTGGTTCTTTCGGTAAAGTTACGTAGAAGGGAAATAATAAAATTAAAACAAGAAAATTATAACAATAATTGTATTGTTTTATTTTTATTATTTTATTATTTCCCTTCTACGTGACTTTACCGAAAGAACCAATAACATGAATCCCTGCAGTCATGAAAGCTTTAAATCGAAAGATACTGCAGCCTATGTCTGTGAAACACAGCACCCTTCATAAAAGCCCTGGGCTAAAAAGTCCGAATACCAAATGTGCGATATTATTCATTATTATTAAGAACGAGACAGAAATGTTTGGCGCAAGCAGGAGGCCTCACCGCTTTGCTTGAGAAGCTGGGACTTGCTGGAGAGTTCGCCTTCCAGCTTCTCCTGCTGCTCCCACTCCTGACGAAGCTGCTGCTTCAGCCTGCGCACCTCCACGGCCGGCTGGTCAAAGAAACTCAGCATGGGAGATGAGGGGGAGCCCGGAGAGCTGAGCAAGCTGGAGGAAGACACAGGCAAACACGATTGCTTACGCCACGTGCAGAAAAATGCACATTTTCTATTTGTTGGCACTCATTTCCATTGTTTTATTATTAAGCATTTTACCCTCTAAAGCTTCACGGAGTCTCAAAACTCTTTTTCAGGAGGGTCCTTCAAAGTTTTAATAACAGGGGGCAATGTTGCAACGTTGAATCCAATTTAACTTGCAGGTAATTTTTCAGCGTTGCGATGTACGTCCAATTCCAAATACATTGCATGCCTATTTAGCTGTGGGAGCAAACCGGATAACCCAGAAGAAACCCTTGCAAAACTAAAAAAGAACATAAACTCCACACAGAGAGGCGCCCAAGTCAGGAATCAAACATAGGTTTCTTGCTGTGAAGCAGATGCGCGACCACTGCGCCACCCTGCCACCCGTTTGCTCAAACATTGTGCATGCCAACGTGCATCCCGTGTGTGTACGTGTCTGTATTCGGTAGCACCCCACCCCCCAAATGTTTTCCACTCCCCTTCTTACATGCATGTATATATACAGCGTACAGCACAAGCAGCCGTAGCAATGCGTGGTCACACGAGCGTATTATGATGCGCACGCGTGTGCGCGTATGGCTCGCGTGCACACACTTGTTCATGCTGGAGGAAGAAGCGATTCTTTGGAGGTCCCGGAAGCGAACCCCTGCAGTGTGGCCCAGGGGTAGCGACGAGAGGGGAGACGAAATGCGTCCACTGGTCTCCTCGGTGGCAACGGAGAACACGCCGGGAGACCGCACTGGGGGGCACAAACGCCGAGTCAACACAAGTGAGCCACGGCTCATGGTGAATACCACCACCACTGCAGGTCACAACCCTTCTCTTTCTGCTTTTTCCCTCACCCTGCTCCACTTTGGAATTCCCTCCCATCGGTTCTTTCCGTAGCTCTAACAATGTTGCGCTATTCATGAAATACGTAAAATATTACAGCTTCGGGAGCGCTGTTTGTTGCTAGCTGAGTTGCGTTTTGGGCCTTTGCTCAGTGACTGCATAAAAAAACGCAAACCGTACAACAGCAGAGACAACGTCCGGCAGCCAACATGGAGTTTACATTTCAATTTTATTTCATTTAACCAGGAGAGAAGTGCAGTGTCGTCAAGTGTTATGGTTAAGCACCAGTGCAATCCTTCAAAAAAGGCATTTGTGTATTTAGAGGGAACTCTGTTCACACAGTAGGCACCTGATACTATGATCGTTTGGATATCTACCAATACGAGTTTTTGAGAACACAATGGGAAAAAGTTTAACACAAATAATCAATTGCTAGGTACCTGACTGGCCTCTCTACTTGTGTGCTATGAAGGGCCATTGCCCAAAGCATTGCCTATTTTTATGCTTTTCATTTTAGGGCAGCGTTATTGATGAATGTGTTGAGATTTTTGCTTTATACAAACTCAACGGGAGGCCTTATGAAAACTGTGTCTATAACTAGAACTTTATGAAATGCCCAAATATTGCCGATTAATGTATCAACTTGATTAAAATAATCGACGATACTTCTTTAATACTCATGAAACGTTTATGCAGGTGTTAAAAAAAACTGGTCAAAGCCTGACATAGCAAGGGTTGAATGCATGTTATTTCATATTCGTGTGCGCCATCACCATCACCATAATCACCATCATTATCATCACCACAACTTTAACCATTTTAATTTTTACCACCATTATCCCTACCACCACCATGAGCATCCGCCCACTCCCCGATCACCAGTGAACATCAGCATTGCCATCACCATGAACATCGTCATCACCATAATTAGTCTCCACCATCATCAATAACAGCATTATCACCAGCATGATAATCCACAAGAGGTTTTTTGGGTTTGATCGCGTAAATATAAAGGTGTCGTTAAACCCGTCACCACCCGACAGTAAATTAGTAAGGTTTGTCACGTAAACAAAACATGTCAATTCGTTATTAGTTCAGCACACCGGTGTTGGAGAGTAAACCCATGAGTAGTAACTAATTGGCACGTTTTATTGAAATGATAAACCTTACTAATTGGTTGCATCGGGTGGTGGTGGGTTTAACGAGACATTTATATTTACGTGACCCAACCAAAAAAATATCTTATGGATAATATTGATGGCAAAAGCCTACGTGTTAAAACCATCATGATAATCACCAACATCACCACCATTAACATGGTCACCTATGGCGACAGCTGCCTTTCATAGACCGAGCTTCAGAATTGTGAACGTGCGTTCACTTTGGATGCGTAAGCCACTCGGTGGTATCGTGTGAGCGAGACTACCCTGCTTACCCACACAGCCCACGTTGAGCAGCAGCTCAAGGTTGACCTGTAGTTGAGGACTCTCCTCATTGTCCATCACAAACTTTAGAATTTCATGGAGCTGGATCTGGGGGATGGGCACGCACACACAGTCATGCACCAGCATGCATAAAAGCTCACACGTACATACATTCATGTACAAACATGAGCATCTTGAAAATTTCCAGCCAGTACACGTAACAAGAATGGGCTCTTTTTTGGTGGTGTCGCACCCTGCATAGACAATACGGCAAATCCTTCTGAATCCGGATTAAGCGAGGAGAGAGCCTTTCCAGTTATGGGGAATATCTGGCATACTGGGTGATGCGATATCAGCCGTGAGCCACAGAATCCACAAAAGGCAGGCTGAGGCAGTGCCCCATGGCATTTGTACCTGCGTATCTGGGTCAAGGAACTTCATGCGCGATTGAATCTCCGTGCTCACCACAGCGCAGCACAGGAATGCCACCGTCAGCTGAAACATGACAGCAAATTTCTCAGCTAAAAGAATGCTTCCAGGAGGGCCAGCATATATGAAATCGCAGCTAAAGTAAAACAAAGGGCAATTATAATGTAACCAAAACATCCGACCAAAGACTGTTGATGAGGTAACTAGCTTATACTGTACCTGCTCAAGGTAAGAGTACTGCATTTCCCAACACTGTAGAATTTATGATGCGTAAATTCCACGTGGAGGTGCAAGAAACCAGTCCCTCAGTTAAAAGTGGCATCGGTTAATAGTTTCGGTTAACGTTTCGCCTCCCATTGCACCCCCATGGTTTCGACTAACGTAAAAATTTTGATTTATTGTATGTTTAGGTCATGCACACAGCACCAATTTCCGCCAATCTGAGTGCTCATAATCGGGGCTGAGCCATGCCCTCTGCCAATCAGCGACATCCATTTACAAGCGTTATGACCTCCACTGACTTTGTTTAAATTATGTTTTCTGTTTTGCCAGTAGAAACAGCTCTGTTGCAGACTCGGTGATATTTATATACTCGATTAAGTTATTTCAGTTAACAGTAGTTTACGTGGAACAGATTAAAGATGTTAACCGAGGAACTACTCTATTAGGATGTTTAGCCAACTCCAATAACGTGTGATTATACATGTGGGAGGAAACCGGAAAAGCCGGAGAAAACCCACAACTGTGAAGAGGATAAATAATCAATCCCCGTACAGATGGATTAGATTGAAATTAATCCCCTCGCTGTACTGCTACTGTCTACCCATGCGATTCTGTAAGCACACCTCTTCAGTAGAATTCCTAATGAGTGTGTGAATGACTTGCCTTAGCCAGCTCCAATTCCACGTGCTCACCCACTGTTAGTGCATCCCAATCCACTGTCTGGAGACAAGCATTCTTTTGGAAGAACTCTGCATGGCCACACAAGGTAAAAATCACCATATTTAAATGGCACCAGAATCCATGATGAGCTATTATACAAAACATACATTCACGCTATCCACTCGCTCAAGAGTGGTCAGTTGACCTCTATCGCGACTACCATGGTTAAAGTTCCTGTGAATTTCAATAATTGATTCCACCCATGTTGAGGACTCAGTCTCAACATGGGTGGAATGAGACTGTTGTCTCATCCATACTGTGTTCCACCACCACACTCGCTCACCACACCGCAGGCTACAACACATCTTTCTGCTTCTTCCCTCACACGAATCCACTTTGCAATTTCATCCCACTGTCTCTTTTCCCAAGCTCTTATAACCCTGCTCAATGCAAGAAATGTGTGAACTCCACTTGACATTTTGGGTCTCAGGGTCTGGTGTTCATAAACTGTGTTTAAAAAATAAAATATCATGCAGGAACTGGAACAGTCTGCCCAAGCAGGCACAATAGTACTTGGGAGCTCTAATGATGCTGCCCACCACAAATGAACGGATCTTCCCCAGCTCCTGCTGCACCAAGAGCATCTGGCAGCACTTACACTCACTTGCAGCCAGCATGCCTGCAGATACATTTCTTTCTGCTCTCGTCAAGCATTATAGAGACCAGAGCGTTTGGCAATTTAATGTACAGATATAATCACCTTCGCATTGCTCATTTATGATAATAGATTCCTTGTAAAAGGTTTCAGTTTGGTGTTTTAACATCTAAACAGCTGTTTTGTTGCCAGAAAAAATGAGAAAAACCCATTATCATATTTTGGTACTGGCAAAGGAGGTCCCATCATGTAGATTGCTAATTTAATTGCTGATTTGTCTTCATACCCCATACAAGGAATTTCCTTCTCAACATTGAGGTAACATTGTGTTGTGTTACGGTGAAATCAAATCATTTCTCGGCTCCCTCACGCTTGTATATACAAGTCAGTACTCTACTGACTACAGCAACTGCTACATTTCCTACAACATTCAGAAGGTGCACACGACTTGGGCCATTTAAAAATACCGGCAATGGCCCGATGGTCGAGTTATCTTAAGTAGTAATTTTAAACGTGCACAAACTATATCAGCTCTGCGAAACTGTAAGCTGTGGAGAACTTGGTTGCATTCGATATAACATATTTTTTAAGTTGCCACAACACGTAAAGCATCTACAGGCTCACCAAATTAAATTCATATTTTCAATATATTCCTATCATGATTCAGTTGCACGATTTGTGCTTCTGCAGACCATTTACAGACATACCCCGGTTTATGCCCAGGATGCGTTCCTGAAAACCAGAACGTAAACTGAAAGTAGTTCCATCAAAGATTTTTTGGTGGATCGATAACCCGGTACAGTACCGAAACAGAGGATACTTAGTAACCCATTGCGCATCTATACTGTACAACCATCAGTGTGGAAAGCGTATATATTATTGATATTACCTTATCTATTTACTACATGTAATTTTAGTTGTTTATTATGTAAAAATAGTTTACACTTGTATAATAATAGTCACCATGAATACGGTATGTGGGAAAAAAATGTATGAATAGAGTAGACACGAAATTGACTATAGCCAGTCAGGGACGCTAACGCTTGGGCACCTCAGGACATCTGCCACCTGAATGTTAGCTGTGGAGCATAAAAAATGTGGGGCTTAAAGATTAAATTCGTAAACCTAGAGTACAGTCCGTTGTCCCATAACACGGTAGGTACGTTCCCTGAAGAACACCGCGTTATAGAATAATCGCGTTATGATAAATGTGGGATCAAGCACAGTCCACGAAAACACGCGAGATGCATATGCAGGTTGAACAAAGACTAAGGCGTGTGGGAAGCATCCAGCAGCATCCCGCTTTGTGTGATGCAATGGACAAGCCAGTCGTACAACTGCTTATTCCTACTCGCACGACATAGTTCTGTTCGCTCGATCGCGTTATTTCCAATTCGCACTCCACGCTACGAAAAATTTTGTTCCATAATACAGTCATCGCATTATATCAAATTCACATTATGAAAAGACGTGTTATAGGAGAACGGTCACAGCACGTAAAATGGAAATGGGTATCAATAAGTTGAGTACGTTATAGCGAAAGTACGTAAAGCAGGCAGGCGTACATCGGGGTGTTACTGGACTTTGGTGAGCGTGCACACATTTCCGCTTTGGTAACTAACACCGCCTTTGCATGTGTAGTGAGTCCAACGGAGTCGCAAACATTGTCTTGGGAGCAACACTATTTATTTCACCAACTCAACATACCATAACACAACCTACACTTGGGAGTTGAATGCCCATCTAGCCACGCTACGGCAAAACTAGACACGGTTCGCTATCCCGGCCCGGACCACAAGCTGGGTCCCGGACCGCGTGACTAGAGGCTTCTTTAACCTGTCGTGGATCTTCTTCACCAGCAACCCGGAGAACCCTTAGCTCCTCACGGGGCCCCTGTTATATCGGCCTGGGCTGGCTCCGCCCCTCACCCCGCCCACCTTCTAGATCTCTCGAGCTCTTTCCCGAAGGCTATTTTATACCATGTGACCGCCCAGTGTCCCCCGTCCACCGTCCACCGGTGGCCCCAATCCAATATCATCCGGTCGCGTGTCGGCAGGTGAATCATGTATGCACATGTGTTTGTACCACTTACGATGCAAGAATTCCCTTATGTAATTTCCTTTTTCATATTCTGAACTCTTCAGCAGCGGTTTTACATCCACACTGGCCTTTCTGCTCACACAAATGCAAAAGACAAACATCCTAAGTTGCCCTTTACAGGGTGTTGAGGTAAGTCCGGTTAAGCAAGCTCCTGCTCATGTCGACAACACATGAGCAGTTTCACAGGTTTCTTAGGTTTAAGACCCCTTGTTGAAGGTTACACACGTAGACGACCCACAAATGCAGCGTTGTGGGATGTTGTTGGCATGAATGACTCTATATAAAATGAAAGTATTATCAATAATATATAGATGAACACTGAAGGATAAAAGGTGCAAAAATATAGTTGCCACGAGCGATTCATTAATTGATGCAAACTTATGTTCTGGGCTGCAAAGCAGAAATTGGCAAATAGTTGAGTCTATGCCCATAATTCTTAAGTTTTTTCGGTAAAGTCACGTAGGTAAAAAATTAAAATTAATAAAAGTCAATTAAAAATCACGACGTTTCGGAAGCAACACAAGCTTCCGTCTTCAGGTGGAACAGTCACAGCACGATAGCTGTATCAAGTGAGAGAATTTACAGAAAAAACCGTGTTTTATTATATACTGGTTAAGGGTGGGAGGAGCCAAGGTAGGCCCTGAATATTATTTATGTGAGGTTCGGTGCGGCTGAAGCACGCTGTTAGGAATGAGCCTTTGTTGTGTAAACTAGGTGCGGATGATGTAAAGGTGCAAGTAAAACGGACAAAGCCTTTTTGTTATGTAGAGATGATGCGGTTTAACTCGCTGCAAGGAAATTAGTCTTTGTTGTGTAGAATGGTTGACTGAGCCTATTATTATGTAGAGGTGGTGCGGCTTAACTCGCTGCCAGGAAATTAGTCTTTGTTGTGTAGAATGGTTGACTGAGCTTTTTGTTATGTAGAGGTGGTGCGGTTGAAATCGCTGCCAGGAATGCTCCAAATATGTGTAGTTAAATATTTTTGCATGGTTAATAACATCTTTCCAATGATTACTAAGTTTGCACCCATCATCACGGTTGAAATTATGTCTGTGTTTGTATATTTGGATGGCCTCGTGTACAAACCTTTGATGGTAGCCAGGAGGCTTGCAGAGCACCTTAGTCTCGGAATAGAGAATTTCATGAGAGCCCACAGCGTTGTAGCAATGATCGGCAACGGCGGAAGAATCCGTTTTTCCGTGTTTCAGATCTGACTTGTGCTCGCGGACACGATCAGAGATATGACGTTTCGTTTCTCCAATGTAGCAATCACCACAACTGCAACTCAGTTTGTAGACTCCAGGGTATTGTAAGTCAGGAATGACATCTTTCACAGATGGAATTAGATCACGGATTTTATGTACTGTACTGAATCAGACTTGAATCTTATGTTTGTTTAGAATTTTGGAGATCTTTTTGGTCACGCCTGCTATGTATGGTAACGTGACAGTTTTGTACATCGGGCCCTCAGGATGAACGGATACTCTGACCGCACCATCCGCCAAGCTGTTTCTCCCACCATACAGAAACAGCCACATGAAACTCCGATCAAAACTGTCACGTTACCATACATAGCAGGCGTGACCAAAAAGATCTCCAAAATTCTAAACAAACATAAGATTCAAGTCCGATTCAGTACAGTACATAAAATCCGTGATCTAATTCCATCTGTGAAAGATGTCATTCCTGACTTACAATACCCTGGAGTCTACAAACTGAGTTGCAGTTGTGGTGATTGCTACATTGGAGAAACGAAACGTCATATCTCTGATCGTGTCCGCGAGCACAAGTCAGATCTGAAACACGGAAAAACGGATTCTTCCGCCGTTGCCGATCATTGCTACAACGCTGTGGGCTCTCATGAAATTCTCTATACCGAGACTAAGGTGCTCTGCAAGCCTCCTGGCTACCATCAAAGGTTTGTACACGAGGCCATCCAAATATACAAACACAGACATAATTTCAACCGTGATGATGGGTACAAACTTAGTAATCATTGGAAAGATGTTGTTAACCATGCAAAAAATATTTAACTA
Organism: Lampetra fluviatilis; assembly: GCF_964198595.1. NCBI lineage: Eukaryota > Metazoa > Chordata > Hyperoartia > Petromyzontiformes > Petromyzontidae > Lampetra > Lampetra fluviatilis. The sequence goes on along the minus strand of NC_136306.1, from coordinate 347,132 downwards.
CACATATTTGGAGCATTACTGGCAGCGATTTCAACCGCACCACCTCTACATAACAATAAGCTCAGTCAACCATTCTACACAACAAAGACTAATTTCCTGGCAGCGAGTTAAGCCGCACCACCTCTACATAATAATAGGCTCAGTCAACCATTCTACACAACAAAGACTAATTTCCTGGCAGCGAGCTAAACCGCACCACCTCTACATAATAATAGGCTCAGTCAACCATTCTACACAACAAAGACTAATTTCCTGGCAGCGAGTTAAACCGCATCATCTCTACATAACAAAAATGCTTTGTCCCTTTTACTTGCACCTTTACATCATCCGCACCTAGTTAACACAACAAAGGCTCATTCCTAACAGCGTGCTTCAGCCGCACCGAACCTCACATAAATAATATTCAGGGCCTACCTTGGCTCCTCCCACCCTTAACCAGTATATATCAAAACACGGTTTTCCTGTAAATTCTCTCACTTGATACAGCTATCGTGCTGTGACTGTTCCACCTGAAGACGGAAGCATGTGTTGCTTCCGAAACGTCGTGATTTTTATTTTATTTTACTTTTATTAATTTAAATTTTTACCTACGTGACTTTACCGAAAAAACCTAAGAATATGAATCCTTGCAGTCACGAAAGCTTCAAATCTAGAATCAATGCCCATAACTACAAAACTTTTAAATACATGTTTTTATATTGGACACTCAAAATTGGGAGCAATTTATTTTACTTTAATAAGAATAAGCCTGATTTATAATGTACATAATATGTGTGCAGCTAATCACTAACAGGCATGGATCAGATATCACTCACTACTACTTCTCTATGGCTGGGAATCGAATACAGGTGACCAGGATTGTAACAAACTCAACGATCCACTTCACCACCGCTCATTCCCGAGGAGACAAGAAAAAAAATCACACAAGCACACATACAGAACGACAATAACACGGCCCATTGGGAAACCTGATTCACGTCCTGGTCTAAAGCGCATTTCAGCCAAGGACAAAAAACTAAACACAAAAAGCAGTTCTAAAGAAATTCGTTTTCTAATTACATTCAGAAGTGAATAGCACCAGTGGCTTCCTAATATCGGAAGGAAGCGCATTACAGATAGCTACATAAACACATCTGAAAGAGCACGATGTGATGACCGTCTTTGTTCAATGGTTAGCCAAAAAGTCACTGTGATGAAGACCCTGAGTTTGCGTGATAAACCGGAGTTGAGCAATAAATGTGTAGCGGCATAGTTGAAAGCTGTAGACGATTGCCACTACTTGTAGCGTGTAATAACGGCCTCGAGTCAACAGGGAGGAGAAGGGAATCTAAGGGTGATGAGTCAGGCCGTTGGGCTAAGGTAACTCTAAGGCAGCTCGGGACCACAGGTACAAACCCTCAGACCCCCAGGAAGGGGGCTGGGGGATAACGTCACTCCCCAGGCCCTTCCAGACGGTTCCAGAAGGGAGGAATGGCTAGGGGCAGAGTGAGCCAGAATACAGTATAAAAGACGGTCCCCTGAACGGGTCCGGCAGTCGTCGTTCACCTGAAAACTCAAGAGCCACCCTGGAGCTGCCACCTTGAAGACCCGAAGTGAAGAGCCCAAAGGGCTGAACCTGGCTAGGGTCGGGCCAAAAGCTTAACCAGTGAAGAGGCTAGAGCATAGCCAGTGATAGGCATCGGCAAGGTAAGGTAAAAGTTAAAATGTAAAAAAACCAAGCTTACCTTTACCTTACCACAATACAATCACTCTACCCTACATTTTACCCTTTAGCAGGTAAGGTAAAAGTTAGAAAGCAACAAGCCTACCTTTACCCTACCGTTTACCCTTACCCCATACAAATTACCCGATTACAGGGTAATTACTGGGGTACTACTACACATGAAAAAGGTTTATAATGGTAAATGCTAGGTAGAGCGCTTTATTCATATAGAATACTCTCGATGATTCCAATTTTACACGCTTGTCGTTGTTGTTGTCAGTGTTGTCGGTGTTGTATCCTCAAATCTTGTAACTAAATTTTAACCCACTTCCCAATCTGGTATCGACTGCAAACTTTGTATACTTATGTCATACTGATGACAACACTATATTCTATCATAAAAAATATATGTTTTGTAATATTATTTTTTATATGTTATGTTTCGGCTTGGGTCTAATTGTCCACGGTCACCTGACGTTGGCTATAATTGGCCACGGTCCCTTACGTTATGGCAAGCTTCAGGGCCATTCCTGGAGTGGTGGAGTTCTGCCATTACTAGTACATTTCATAAAAGCGTGTTTTAAAACAGTTTTTTTTAAACATTGCTTATTAAATGGAGGCCACGGAGTGCGCCACAGAACTTTTAGCGGTAAACAAGGTACCGTATTTACTGGGTAATACTTCGCGCTACCTTTACCCTACCGGGTAATTCTTCCGAGCTACCTTTACCCTACCCTTTACCTTACCCCTTGGCATGTCGACACCTTTACCCTTTTACCCGGTAAAAATGGTAAATTACCTTACCTTGCCGAGGCCTAGCCAGCGATAGGTAGGCTAGCCGGAGGAATATCTCCCTAAGTATCGGGTGGAAGGGGCCGTACCCCTTTGTGTTATTGTTACGTTATAATAAACGTGATGCCTCCAGAAGAGAGAAGTCTCCACAAGTTTTATACCCACTACAAAAATATGCTTTTTTTACAGAAAAAAACATCAATTGGGCCCAATGTGTCGGTTTGAGAGACGTCGAGAAATTGGTACCGGTAAACAACATGGTACAATTTGTTGTCATTAGTCGAGGTTTTTGAGATGCTGTGTCTTGCAGAAAAAAAATTCCCTGCATAACATTCACGATCTTTAAGGGGCGATTAGTTTTAACGAGCACCTAAGAAGACTGACAAGTCACACGATAAGGTGGGTGGCCAGCACCATGCCTAACCGCCTTTACACACGCTCGATCAACCAAGGGGAGGCCCAGGACTGGTTCAGATATTCGTCACTGGTGTTGACCCTTTGAACCGAAATCGAAATTGGGTTGCTGAGTTCGTAGCGCAGCGTGATAACCGCGACACTACGGCTCCCCTGTGTGCAGCAGAGACTACAAACATGAAATTATAAAAAAAAATACTTATAAAGTTTACTTAAAAAATGTACATGGGTCCTTCACAAAGGAGTACAACTGTAATTTAATAATAATCCACGACATACAAAATGTTTCAGTGACCAATGCAATTGCTTACATGGTCTGTATGATGTGCAGGTAGGTGGACAGGTCTTTGAGATCCCAGAGGCTCTCCGTTTTCTCTGCACACATGCAGTTCACCTGCATGACGTAGCATGGTAAATGTGGGTTAAAATGCATATTGATCTTGATTTGACGCTTTCGTGACTGCAGGAATCCATACTCTTTGGTTCTTTCGGTAAAGTCACGTAGGTATAAAAATAAAATAATATATCACGCCTGAGGTCATCCGCTTGTGTTGCAATCAAAACTTCGTGAAATATTATTTTTTGTTTTATTTTATTTGTATACTTACGTGACTTTACCGAAATAACCAGGTAAAAAACTGGCAAAATATAAAACTGGCAAAATCTCCAATATCCAAGCTAAACCATAACACCTGCCTTATCCAAGTCTCTATGGTGTACATGACCCTTTGAGATTCCTGGGTGTTTTCCATTATATACTCTATCCCATGGTTGTACTGAAAACAGTCGAGCACAGCATTGAACAAACTGCGTGACAATATACAGCCCTGGCAAACATTTCCTAACCTCAACGACTCACATCATCAGTTCTAAAGCAGTTGGCTTTAATGTGACTGGAATGCCACGGCATCCGAGAAGTGTGGGTGCAACATTTTAAAATGTCGATCAAGTTCATACTTGAAAAAATAAAACTTGCGAATAAGTGGACTCACCCAACTAATAAGAGCTGCAGATTTTCGTCCGTTAACCATTTTGAAACAATAAAGCACGCTGCAAAGAGACACCAGGGGAAGGTTTATGGTTGGTACACGTTGAATGAACACAATGCCCCTACTCGCACTGTTGATATAATCAGAAGTGTATTTCCCGAGTAAAGCCAACATCAAAGTGCATTAATAGTTCATTATTTAATTAATTTAAACATGTTTGGTCTGTTGCCCAATTGTTGTATTTCCGCTGCGCAATCGTGTCGTGTCCCGATACAATAATCCACTTGGAACACAGTGCGACCCTGTTGGTCGGTGAGAGAGCGGCTCTGCGAGATATTTCACACGACTTTTGAAAACAGTCGCCGTTCACCACAAAGGGGCGGTGGACATTACGACGGCGCTTGTGCCATGCGATGGGCATGGCACAAGCGGGACAGACCCAGGTGCCATGGGTTCACCGACTGAGATGACTGGCAGATGACCCAAACTCTGCTCCCCACTGCCAACTCTCTGCGTTTTAATCGCCCGGCGCTCTGCTCGTTGTTGTGAGCGTCGCTCCTCTGTCCTCTGTTGTTGTTGGAGGGCGACTGCCTCCAAATGCCAGGTATCGTCCTTCACGAACCTTCTCCAGAGGCCGATCTTGACACTGCTGGTACCAGTGACACTCATCGCAATGCACTATCACAGACTGATAAGCATACTTATTCGGAAACTTGTACATAGTGACATGTTTTAACTCTAACTATCCCAGGGCTGGCTGGACATAGGCTGCTCTGCACAGATTTCAGCTGGGTTAGTACACAAGTATAATGTATATACTGTAGTGTAACACGGGAAAGACTTTGTGTACCTAATATACAACTTGTATCGTATACTGTATATAGTGTAACTTGTACACAGTATTATATAGTGTATATAATGTAATGTGTGCACAGTACATTTCATGCATATAGTGTAACGTGTGCACAGTACAGTATCATATATAGTGTAACGTGTACACAATACAGTACAATGTATATAGTGTAACGTGTACACAGTACAGTACAATGTATATAGTATAACGTGTACACAGTACTGTATTATGTATATAGTGTAACGTGTACACAGTACTGTATAATGTATATAGTGTACAGTGTAACACGGAAGACAGAGTGTATCTGATATACAATGTGTACAATTTATCTATTGTAACAGTACAATAGTATAACAGACTAACGCGGGTACACGGTGTATATGTGGTATAGTTTAATGTTTGTGTATAAAGAGTATAAAAAGTGTAATTTGTGAGGTACCGTCCGGCCTCTCACCGCAACACCGCGCGCGCCCCTTGGCCCCAACCTATTTTCAAACGCCAACGACTGCCTCAACGCCGCCTCCTCATTGGCTCGCCGCACGCGACGTCACCGAAGTTGACCCAATAGCCGCGCGAGAACAACAGCGCCGTGATTGGCCGGGGAAACGCGGCTCGGGGCTAATGAGAAGTGTGTGGGAGGGGAGTGAGAGCACACAACGCGCGCACGTGACGAGTCACGTGACGAGCAGTCGTGGGGGGGGACGGTAGGGGGAACGGGGGGGGGGCGGTAGGGGGAACTGGGGGGGGGCGGTAGGGGGAACGGGGGGGGCGGTAGGGGGAACGGGGGGGGGGCGGTAGGGGGAACGGGGGGGGGGCGGTAGGGGGAACGGGGGGGGGGCGGTAGGGGGAACGGGGGGGGGGCGGTAGGGGGAACGGGGGGGGGGCGGTAGGGGGAACGGGGGGGGGGCGGTAGGGGGAACGGGGGGGGGGCGGTAGGGGGAACGGGGGGGGGCGGTAGGGGGAACGGGGGGGGGGCGGTAGGGGGAACGGGGGGGGGGCGGTAGGGGGAACGGGGGGGGGCGGTAGGGGGAACGGGGGGGGGGGCGGTAGGGGGAACGGGGGGGGGGCGGTAGGGGGAACGGGGGGGCGGTAGGGGGAACGGGGGGGGGGCGGTAGGGGGAACGGGGGGGGCGGGCGGTAGGGGGAACGGGGGGGGGGCGGTAGGGGGAACGGGGGGGGGCGGTAGGGGGAACGGGGGGGGGGCGGTAGGGGGAACGGGGGGGGGCGGTAGGGGGAACGGGGGGGGCGGTAGGGGGAACGGGGGGGGGCGGTAGGGGGAACGGGGGGAGGGCGGTAGGGGGAACGGGGGGGGGGCGGTAGGGGGAACGGGGGGAGGGCGGTAGGGGGAACGGGGGGAGGGCGGTAGGGGGAACGGGGGGGGGGGGCGGTAGGGGGAACGGGGGGGGGGGGGCGGTAGGGGGAACGGGGGGGGGCGGTAGGGGGAACGGGGGGGGGCGGTAGGGGGAACGGGGGGGGGGCGGTAGGGGGAACGGGGGGGGGGCGGTAGGGGGAACGGGGGGGGGCGGTAGGGGGAACGGGGGGGCAGCGGTAGGGGGAACGGGGGGGCGGTAGGGGGAACGGGGGGGGCGGTAGGGGGAACGGGGGGGGTAGGGGGAACGAAGGAGGACCGGGGGGGGGCGATTGGGGGAACGGGGGGCGCAGAGGGGGGTAAGGTGGGGGGACGATGGGGTGGGAATCGCGGCACGTGACGGATCCATAGCAACGGATATTTTCCTTTGGGGGGTCACGTGGGAGGTTTGTTTCCGCCAATCGAGGACGCGGTGTCCACGGCAACGCGTGGTACAAGACACGCGGGAAGAGAGCGGGCGGGCGAGTGGGGAGGGTCGCCGGGAGGCAGGTGCACGGGGATACGAGGCGCGGGTGGTCTCCTTTGGAGCGTGTTCGCAGATGTCGGACGCAATGTCCGCCGCCGCCGCCACCACCCAGAGAGGCGGCAAGGGCGCCAGTGGCGCCACGCTGGACTTCTCATTTCGCTGCATCACCGCCATGGAAGGTACACGAGGCGGCAGGGTGGCGACGCAGTGGTAACAACTCGTAGCGAGAAGCACCTGGGTTAGATTGCCGACTTGGGCCCCTTTCTGTGTAGAGTTTGTGTGCTTTCCCCCCTGTTCCGCGTGGGGTTGCAACGTGTGTACTCTGGTTTCCTGTCATAAAAATACATAAAGAGTGTAACTGTGTTTGGCCAAACCATCTAATGCTGAAATATATTTCCAGCAAATCACTCGATTGGTATTCCACACCGCAGCAACATCGCCCCCTGCTGCTGCAATCACAAGGCAAGACCCTCCTGAAAAGAGGCACCAGACTCAGCGAGGCTTTATTCGGTCGGCAAAGTCCATTTATTGTACAAGTATTGTATTCTTACAAATTGTTGATGCCTCGAGTTTCCTGGCTGGCTGTGGTTTCTCTCCAGCCCAACGGTAGCTCTGTTTGAAAAATAAGAATAGGTGTCACCCATTCTGGCAATAAATAGGTGTTAAGATTTATGTTATTTTCTACCTACGTGACTTTACCGAAAGAACCAAAGAGTATGGATTCCTGCAGTCACGAAAGCTTCAAATCAAGATTGAGGTGTTAAGATGTTCAAACGTCAAATAGGTATCTTTTGCGAGGAATTAAGTCCGCATTAACCACACGTGCTTGTGGTATAACATGTAAACACACATCTATTAGTTTGCTTGGTGTTTGGTTGACACAAACGGTCCCATAAGTCGCTCTGTAGTTAGTGGCTGCTGCGGGCGGTTGCTACCGAAGCTTGCTGGGTTAAACCGTCTTAACGGGATCTTCCGTGTAACAAGTATTGAGTTTAAACGGTGATAGAAGTTTGGAAGACATAACACGACAGTGATAGCGACACCAAAGAGTTTGGGGTAACGAATACATAAGACGGTTCATTTACGTAAGCTCCAACTTCTGAATTAGTGGATTTTTTTGCCAGAATAATCTTTAAATCCTACAGAATATAAAAAAACACATCATAATACGTATTGTCTTGGCATTTTATTTCGTAAAAAGGTAGATCAATTTTAGTTCCCGAGTATGGTACAGGATTGTGAGAAGAGTATGGAAATAACAGCAATCTTATATTTTATACTAGCGGGAAGTACCCGGCGTTGCCCGGGGGGAAAATATATTTAAAAACTTCTCAAAACTTAAAACATAACATATACAAATGAAAATAAAACGTTGATCATTACCTCATTAATTCAAATAAAACCCAACGCGCGGTGGAAATAAAAACTTACGCTCGCGCGCCAAGATTCGATTCTTTAAATCAAACAAAGGAATCTAAGGTTGTATTCGCGTTTAATCGATACCACAAACGCTCACCAGATATCGATTCTCGCCGCGCTTTGAGCGGGATACAGGGCCTACGCGGAGGGTTGGGGGGGGGTGACGTCAGCAGGCACACTGCGTAACGCTGCCGCATGCGGGTGACGTGACCGCTCACTTGCCGTGCAAAATAACCATTATTGCGCCCCCCCCCCCCCCCCAAAAAAAGATACAAAAGTCTATTTTTATACTTTTTGCATTGTGTACAGTCTGGAAACTACCCACATGTTTGTTACATGTCGGGAAGTATGCTAAACATTTCGAGCAGACACACATATTCACAAATTTCCCTTTTATATATACAGTATATAGATATATCCATTGCAAAGCCATGGGTTCTTCTCAACCAGTACAGTACTAATTATAATAATACCCCACTGCCAGGACAACTCCTCACAGCTTGAGCATAATGAACCTCATGGCGAGACCCCGGGGTCCCGAATAAACGGAAGTCAAAATCGTAATTTATTTTTGGCGACTCCGTCCCACCACGCACATAAACGCCGCGACCCACCAGGCGCGGATCATTCTGTTGTCATGTCGTGTCGTCCAAGCGTAGCGAGGACGAATGCGCAGAAGAGCTGAACAAGCGAATGCACTCCATGTACTCCATGCTCGGGTATGGGCAGGATCATAAGTCGTATCCAAAGCTGCTCAAACTGCCTACACGACTTAAGTCCTTTATTTGTCATAACGGTATGCATAATACAGTGAAACTGCTCTCTTATCTTCATTATTATTTGTGACCTACCAATGTCTGCAGCCAGGATCAATCGATGACAATCCTATTACCTGTGGATATTTAACAGATGAGATGCGTTGCACAGTTAATTCCTCCTGTTTGATAATACTTCTCTTGTCCTTATGCATCTGTGCAGATAGGGTTTTTTTGCGGTTAAGCCATAAGTCCCCACAATGCGGATAAGAGGAGCGGCGACCCACTACTCTGTAGAGTAACATTGGTATACTGTAAACGCTTGTTACAACATGAACAGCGCCTTGAAAACGCGTGCTATTTTATGTACTGTTTATAAAGTGTGTTCACAAATCCACACTTAGAAACGCGATGATTGACAGAGGGGTGTAAATTATTTTTTCGATAGTGTATTTAAATAGAGGTACTGCAAGTAAGTAGTTTTCAGTTGTAAAGGCATAGTTTAACAAGACAACACTTTTAAGACAACACTTGCCACCATCCTACAAACCCATTGGTGAAAAATCAAAGTTTTTGTTTACATGAAAATGTTTATGCGAGAGCCGGGGGCTTATGGGACCCCGGGGTCCCGCCATAAGGTTCATATGAAGCATGCATATTCACTGAGGCTAAGCAGTCTTCAGATGACACAAAAATAGGAATGCACCAAATAGTACGTTCCGTTATTTTGCCGCTGAATACTATGATAAGCAACAACATAAGCAAGATTGCAGAAAAATTCGTTATTTATGTTTGGTTCTAGACAAATATTTTACATTGATCTGGTAATGAAGTTGGAGTGCCAAGCAAATTCTTTTTTTACTTTTTATTTACTTATTACTTATTGTATTTACCACTTACCTTTCTTATGCTATTCGTTGTGCACAGTTGCTCTTTATTTTGCACGCGGTTGAAATTTACTTTGCTCAGTCGGTGTTAGCCGCTGAGTTTGTGACGGGTTTATTTTTTCATTCGTGTTTTACTGTATACCCCTTTATCCTTGCGTTGTAGTGTGCACTGATGCCTACCTTATTTATGGCGTTATTTGGAGTGTGTTGTTTGTGTCGTGTCGCTGTCAGACTTGCTCACAGAAGATCCTCGGAGTGTGCCAGCGGAAGCAAAGGCGCGAAATGCCAATGCTGTGAAGGCACCAAGTCAACACAAAACTGAGGATGTGATTATGGCAGGAAGTGGAACAACATCTATGCGCGTTGCTGAAGTCGGGTCGCTTGGTTATGCGAGCGTGGCCCCAAGCACAGACACCGCACAGAGTGAACACAAGTATGACGTGACGGCCCTGCGCTTGAACAACAATGCGCTGACAAACCTTGAAGGATTCTGGGAGACGACAGCGGCACTGATTCAGCAGCCTTCTGCCCTGGCATGGATTGATCTTTCTTTCAACCAACTGTCGGACATTCCGCAAGTAGGTGCAGATATGCACTTTCACCTTAGAAAGTACACAGGATGATCTGAAAGATTTCCATGTGTCCACACGCACAGGTGCTATGTGACACTTCACTTGGCAAACAGACTCCATGCTTCCGTGCGCCAGGTACTGTGTGACACTTCATTTGGCACATTTACCTCGCGCGTCCATGTGCCAGATGCTGTGTGACACTTCACTCGGCACACTAACTTCATGCTCCAGGTGCTGTGTGACACTTCACTTGGCACACTGACTCCGTGCGTCCATATGCCAGGTGCTGTGTGAGCTGCAGGAGCTGCGTGTGCTCTATCTCCATGGTAACACGGTGTCTCGGCTCTCCAATGTCAGCACCCTGGTCCCCTTGCGTCATCTCCGTTCACTAACGCTGCACGGGAACCCAATCGAGACGGAGAACCACTACCGGTACCAGCACACACAATATCCGCGGCTTACAACGGAGCCGTGACACAGTCCAGCAGTAGCGCTTTGACCGCTCGTTGATGAGGTTTGCAGTTCTAATCCAGCAATCGCCGTGATTAATACTGTTGTTGTATTGACTGGTAAATACTTCACGCCGTCTGCCTCACGGTGGACATTAAAGATCCCGTGAGGTCATTCGATTTGAGCAGGCCATTGTGTGCCAGTGTCACGGTCCAGAATTTTTTAAATTTAAATAATTACCTGCAAATTACTCAATTCGGATTGAACGTAGCAACATCGCCTCCTACTAAACAACTGTAGACTTTGTGAAACATAGCGCTTTGCTTCGTGATAACTTCGCGTCATAAGAATTGCGTGAATACCAAATGTACTAATTGTAAAATATGATAAACTGTAATGCACTATCTTCTTGGTTCTTTCGGTAAAGTCACGTAGAAGGGAAATAATAAAATAATAAAAATAAAACATCAAATTCTCACGACGTTTCTGCCACAACACAAGCAGCCGTCCTCAGGTGAAGACAGAGCTGTCTGAAAGACAGCGCTCCAATGAACAGTGTTCATGAACAAGAAGATGAATCCCTGCAGTCGCGAAAGCTTTAAATCGAAATGTAATGCACTAATTTATTATTCATAATAAAGGTTTTTGGGTTAGAACATGTGCGTATAAATGCTGTGGATTTACTCTCCAACACACCGGTGGGCTGAATTAGTACTCTAATTGGCGCGTTGTTTACGTGCCAAACTTTACTGGCTGTGTTTGGTGGTGGAGGGTTACGATAAATGTATACTTACACGATCTAACCCAAAAGCCTTTATTATAAATAATATTGGTCATGAAAGCCTACATGTTAAAATGACTCATTTATTGTCCCTGCATGTCTTTGTTGCAGCTACTATGTGCTATCAGCACTGCCTTCTCTCAAATCTCTGGATTTCAGCGCTGTGACAAATCAGGATCGACAGACTGCTGTGATCTGGAGTATGAACCGTGCCCGGCACTCCAAACGAAAACTATGAGACCAGCAAGACTAATCAACATATTTGAACTTGCACACCTCACTTCATTCTGATGACACGAAGATAATCTGGAAGGAATGTTGATCTCAATAAATCTACATCTGAACAATTGCTCACCGCATTTACACATTTCAAAGCAAAAACCTAGGTTCTAAAATCAACACTAGTATACCACAAAGCATTAAACATTAAAATATGCATATTTAGGCATGTAGAGGAAAATGTTTTATACATCACCATTAGTATAAATAGAAATGTGACAGAACAAATTCACTTTAATTTCAATGTTGTACATTGTGGGACAAACTATTATTTAATAACTAGGTTGTTGGGGGGCGCCTATGGCGCCCCCCAACAACCTAGTAATCATCATAGAAAGATAGATAAAGTTGTGCGCTTACCAACGTAATGGAACGTCTGTCCCTGCAACTTGTTGAATGTGATAGCGTATGCGGGAAGAATGGGAAATTGTCATCGTCGCAAAACAAATGGCAAAGTCGTGTCGGTGGGGGCCAAGTCGATTCTGGAAATCAACACCGAATCGCCTCGTTCTCTCTCTCAAGCGTTCATGATATTCATCATAGACAGAGAGAGGCTATGGTCCCGGGTCCTCCGGCTAAGAGGGTCCTCGGGGAGGCTAGCAGACCTGACCCTAGTCAAGGTATAGGTCTCGACTGCCAGCCACACGGACCCGGCCCTGATAAGGACGTCGGGCTCCGAGGCTTCCAAGGTCGCACCACTGGCTCACTCCGCCCGGCCCTGATAAGGACGGCAGGTCAGAGGAGGTCAGGGTCCTAGCTAGCCGGTCTTCAGTCTTCACTGGCTCTTCTGTCTTCAGCTGGCACAACTCCCCGAACCCTCCCGGGGTTCGGCCTTTTATCCTGCTCTGTGGCTTGCTCCGCCCTAGCCACGCCTCCCTTCCCGAACCTTCCACCAGGTTCTGGAAGGGTGACATAATTCCCCCACAGCCCCCTACTTGGGGGCCCCCTACTTGGGGGCTGTGCCCATTCGTTCCAGGATCCGTTTTCCCGGCTGACTATACAGATTTTTTGCTGTGAGAGTTTCACCTGAAGACGGACGCTTGTGTTGCCTCCGAAACGTGATTTTATTGTTTTTATTTTTTATTAATTTTAATTTCATTTTTACCTACGTGACTTTACCGAAAGAACTAAGAGTATGAATCCTTGCAGTCACGAAAGCTTCAAATCTAGAATTAGTAGCTATCACCCGGAGATGGTGTACATTCGCCCAATAACACCATTACACATGTGTTGTGTTCTAGAACTAACCACGGAGACGTCTGCCGGAGGCAACGCGTTTATTATAACAACTCTTAACCCTCTGTAACACTATGTTACACACTACTCTCTTCCACTCGATAGTCTAAGGGAGAGACAGCCTCCCTCCTAGCGTACCCTACCCACTCCGGGCTACGCACACGCCGGTCCCTTGTGACGGCGGGAGGCTGGACCGACCCTCCCACCCAGGGTCCGGGACTCGCCCTGGACCACTTCAACCCCGGCTTAGCGAGAGCCGTAGGGAGGGTCCCAGGGGGTCCGAGCGACCTCGGCTCTGCTTCAACCCGTGCTGCACGAGAGCCACGGTTGAGGGTCCCCGGGTCGCTTAGTCCAGTCTCCAGATCTTCAGATGTCTTTAGGCTTGAGTTGGCGGATACTGCCCTGACCGTCCCGAGGGCTGGCCTTTTATCCCCAGGTCGGGGTCACCCCTCCCCTCATGCCCCCCCCCCCCTAGAATCTTCTAGAAGGTCTTATCTTAAGGGGTCTTAGCCCCCACCCCTGGGGGCTCTGGGGTGTCAACCTTTGGTCACGGGGGGGGGGGAAGGCTCTTATCTTAAGGGGTCTTAGGAAGTGGTGGGGGGGATCCCCCTCAGCCCCTACCCCTGTCGGCCCGTGAGCGTGGTGGCAGGTCAGCTGCCCACAGCGCCTTATTACGGCGCAACACATGCACGGGACGTGTAGGTTTGCAACGCCCCCTGCATGAAAACGACGGGAAGTGCAGTGTTCATATTCATCACAGATAAAGTTGGGCATTTATATTAATAATATTGATCACTGTTGATTTAGCATCCTTTATGTAAACTGAAAACATGGGTGTGCATATTCTGTATATGTGTTACATATGTCTTTACACGTGGGAGGAAACTGGAGCACCTGGAGACAACCCACGCAACTCTATCTGATACAGATGGAACAGATGGAGATTAGTCCGAACTTGCTGTACCACCTCTTGGCCCTTAAGCGCTATGTCTATTGCAGGCGCTATGCCGTACACATGCCTGCACATTGACAGGAGGCTACACACGAGTTGGGCATAATGGGAGCGTCTCGGTAAAATAAAAGTGTAGAATTCGTAACTCGCACAGTTTTTTTGTTCACTTTCGGACAAAGAGAACGATTCAATTGCGCAGGAAACCATAGCCAAGCGGAAAGGCCGCAAGCACTGGCGCAACACAATTGCCAGGCTTGTGGTCCTATGTTAGGATGTTTGGGAAAACGAAATTACTTCTACAAAGCCGTGATTTATATATAGTTTGGGACGCTGCGGTTCAGGTAACACGAGCCCGACGTCAACTCGACGGCCCAAAGGAATTGCCTCTTAGACGGGGCATTGCAGTTAAGAGGAATTGTACCGTATATGGTAAATATGCAACGACTTTGCATCATGTTTGAATATTTTAATTAACTACATATGTTGAAGTTTTCAAGTCAAAAGACCACGTGTCTCCAGCTAAAATGAGTAATAAATGCAGTGCTAATTGTATTTAAAGACCCTGGTATCACGGCTTTTTATTTTATGGTGCAGACCAGATTCTCTACTGGTAGGCCAATGTTGACCACTGGTATCTGGAGCCAGTGGCGGCTCCTGCAAAATCTCTCAGGGGGGGCAAATGTCTGGATGATTGATAAGGATAAGGTCCACCCATGCAATGGATAAATTAACAGCTTAAGCATGTAAAGGCAACTTCACTTCTTTAATATTAATGCAAAATAAAGTGACTCTTACAATACATCTTGTTTGTTTCTATACTCACTATTACAATCCACTCAGTTTCTTTTATTAAAGATTCCACTAGGTGGCGACAAATAATATTGTTGGATGAAACTTGCTTACGTATGATGACGTAAGCACGTTAGTGCGAGCCCTCCCGGAAGCCATAGAGAATGCATTGCAGCGCCCGCCGTTCGAAAAAAACATCTTTGAATGTAAGTCTATGGGAACACTGGGCGATTCTCAGCCGGAGTGAAATCGCCCAAAAAGAGGCGATACTCCACAACGTAGCATGACGCTGATTGGACTATATCCAGAGGCACAGTAACGGCTCGCGAAACTGTGGTTGAATGACATTGGTGGTGCGTCGCCCAATCGCCCTAATGAAGAAACCGCCCCTGTCTGGAGCCATGCACACATTGCCAACAGTGTTGACTACCCTGACCTTAACTCTGCAATGTGGAACAAAGGTTTCCACAAAGCGTACCTTCAGTATTTCAAAACTTTTTTTTTCAATTAAACAGTATATTCTGTTTTTTTCGGTAAAGTCACATGACTACCGAAAGAACCAAAGAGTATGGATTCCTGCAGTCACGAAAGCTTCAAATCAAGATTAAACAGTATACTGTTGTACCAGGTTGCCCAGTACTGGCTAAACATATAAAGTCACATGATCTCGTGATAAACATTAATGAATTGGACTGCAGACGCTGAATTTAGTTTTCATTGTACACACTGTTTAAAAAGTGTGACATTTATCTGACCCACATTTGCCATCCTACTTCGATTGTACAGGTATCCCTGGATGTATGAAAGGGATGCATTCAAAAAGCAACACAAAAAAGAAATTTCGTGAATTGGAATGGCTTTTCCCATTAATGTAATATTAAAGATTAGGGATACATTTTCACAATACACAAATAACAATCAAAAACAAAAAACGAGTGTTAGAATGATGTGGAGGAATGATGTGGAGGCGTTATGCAGGGCCACCGTGACACTTTCGCGGATAGATGACGGCGCAGCCTCCTGGGTGCTTCTCGTATGATGATCTCACAGCGCCTGGCCATTGTGAAATTTCGTTTACGCAGAATTTCGATTTCGTCTCGAAAAGTGTCCATAATTTGTCAATTGCGTTCACGTGAAAATTCATTGACCGAACGTTCGTAAATCGTAACATTTGTCACAACATTCAAATGTCACCTGGATAACGTTTAAATTCAGGTTCTGTATGTACTATGTTGAACTTCTTTCGCAATGTACGTAGCCAACCGTGCTAATCGGAGATGGGATTACATGGCACACGAGGGGATGGATAGCCAGTACCGCACCTGGCCGCCTTTATCTTCCCACTGCTGATAGGTTTTCCATCATGGGAATGTGGAATTTCTGCCACTGACTTACACACACACTCGTGTGCACTTACACAAAGGCAACAAAGATGCCCCCTATAGCCTTAACATACTGTTGGGACAAGTGCTATTAGCGAGCACCTATGAAGGCCAGCACGGCTCACGAAGGGGTTGTTTCACCACGCCCGTCCGCCTTTCTCTCCCCAGTAACGATGTTTACACACCACATCGGATAACCATTTAAGGCTGAGTCGACCTAACGGGAGGCCTAGGACCGATTCAGATATTCGTCACTTGATCGCCAGGTTCGTAGCTCAGGGCGCTAACCACTGCACTTCTGCTCCCCCACAAAATAAGAAGGGAGAGACACAAACACACTGGACCTTTGATAAATGAAAATGTTACGTCTTCGCGTACTTTAAAACGAACCACCCTGTTTCAAATGTATTAAAGTTACAATTGCGAGGAGACTTTAATGTACCCGTGTGTAGTGACGTATATTGAGTCACTATGGCGTTTAGCGCTAATTACTGAGAGAAGAGTGCAACTGTGCGTGTTAGAGCCTCTCTCTGGCACTAGAGTATGTATAGCATGGAAGGGGACCCTAGGGGGGATGGTTCTGGTGGCAGAGGGCAGTTGAGGACGTGACAGTCTAGGTCAGGGGTCGGCAACCTGCGGCTCCGGAGCCGCATGCGGCTCTTTTGAACCTTGACCGCGGCTCCGGGGCGGATGCTAGCGAGGGGAGGAGGCGCACTGTGACACCTGCTCTGGCGTTGCCGCTGCTGACAGGTCGCCGCTCCGCTCCACACTGCCCGCCCGGTGACAGGCAATAACGTTGCCGTTGCTTTGTCACATGTTTGGAAGAAGTAAAAACCTTCCTGGGCAGCAAAGAGCTCACCTTTGCTGAGCTGGAACAGCCAGAGTGGCTGGAAAAATTACATTTTATGGTAGACATGACAGCACATCTAAACACGCTAAATACAACCCTTCAGGGGAAAGGAGGCACAGCCCTGCACATGCTGGAGGAGGTTTTGGCATTCGAGCGCAAGTTGACAGTGTTTGTCAAAGATTTACAGAGAGGTACACTGTCTCACTTTCCCTCTTTGAGAGAGTTCAAACAAAGTCATGATACGATAAATTTGGAATATTTCAAGTCTGCAATCACCACAATGCAAAGTTCGTTTGGGAAACGATTCTGTGAGTTCAGAGAGGAAAAAACGACATTATCCTTCCCTGTCACTCCCCTGGCGATCGATCCATCCCTATTGAATATGACTGCATTTGCAGGTGTAAGTCAACCTGATCTTGAGATGGAACTGGCCGATATAGCCGACAAAGATATATGGGTGTCCAAGTTCAAATGCTTGACCGCTACTCTTGAGGATGTTGCCCGTCAGAAGGCCATTCTGGCTCAGAATCATAAATGGAGTGATATTGAAAACCTTCCCAAACAGGACAAACTTGTATTCGAAACATGGAATGCCATCCCCAACACTTATATAAACATGAAAAAGTATGCATTTGGAGTCCTGTCGATCTTCGGCTCCACATATGTATGTGAGCAGGTCTTCTCCAACATGAACTATATTAAAAACAAACATCGATCACGCCTCACAGATGACAGCTTGCAAGCCTGTGTGAAAATGAAGGTAACGTCTTACAGCCCTGATGTGCAGACACTGTGCACTGAGGTTCAGGAGCAAAAATCCCATTAACCAGGTAATTTAGCTATTAATTTGCAAAAATATATTTTACATTGTTAAGTGAAAAAGTCCTTTTTTTATTCAGATTGACAGCTGACTGCACGATCCTGTATATAGCAATAAGGTAAGAAACAATATATGCAGTGTTATATTTGTTTTAATAGTTGCAATGGTTTTGCGGCTCCCAGTTTATTTTTTCCTTCGGAAACGGGTCCAAGTGGCTCTTTATGTCTTAAAGGTTGCAGACCCCTGGTCTAGGTGAACCCGAGAGAGCACGTGACCAGAGCAGGATAATGAGGGAGGCCAAAAGGTGGTGAGACAGACACGTGATGTATGGCCCAGAACCTTCTCGTAGGATCTAGAAGGGGGCGTGGCCGAGGGCCGAGCCAGGCCATGCTCAGGGGCATAAAAGGGAGGTCCCGAAAGCCGATCGAGGCTGTTTGTTGGAATGGAACCCATCGGTGCTACGTCTCTTCAATCCTCGGTCTTCGGTCTTTATGCTCGGCATCGTGGGTCAGGCAGTGTGTTACTGACTGATCCGGTTATGTAGTTACCCCGTTGTGGTCTAGTTAACAGTGGTAGTTACCACCTATGTCATTAACCTGGATACGTTTATGTAGTTACCCTGTTGGGGTTGTAGAATAAACGTGTTGCCTCCAAGTTCAAGTGTGTGCCTCCGTGGAACCCACTACACGTGCATTGAGTTCGGCTCATTCTTGATGCTTCCCTATGATTTTGTTTCCATTGTAAAATTGTGACTTTACATACTGTTATTTTCTTACAGAACGTTTCGGCGCAATCATCAAACTTTTGGTAATATTTTCATTATATGGCGGTAACTTAAATGCTTCTCCAACTCACAAAGTGCCTTGTGTGGTGCCACGGCCTCGAAGCCACTCTGCAGGCACCGTGACCCCCCCCCCCCCGACCTCCACACTGAATACACACACATCGCACACACGTAGTGTCCTGACGTTGGGTCGCCTGGCAGTTGGGTTTTTATCCAAGGATTCCTCTGTGGAATGTCCAATGGTTTCTCGATGCCAGGAGATTGGCTCGACGCAGCAGGACAGTTCACATCGCAGTGCCCCTGAATTGGCTTCATAGTGTATGGGCGCAAAAAGATTACCGGGTTAGCTGCGATGAGTCGTACATTCCTGAATACAGCGTCCGGGTGGGCCAGAGTGAAAAGAGCGGGGAAAAGAAAACAATGTCGGGGGAGCTCAACGCCCGCTGCGAGAAACAAGTTCGGTAAGGCCACAGGTAGGCGCACGATTGGCCTCGTGTTATCACGTGACCCAGGTTATTTTGTAGTCGGATATAAGAAGGCCAAGATATTGGTCAGTCCTCTCTTCGCCAATCACAGCGTCAGTGTGATGCCAGTGACTGCAGCTACGAGGTACGAGGTAAGACGCTTGGTTGACTGGGTGGGTAGGCAGCCGTAGATAAGGCTTTTCTCGCAATACACTCCTCCCAGGTCGTACCGACTAGACAGCTTACTTTCGAGGGTTTGTTTGCGCCGAAAATAAAAGTATTAGCACGGATTGTATGTGCCGTGGTGGTTGCGATTTCCGTGTGGAGCTACCACGTATACGTGAGTGAGTCAATTGTGTGGGTGGTTTGGCGCGTAGTGGCCATCGTGTGTGGGCCACCACGTACATATTCATTGCGCAGGTGGTAGAGCGTTTCGTGGCCTTTTGCTAGCGGCAGCTGTTGTGTGCGCAGGCGCGTGTTTTAACTCCACGCGGCCCCAACCAGCAATACAGCATGTCCCTTAGGGACACCGATAATCAAGGGGGCCCAGTTACTCGATCGGAGGGTGCCAGGCAAGGGCAGCCCGTCGCAGTGGAGGAGGGGGAAGAATGGGCGGATGTTGCGCCCAACTTTCCCGTGAGGGTGGCGGGGTGGACGTCGGGCCCCACATAATGGTGTCAGAAGAGGTACGACTCTCCATGCGTCCAAGGGAGATGGGCGCCTCACCAGCAGGAGGCCAAGCAACAGTAAGATACGTGTTTACTGGGCAAGGGATACCATCATAGAAATAATTTGCCTGGAACCTCACGTATGCAAGAGAGATTAATGGCTGGCCAGATGCACAGGCGCTGCAACAGTTAAACATCCATTTGGATGCGAGGGCAGCCGACTTTGTGGAGGCACTACCCACAAGTTCCCAAGCGCATTGGGGTGAGTTAATTCACCACCTCAGCCAACGCTTCAATGCGTGCGACCGTGAAGAGGCAAAAGCTGCATTAAATGTGTAGTGCGTTGAATTCAGGCACACACTGGACTTTTGAGGCAACACTATGTATTTCAATTTACAGACCCACGCACCCTTGATCTACATAGAACCTAAGGGGCACCTTCGCACAATTTTTATTTTCGTTTGTCGAGCAACAATAGACAGAAACCAACTAGTGAGTTTGTAACACACTGAACCCGTCAATCCAAAACCCCCCACAACCTCAACCACTGGATTTCCACGGGGCTCAGGCACCCAACTCAAGAGCAAAACACCATACGCAATGGTCCAAATAATCGACGATGTCGTGCAATGCGGTATATGTAGTATATGCAGTATACGCAGCCCGTACATCGTCAACCATTTGGCGGCGTGATGTCCGACCCGTTGCCCCGCCTCCAGCTCGATCTCTCTTCTTCACCGGGGCTGCAGTCCCGGGGCTGTCTGGAGGATGATCTTCCCACCGTCCCCGTCATATAAAGGCGTCCAGGTAAGTCGTTGTCTTCGTGCGCACATTGCACTATACTAGGATAACAACTAGCAATTAATTTCCGCAACTTCTGACACGAAATGTAGTGGGTTAAATTCAGGCACACACTGGACTTTGGAGGCAATACTATTTATTAGCTAACACAACAAGTAACACTTAACATAACGATTTAAGGTGGTAGCCCCCATTCCTAACTTAGCTAACCCACGGGGGTACTACATCACTGGACCAGGACAGCCCAACACGCCGCCTGGTCCACGAGCGGAGACCGGAGAGCTTCATCCCAGAGATAACCCAGCAGAACAGCACAGAACAGCCCAGCTCTCCGTCCCTGCCCCGCTTATAACCACTCCGACGTGGCCAGCTCCGCCCCAGGCCACACCCCCCTTCCCGATCCTTCGGGAAGACCCGAACCCCAACCACGTGATCCCCCTGGGGCCCCTGGCCCCTCTTTCTCCGGTCACGTGTCCTGTTGGTTTCAAGCACAGTGTCACGGCCCGACACGACCCCCTGCCTACAGCCCCCATACCGAGCCAATACAGTAGTGTTGTTTTACGCGCATAGGTTATGCTAATTGGGGAGATAATCGTATCAATTTATGCGAATGCTTGCGATTATGTTAATGTGGCCAGTTATGATAATTGGGCCTAGCTTCGCTGCCCAGTGTCGTATCAATCGGGATAAAACAATTATTCTTGCTTAAACATTTATTGATTATATATTAGTGTGTTATGTTATGTTAGGTCTCCAAATTCATATCTCAACGCAGGATACAGTTCTTGTAAATAAGATAGTTATGCATGAACTTAGAAAGGAAACACTCAAACACTTCTGTGTTATCGTCTTGGTTCTTTCGGTAAAGTCACGTACAAGGGAAGTAATAAAATAATAAAAATAAAACATAACAAAATAATTCTCAAGACGTTTCTGCCACAACGCAAGCAGCCGTCTTCAGGTGGAAAACAGGTCTGTCGAGAAGGCAGAGTCTGAATGGCACGCCCCAGGCTTGGAGCGACTATTTATGCTGGGATGGAGGGGGGGAGAGCGCCTTGACTAAATAATTTGCATATCAAGAGGAAATTAGCATATTTATGGGAAATGCAGATATGCGATTAGTACTACTTGTGAAATGCGTAGGAGGTTTGGCGAGGGGTTCAAAGTCATTATGCCCGTGCATTATGCAGGATTAGCAGTATCAAAGGGAGGGAGTAAGGTTAGAATTAATAAAGAGAAGGAATGTTAATAATATGGTTCCGCAGCAACTAATATGCTTATAGACTATACATTGTAATATTACACTATGTATTATTCTACCCACCCAACTTTATACCACACTGCTGTATATTTGTAGTGTAGTAACTCGGCGGGAGACGACTTCACGGGTAGCACACTCTTTATTTCACCAACTTCGGTTCACAGGCGACTAACACCCACTGTAGTATCTCGGGTGACTAACACCCAGTTGGTTACTCGGGTGACTAACACCCACTTAGCTACTCGGGTGACTAACACCCACTTGGTTACTCGGGTGACTAACACCCACTGAGTTACTCGGGTGACCAACACCCACTTAGCTACTCTGGCGACTAACGCCCACTGAGCTACTCTGGCAACTAACGCCCACTGAGCTACTCGGGTGACAAACACCCACTGAGCTACTCGGGTGACCAACACCCACTTAGCTACTCTGGCGACTAACGCCCACTGAGCTACTCTGGCGACTAACGCCCACTGAGCTACTCGGGTGACAAACACCCACTGAGCTACTCGGGTGACCAACACCCACTTAGCTACTCTGGCGACTAACGCCCACTGAGCTACTCTGGCGACTAACGCCCACTGAGCTACTCGGGTGACAAACACCCACTGAGCTACTCGGGACACACCCTGCCGGGGTGTCCGTCTCGACTGTGGGTCCCCCAGTCCCGACCCACGTGGGCGTCGAACCACGGGTTCCACAGTCTCGCCTCCGAGCCACACAGGGCCCCGGTCCCTACAAGGACAGCGGGACTAGGGATCTCGGGGCACTATGTCTTCAACTCCGTCTTCGATCTTCAACTGGTTAACAACCCCGAGTGCTCTCGCGCGTCCCCCTTTATACCCCACCTGCGGACGTCGCTGAGAGCACCCATCCTATTTGACCAATCACTGGGCGCTGGCTACGATCCTGTTTTCCCACATCTCAGCGTGCCTCACCACCCACGCCGCGCCGCCCCGTCATCCGTCACTCCCGGCGCGCGCGTCCATACCACGCCCACAACGCGTGTCCAACCCCGCACCCCGTGCCGCCCCGTGATCCATCACTGTCACACGGCGCGCGTCAACACCACCACTACATCACCCCCTACCACATAGCTCGCAGCCGACCCGGCTGCTATAAAAATATACAACATCCCCTCCCCCCTGTGTGCCCCGTAACACGACAACAAGAACAACAACCAACGTAACAACACAACACAACGCGAACACTGCCATCCGCAACCATCAACCAATGCCACTACAACAACAGAACAATATATACAATCCGGCGAGTGACAATACCAATTGTGTTTGCAGAAAAGAGAAATAATTTTTTTTTTTCCATTTTTTTTTTTTCTTCTCTTCCGACTCGTGCAGCGTCCCATCCTTTCCGAGCGTCCCTAGAACGGGACATTACCCCGGCAGAGGGGGAACACCGGGCGAGCTCGGTGTTGAAAAATGTCTTCATGAAAAGTGTTTTGCCCTAGCCCGAGTCCGCCTTGCCGGTCCGTCGTACGGCACCAGACGCGGTTGACCGTCCGGTGGTGCCGGCAGTTCAGGAAGACATTGGCCAGGCATCGGGGACCCGCGCGTGACGCGGGGTTCCAGTTCCCGACGGTCAGCAGCCGTCAGGCCCGAGACACCGGGTTTAGTTGGGATGACTTGTGGGCCTGGTCGTCGTCCCGACGTGGTCCCGTGGCGCGCTGACGCGGGGCCCGGCACCCGGCTGCGACGTGACCCCGAAGGCCGCAGTTGTAGCAGACGACGAGAGACGTCGTAGGTTTCGGTTGCTCCAGCTTGCGGGATGAACGTGTGGGTGAACGACCTCCCGTTCTCCACTCCCCCGGACGCGATACAGCGAAGGCCTGCTCCCGATCCGCAGCTGGCTGAGGCTCGGCGATCGTGGCGGCCAGTGCCGCGTTCCCCGCCAATTTGCAGACGACCGTCGGCTTGCGCTTGAGGACCTCGTACGCGTGAATACTCGTGGCGATCGCCAGGGAGCAGATATCCATTTCGTCCGCCACATTAATGGGGACTCCCAACTCGTGGGCCAACGCCAGCAGCTGCTCCGTCACCATGGCGTCCTTCCCCTCCTTGTCCATGCGGGGAAAAGCTGCGTCCGCCAAGGCGAGCAGTGCCGTGCGATAGGCGAGCGTTGTTTCCCCAACCACCTTCCGCCGATCGTAGAATTGGTGGCGGCAGGTCGAGGGCGGGCCGAACACCTTAGCCATCAGGTGTAGCGCGGCCTGGAGCGTTGAGCGAGACGACCTTGGGGCCGATGTGAAGGCTGCAAGCGCGTCGTCGTCGAGCATCGCTGGCAGAGCGCGCAGGGCAGTGGTGTTGGACCACCCCGACATTTCTTGATGTGCGAGGAACCTTCGGTGGAAGGCTCCCCAGTCGCCTCCGTCTGCCTTGAACGCCGACAGCGCGGGCAATCGCTGCTGGAGGACTCGGTCGTCGTCGTCGTCGTCGGAACGATTTTCCCCCGCGCCACTGTGGTTGTACAAAATGTCGGCTCTGTCAGCAGTCGCACCCTGGAGAGCTCCGGCGCGCGCCGATGACGCGGGCCGCGCTGAGTGGAGATCTCCGGCCACGTGGTGTCCCCGCTTCCCACCAAACAATGGCGGTCCCTCAAAAACGGCGCCAACCTCAAAACTTTTGGCGCGAAGCGCCTTCTGGCGGGAACCCTCCAGCCGCACCGCCTCCTCCAACCAACCCCGCAGCCGTCCCTCCGCCCGCTGGCACGGAGATCTCCGCCAAAACTGCAGCGGCGGCGAGCAGCAACTCCGCCAGGCGGGAGTGCGCGTCCTGTAGGCTGGTGTCGGAGGCGAGCTGAGCGTCGGCCATCGCCGCGAAGTGCTGCATCGGCGGCAACTCCTCGTCCTCTCCTCCCGAGGTTGGTGTCTCCGGTACGCCGTCGTCTTCCCGATCTCGCTCGTGGGTACGGGTAGTCTTCCTAGTATCCATTCTTCTGGAAGACAGGTTTACTTCTGACGCCAGTTGTAATGTAGTAACTCAGCGGGAGACGACTTCACGGGTAGCACACTCTTTATTTCACCAACTTCGGTTCACAGGCGACTAACACCCACTGTAGTATCTCGGGTGACTAACACCCACTTGGTTACTCGGGTGACTAAAACCCACTTAGCTACTCGGGTGACTAACACCCACTTGGTTACTCGGGTGACTAACACCCACTGAGTTACTCGGGTGACCAACACCCACTTAGCTACTCTGGCGACTAACGCCCACTGAGCTACTCTGGCGACTAACGCCCACTGAGCTACTCGGGTGACAAACACCCACTGAGCTACTCGGGTGACCAACACCCACTTAGCTACTCTGGCGACTAACGCCCACTGAGCTACTCGGGTGACAAACACCCACTGAGCTACTCGGGTGACCAACACCCACTTAGCTACTCTGGCGACTAACGCCCACTGAGCTACTCTGGCGACTAACGCCCACTGAGCTACTCGGGTGACAAACACCCACTGAGCTACTCGGGACACACCCTGCTGGGGTGTCCGTCTCGACTGTGGGTCCCCCAGTCCCGACCCACGTGGGCGTCGAACCACGGGTCCCACAGTCTCGCCTCCGAGCCACACAGGGCCCCGGTCCCTACAAGGACAGCGGGACTAGGGGTCTCGGGGCACTATGTCTTCAACTCCGTCTTCGATCTTCAACTGGTTAACAACCCCGAGTGCTCTCGCGCGTCCCCCTTTATACCCCACCTGCGGACGTCGCTGAGAGCACCCATCCTATTTGACCAATCACTGGGCGCTGGCTACGATCCTGTTTTCCCACATCTCAGCGTGCCTCACCACCCACGCCGCGCCGCCCCGTCATCCGTCACTCCCGGCGCGCGCGTCCATACCACGCCCACAACGCGTGCCCAACCCCGCACCCCGTGCCGCCCCGTGATCCATCACTGTCACACGGCGCGCGTCAACACCACCACTACATATTCACTATACAATTACGATACTATATATTACCTTATACATTGTATTAAACATTACACTTTAATACTATTTATTATTATACACTATGCTATACACTATACCATTGACCGTCGTGTGAAAGGTACTAAGAGGAAGCAAAGAAATATGTCAATGGGAGAGTGGTGATGGTGGTCCCGTCTGTAAAAGACGTAGTTCCAGACATACAGTACCCTGGCGTTTACAAACTAAGTTGCCTCTGTGGTAGCAGTTACATTGGAGAAACCAAACGACGTCTCGGACCGCATCCGTGAACATAAAGCAGACTTGAAACACGGTAGGACAAACACCTCAGCCGTGGCAGATCACTGTTACAATTCAGTGGGCTCACATGATATGGACTTCTCCAAGACAGAGGTTTTCTGCAAGCCATCCGGCTGCCATGAGAGGTTCGTCCATGAGGCGATCCACATATACAAACACAGAGACAATTTCAACCGAGAAGATGGATTCTGGCTCAGCAATCATTGGAAGGACGTAATAAACCATTCCGGATCTTAACTGATTGTGTTCACGTTTACGGTGACTTTCAGACCGCAGTCCACTCACTGACATTGACTATATATCTTGTATTCTCCGCAGGGAATGGATTCTTTGCTCCGCTGCATGCTTCCTATCACCACTCTCCCATTGACATATTTCGTTGCTTCCTCTTAGTACCTTTCACGCGACAGTCAATGGTATAAATTTCGATTTAAAGCTTTCGTGACTGCAGGGATTCATCTTCTTGGTTCTTTCGGTAAAGTCACGTAGAAGGGAAGTAATAAAATAATAAAAAAATAATAAAAATAAAACATAATAAAACAATTCTCACGACGTTTCGGCCACAACGCAAGCAGCCGTCCTCAGGCGAAGAATGAAACACCACCAAGCTTGGAGCGTATATTTAAGCTGGGTTAGAGGGGGGGAGGTGGGAAGAAGAGCGCCTAGACAAAATAATTTGCATATCAAGATGAATTCAGCATATGGAAAATGCGTAGGAGGTGGGCTGGGGGGGTTCCAAATCAATACTATGCCCGTGCATTATGCAGGATTAGCAGCATCAAAGGGGGGGGAGGGGGGTAGCATTAACAAAGGAAAGGAATGTTAATAGTATGTAGCTGCAGTTACTAAACAACCACGTAAAAAACTAAAGTATAAACTGCATAACAAACTAAAGTATAAACTACATAGCATCATCAGTATACTTACTATATTCTACAATAAGCTGAGTTACTAACAGTAAGTAATACATACAAAATTCTACGTTGTAAAAAATTATATAATATGCTTCCATCTAAACTTTATTCTCTTACATCACACGCGTCTATACCGTACTATTTACTGCCATAGACAAACCCAACATTAAATTACATACTGTATAGCTATAAACCACCCTATACCTTATACATTTTAATATAACACTATGTATTATTCTACCCACCCTAATGTGTATCGAAATGGTTTATTACGTCCTTCCAGTGATTGCTAAGCCAGAATCCATCTTCTCGGTTAAAATTGTCTCTGTGTTTGTATATGTGGATCGCCTCAAGTAATAAAATATTAACTACTTATTATTTTATTACTTCCCTTCTACGTGACTTTACCGAAAGAACCAAGAAGTCAATGGTATATTGTATAGCATATTGTATAATAAATAGTATTAAAGTGTAATGTTTAATACAATGTATAAGGTAATATATAGTATCGTAATTGTATAGTGAATATACAGCAGTGTGGTATACAGTTGGGTGGGTAGAATAATACATAGTGTAATATTACAATGTATAGTCTATAAGCATATTAGTTGCTGCGGCGCCATATTATTAACATTCC
Organism: Lampetra fluviatilis; assembly: GCF_964198595.1. Lineage (NCBI taxonomy): Eukaryota > Metazoa > Chordata > Hyperoartia > Petromyzontiformes > Petromyzontidae > Lampetra > Lampetra fluviatilis. The sequence goes on along the minus strand of NC_136306.1, from coordinate 319,597 downwards.
TTCCCTTTATTAATTCTAACCTTACTCCCTCCCTTTGATACTGCTAATCCTGCATAATGCATGGGCATAATGACTTTAAACCCCTCGCCAAACCTCCTACGCATTTCACAAGTAGTACTAATCGCATATCTGCATTTCCCATAAATATGCTAAATTCCTCTTGATATGCAAATTATTTTGTCAAGGCGCTCTCCCCCCCTCCATCCCAGCATAAATAGTCGCTCCAAGCCTAGGGCGTGCCATTCAGACTCTGCCTTCTCGACAGACCTGTTTTCCACCTGACGACGGCTGCTTGCGTTGTGGCCGAAACGTCGTGAGAATTATTTTGTTATGTTTTATTTTTATTATTTTATTACTTCCCTTCTACGTGACTTTACCGAAAGAACCAAGAAGATGAATCCCTGCAGTCACGAAAGCTTTAAATCGAAACTTCTGTGTTAAGCAATTTTAATTCTAAACAAAAACATGACACTCTAATATGCGAACTCTTATGTTTGGAATTGTTAACACAGTACTCCTGAAGATGTTTCTTATTGATCTGTGCATTTACCCTCAGTGATTATGTTGTCAAACTGGGTAATCATAACAATCAGTTCATTCCACAGAGTAACGCGAGCATATTCGGCGACAGGTAGAGTCGCCGTCGTGGTGCGCGATGATTCCGTCGTCAGCGCGCGCAGCTCATCTGCTGCTGGATGTATTGGTTCCCAGTGGGTGCTGGTCGATGTGTGTGTGTATTAAACACACGGCGCATTCGATGGCGCTCTCCTCTTCTGCACGGGCGGCCGGTCAGGCTTTTCCCCCTGTTGGATGACGGGTCGACAGGACGCTCGCCACTTGTCCGCTGATGGCTGACACCCTTTGCTCGCTGGCGCTCGCTGGCGCTCGCTGGCGCTCGCTGGCGCTCGCTGGCGCTCGCTGGCGCTCGCTCGCGCTCGCTCGCGCTCGCTCGCGCTCGCTCGCGCTCGCTCGCGCTCGCTCGCGCTCGCTCGCGCTCGCTCGCGCTCGCTCGCGCTCGCTCGCGCTCGCTCGCGCTCTTGCGTTTCTACCCTTTCTCGCGGCTGATTGCTCGTCAGCGCAACTCTGCCGGCTCATACCGAACTCAGCCCCTAACGACCCCTCCTCGTCCCATCTCTCCTCGAGGCACGGCACCCATGGTTGGTGTCGGTGCCTGCCGGCAAGCCTCCGCCCCAACTCCCTTGCGAGCCTCCCTCGCAACGCTGCGTCGCAAGTCGAGTCACAAGACTGAGCAAGACTCGACCCAGACTGAACTGCGTGATGTGCGTTTGTGCTTAAACCCCCTCTGCGCGTCTCTTGCGAGAGAAAATAAAAAAACAGATGTCCTCCGCGGCCTCTCCCCGCGGTCTCTTCCCGCGGCCGCCCTGACTCCCTACTCCCTCTGAGTGGTTGTCATCCCGAGGCCAGACCCCTCCATACGGATTTATGGCTGGCCTGTTTTCGTGCTGAACCGCTGGAAGACAAAGGTGGCCGGGGAGGCTTCTCTATGGAATACATTTTCTCTTAGTTGCGCGTGGTTGACCTATTTTGACTTTCTATTCTTTGTTCTAATATTTAATAATTATTATTCGGTTTGTGATTTGCCATGGTTATTACCACGTATATTCCTAGGGTTTGTTAACGTTTGTTGTCTATCTGTATACAGGGATTGCACTGTTTTACTCGAGTTATAGTTTAATGTCCTGAGGTTAGATGTAACTAAGTTTTCACTTAACCTTTCTTGACTGATGGAATTCGTATTCTTTGGTTTTTGGTAAGGTCACGTAGATAGAAAGATACACAAAATATATATGCGGTGAGTACGAGTAAATAAGGGAATTACTAATAAAGCCACTATTGTAGACTGCAGTCTTATCACGTTGATTTGTTCTTTTTGCTGAGTTTCAACTTTTACTGTTAAGGAAAACCGGTAAAGAAAACGCGAGTTGTAACGTTGTTTGTTTCTGCTCTGAGCGTGTGTTTTTTTTGGCCCTGCATATTATTTGTGCACCTCCAGAGCGTTTTGGGAATGTCGGGTCATAGACCTTTTGTCAATCTGGAGATTTTCAGATAGCCTCTAACCCCCATTTGCTCCGAAGTTTGTTGTTGAATGGTATTTTACGACCTCCAAATGCTGGGTGCTGTGAGGAGTAGCGGGTTGTTTTTATTATTTAATTTAAATAAAAATTTGCTGAATTATTCTTAATATGAATTTGCAAAAGACTTACAAATACAACAGTGTGCATTTCCGAGGGTTGGGACGAGAGCGGACCATCGCAAGCATTCTACCAGAGGAGAAGGAAGAAAAGGAGCTCGCCAGGGCCGTAAGGACGGGGACAAGGGAGCTCCTGGGACCCAGCGAGGACACCCCAGGATGGCTGGTGAGTTTACAGACCGGGAAATGAGATGTCGCAGGCAATGTGACCCATTTACGCGGGTATGTGTTTCAATTACATGGAAATGTGACCAAGCTGCAGTCCACAGTGGAAGTAGTCCAGTCTGAGGTAGAAGGATTATGCTCCACGTTTGGGGGCTAACCGGGCGAGTGTCTCAACTGGAGACAGCTTGAACAGACGCGCATTGGGAGGGGAAGAGGGAGTGGGTAAGGGGCCTCCTATGGAGCTACCACTCTTCCCCATACGTGCTACCTGTGCGACGTATGGGGGCATCTTGTGCGAGACTGTCCCCAGATTGCACACGCTAGTCAATTGCCAGGGTTAAACTCCAACGCCCCCTAGATAGTGGACCAAGTAGGGGTGCAATTGACGGGGTCACAACACAAGTTGATGATAATAATGGCGAGCGAGTGACCCCCATGCAGATGCTGACAACAACACCCGAGAACGTGGCGACTGCGGGCGACTGGCTGTGGGAGCTAGTGGCAGGGATCACAGGGGGCCACATCATTGGTGGAAGGGCAGGTTATCGGGCTGGACTTGGGAGCGGTAGCCTCGCTCATGAGCCTATTGCAGCATGGTCGGGGTCGATTTGGGCTGTCTACAGGCCCCGGACCACGCGTTGCACACTGCGAGTGGCGCAAGAATGCACCTACTAGGGAGAATCACGCTTGAGGTCCGCCTCAGACACCAGGTGTATAACCAGAAATTATACGTGTCAAGCGTGTCATGCCACGAGTGCATTGCAGGTACTGACCTCCTGGAAAAGTTGGGGCTCAATCTGCAGCCCCGCCAGCGATGCACCACTGTGGAGAGCAGTGGGGAGAGGATCCTGTTTTTGGGACAGGAGCCGGATCACCTCCACTTCAAGCGCATGGCCACCACCCTGGTGTCGGCCATTACCATTGACCCCCTCGCTGAGATGTTGTTGCCGGTGGTGACGGTTCCCACTGACCCCTCTCACCGACCATCAGTTGAGGTAATGTTGAACCCTCACCTGGAGTTGGCGGCATGGTAAGGGATAGTGGGGTCGGTCACGTTGGTGCACGATGATGGGGGCTATCTGTTTCTGCGAGTCGTTAACCCTCACAGCACCCCAGCCATGGTGGAACGGTGCACCCCAGTGGCAACAGTGCACCCCCTACACGCACACCACTCGAGCAACTTTGTGTTCCCCCTCTGAGCAGATGACCCTTGCCGCCCCGAGGACAACCGGGACCTGGCGTGGCAGGTCAGCCCGACCCCCCGAGCTGCGGTTGTTCCCCTGCTCGATGCACTCCAGGTACCGTGGGCAGAATTAATCAAGGTGGAGGCCGATCAGCTGTGGGGGTTGCTGCGGGAATACGCCGACATATTTAGTGAGCATGATTCGGATGTTCGCCGGACTGACCTCGTCAAGCACCAAATTGACACAGGTATGGCCCGACCCACTAACCTCCCCATTTACCAAGTGGGTGCGCCTGAGTGGGCCCAGATCAAGGAGGAGGTCGTGGATATGCTTCGCGATCACATAATCCAGCCCTCATCGAGCCCCTGGTCTTCCCCAGTTGTGCTAGTGACAAAAAATGGATGGGTCGACGCGGTTTTGTTTCGATTATAGGAAACTGAACGCAGTTACCCTCGGCAATGTCTTTCCCATCTGCCGCATCGATGACACTTTTGACAACCTCGTGGGGGCACGGTATTTCTCCACCCTAGATCTGGCATTCAGGTACTGGCAGGTAGAGATGGCGGAGGAGGTTCGGCCGAAGACTGCATTCACCACCCTTATGAGACTGTTCGAGTTCCGTGTGCTTCCGTTTGGACTTACTAACGCACCCGCGACATTCCCAGCGGTTGATGGAGTTGGTGATGTGAGGCTTGCAGTGGGAACAGTTTCCTTTATTTGGATGACAATAGGGTGTTCAGTAAATCCCTGCCTGAACAATGGTCTAGGTTGCGGGAGGTGTTACAACTACTGCAAGGGGCCCATCTCAAGCTCAAACTACGTAAGTGCTATATTGCACAGCACGAGATGGGGTACCTCGGATACTGTTTTAGCGAGGCAGGGGTGTGCACCGACCCGGAAAAGTTACAGTTTATGGTGGAGTGGCCGCAGCCAAGTAACCTGACAGAGATTAGGTCGTTTCTGGGATTTGCCAATTATTATCGTCGGTTTGTGAAGGGATTCAGCGAGATTGCATGCTCACTACTAACCCAACTGACTTCCCCCAAGAACCCTTACAGTTGGACAGAGGCCTGCCAAACAGCCTTTACCACCCTCAAGGCCCACCTCACCCACACCCCTACCCTGGCTTTCCCTGACTTTTCCGTAGATCTCATCCTGGACACCGACAACTGCAGCAGCGGTTGGGAGCCATGTTGTCGAGGTGCAGGATGGGGCAGAGCGGGTCATGGCATACGCCAGCCGGACCCTGAGCGGGGCCAAGCTGAACTACTGTGTGACCCGGCAGGAACTGTATGCAGTGGTCTTCGCGTGTGTAGTGGTGGTGTTGACGCGCGCCGACTGTGACAGTGATGGATCACGGGGCGGCACGGGGTGCGGGGTTGGGCACGCGTTGTGGGCGTGGTATGGACGCGCGCGCCGGGAGTGACGGATGACGGGGCGGCGCGGCGCGGCGTGGGTGGTGAGGCACGCTGAGATGTGGGAAAACAGGATCGTAGCCAGCGCCCAGTGATTGGTCAAATAGGATGGGTGCTCTCAGCGACGTCCGCAGGTGGGGTATAAAGGGGGACGCGCGAGAGCACTCGGGGTTGTTAACCAGTTGAAGATCGAAGACGGAGTTGAAGACATAGTGCCCCGAGACCCCTAGTCCCGCTGTCCTTGTAGGGACCGGGGCCCTGTGTGGCTCGGAGGCGAGACTGTGGGACCCGTGGTCCGACGCCCACGTGGGTCGGGACTGGGGGACCCACAGTTGAGACGGACACCCCGGCAGGGTGTGTCCCGAGTAGCTCAGTGGGCGTTAGTCGCCAGAGTAGCTAAGTGGGTGTTGGTCACCCGAGTAGCTCAGTGGGCGTTAGTCGCCAGAGTAGCTAAGTGGGTGTTGGTCACCCGAGTAGCTCAGTGGGCGTTAGTCGCCAGAGTAGCTAAGTGGGTGTTGGTCACCCGAGTAGCTCAGTGGGCGTTAGTCGCCAGAGTAGCTAAGTGGGTGTTGGTCACCCGAGTAGCTCAGTGGGAGCGTTAGTCGCCCGAGTAGCCGAGTGGGTGTTTGTCACCCGAAATACTACAGTGGGTGTTAGTCACCTGTGGAACGAAGTTGGTGAAATAAAGAGTGTGCTACCCGTGAAGTCGTCTCCCGCCGAGTTACTACATTACACGTGCAAGCAGTTCCAGCATGGTGACATCCAGCGATGTCACCATGCTGTAAGTGCAGTACCGGCCCTAGAGGGCACGGTGTGTGTCGACCTGAAGGGAAGGTCGGGTAAGGCCATGACAGCCTAGTTTACCCGGGAGGACATGTAACTGGTTAGAATGACAGAGGGGTCCCTGAGAGGGGGCTGTGAGGGTCACGTGATGGGAACTGAGGTTCTTTGTGAAGGTTCTGTAAAAGGGGCGTGGCCAGGGGCGGAGTCGGCCACGCCAGAGAAAATATAAGCCGAGTCCCAAGAGGAATCTTGGCTGTCCGTCCCGGGGAAGAAACCCTTTGTCTACAATCTCCGATCTTCATGTTCTCCAGCACGTGGACCCGGGCAGTATGCTGTTGGTCCCGGTCCGAAGTTGATAGTTATCTTGTAACCTGTGTAGTTAGCCAGGGTGGTCACCACCCTTGGTGGTTGTCTTGTTAATAGGTAAAGTTACCCCATTGTGTTGAAGTAATAAATGCGCTGCCTCCGAGTCTAAGTGTGCGACTCAGTTGAACCCACTACAACTGGCGTCAGAAGTGGCCAAATGTTATTGAGAGATATGCCTCGTTAGATTAAATGTTTACGCGGCGAAGACAACCTACCAGGATGTGGTCAGATGACGAAGATGACGGGGGGATTATTCCCCAGACAGCCCCGGGGATGGCGACCCCGGAAATTGGGACCGAGGTGCCACCGGCAGAGCAGTGCGGCAATCATCACAGCGACACCCCGCCTCCAGCGGGGAGAGAGCGACGATCATTCTGCGCCCATCTCGCCGAACTTCTCGAGGCCGTGGCCGCAATGGTCGCCGAGCTCAACCGAGAAGAGCAGGCGGTGGAGGAGAGAATGCCGGAGCTGCGCGGAGCTGAATCCTCTGCCGCTGATTCCCGCGTGTGGGGAAGTTTGGTTGCACAGCCCGTGCATGCGTGCGCCATTGATTGCTCAATTTGTATCCATCCTCTCGGTTGAAGTTATGTCTGTTTATATATCTGGATGGCTTCATAAACAAACCTTTGATAGGAGCCTGAAGGTTTGCAGAGCACCTTGGTCTCGGAAAAATCTATATCATGAGAGCCCCCACAGCGTTATAGCTGACCATTGCTATATCATGAGAGCCCACAGCATTATAGCTGACCAACCCGTTAGCAACATCAGCGTTTTGAACTTTCTCAATTAAAAAAGAGAGATGATATTGTCATACTCTCAGCCAACAAGGGCAATGCCACTGTCATCATGGATAAAACCATATACAACAACAAAATTCAGGACCTTATTATGGATGGTAGCTATACCAAAATCAATAGAGATCCTACCAACCGCTTGGTGACGAAAACCAACAATGTCATCACTAACTCGACTTCTCTAATCGAACCAACCACGCTGCTCTCTCCACCCAGATTTGATGGCCTTCCAAAAATCCACAAAGAAGGTACACCGCTCCGTCCCGTCGTTTCCACCATTAACTCACCCACCTACAAACTGGCGCGATTTTTGTCCAATACCCTGGTTCAATTCACTGGCAAGACCACCTCAGCTGTACTTAACTCAGCTCACTTGGTTTCTCCATACATCTCACTGTCTCCAGATGATTTGCTTGTCAGTTTCAATGTAGTCTCTCTGTTCACCAAGGTACCTGTGCCTGACACCATTGCAATCATTGAAGACTTGGTCCAACAGGGACTGAATTCTGATGTGCCAACTTTGGTGAGGCACTGCCTTACCAATACTTACTTCACCTGGAATGGTACATTCCACAAACAAGAGGAGGGGGTACCCCAATGGGTTCTCCCTTATTGCCAGTGGTAGCGAATATTTTCATGGAGAAATTTGAAACAGATGCCATCCAGACATCCACCCTACATCCTTCCTTGTGGAAGAGATACGTAGATGACACGTTCGTCATCTGGCCACATGGCCAGCCAGCACTAAACCAATTCTTCAACCACATCAATTCCATACACCCAGCCATCAAATTCACCATGGAAGTGGAAAAGTATGGCAAGTTACTATTTCTTGATGTTTTGATCGAGAAGAGACCTGATGGCTCGTTGGGACATTCTGTCTACAGGAAAGCCACACACACGGATGCCTATCTAAAGCCTGACTCCCACCACCATCCAGCCCAGAAGAATTCCCTCATCAAAACACTACACCATAGGGCCCATTGCATCTCCGACCAGCACCACCTAGCCAGTGAGCTGGAGCACGTACACCAAGCCCTCAGGATGAATGGATATTCTGACCATACAATTCGCAAAGCTGTCTCCCCAGCTATGGGGAGACAACCATCTGAGGACCCAATCAAAACTATCACCTTGCCAGACATAGCAGGGGTTACCAAAACATTTCCCAAATCTTAAACAAACACAAGATCCAGGTTCGTTTCAACACAGTACACAAAATCCGTGATTTGATCCCATCTGTAAAGGATGAGATTCCTGACATACAATTTCCTGGTGTCTACAAACTAAGTTGTGGCTGCGGCAGCAGTTACATTGGAGAAACGAAACGACATGTCTCGGACCGTGTTCGCGAACACAAGGCAGATCTGAAGCATGGTAGGACCAATACCTCTGCCGTTGCGGATCATGAAATAGATTTTTCCAAGATGAAGGTCTCTGCAAACCCGCTGGCTATCATCAGAGGTTTATTCATGAAGCCATCCAGATATATAAACACAGACACAACTTCAACCAAGAAGATGGGTACAAATTGAGCAATCATTGGAAGGACGTAATTAACCAGGTAAAGTCTTAACCTGCTGTGATGTTTCCATCCTTCCTGCGATTTTAGTTGACTCTGAGTTGCATTATTAGGTTGGATGTCTTTGTATTGACGGGCTGGATGTCCTTCTCGCTCAGTCACCGATGCTGCGACATACTAGGCAAGTCACCGATGCTGCGGCATACTAAGCTAATGCATTGATATGCTAATCTCTCGCAATACAATAGCCACTTTCACAGTCTCAGGCAAACCATCTCTAGCCTCGCCCTCTTACCCTGAGGCTGCACTCATCTCAAGCCTACATAAGACCTTGTTTCAGTAGCTTTCTTTCTCTCATCTGAAGGCTGTTGCCTGTGTTGTGATCGAAACATCGTGATCTATTAATAATTTTCTATCTATGTGACTTTACCGAAAGAACCAAAGAGTATGGATTTCTGCAGTCACGAAAGCTTCAAATCAATATTGTGGATTTTTTTTACTACTTTTTCTCCACACTCTCGTGGCGCCTCTATGTTGGTTGCGTGCTAAAGATTGAGGAGTTATTTATTTATTTAAATGTTTCCCTCTCTTTAAAAATGTTCAGGGGGTTACCAGCTGGGTCGACTGGATTTTATGAACGAGGGGGTAGAGTAGTGTCGTGAATACAGCCACTACTGTAGGTACTTTATACACTCCGGAAATGCTACTGTGCAACAGAAGCTGGAGGGACACATCATGGTGAGCCAGGGACTCCTGATTGGCTGAAGTGTGGGCATGGCCGACCCGAGGGGGAGGCGGCGGCCAGGGGATAAAGGGGGGGGCCGCGAGGGGGTTTGTGGCTCGTCTGGCTGACCCGTCTGTTGATGGCTAAACTGCTCTCACATAGCGATAGCGTAGGAACACATAACTTTCAGACCCGAGGAAGTTAGTGTTACCCTGTTGAGGTCTATTAATAAAAGTGTTGCCTCCAATTTGAGTGTGCGTGTGCCTCTGTACATCACACTACATAAATGAGCTTGTCGCGCTCGATGTCCTCGGTCCATTTCCGACCATGTCCCGCGGGAATAAGTATTAGTGGGCGTCGAATATTTTTCACGATGGCCGATGGCCTGACCGCTTCCCAACCAATCGGCGACGTCTATCACAGAGACATTTCTCTAAATTGTTCCGAGAGGTGTATGATTTGTTGGGAACTAAAAAGTATGAACGTCTCCCTATCACCCTCAGACGGATGGGATGTGGAGAGATTGTACAGGACTCTGACCTTCATGTTAAGCCAGCAGGTCAGTGGGTCCCAGTGCGACTGGGACTTGCATGTTCCCGGGGTTCTTGCTGTCTATAGAATGGCCCCTCACGCCATTTTTTCTAATGTACGGAAGGGAGCATGACCCCCCGATTGATGTCCAACTGGAAACTGAGCCGAACAGGTCTAAGGCTTACATTTCGGAGCCCATGCGCCTTACCCTTCAGAAACTTTTGGAAGCACATGAGGCTGAGGGGTCTCCACCTTTGAGGGAAGAAATGGGCTCCGGGTGACAGGGCTCTTGGCTGCACTATCGTCCAATACCGGTGGAAACGTCGCCCAAATTGTATAAACCCTGGCGAGGGCCGGTTGACGTGATTCAGGCCGACAGGCCACAGTGTGTTAAACTTCGCTTCAGTCGGTGAAGCTGGTTCGTTCACCACTGATGTTTTAAACCTTTCATTGTCCCTTGTGAATTCACCTCATCTCCAGTACACAGGGGCCAAGTTTCAGGTGTGTTGAGCAAGCTGGGGGGTGCGCCCGCTGAAGTTGGTCCTCAGGGGAGTTCTGTGATCTCGCCCACAGGATCTGAGCATTTAACACCCCCAATGCCGCAGCCTGCGTTGTCTCCAGATGCTATGCTCGTCAGGACATTTTCGAATTCCCCCCGGGACCCCCAGGGAGCTCAAGCCCACCTCGCCTGGGGGCCCGGCTACAAGGACTCATTCCAAGACTGTCCAGTTCTCGTAACTCCCACACACAAACACACATTCCCACACCATCGGTTGATTGTCACACCCATCAGTCGTATTGGTCATTGGCTGAACCTGGTCTTTATTGTGCTCACAATATTTCTATAGTGTATATATTGTACATACCGCTCATTGACACTTTTAATTATGGAGGCACACTAGGGGGCTTTCTGATTTTGTGGGAGTTGACAGCCGGGACGGCTGTGTTTTACAAAGCGGGGGGGGGGTGGTGATGTAGTGACATCGCTGGATGTCACCATGCTGTAAGTGCAGTACCGGCCCTAGAGGGCACGGTGTGTGTCGACCTGAAGGGAAGGTCGGGTAAGGCCATGACAGCCTAGTTGACCCGAGAGGGCACGTGACCGGTTAGAATGACAGAGGGGCCCCCGAGAGGGGGCTGTGAGGGTCACGTGATGGGAACTGAGGTTCTTTATGAAGGTTTTGGAAAAGGGGCGTGGCTAGGGGCGGAGTCGGCCACGCCAGAGAAAATATAAGCCGAGTCCCAAGAGGGATCTTGGCTGTCCATCCCGGGGAAGAAACCCTTTGTCTACGATCTCCAAGTTTTCCAGTACGTGGACCCGGACAGTATGATGTTGGTCCCAGTCCGAAGTTGATAGTTATCTTGTAACCTGTGTAGTTAGCCAGTGTGGTCACCACCCTAGCTTATTGTCTTGTTAAGGGCTAAAGTTACCCTGTTGTGTTGAAGTAATAAATGCGCTGCCTCCGAGTCTAAGCGTGCGACTCAGTTGAACCCACTACACTTGTGTAATAATACTCTTGGAGACGACTTGTGGAATCGGTCCTTTTATTTATTCCAGTTCACAAGTACTCCCCGCTGCTGGCAGGCAACGGGAAGTGGGCAGACAGACCACAAGAGACGCACCGCCACGTGGCACTCGGAGCCCCGCTCGCGCGGGGCTCCGAGGGCCGCCTGGGAACCCAGCGCCCGGCGCCAAGGGGCCCAAGTGCCTGGGCTGCCCAGGGTCCCAGAGCCCCCCAGCAGCCCCTCCCCTCCCATGTCACTACACCTACAACACCACAGTACACACGTTTACTGGGCAGACCCCATTCCTAATGATGTTTGGTTGTGAGTCTCGCCTACCTGCAGACCTGTTGTTCGGCATTCCCCCACCGCAACCGGAGGGTGGGAGTCAGCCCATAGAGCACCTGATGGAGACCCTGGGCGTGGCCCATGGCCGGGCCTACCAGAAGGGGGAGGCTGCCCACCAGCGGCAAGAGGAGGGCACCCTTCCCCGTGTGGAGCTCCCCTTTTACTCGGCTGGCTCTAAGGTGTGGCTGCATACCCTGCGTGTAGGCTCCGGACAGGTGGGGATGCTAACCAAATACTGGCAAGCACCCTGGACCGTGTTGCGGCAAATCTCCCCCTGGATGGTGCTGATTCAAGGCGGTGGATACGGGTTGGGAGATGGTGGTAAACATCTGCCGATTGAAACTCTGGAAGGTAACTTTTGCCAGAGAGGCACCTGCCTCTCGGGTTCCCCGAAATCCCACACCACCCATGCCCCCCATACCTGACGGCTTCACTCCATACATGGGCCCCACTAAATTATTAACTTGAACCTATCTACGTGACTTTTAACGAAAGGCCAAAAGAATATCAACCAAGTGTCTTACCTCGTACCTCGTCGCTGAAGATCCTGGCGTCACACGGACGCTGTGAGTGCCGAAGAGAGGACTGACCGAGATCTTCACGGCCAAGATGTAGGAGATGGGATTTTCCTTCGTTCCCCGGTCTCACCTTTTTATATCCGACTTCAAAGGACCTGGGTTACGTGATACCGCATGGCCAATTGTGCACCTACCTGTGGCTGTACCGAACTTGTTTCCTCGCAGCGACCGTTGAGCTCCACCACGTAGATAGGTTCAATAAATTATTAATTTGAACCTATCTACGTCACTTTACCGAAAGACCCAAAGAATATTAATACCTGCAGTCACGAAAGCTCTAAGTCAAGATGTACGCTTTGTTGACTGGGTGGGTATGCCACAGTAGATAAGGCTTTTCTTGCAATACACTCCTCTTGGGTTGTGTCGACTAGACCAGGGGTCGGCAACCTACGGCTCCGGAGCCGCATGCGGCTCTTTACGGGCTGCTTCTTGACGATATGTACGTATGTACAGTATGTACTCAGATGCATTGCGGCTCTTGAAATACTGAATTTTGTACCGAATTGGAAAGAAATGGCTCTTCTTGTTATTTTGATTGCCGACCCCTGGACTAGACAGCTTACTTTCGAGGATTTATTTGCGCCAAAAATAAAAGCATTAGCACGGATTGTATGTGGCATGGTGGTTGTGGTTTCCGTGTGGAGCTACCACGTATACGTGAGTGAGTCAATTGTGTGGGTGGTTGGGCGCGTAGCGGCCATTGTGTGTTGGCCACCATGTACACGTACTAATTCATTGTGCAGGTGGTAGAGCGTTTCGTAGCCTTTTTCTAGCGGCAGCTGCTGTGTGCGCGGGTGTGAGTTTTAACTCCGCGTGGCCCCGGCCTGCAATACAGCATGTCCCTTAGGGACAGCGTTAACCAAAGGGGCCTGTGGGGGCCGCTGTCTGCCCCACTTCCCTCGCCGGGCAGGTGGGGCACAACGTTCGCCCCCTCCATTCCCTCCTCCACTGCATCGATCAGCTCCCACCGGGCCCCCGCCGATCGAGTGATCAGCCCTCCCGCACCAGCGCCCTCTCGGAGAGACATGGCTGAACTACTGGCTTACCGCCGTACAGAGTTAGCCCTCACTCACTCGTACACACCACCCCTAATGCTAACGCGGCGGCGAGCACGCGCGCGCCCCTGCAGGCGATTACACCCTACCACGCACCCACATCACCGCTAACGCTAAAGTGACTGCGCGAATGCGCGCACTCCTGCTGGCGATTATATTCTAATACGCGCCTGCGGGCGGTTATATTCTAACCCACGCACGCACGCACCTAACACGCGCACACACCACAGCTAATGATAGTGCTGCAGCGCGAACGCACGTCAACCTGCAAGCGATTATACCCTAACATGTGCACACACCTAACACGCGCACACACCACAGCTAACGCTGGAGCGGCGGCGCCAACGTGCGCACACCTGCAGGCGATTATATCCTAACACGCGCACACCTAACACGCGCACACCTAACACGTGGAAACACCACAGCTAACGCTAGTGCGGTGGTGCTAACGCGCGCGCACCTGCAGGCGATTATATCAACGAGCGCTCGTGCTGCGGCTCTGCCCTCACTCTCGCTGCGCGTCTGCCTGTGCAGCCACTCCAAACACAAATCACAGACACTGCACCGATGCACTGTGCTAACGTTTATTCACGGCGCAAACCCTGCACTGGCCGGATGGAATATTCTGCGAGCAGAGCCGAGCCTCCCGCTATTCAAGTCCCCAAATACTCACACGCCCTATCACGTATCTCGCAGGTGTGCTCATGTCGTTGCACGGACGCTGTGAGAGTCGGAGGGAGGATGATGAAAAAAACCTTGCCTATCACTGCCTCGTAGCAGCACTCGCTGACATCACACAGATGCTGCGAGCGGCTCGAGGAGGCAGGACGGCAGGGGTGGGGGGGTCTTGGCGACCAAGCTGTTGAAGATTAGAACTATCTTGAACCATTTTTTGGCTCCTCTTTTTACTCCCCTGACTTTTGAAATCCAGAGTTACGTCATCCTGCGCAGCCAATCGTGCGCCTACCTGTGATTTTCAACTGTTTCCCTGCCCTTACATGGAGCGTTACATTACGTTATTTTTCAACCCCATGTCTCTATACACATACTCATTAATTCCTGACTCAGCCTGTTTAATCTGGAAGGGCCTCCGGCTGGCAAATACACACCCGGCTAACGTGTACTTGGTCTGTGATGCTTTGTATCCCCTGACCTCATCGTCTGCTCTGCTCGCTTAATATTTCACCCCAGCCCTCTCCCCGATGTTGTGCGTGACTCATTGCGGCTGGCCCGGTGAACCATTGTGCGCCCATACCAATTTAACCTAATTTAGGGGCGCCGCAATGTGATTTGTCCTGGGAGGGGCGGCCAGTCTCCTGGTACCAGGAAACTGCGGGACTTCCCACCTAGGGGCCCTTTGGATGAAAACCCGTTGAGCCAGGCGATCCCCCGCCGGGACACTACGTGTGTGTGTGTGTGCTGCGTGTGTGTGTGCATGTGTGCTCAGGGTGGGGGGCAGGGGGGAGTCACAGCGCTTGCGGAGTTGCTCCGCGGCCGTGGCACCACAGGCCCAGTTACTCGATCGGCGGGTGCCAGGCAAGGGCAGCCCGACGCGGTGGAGGAGAGGGAAGAATGGGCGGACGTTGCGCCCAACCTTCCCCGTGAGGGCGGCGGGGCGGACGTCGGGCCCCACACTTGCATCACATCTCATATCTATCATTCGAAGGGGCACCCCCAGTGACTGCTGTCATATACTGTAATGCAGATATTTTTGTGAGGTCCTCCCTGTCACCCACTACTTTGAGAATTCCCCCACAAGGCCTTGCTGAGACCTTCATAAACCAATCACCATCCATGTGTGTAAGCAGGGGCATGCATCTATTAATATTTATTGGGGTAATGTATAATAGCTGCACGTGTGTGTATTTGTATTCTCGTGGTTGTGTGTACATATGCAAACGACTGTATATGCCCGAGGTGTACACTGTAAGTATCAATTCCAATAAGTCCTCGATGGCAGTGCTTGCCTTGGGCCATTCACGAGCCAGTGGTGGAAATTCCAAATTTTTGTGGTAGCGCCCTTTTTGGACAGCCATGTTGATATTTCCATGAAATCATATTCATTTTATCAGCCGTGGAGAAATGATGGACGGAGTCGACTCATGGCCAGTTTATGTGTGGCAGGGGTGGTGCAGTGGTAACACTCATGCCTCACAGTAAGAAGGACCTAGGGTCGAATCCTGACTCGGCTCCCTGTCTGTGTGGGGTTTTTATGTTCTCCAGTTTTGCATGGGTTTCCACAACTTTCAAAATTTTTGTCACATAGCTAAAACACATTGCATTCAACCTGTATATACAAAACATCTGAATGCTGAAAATGTACCTGCAAATTACTAAATTGAAATTAGACATAGCAACAACAACCTTACCAGGACCCTCCTGAAAAAAAGTATTGAGACTCATGCTTTCGTTGCGTAAAAACAAGCGTAACAAAAGCGTGCGTTTGTTGCGACAGATGTTCAGAATTGGAACGGGGAACGCAGGTCGTGGCCGTACAAAACCGCCCGTGTCATAAAAAGTCGGCTGCCCGCTCTGCTGCACACTGGGTGCGCCACCGTGGATTTACATGCACGTTTCAACACCACACGCGCATGTCACGAAGGAATGTCACCTTTCTTGTTGCCGCACCAAAAAAAAACTCAATTTAAAACAAAACCTCACTGATTATTTTTCTCGCGATACTTACAACTCAATTTTTTGTCCGAATAGTTCAGTTCATCGCCGTAATTCTTCGACAGATTCGCAATTGTTTACATTTTCACTGCAGTTATAAATAAATGCCTGAACAATGAAAATATAAAGGGTCGATTTCTACGCATTGTCCGAATTAAATCTGGATTGCAGTGCGGAAGGTGAACTTCTATTGCCCAGGAAACCGGTGCCAGTGAGTGAACAGTGCTGAAAAGTCCAGCCAGCATTCCTGGCAGCAGCGACAGGTGACATACGTGCAGAAGCAGAGACACTTCCCTGTACGGCACAGCCTCCCCCACCCGTGCACCGTGTTTCATAAACCTCCAAGCCCCTCCACTCCTACCACAGTGCCGAGTGAACGCCAGAGTTCCACTGAGACGTGTTCTAAAGTAAAATTAAGTCGAGAGATTCTCTTCTCGAGAAACGGCGTCATGGCCGACTCGTTTTTGGAACGGTTCAAAGCGCGAGCTAAGCGAGGAAATAGCGAGGACTGGGAAAGCCAAGAGGCACATGAGGTTGAAGAGGATGAGGGCAAGAAGCCACAGGAAAGAGGAGACCAGAGCGTCAGGCAGACGAGCAATGGAGGAGGAGGCGGCAGAGAGGGTGACACGAGGATTCGAATGGAGGCGGCCAGCGTCGCCTCGCTGCACGGCTCGGGGTTTGGCTTCGCGGGGCAGGACGATGCGGCGCCGCGCGAGGACGTGGGAGGGGACCGCGGGAGCCTCCGAGTGAGGCACGGAGACAGCCCCGGTGCGGCCAGCGAAGACGCAGCAGCAGCGGCGGCGACAGCGGCGGCAGCTAGCGGAGTCCGTGACAGCGAGAGGAGGAAGAGTGGCGAGCCCGAGAGCGACCACGGCCATGACTCCATCGGGGAGGACTTTGAGTTCCTGGACATGCAGCAGGACAGCAGTCTGGTGGATGAATTTATGCAACATTTTGACGTGAGTCCCTGACAATGTTTGTGTTTTATAAGATCATGCACTTTGTTTCTCTAGGCATAAGTGTACGCAGTACAAGAGATGTCTTCCCACTATCAGCGCCAAGCCAAACTCCGTTCATCATTCATTTTGGGTTAGGACAAGGAATTATCTGATCGAATTTGTGTCGTTAATAAGAGTCCTTCACCACCCGACACAGCCAACATTACCACGCGTACAAGCGTTTAGTGAGCCGGTTCCAAAGCAGCCGTCGGGACGTCTCTATGTTTCGATGGTGAAACGACGCTCATGAGCTGTAGGACTTTGACTTGCTCGTCACACTGACTTGTGTGCTTCATCACGTTTCCCCAAAATCCAATCCTCGCGACCCACCGTTTTTTTACGTTTACCAATTTACTCCTCCACCATTCAAATTAACTCGTTCCACGCCGCACGCACCCGACGATTGTTAAACACGTACCACGTGATGCGCTAAGCAATTAACTCAGTCTGCGGTAATTGAGCCAATTCTAATTAAGATTGAGATCGCAGCATGGGTGTGGAACACGTGATGCAGTTAGAGTCTCAAGACTCAATTGAATAATAATTAGCGGGAGATTCTAAGCATTGGGGATGTTTTGGCCAGGACGAGTTACATTGTGTCTGTGTGCGTTTAGCTATTGGGGGGAGGGAAACCAGAGAATCCGAATGAGAACCATGAAGAACAGGGGTAGAACTTATAATCTCCACACGGAGAGGTGGCGGGGTAGGGAATCGAACCCCGGGATGTGAGACTCAAGGTCATCACCCAAGAGCTTGTATGTATGTGTGTTGAACGTATTTTGAGTATGTAGCTAACCGTGCTATACCGTATTTTGTTCACTTTACTGCCTAAGCCGACAATCTCTGGTTATCCCCATGTATATAATGATCCAGATATTTTGTGACCCCTAATTAATTGATCCAAAAAGTATTTTTCCCAGTTTTACATTTTCATTTCTGTTTTAAATAAACCTTGCTTTAAAAATAAATCATAAGTTATAGAGAATAAAATGGGGGGTAACGAGACATCTGGACCACGCTGTAGTATCCCCTCGAGAACAACCGCGTGTAGTTGCTGAGAAGTGACTGGGTCTGCGTGCGAGGCTGGCGTCATTGTGGCAGAGGTGGGACAAAGTCATTGTTATGCAAGTCCAAGTCGAGTCGCAAGTCATCAAATTCATGACTCGAGTCTGACTCGAGTCCAAGTCACATGACTCGAGTCCACATCTCATAGGTGGGACAAAGTCATTGTTATGCAAGTCCAAGTCGAGTCGCAAGTCATCAAATTCATGACTCGAGTCTGACTCGAGTCCAAGTCACATGACTCGAGTCCACACCTCTGCATTGTGGGGGTGCAGGCGTGTAATTGTGGTGGGGTAAACACGAGCCAAAACGAAGTGGATTATCCCGTGTATAGTTCTAGCAGCCCGATGCTCGAGAGCGCATGTTGATTTCTAAATGTGGAGGGGGGAAAAAACTGAGGACCCAGAGAAAAATCCACCCGGGCGGGGGGGGGGCAAACTAAACGTAGACAGCAGCAGGCGTCAGGATCGGGATCGAACCCACTACCTTCTGCACACCAGGCGAGGTAGCGAACATCTCCTAGCCACCGTGGCGCACGCGGGACACGCGGCACAGCGCGGACATTTGAAGGCAGTACAAACGCAGGCAGCTGGCGAGTCCTCAGCGGAGCCGGCAGCGTTGGTACAACAGCGCTGCAATCCAGCGCCAGGCTCCGAGATGTGCGGCTAACACGTTTCACGACGCGAGCTCAGAGGTGGAGTCTCTCTCGTCGGGGCGCAGGCGCGGCACCGTACGAGCCACGTTGCAACAGGGCGCGTGCAGGAAAGCCATCGACGTCGTGCGGGAGCAATGGGGCTGCACGCACGGGGAACAGCGCCCACTCGGGGAGAGCCGAGGGCACGGTTTCTCAACGCCGATCGGAAAACCGTCATTGATTTCCCACCTTATTAACTGTTCGTGTCAATTACGCGTGGTTTGTGTTGTTATGTAACTAAACTATATATAGTTGTTGTTTTACCAGGTAATGCCCACTGAGCTATACAGGGTGCTTCAAAAAAAGGTTAACACTTATTATTGAACTATCGTTTTTTATGGAAAAAGAACGGATAATACACTGCAACATGATAACAAATGCATGTTAATAGCTTCAAAAAGTAAAAGTCTCCACTCGTTCGCCATCATTGTTAACGCATGCCTGGAATCTTCTCTAGGTGGTCTCCAGTGCCCAGAGACACATTTATTGTGGTGTTGTTGCGAATTCTCGGAAGTGTTAACATTGTTTTTGAAGCTCACTACCGCGTCGGGGTGGCGAGATGTTAACTACCTCGCCTGGTATGCAGGAGGTCGTGGGTTCGATCCCGGCCCTCACACCTGCTGCTGTATATTTGGAGTTTGCGTCTCTCCCCCCATGGTCGCGTGATTTTTTTTTCTCCGGAGTTTTTCCCCTCCACATTTTAGAGTGAACATCACGCGTTTTGAGGAGTTGGCCGCTGCTATACATCTCCACTTACACAGCTGGCTGGACAAAGGCCTAGGCGGCGGGGGAGGGGAGTAGTTTGGAGTGCTTTGAGAAACTTTCCCCATTGGTTCAACAGCCGCGACGGGAGGTGGAGTCGAATCGGCAGTGAGCGGGGGGTGGGTGGTTCTGCTGAAGGTTCGGTAATGTGGCCCAGGGGGCGGTGCAGCTCGTTAAAGAGGTTCGCGGTTTTGGATCCGGCAGGCCGCCCCGGGGTTCTTCCTGCTGCGGGTGTTATTAAAACGACGCACAGTGGCTACGCGCCGTCTGCTTCGCGGTTCGACGTTAACGTTGCCGTGACGTCGTTCGAGAAGAGTAGTCCACAGGAGTGCCGGCGCCACGGTTCCAATTTGACTGCAGTGACCCTCAGTGGCGACTATGCGCAGCAGCAATCGGCGCCCCATACTGGCAGACGCGTGCCTGCTCGCAGGCCAGTTTGAACTTGTGCAGCACAGGGGCACTGGGGGTGCCCTTTCAAAAATGTGTTCAGATGAGCGTGACGTACGTTGTTTATTGCGTGTATGGCGCATGGGGATGTATCGGAGGAATCCAGGGCGCTCTCTGAAAAATAAACTATGATCATTGTTAACATCACTCACAGTCAAGTGCGCCTGCGGTACAACTACATGGGATTCAGTGAGGTTGATGATCCATCACTCACTGATTCACTCCATGCACTCTCTCACCGGCGGTCAATCACCTCCTCATCGCTCTTTTATCGCTACTACCATGGTTACTGTTCCCGTAAACTTAAGTCATGGATTCCTCCACTCATGTTGAGGACTGTCTTCCAAACACTCAGTGTTTCGTCTGATCAATTATGTGTTCAACCGTCACACTGCAGGTCACTGCACACTTATCCACTCAACACACTGTAGGTTACAACACACTCACCCACCCTCTCACCACGCTAGAGGTCACAACAAACTCACCCACTCGCCACATTGCAGGTCACAACACACCACACTGCAGGTCACAATACACTAACCCACTCAACACACTAACCCACTCACCACACTGCAGGTCACAACACACTTACCCACTCACCACACTGCAGGTCACAAAAAACTCTCCACATTGCAGTTCACAACACAATAACCCACTCACCACACTGCAGGTCACAACACACTCGCCACACTGCAGGTCGCAAAAAACTCACCACATTGCAGGTCACAACACACTCACCCACTCACCACACTGCATAAGCCTACACCAGAGTGCTGAAGAGGAGGCTCCGCCCGGGGGTCGAGTCTCAGATTCAGGAGGAACAATGCAGATTCCGTCATGGTCGTGGAACAATGGACCAGCTCTTTTCCCTCTGACAGAGATTTCAGGGGTCATGAGAGTATGCTTCGCCAGTCTACCTCTGTTTTGTAGACTTGGAGAAAGCATATGACTGTGTTCCCCGCAATGTCTTGTGGAAGGTGCTGTGGCAGTATTATGTACCGGTGCCACTTTTGTGCGCTATCCAGTCCCTCTATTCCTGGAGTGAGAGCTGTGTCCAAATTCTTGGTGTTAAATCAAAGTCGTTCACTCTGGGTGTTGGACTTGGCCAAAGATGCCTCTTGTCTCCACTCTTGTTTGTGATTTTCATGGACAGGATATCGAGGTGCAGCCGAGATATGGAGAGTATCCAGTACGGGGGCATGGAGGTGGCGTCACTGCTTTTTGTAGATGACGTTGTCCTCTTTGCCTCGTCAGTCTGTGATCTCCAGCGGGCACTTGAACGGTTTGATGCCGAGTGTGAAGTGGCTGGGATGAGGATCAGCACCTCCAAATCAGAGGTCGTGGTTCACTCCCGGGAGACGGTGGATTGTTCTTTTCAGGTGAGGGGGGAACAGCTGCCCTTAGTGGAGGAGTTTAAGTACCTCGGGGTTTCTTTCGCGCGTTATAGTAAGAGGGATTGAGAGATCGGCCAGTGATCGGTGCGGTGTCCACAATGTTGCGGACACCGCACCGTTCCGTAGTAGTGAAGCGGGAGCTGAGTTCTCAAACAAAGCTCTTGGTTTACAGGTCAATCTACATTCCCACCCTCACCTATGGCCATGAGCTTTGGGTAATGACCTCAAGGATGAGATCACGTGTACAAGGGGCTGAAATAAGGTTGCTCCACAGGGTTGATGGGCTCACTTTCCTTGAGCAGGTGAGGAGCCTCAGAGTCGAGCCGCTGCTCCTCCAGATCGAAAGGAACCATTTGAGGTGGTTCAAGCATCTGGTAAGGAGGCCCCCCAATAGACTCCCTCTGGAACTCTACCAGGCAGCACGTCCTACTGGGCAAAGATCCCGGTGCCGGCCCAGGACACGCTGGTGGGACTGTGTCGCTCGGCTGGCCTGGAAGAGCTGGAGTCTGTTGCCAGGGAAAGGGAGGTCTAAACCGCCCTACTCAACATGCTGCCGCCGCAACCCTCGCCAGGACAAGCGGATTGAGAAATGAACAAACGAATAATAACGTGAATTATATCCTAGGATCCCAATGCGCAAGCTTAATAACTACTAATACTCATGAACAATAATCACGAAAGAAGACTATGAATTATCAAATAAATAATGGAGAATTTCTAGAAGCTATCTGCAGTGCAACCTGAACGTATCCACCAGCGGATACCCTCCACATCACCACGCAAAGTAGGAGCGCTGCTCTATTCTGCACCATTGACTTTAAACAGTACCAAGTGCATCAGACACATATCTGAGATGAGCTACGTACAGTGTGCAATGTTTTGCAGACGACAACCTCGCAAGATAGGTGCGAGACGCAACTCTCGGGGTGGGGAGGGATTTACTTAAAACGTGACTGTTAATTAATAATATTAATCAATATTACACACGTACATACAAATTAGTCGTAATTTATTTTAGTTTTATACTGTATACTGTACGTTGAAATAATATTAACGGACTAAAACACATATTAATAAATATTACACACGTACATACAAATTATTTATTTAAAATTCCACGCATTGCAATTTCGAAAATGTCTTCAATGTCACGAAAAGCCACAGGCCCTTAAGGAAGTCTTGCAGCCTGAGATAAACTGCAAAGAGGTACCCCCAGGGCCCTCTGTGGCAGCAGCCGCCCTCGGCGCACGCCCTCTCACCCATCGCCCGTGGCACCGCCTCGGGCTCAGCCGAAAGCGATCGTCCGCCAATACACGCATTCGTACGGTAATTCCCACGAAGAGAAACGCAATGTTTGTCAAGTTTCACACTTAACTTCAAATTTAGCAATCTTTCGAGATCGTAATCAACCAGGCTATGCGTTAACTGTGTGTTAGCCGACTCTCTGTGTTGCATTGCATTACATTTCCAAGAAATTTGCTTTAAAAAATTCTCAAACTGCCTATTTCTCTCTCTAAAATATACCAGGCTTTCATAGGTCCATTCGCTCTTTCTCTCCCTCGGTTGCTTCGGGGTGGATTTCTACACAACTCTCTCTAAAATTTACCAGTCTTGTTGGGTCTTTCATTGACATGCTAATTTCTCTGCTCCAGCAGACCCACCTCTCTCTCTGCCCCCCCCTCTCTCTGTATTTAATTCCTCGACACAGAGGCATTGGGTCTCTGTGTGTCTATGTTGTGTGTCTCTCTCTGTGTCTCTGTGTTGTCTCTCTCTCTCTGCTTGTGTGTGTCTGTCTGTGTGTCTCCGTGTCTGTGTTTTGTCTTTCTCTCAAATTTAGTTCTACCTGATGACGGTTGCTTGTGTTGCAATAGAAACGTCGTATTATATAATATTATTTAATTCTTTTTCTTTCTACGTGACTTTACCGAAAGAACCAAAGAGTAAGAGCATAAACCAAGTCTTCCAATATTCCCCATTTTAATGTGTACAATTTGTTCAGTCCATGTGTTTTAAATGTCGAGGCGATGTGCTGTTGTGTGTTTTATTACGACGCGTGTTTGGCAATAGCGGGCAATGTTGCTGCCGGGTGCAATCGCCATTGAGTAATTTGCGGGTCATGGTTTGGCCAATACCAGTCACATTGTATTATTACATTTTTAGTTGTGGGAGGGAACTCTGCACACTGAAAGGCGCCCGAGTCGGGAATCAAACCCAGGAATTATTGCTGTGAGGCGCGAGTGTTACAACTGCACCACCCTGCCGGACAAGTCTTTCACTCAAGCCACTTTCAAATAGAAATCAGTGCCTTCAAAATATAACCACAGATATTCAAAGTTACACAGGTCCAGGCCCTCGGTCAAGGCAGCCTCGACATCAATGAGCAAGTGCGTGGGTCCCTTGCCTGCACTCACACCGATCATCAGGATGTTTCAGTAGGATTTTGATTGGAATGGTTCTCCATCTGTCGAGTCCATTGACATGGCAGAAGAAAGCCGAGTACCTGGAGAGAGAACACTGAACGTTCAAATAGATCAGGAACCTACTTGATGTACTCTACAGCCGTCTTGTAAGTAGGTACCACACACAAGAAAGCCTCATCCGTGTGATCCACTAGCCCTGCTCCCAATTGTTTTATTATGCACCAAAACATACCCAGCCAAACAGGACGCTACTTGTCAGCCGAATTCAATTCCTGGCAATGACACACGACAGGTGCAGCGATTGAGTCGTGAAGCCTGGCCCGGGTGGCGTCAAATTCACTTTGCGTGAAGCGCCTCGCCAGCAACAGTGGCGAGAGGAGGGCAGCCGGGGCTTTGGCCACACTTGTCCTTCCTTTTTTCTTGCCAACAGCCTGAACGGTTCTCTATTTTTTTTTAAATGCGGGGACCTTTGTATTGGTCTTTGTGCAATAACAGACCACTACTTTTGTGATGGTGTAACTTAAAGTTATAATGTGCCATTGTGGAAAATCAGTGATGTGTAAAAACTACATTTTGTGTTTTATGTAGAGGGACAGACATGTGGAAGCGTATCGTCTGCTTAGTTATTGTGATAGTGTGCGAGTGCGTCACGGATATGAGAATTCACAAGTGACTCCTTGTAAAAAAGGTGTCAGTTTTGTTGCCAGATAAAAGGGTAAAAAAACAATTATCATATTATTATAATTCACAAGTTGTGCGGTGTGATTTTGAGCGCTCGAATGTCGCTCGAGGATGTGACGCACAGCCATCACGTGGGGGTACGATGCAGCCAGTGCCCACTTCCCTGTGCCAACAATGAAGATGCTTCAAGCGACTCGACTTGTACAAGGTGATCCATGACATCACACTTGGCGGTCACGATTCTTAGCCACTTGCGTGATCTGGTCCAGAAGCCAGTGAGAGAGAGTGTGTATGCCTTTTCTCGTGGGGAGCGGTAGTGTAGTGAGTAGTGCGCTGTGCTATGAACCTGGCGGGCGACACGGGTTCGTTTCCCACTTGCCGCCAACACCAGGGACGATTATCTGAACCGGCCCTGGGCCTCCCCTAGGTCGGCTCAGGCTCAACTGAGTACCTGGTACTGTGTGTAAACATTGCCATTTAGAAAACAAAGGCGGCCGGGCGTGGTACTGGCCACCCCCCTTCGTGTGCCGTGCCGACCTTCATAGGTGCTCGCTAACAGCTCTTGCCCCAAATGTACGTTAAGGATATACAGGTGATTTCTGTCTTTGTGCCGTTTCTCCCCTGGGATAGACAAACGTAACGTTGCCTGGGCATGGATGCAATTGGCTGTTTTGTTTTTTAAACGTGGAAATGCAAAACCCGCAGGTAACGCGACTCGCGTCGCACTCAGAGGCACACGCGGAGGTTCCCACCAGAGCGGTGCTGAAACCTCACCGCACCAGTGGCAACCACCACAGCTGAGACGATGCTCATTCTCTGATGGCCATCTTACCATTTCCCTCTCCCTACCCCTGTCCAGTCACCTCCAAATAATTCCCACTCGTCTACCCAAATCTAGACGTTCTTCCTCTGCCTAGTCGTCCGAATGAGTTGACATTTTTCTTCTAAGCGACTAGGGACCTCGAGTTTAATTTTGTTCCCCGATGTCGTCGACTCTCCGGCTGTGTTGTGGGAGCTGCGCAAAACGCGTTATCGGGAAGGAATCTCACGCCTCGTGTCCCCAACGATCGGCGCACGCTTCTGGACCCTGAGCCAGGGCCTTGCTCAGAGTCCTCCGCGCGGGACTCTCTCCCCTGCAGCTCCCCAGAAAATTCATGAAGTGGCACCGGTGGGGCAGTGCACGGCGAGCCGCTGCACTGCGGCTGTGTTCACGAGTTGCCTCTCCCGAGCACAAACAAGTTACGTCACGGGAAGGGGGCGAGGGGGGTAAGGGAATGGGGGGGGTTCTTTGCCCCCGGGCGATTCCGCCGCTGTGTAAACTCCGTTGAGTCATGTTTTGTGTAAAAATTTTTTTTTAAATGTTTAGCCAAAGTTGGACCGTGACGCCGTCACACAGTGGTCTACTCTAGCTACGTACGGTGTGAAAAAAGTTCAACATACATACTCTTCCCAAGCAGACGGAGCAGTTCTATATATTTAACCGTTAATACACCCGCAGTGGTAACCAGGGCGCCCTACTGGTTTGACCCGCGAAGCCCTGCAACAACGCGCTGCCGCTGGGCCTCGTCCCCCGCCTTTGTGGTAATTCGTGCTCTGATACTCAGAAACACCACAACCACCACCACCAACCACTACCACCACGTCCCGTGCGCTGGCCTCCTGTCTTCCCCCCGGGATGCGCTCTCACCGTGGCAGCGCGTGTCCGTGCATGCACGCGCTGCCAACAGCATTCCATAATGTAACTTAAAAAATAAATGAGTTTATCGAGCAGTAACACTTCCAATTTTTTCAAGGGTTTGTCTGTTACGCGATAGCCCCGACGTATCATGCAACTATCCTTACGTCAACTTAAAAAAAACTTATTCAGGAAACATTTATAAAATGTCATTCTCATCGGGCCCCATGATGTAAACAAGTGCAGTGTCCAACCCTTATCATCCACTGTGCCTCTCCATGGGCCTCTCTGTACTATGAAGAAGGCCCATTGCCCGAAACATCGCCGATTACATACATTTCCTTTTAAGGCCACACACACACAGCGCTAGTGACGGGTGTGTTGACCGTGTGTGCGACGCTTGGAGCAGCAGCGCTTCGTTCCCCGGCAGTCCGAGGCCCAATTTCTGGCCACAGCTGCCGTCAGCGATCACTTTCTACCCGAAAATGGCTCTCCCCTTGGTTGCACTCAGCCTTAGTTTGAGTCGTGCAGGATGTGACTTTTGAGTCGCGTGGACGCCACGTTGCCGGTGAGTGCGCTCCGCGTGCGGTTACTTCCCCCTTGCGTCGGAGTGCCCGGACGAAGCGCAGCTGTTTCCTCCTCTCCTTGTGGCTTGCGCGCCCCGCTTCGAAGGGTGGGGGGCGGTGTGGGAGAGAGGGGGGGGCGGGGGGACTTTGCAGTGGGTGAATGATGATGATGGTGGTGGTGATGATGCTGCGCTCCGTTTAGGGGAGGCAGGACTACCCATGTCTCGCAAGTGCCACCATAGAACTTGAGTCAACGTTTATAAACAGCTGTTGACTTACAAGCCCGAGTAGCCGCAGGCTACTAAGGCTCAGCAGATGTTGCGCTGTTACTCGCCACCACCACCGCCGCCGCCGCCAACCTTCCCGTGGCTGCGTTAATTTTAGCGGCACACGCTAACCCACGCAGTGTGCGACGGCGCATGGCGATATCGCGTGGGAAGTTCGCGTCTGCGTGCATCCAGACGAAGGCTCTACTCCGGGTAGATTGGGGCAGAGGAATCCGCCGGGCGCTCGGGGGTGAGCGAGCCAGGGGGTGAGCGAGCCAGGGGGTGAGCGAGCCAGGGGGCGAGCGAGCCAGGAGGCGCGCTCAGAGTTCCGTCACCGTGGCTGCTCGCATGGCTGCCTACTACTGCAGCCAGCTGTGGAGCGCCCTGCAAGGCTGGGTGGTGAGTGGCACCAGGGCAATCGTGCTCGTCTGAGCTCAGAGTGAGCGTGGGGACTACTGCGTACGTGTGAACACTGTGTGTGTACACTCGTCTGTTTGTCCACTAGTATTTATGTGTAAGTGTACACTAGTCTGTGTATGTGTACACTAGTCTTTATGTGTATACTAGTTTGTGCATGTGTGTACACTAGTCTGTATGTGTGCACGCGTAGTGAGTGTAGCGGTTCGCGCGCTGCGCTACGAACCCGGCGACACACAAGTTCGATTCCCGCTCGCGGCCAACAGCAGTGACTATTATATGAACAGTATTATATTAACATTATTATATGAACACTCGGGGTTGTTCGGGGGCGCCTATGGCGCCCCCTTCGGCCAGGAAAGTCACAAAAAAATTACACACGAACGACGCATTCACGCAAGGGCCCGATGCTCCGTTTTGAAGTATTATGTTTTGAATTAGATAATTTTATTTCTTCATTAAAAGCTTAGAAATGTTACATCTGGAAGACGACATTTCGTGTGAATTTTCTCTTGTCAAGTAGATGGCCTTGCTGGAGGTTCGGTTCGATGCGGACTTTCACCTGTTTGGGATTGCGGGATCGAGATAAGGCGACATAGAGCTGGCCGTGCGAGAAGACCACTGTCTGCAGATCGATTCCAACCTAATCGAACGTCTGTCCCTGCGCCTCTGTCATTCATGCAGGGGGTGCGTAGGTTTGCAGCGCCCCCTGCATGGAAACGACGGAAAGTGCAGCGTTCATCACAGATAAAGTTGTGCGCTTATATAAGAGTATGTTCTGGGCCTCCCCTAGGTCGACTCAACCTGGTGTGCTGTGTAAACTTCACCACCAGGGAGACAGAGGCGGCCGGGCGTGGTGCTGGCCTCCCCCCCCCCCCCTCGTGTGCCATACAGGCCTTCATAGGTGCTCGCTAGCAGCACTTGACCAACAGTTTGTTAAAGGCTATATGGGGGATCTGTCGTTTTTGTGTGTATACTGAGTGTATTCTAGTGTGTGTGTGTGTGAACACTATTGAGTGTGTATGTGATGTGTGTACAAAGGTCCGGGTCTTCTCTGCCACAGTTATGCCCTTTCCATTGTCTACGCTTGCCAGACGCAGTGCGCGGAGCCCTCTAAAGGAACATCTCCGCCGGTTTGAAACATTCAGGCTGGCCTGCCTACGATCCATCTTAGGTTTAACCAGACTGGATTGTATTAGGGACTCACAGATTCTTGAAAGATCTGGACAAAGTCCCATCAGTGAGCTCCTCCGGCAAGCGAGGCTGCGCTGCCTGGGTCATGTTGCCCCCATGCCCAGCCACCGCATGCCCAAGCAGTTTCTGTTTGGCCGGATAGATGGGGCTAGAGATGAGATGGTCTGATGTGGTACAGAAAGGTTGTGTAGCTGATTAGATTTGCTGATGACTGGTACCAGCAGTTCCAAGATCGGCCTCTTTGGAGGAAGTTCGTGAAGGACGCGACTGGGGAATTGGAGGCAGTCACCTTCCGTCAAACAATGGAGGGCAGTGGAGTGACGCTCACAACGATCAGAGCGCCGGGCAGCTAAAACGCAGAAAATTTGCACAGTGGGAAGTACAGTTGGTGCATCTGCCAGTCATCTCAGTCAGTCAACCCATGGCACCTGGGTTTTCGCACATCCGATTTGCACGGTTGGCTACGTACTGTACGAAAGAAGTGCAGCATACATACATACCTGGGTGTGTTCTATGACCTGCTGCCAATGGGCCTTTGACACTTCACGTGGCCTAAGTACACCTAGCATGTCACAAGCGCCGTGGTGACGTCACCGCCACTTTGTGGTGAACAAAAGTTGTGTGTACACTAAGTGTACTCTGTGTGTGAACACCAGCGCGTGTGTGAACACGAGTGAATGTGTGTGTGAGAGCACTAGTGTGTAAGTGGGGAGCGGTGGCGCAGCGGGTAGCATGCTGGGCTACGAACCGGCTCACGGCCAACACCAGTGACGGTCATGGGCCTCCCCCTAGATCGACTCAGCCTCAAATGAGTACCTGGTGCGGTGTGTAAACATCATTGGGGAGACAAAGTCGGTCAGGTGTGGTGCCACTCAACCCCGTCGTATGCTGTGCCAGCCTTCATAGGTGTTTGCGAAAAACACTTGCCCCAACAGTCTGTTAAGGCTACATGGGGGATTTGTGTTGTCTTTGTGTGAGTGAGCACGAGTGCGTGTTGTGTGTAAAGTCGGTGGCAGAAATTCCACATTCCCATGGTGGAACCAGTCTGTACGGAGTGGCGATGTCTCATGAAGTCAGAGCCGAAGAGGGCTTCTAACTCGCAGCTTCACAGCACCCCCACCCTCACACTACCACGATCACTACGGGTCTTGACGGAGTGTCCTCATGTGCTGCTTCTAACCCGTGTGGTGTTGCCATCACGCGGGTATTGTCGCTGCTGTAGAGATACCTCGTGAGGCCAGCAGCGGACGATTTGGAGCCTCTCGCGGACTCATCTGAAGACGTGAACAAGTATGGGAGTCACAACAGGTACAGCCTGGGCCACATGGGCACCTTCGTGTTCACACATTGTGTCTCCCCGTGGCGAGGGAACATCCATAAGGCCTCTACACTGTATATTCTATTCATCATCATCAGCCATGGTCAGTCTACTGCTGGATGGAGGCCTCGACCATGGCTGTATTGACCGTACAAATTTGTTCTGTCCACTTCACAGTGGACAAAAGATCCCGTGATGTCTTTCGTAAGAATAGGTCATAGTGTGTGGTGTCAGGGTCCAAATTTACCAGATTTGAAAAAATTACCTAACAATTACTCATTTAGAAATAGCACCACCGCTCACGGCTGTAAAAAAAAAACACTGCAAATGATGTAAAAGATAGTGGCTTGATGATAACCTCACACTAATCCTGTACTGCACCACATGACTACACCGAGTGGCAGCACCGTCTGATGAGCAGATCGCATTCCCCATGTTCACCGCAGGGCCACCCTTCCGCTTGACGCCATTCGTGTCGGAGACGGCTGCACCTGTCGTGCATTGTCGGAACGCAATCGCGTGCGAGCTGATGCAGGGTAAAATGAAATGTCATTCCGTGCGATGTGTACTTCACCATGTCCACGGCCATTGTTGTCATCCAGAACCGAAGCGGCTTTGGAACGCGAGCCGCAGATGCCCGCTCTCGAGGGCAAGGGCGGCAGGAACTCTGAGGTCGAGATGGTGGTGGGCGGAGGCGGCCATTGTGACCTCGACCGCAAATCCCCGGCGAGGACTCTCGAGGGGACGCCGCCGTTTGCTCCGGTGGACGACGCCGCCGCAGCGGCTACGTCCAGGAGATCCGTTGGAGGCGAGAGAGACGATGCCGCGGAGCTCCGGCGACGTTCCCCCATGTTCACGGCAAACACGGGGGACGCAAATGTGTTCCAGCGTCATGCACCAAACGAGGAGGCCCAACAGCGTCTGATGGAAAAGGACAGCTGCTTGGGCGATGCCATTGGTCACACCGCCACCACTGCGGACCGTGCCTTGCATTCAGTGCCTGTAGAAAGGATGAGGGCCGAAACGTCAGTCACCGACGGTCACAACACATCAGCGCTGACGTTACACCCGCCACCTGCATCCCAATCGCCATGCGCCACATCGCCTCTGCTTCCACCATTCTTAGCGCCTCCAGAGGCGCGGAGCTTTCAGCCGAGCTTCG
Source organism: Lampetra fluviatilis (assembly GCF_964198595.1). Lineage (NCBI taxonomy): Eukaryota > Metazoa > Chordata > Hyperoartia > Petromyzontiformes > Petromyzontidae > Lampetra > Lampetra fluviatilis. The sequence continues at coordinate 288,688 of NC_136306.1, read as the reverse complement.
CTCCGTCGTCGTTAAACTCGGCACCGCCGTCTCCTTCAACTACCTCACCGCGCCAGGCCAATGAGTGTATAGCAGGCGGACGGGAGCACGAAGGCCATCAGGAATTCGCCGGCGTTGTTGACAAAGATGATTTTGAAATTCATCATTTTGATGACGTTGAGGTAATTGTTACATTGTTCAAGCGGGGTTAATTTTGGGAAGGAGGGCATGACATCTGCTTGGTTGTGTCTGATAATTTACATTGTTACATTCTGCACGCTTAATATTATGCATCTTAAAAATATGTATTTGCATGTTGGCAAAAGTAAATGTTACTGTGTTTTGGTAATGTGAGCATTGAAAAACTGGCGCTGCCTATGTAGTACGTACCGTAAACGTATTAACGTCTCTGTTTACGAGTCAAGAGTGATGGACTTTAAGAAAGCAACGAGGAAATAAGCTTCTGGTCTTTGAGCAATATAGCGTCAGAATGTTTAAAGTTCACAATGGAGGGTTGTAGTGAAGCGTGGTAATTTAACCAGGAAGCTGCGGCGTGCGGGAGGCCGTGGGCAGGATGGAGGGGGTGGCACCGCGACGTGAGGTGATGTGGCCCTGGAGGTCAACGACTACGGAGAACATCTGAAGGCGGACGGTGGCGATAATCCAATCCACTCATTGGTGCATTGGGCATTAACGCCATTCTCATAGCACAAGGCAGTCACGAAGGCGCTGTGTGTCACAAAGAGTCCGCAGTAGTATCACAGGAGCGGGCGATGTTGATATCTGTTAGGGCGCCGCGGTGGCGAGATGTTAACTACCTAACCTGGTATACAGGAGGTTGTGGGTTTGATCCCGATCCTGACGCCTGTATATTTGAAGTTTGCATGTCTCTCTCCCGGTGGTCGTGTGGATTTTTTTCTCCGGATCCTCCGGTTTTTTTTATCTATATTTAGAATCAACGTGCATCTAGAGTATTTGCCTGCTATAAATTTCCATGTAATAAGCAACTTCGTTGAGCTATGATTTGTGGCCAGGTCGCTTCTGAAAAAGAGCTACATAGCTCAATCGGCATTTCCTGGTAGAATAAAAACAGTTTAGTTATCCCAATGGATACATTTTAAAATTTGGAACGTAACGCCAGCACACAAGGGCCGACTCTTTTCGAATGGAATCATTGGGATTTTTAACAGCGTATATGTCATGGTTAATACACCAGGAATATAAATACGACCACAGTATTAAACCAGGGCAGCCTGCTGGATTCGTATCACAAATCTCTGCAACAAGCGGAGAACGCACTACCGCTGTGTCACGTCACCGCCCCGATGAGACTAAGATCGGGACTTTGAGGTCAGGTGTCAACTGTATGTAAGAAAGTTTATCATGTCCACTGCTCCTGTATCTGGTTGTGTACATTGTGGTATACGCGCTTGAGTGATGATGGCTGGGCATCGGAATCAATGTCTTGTCTCTTGATCTCTCCCAAGTGTTCGTCACCCCCATTGGATTTCACGATTCAAAAGCAGCGAGCCTCGCTCAGCAAGTCAGGAGCACTGGGCAATCGCAAACTGGGGAAACCACGGCCAGCAGACACGGACTCAGAGTGGATGTACAGAGACAGCACCGGTGCGCTCATACACACATATGGGCCACGCCGGACTGGCGCCCCTTTCCGATTGGCCCGGTTTGCGTGGAAAACCAAAGGCGCATTGCAAGCGCAGTAGAGGGTATTGGCGATATAATGTTGACATACGTTGTATGCTGTGATATCAATACCGGGAATTCCGCAAAATCCTCTTCACTCGTGACATGGGCAGCTACGAACACTTGAATAAGTTTGTAGCAATCTTACTACCAGAGGGAAAGAAAGTGCGAGGCACCAAATCGTAACACGTTTTGTCTTAATGTATACTGCAAACTCGGCATGGAGGGTAGAAAAGAGGATCGTGTGGACAATTCTGTATAAAGTACAACCTTGCTTTTCATCATTGTTGTGGAGAGAATGTACTCATTCATGCCAGATTATTGAGTTATGCCACAATAATATGACCTTCAACACTCGACATAACCAAACAAATTAATTATAACGAGTACAAGTAGTATTGCTTCAACTCAAGAACAATATTCACAACCGAATTTTGCAATTGTTTACGATGTTTCATTTGAAGCATACGCTAAGCATTTTCAGAACAAGATCCAGGAAGTGGGAATACATTTCACAAAGTCAGAATGGCCTAACCCAAAAATCTATATAATTAATATTGGCTGCAACAATCTACGTCTTCTTGGTTCTTTCGGTAAAGTTACGTAGAAGGGAAATAATAAAATAATAAACATAAAACATAATACATAATAAAATACAATTCTCACGACGCTTTGGCCACAACGCAAGCAGCCGTCCTCAGGCGAAGAACAGGGCTGTCGGAAAGACAGCGTCCGAATGAATACCACCAAGCATGGCAGCGTATATTTAATCAGGGGTTAGAGGAGGAAAGCGCCTTGACCAAAGGAATGTACATATCACCAGAGGAATTTAGCATATTTATGGAAAATGCAGATATGGGATTAGTCACTACTTGTGGAATGTGTAGGTGGTGGGGGGGGTCTCAAAGTCATTATGCTCATGTATTATGTAGGATTAGCAGTAATAAAGCGAGGAAGTAGGATTAGCAGTAATAAAGGGAAGGACATTTTAATAGTAAGGAGCTGCAACAGCCAAACCACCACGTAAAAAACTAAAATATAAACTTTAAATCGAAATTTTACAATCTACGTGTTAAGTCAATATACAGTGTTACCATTAAGTATCAACGGACTTTCCACTGGTATTTATGAGGATACATTGGGCCCAATGATCAATGGACAGTTGTGTTCTTGTGAATGTAAATGCAGAGGCTTCCCTCATTATTTTGCAGATTCTCCAAGTGCCGAGTTGCCAGAAGAGGAGCCACCCACTCAGAAGAGAGGTCCACCAGGTGGTTTCAGGCTGCCTGCTCTGGGACCCTCCTTGCCTGGCGTGCAGGTAATCTACCTGTGCCATGAGTAGGTATAACTCGTTAAAGATTGTACACAACAGGGAACCCATGGCAACAGGGGGCCATGCACTGTACCACAATCACAGCCACCTAGATTCGATTATTGGTCATGCACATCACATTACACTGTCCTGGGCCTCCACTAGGCAGAGATGGGCAGTATACAGTGTCCGAAAATGAAAGTTTAATAGTTTTAATGTTATTCGAGATACTGACATAAATCTGATATGAATATATGCATTAGACTCGTTGGTTCTTTCGATAAAGTCACGGAAAAAGAAAATACATTAAATAATAGAATACGACGTTTCGATTGCAACACAAGCAGTCATCAGGTAGAACTAAATTTGAGAGACAAAAACACAGACACGGAGACACAGATAGACACACAAGCAGAGAGAGACAACACAGAGACACTCGGAGAGACACAAAACATTGACACACAGAGACCCAACGCATCTGTGTCGTGGCCTTAATAGAGAGAGGGGGGGGCAGATAGAGAGGTGGCTCTGCTGGAGCAGAGAAATTAGCATGTCAATGAGAGAGCTGTGTGGAAATCCACCCCGCGGCGGCCGGGGGAGAGAAAGCAAGACTGGTACATTTTTAGAGAGAGTTGTTTGGAAATTATGTGCATTAGGCTTAGAAGTTTTAGTTTCTTGTGAATATTGATTGTACTTTCTTTTAGTTTCAGGAGAAACACAATTTTTTTTCTACAATGACAAGTCCGCCCATTCTGGGGTTTTTAAAAATTTTAATTGATTATAGTGAATGATAATTCTAGAATTTCTAATCAATACCATAAATAAAATAAAACATCTAAGTATATTACATGTACTTATTAAATTTATGTGAGTATTTCAAATAAGAGTAAAACTATTAAACGTTCTTTTTAGGTTCATACATTTTCAGACACGCTGTATTTAAAATACACCAAAGTATTTTGTATTTCAAGCACATTTATGAGAATGTTTTTTTGTTAAGTACAACATTTCAATGTATTTTTGAACAGCAAACAGCGACACCCCCTATATGCAGTGTAAACACACATCGAGAGTCTACACATGTCTATGCGTGTACGGTCAATGTGAATATAGTTGTCCGTTTCTCTATGTAATAGTCTGTGTGTACACAACCACTCATCCACTCCATACACAACACCACTCACCTCTACACGCCACCACCTATCTCCACAACTCTACCACTCACCAGATCCCATACCACACACCCCCAAACACCACCACCCACCTCAACACCACTCACCCCACCCCATGCCACCACATGCCCATTTTTTTGGTTCAGTTTTGTTCTTGCTTTTGTTGTTCAGATGTTCAGGAAGAAATCTCAAGACGGTGAACATGGCGAAGTCTCTCCCAAACCACAAACCAAAGAATTATTCAAGTCCAAGAGCAGCCTGGGCCTTCCCCTGCCCGGAGCCAGAAGACAGCTGCCAGTTCCGGCCAGTGATGACGCCGACAAACAAGGGTACGCTTCGATCGCTCCAGTTCGGTGCGTCCACTCCGATCCGGCATGATCGCTTCGGTCCGGCACAACTGGGCCGGACTTGCACACCGGTCCGGCGCGACCCGCTCCACTTCAGAACTACCATCGCTGCGTTACACTGTATTTGTTTCAAATGTTCTGCTGCATTATAAAGACGACTTAAATGCCAGCCGGAATAGCCGATGATGACTAACAAGGTGATTTTCACGTTTCATTTCTTCTCAGGTCGGAGCCTCCCCAATGGTTAAAGGAACTCAAATCAAAACAGAAAAAGCCTGCCATGGAATAGACACCAATGTGAGCCTGGAAAAGGTTTTCATCTATGAGCAGCACTGTGAATCGTGACATGATGTAGGGTTGATAATTGGTTCTTTACCCTTCTATCTGGCAACAAAACTGACACCTTTTTACAAGGAGTCATGTTTGCATAGACCGCAATACCTGCAGTCATAATACAAACAAAAGAACATAACTATGATGTGCACTGTCCTTAAAGTTGATTGATCCACACCCGAGACAGCTTTCCTTAGAGCCTAGTCTCATATGGGTTGGACCAGATGACGCCAAAAGGCGCACAACTCAAAGACAATGCACTATCAGAGTATGAGAGGTCGGGGCAAGCATCTACACTATGGGAACCTCATTTGCCAGTAAAAATATGATAATTGGTTCTTTACCCTTCTATCTGGCAACAAAACTGACACCTTTTTACAAGGAGTCATGTTTGCATAGACCGCAATACCTGCAGTCATAATACAAACAAAAGAACATAACTCTGATAATGTGCACTGTCCTTAAAGTTGATTGATAGAAGGGTAAAGAACCAATTATCATATTTTTACTGGCAAATGAGGTTCCCATAATGATGTAGGGTTAATTCCATATATCCTTAAATGGGTATTCTGAATGTTTCTACTTAAGGATTGTATCATTCGCAGACAAATACTTTTAAATATATAAATACAATATGTTCAGGCATTTGCATAAGTCACTTTTTTATTTGCTTCAGAAGTTTAAGAAATACGCGGCTATGCTTGTGTTAAAAACTCTTTATTTTTCCAGGTAATGCCCACTGAGCTATATAGCTCTTTTTATAAGCGACCTGGCCACGAATAATAGCTCAACGAAGTAGCTTATGTGGAAATTTATATCAGTCAAATCCTCTAAATGCGTGTTTCTAAATGTGGAGGGAAAAACAAAGGGACCTGGAGAAAAATCCATGTGACCACGGGGAGAACACGCAAACTCCAAATATACAGGCGTTAGGGTTGGGATCGAACCCACGACCTCCTGTATGCCAGGCGAGGTAGTTAACATCTCGCCACCGTGGCGCCCCCGTTTACTTTGGCACAGGTTTGTTTGGCCTTAGCTCTCCTCTCCTCCACACCTGAGATTTATCATGGTCCTGACGGAAGCCGATCGCTCCACGCACACGGACCCACACAACTGGGGCACTGAGGGCAGTGCTGGTCATACGCGATGCAGAGGTCACTGTGGATCGAATAACTCAACACAGAGGTCGTCGCAGTCACGGAAATTCCTTGCAGTCACGAAAGCTCCAAATTAAGTTGATTCCTTACAGACTCTGTCCACTACCAGGCACGGCTAAACACATTGACACGTATAGTAGCTCTCAAGCGCCTTGAGTGAAGGCGCTCTGTAAATTATATTAACGTGCCAAATTATTTCAGCTCGCGCGGGTAAGTTAAAGCATCGTAATCCTCAAGGCCAAATATAGCAATCAGATATATCTACCGCTTGTACCCGTGACCATTCGCTTAGCTATGTTGGGTGGACTTTGACACAAATGTTACCATATTAGGACGTGGCCGAACCCAAACATTGCTAATGCATCAGTGGCTGAAATGCATTTGCCGGGAGCTGGTGGCTCTGCAGCACGCGGCCTATAACCCAGCAGCACTGTGGACGAGCCGGCGGCGAGGGTTGGTGGATCACGCGCGCGCTCGGGAAACTCCCTGTCCGTGCAGGGTAATGCAGTAGCGCAAATTGGTTAATCTCCTTAGTTACGGGGATTGTTAAACCCGCCTCACACACGTGGGTTTTGTGAGGGTGCTCTGGTTTTATCCCACTTGTGTAAAAGACAACTCGCTCGCTCATGGAGTTGGCCAAACATCCCCCAATTGTAGGACCGTTGAGCTTGGGGAATGGTTGCCACCGGATCTGGCTGCTTCATCGCGTCGTATCTGTGGGTTCGCGCGCCTCTGAATCATTCTCCGTCGGACTTTCTGTGCGCTGTGCTCAACCTGTAAAGAATAAATTGCTTCACTGTTGATTACACTGCGTCGCCTCTCACGAGATTCATTGGTGACGCGCCATTGCTTCTTTTTAAGAGCGGGAAACCCCGCGGGCGGTACGTGACGTCACCGGCTTCTGCAAGGCAATGACGTCATGCGGCACGTGCGAAGGGTGACGTCACCAACTTGCTACAAGGGGGTGACATCAAGCGGTCCCGCGAGGCATTACCAGCTCTGAAGTGGGCAAACTTTCCCACTTCAGCAGTTGCTTCTTGCTGTGGTTTTCCCACCTGATGACGGACGCTTGTGTTGCGCCCGAAACGTCGTGATTTAATATATTTTTTATTTTCTACCTACCTTCAAGTTCATTTATTAGGTATAGCCCTGTGAGCCATTCGGCTCTTGAATCGGGTGCAACCGCAACAAACAAAAAACAAAAACATGAACAAAAAACATCTTAAAGTGAATGTGACTAAGTGCAAACAGAAAATCCAAAAAAGACAGCAAAATATTGCAGAAAAAAATCACTGTACACCAACGATGTGTGCAAAAATCCCAGTGGGATGCAAGTCAAACAACTAACAACCACAAGACAACTTAGATTAAGGCCATCAGTCTAACTCTGTACTACAACAAACATGGCTAAATTTCGATTTAAAGCTTTCGTGACTGCAGGGATTCATCTTCTTGGTTCTTTCGGTAAAGTCACCTGAGGACAGCTGCTTGCGTTGTGGCCGAAACGTCGTGAGAATGATTTTATTGTTTTATTTTATTATTTCCATTCTACGTGACTTTACCGAAAGAACCAAGAAGATGAAACATGGGTAAACCAATACACTTTTCGAAATCACCAAAATAAAGCCATGAAACAGTGATCATAGGAACTGTGACGGAATTTTCACAATAAATGGTATAAACAACATGTACTACCAAAACCCTGCAGCCATAGCTGGCTGCATGAGTCACTCCACAACAGGAGCATCAATCGGAGTATTATAATTTTTCAATGCACCTTTAAGATCAAAACACTAAATCAAAACACAGGTCATACTTTGTAGCGATCATCCGGAGCGAGACTTTGCCGAAAGAACCGAAAAGTATGGATACCTGCAGTCACGAAAACGTATAATCTAGATTCATTACCGGCTATTGAAAAGCAGCGTCACTGCACCACGAAGCGTGCATCACCGGCCTCCGCAAAGGAATTACGTCAGGCGGTACTAGCGAGGCGTGACGTCACGCTCGCAAACCCTGCCAGAGGAATGACGTCACGCTGCGCTGTGCCGGGGACGTCACGCCATGGCGGCCTCGTTCCACCCGCGCGCGGGGCGCCTCGTCTCGCTGAGTAACGGGGGCCGCACGGCGCGGCGCCTCCGAGCCGCGCACGAGTTCAACCACGGCCTCGTGATGAGCCGCGAGCCGCTGCGGGACGGGCAGCTCTTCCAGATCCGCATCGACCGCAAGGTGAGGAACCTGTCCTGCCCCCCCCCGGGGGTTAGGAGGGGGGGGACGCCGAGCCCCCGATCGCCCGGCGCGGGGTTCTCAGATTCCCCAGCTCGGACCGGCGCTTACCCCGCGCCCATTGGCCGAGGCGGCGGCCACGCGGCGCGCTCATTGGGCCGCCGCGTCACGTGGCGCTCGTGTGCACTGCGAATTCTGACGAGGGCCGCGCGCAGCATCCCGCAGCCCCTCTCCTCATCACCCCCACCCCGCCCCTCACTCCCTTCACCTCCTCACCCTCACCCCCCCTCCCCCTCTTCACACCCCCACCCCGCCCCACCCTTCACACCCCCACCCCGCCCCACCCTTCACCTCCTCACCCTCACCCCCCCTCTTAACCCCCAGCCCCCACCCCTCATCCCCCCCTCCCCTTATCCCAACCTCAACCCTAGCCCCCAACCCTCAGCGCCAGCTCTCCCCCCACACGATTTCACCCAACCCCTTCCCTTACCCCCTCACCCCACGCTTCCCCTCAGTTGCCCCCTGCAGGTTGCTGTTGACGTGTTGCAGGTTGCTGTTGACGTGTTGCAGGTTGCTGTTGACGTGTTGCAGGTTGCTGTTGACGTGTTGCAGGTTGCTGTTGACAAGTTGCAGGTTGCTGTTGACATGTTGCTGTTGCCAAGTTGCAGGTTGCTGTTGCCAAGTTGCAGGTTGCTGTTGACGTGTTGCAGGTTGTTGCCAAGTTGCAGGTTGCTGTTGACGTGTTGCAGGTTGCTGTTGACGTGTTGCCAAGTTGCAGGTTGCTGTTGCTAAGTTGGAGGTTGCTGTTGACGTGTTGCAGGTTGCTGTTGATGTGTTGCAGGTTGCTGTTGATGTGTTGCAGGTTGCTGTTGACGTGTTGCAGGTTGTTGTTGCCATGTTGCTGTTGCCAAGTTGCAGGTTGCTGTTGACGTGTTGCAGGTTGCAGTTGACGTGTTGCAGGTTGCTGTTGACGTGTTGCAGGTTGCTGTTAGTGCCTCATAGTGCCGTGCCTCATCAACGTGTGTGAAGCAACATATGATACGCATGTAGTACCCACGCATTACGAATGTCCTGAATGCTGAGAGCTATTTAATCTGAGGCGTAACTGCCCTTATTCGGCGAGACCGATGTTATCTGTGCCCCACGAGGCAACACCATGCACCTTGACATATATTTGACATATATCCTTGACGTATGTCCTCGTCTTTTTGCTCACCAGCGAAATCCATTTTGACGTTTCTGTGACTTGATTTTTACTGCGTGGTTTTTCGAAGTAATTTGTCCCAAGGCAACGTTTTGTTACAGCAAATGTATTTTAATTAATGTTAATATGTTTTGTGTACTGTTTCAGTTTCGCCTGTAAACATTTTTTGTTTGCTCTGATTTCTAATTGGCAGTTTTTTTTTGTTATCTGCCTTTTCCGAGTCGCTGGGCTCTTTGCGTGGTAACGAGCGTGTCGTCTTCGTCTTCGCAGCTCAACTCGTGGAGCGGCTCCCTCGAGGTGGGGCTCACATCCCGGGACCCTGGCCAGGAAGCGAGCGAGCTGCCGAGCAGCGCCACGACGCTGCGGGGCGGCGCCTGGCTGCTGTCGGGCTCCTGCGTGTTGCACGACGCCAAGACGCTGCTCGATGCATACGGGCGCACGCACGCCGGTGAGGGTACATGTTTGCCCTCGTGCGCGTGTGCGTGTGGCGCACACGTGCTTATCGGTGAGGTTTAATCGGCACGCCAGTGAAAGAGTGTGTGTGTTTGTGCGGACACATGCGGTTGTGAAGTTGTTATCGCACTGCCCTACTAACTAGGTTTCCGCTTATGGGTGACGAATATCTGAACCGGTCCTGGGCCTCCTCCCATGTCGACTCGGCCTTAAATGAGTACCTGGTATTGTGCGTGAACATATGTGAAATGGTTCGAGAGAGTCGCACACACTGCTATGGGAAGGCAACACTATTTATTAAGACAACGTGAAATAACACTACACATAGGGTGGCGACCACCGACCTATCCTCGCTAACACTCGTTAACACTCGCTAACACTGACACTGATCTTCTTGGTTCTTTCGGTAAAGTCACGTAGAAGGGAAGTAATAAAATAATAAAAATAAAACATAATAAAATGAAATAATTCTCACGACGTTTCGGCTACAACGCAAGCAGCCGTCACCTGAAGACGGCTGCTTGCGTTGTAGCCGAAACGTCGTGAGAATTATTTCATTTTATTATGTTTTATTTTTATTATTTTATTACTTCCCTTCTACGTGACTTTACCGAAAGAACCAAGAAGATGAATCCCTGCAGTCACGAAAGCTTTAAATCGAAACTGACACTGATAGCAACTGGCGTGGCCAAGCCAGGAGGGCTACTGCCTGGCCACGCTGGCTTGAGGCTTGGCTTCACTCTTCATGAGGCGTCTTCAGGAGGCATCTTCATTCCGGATCCGAGCAGCCCCGCACCAGGTGTGGAGCCCCCTTATATGCGCCACGGCGTGGCCAGGCCACACCCCGGCCACGCCCACCTTCGAGAACCCTCGAGAAGGCTTTGCTTCTGGCCACGTGGCCTCCGAAGTCCCCCCAGGGCCCCTGGCCCCCACCTTGATCCAGTCACATGTACGGTTGGGTTCATCCAGAGTGCCATGGCCTCACACAACCCCCGTGGCACTGACCGATGGCCTCCAAGCCCCCCGACCCGGCCGTGACGTCATTCCCTTATCCACACGTAGTGACATCGTGTGTGTGTGTGTATAGACCCACACGGTAGTGATGTTCCCCACACGTAGTGACATCATGCGTGTGTGTGTGTCGACCCACATGGTAGTGACGTTTCAAGTCACTACATATGTACTAGGGAACCAGAGGTGACTGGGTGTAGTGCTGGCCACCCACTCCCACGTGTGCCGTGCTGGCTTTCACAGGTGCACACTAATAGCACTTGCCTCAAGAGTCTGTTCAGGATACACGGCGGGATCTTTATCATTAATCGCGCACATGCGTGTGTGCACAAGATGAGTGTGTGGACCTGGACTCGCTGGAGGAGGGAGCGCTGGTTGGGGTGCAGAGGACAGCTGCAGGCGAGTTCCACGTGTGGCTCAACGGCCACGACTGTGGGGTGGCGGCCACAGGCCTCCCCTCCCCCGTGTGGGCCCTCATAGACCTCTACGGCAAGTGTACACAGGTGAGGATCATGCACGCGGGTGAGGCTCTTATACACCATAACCTGTTGTATGCATTTCCATGTGACTTACACACACGTGTGTGTGTGTGTCTTTACAGGTCACTGTTGTGGATGATGAACGACCACAACAGGCAGCCGATCACCCACCAGAAGGTATTTTACGAAGAGTCTACAGCAACCGCATTCAGGGCCGGATTAAGGCATGGGCTTTAGGGGCTGCAGCCCAGGGGCCTCCGCCAGAGATTAAGTGGAAAGTTATTTCATTTGTGAGTGCTGAATTTTATATGTTGTTAGCCTTGTAAAAATAAAGTTTATTTTTCTTTAACTTTTTTTTCTTTAACTTTTCCAGACCCAAAGAGTATGAATTCCTGCAGTCACGAAAGCTTTAAGTCAAGATTTGTTTTCCTTTTCAAAATATTACTGGGGGCCTCACAGTACCTGTAGCTCAGGGGCCTACAAAATCTTAATCGGGCCCTGACCGCATACACAAAATCCTCCCAGCTGCATGCACCATTAGTTAGTTATTTTGAAACAGTGGTAATCTGCCAACCGAGTCATCCTTGAAGAAGCACTTCTTAGCTCAACGGGTTTTACTTGGGAAATAACTTATATTTCTGTTAAACATATCTCGGCTCATTACAGTGCCCTCATACGACCACCATGTGGAAATGTTTTCTCACCACCTAGACAGCACACAGTCTCTGCATGATGTGCAAGTGCTCCTTGGATTTCACTCTGACGTCAACCCATAAATGACAGCCTGCAGGCAGCGAATCAACATCACCGGCCATCAAAATGAGGTTGACACTGATTATCCATTCTGGTTTGTGTGCGTTTGACTCGATGGCCCGGGAAGGTGCTTTCTAGGCAGGAGGGGTAAGACACGGTGGACCCGTCGTCATCGCTCCTCTAAGCGCATCCTCGTTGTCTGCGCACGTTCCCACCTCCCCAGCCTCCCCCTGTCTTCCGCCTGCCGCTCCTCCGCCGAACAACGTCTCCGCATCGCGCACGGAGAGTCGCCGCATCGGCGCGGCGCGGCACGGCACTCGGGCGGCCTCCACCTCCTCCTTGGCGGCAGTGGCAGTGGACGCGGGGTTGACAGTGGCGGTGGACGTGCACGGCTCGGCACCACTCGGCTTCGCGCTCGCCTCGTCGTCGTCCGCCTCCCTCCTCTCCGCTCCTGCCCACTCCTGGTCCAGCCCCCCGACGCCCCATGCGCCTGTGTCGGCCTGCAACGACGCACTGCTCTTCCACGCAAAGTGCGGTGCCCTCATCCGCCTGAGCAACAATCAGAAGACGGCCGAGCGGCGGCGGCCACTGGATGAGTTCAACAATGGCGTCGTGCTCACGAACCGGCCGCTCCGCCATGGAGAGACGTTTGAGGTGTGTGTGTGTGGATCGTGGGTTGATCGTGTGGTGTGGGTCGTGTGTGGATCATAGGTGGATCGTGTGTGGATTGTGGGTGGATCGTGGTTGGATTGTATGGTGTGGATTGTGGGTGGATCGTGGGTGGATTGTATGTAAAACATGGGTGGATCGTGTGGATTGTGGGTGGATATTGGGTAGATCGTATGGTGTGGATGGAGTGTGAATCGTGTACGGAGCGTGTGTGGATCGTGTGGTGTGGATCATGTGGTGTGGATCATGTGTGGATTGAGTATGAATGGTGGGTGGATTGTAGGTAGATCGTGTGTGGATCGTGGGTGGATCGTGGGTGGTTCGTGGGTGGTTTGTGTGTGGGTGAGCGGGCACAAGGAAGGTTTAAACATGTCATATTTTTTATTTACTCTTATCAGCAATCAAGTTTGTTTGCACCAATGCTGGGTGAACTGCCAAATGTTGACTTAAAGCTTTCGTGATTTCAGGAATCCATACTCTTTGGTTCTTTCGGTAAAGTCACGTATGTAGAAAAATACAATAAAAAATAATATATCACGACGTTTCGATCACAACACAAGCGGTCGTCCTCAGGCGGAAAAAATAATCCAGCAGTGGAACTGCTGAACCAGCGAGAGAGCTGCAAGGAATTCCATCCCCGGACGCAAGCAGGTCAATTGTGTTAATGGGGGAGATTAGGGAGAGCGAGATTAGGGAGAGAGATTAGCATGAAATGAGCTTCCGTCGCCCCATAAGTGTATCGTCCCCGCATATGCGCACAACAGCAGTGTTAATGGGAGATTAGCACTATGTTGATGGGAGAGATTAGGCAGAGAGATTTGGGGGATTAGCAAGTTAATGTCATGTCTATGTGTAACACAAGCTGCAGTGCTGCCAACTGCACTGTGAGAGGCAAGCGCGTCCACGCAAGAGAACCACCGCAATTGGTGGTCGCGCCAATGAGACACAGCCCATCACACAGCCAGAACCATTGATATATTGAGGCTAAGGGAGCAGAGGTGGCCATGTTAGTGAGACCCCAGCCCGTTAATGCAGAGGCACCTAACAGGGCAATGCAACTCAGAGAGTTGGAGATAACAGCCAAACGCCAGGGAAGAATGGAAGCACCACAGCAAGTTACGACTTTGCTTGGTTAATAACGTCCTTCCAATGATTGCTCAGCTTATACCCATCTTTTCAGTTGCAATTGTCTCTGTGTTTATATATCTGGATGGCTTCATGGACAAATCTTTGATGGTAGCCCGAAGGTTTGCAGAAAAAAACAATATCGTGCGAGCGGAAGCTCATTTCATGCTAACCTCTCTCCCTAATCTCTCTCCCTAATCTTTCCCATTAACACAACTGACGTGCTTGTGTCCGGCTCAGACCCCGCTTGCTTGCCCATCGCCATATATATAACCTCTTGTTGTAACAGCTCTCTCGCTGGTTCAGCAATTCCACTGCTGGATTATTTTTTCCGCCTGAGGACAACCGCTTGTGTTGCGATCGAAACGTCATGATATATTATTTTTTATTTTATTTTTCTACCTACGTGACTTTACCGAAAGAACCAAAGAGTATATGTCATATTCTTTGTATTCAAGTGAATTATTAGAAGTTATCCTTAATTCCATGCACCAACTCTTTGGTTCCTTCAGTAAAGTCACGTAGAAAGAAAATTAGTAAAAAAATATTCCTTAGGAGGGAGCTGGTAGGAACGTTTGGTTGCTCGGTCAATGGCCAGGGTCAACGGCAGCGTGGTGTATTCCGCAAATATGGCCGACTGTGAGGTCGGGCACAAGCCGGCGTGAGTAGGTTAAATGTTGAGTTTTATAAGGGCACCACGGGGTGACCAGCCCCCCCCCATCCAGCCCCACTCCTCCCACCCCCCACCCAGCCCCACCCTCCCCACCCAGCCCCTCCCTACCAGCCCCTCCCCACCCTGCCCCTCCCCACCCTCCCCTCCCCACCCTCCCCACCCTCCCCTCCCCACCCTCCCCACCCTCCCCTCCCCACCCCACCCTCCCCACCCTCCCCTCCCCACCCAGCCCCTCCCCACCGTCCCCACCCAGCCCCTCCCCACCCTCCCAAGCCAGCCCTCCCCACCCTCCCAACCCAGCCCCTCCCCACCCTCCCCACCCAGCCACTCCCCACCCTCCCCACCCAGCCCCTCCCCACCCTCCCCACCCAGCCCCTCCCCACCCTCTCCACCCAGCCTCTCCCCACCCTCCCCACCCAGCCCCTCCCCACCCTGCCCCTCCCCACCCTCCCCTCCCCACCCTCCCCCTCCCCACCCTCCCCACCCAGCCCCTCCCCACCCTCCCCACCCAGCCCCTCCCCACCCTCCCCACCCAGCCTCTCCCCACCCTCCCCACCCAGCCCCTCCCCACCCAGCCCCTCCCCACCCTGCCCCTCCCCACCCTCCCCTCCCCACCCTCCCCCTCCCCACCCTCCCCACCCAGCCCCTCCCCACCCTCCCCACCCAGCCCCTCCCCACCCTCCCCACCCAGCCTCTCCCCACCCTCCCCACCCAGCCCCTCCCCACCCAGCCCCTCCCCACCCAGCCCCTCCCCACCTTCCCCTCCCCACCTTCCCCTCCCCACCCATCCCCTCTCCACCCTCCCCGCCCCTCTCCGCCCCTCCCCACCCTCCCCTCCCCACCCTCCCCTCCCCACCCAGCCGCTCCCCACCCAGCCCCTCCGCACCCTCCGCACCCTCCCCACCCTCCCCACCCAGCCCCTCCGCACCCTCCCCATCCTCCCCACCCAGCACCCCCGCACCCTCCCCACCAAGCCCCTCCGCACCCTCCCCACCCAGCCCCTCCGCACCCTCCCCACCCAGCCCCTCCGCACCCTCCCCACCCAGCCTCTCCCCTCCCCTCCCCACCCGCCCCTCCCCACCCGCCCCTCCCCACCCAGCCCCTCCCCACCCTCCCCACCCAGCCCCTCCCCACCCTCCCCACCCAGCCCCTCCCCACCCTCCCCACCCAGCCCCTCCCCACCCTCCCCACCCTCCCCACCCAGCCCCTCCCCACCCTCCCCACCCAGCCCCTCCCCACCCAGCCCCTCCCCACCCTCCCCACCCAGCCCCTCCCCACCCTCCCCACCCAGCCCCTCCCCACCCTCCCCACCCAGCCCCTCCCCACCCTCCCCTTCCCACCCGCCCCTCCCCACCCAGCCCCTCCCCTCCCCACCTGCCCCTCCCCTCCCCACCCGCCCCTCCCCTCCCCACCCGCCCCTCCCCACCCGCCCCTCCCCTCCCCACCCGCCCCTCCCCTCCCCACCCGCCCCTCCCCGCCCCTCCCCTCCCCACCCGCCCCTCCCCGCCCCTCCCCTCCCCACCCGCCCCTCCCCACCCGCCCCTCCCCTCCCCACCCGCCCCTCCCCACCCTCCCCTCCCCTCCCCACCCGCCCCTCCCCACCCGCCCCTCCCCTCCCCACCCGCCCCTCCCCACCCGCCCCTCCCCTCCCCACCCGCCCCTCCCCTCCCCACCCGCCCCTCCCCTCCCCACCCGCCCCTCCCCTCCCCTCCCCTCCCCGCCCCTCCCCTCCCCACCCGCCCCTCCCCTCCCCACCCGCCCCTCCCCTCCCCACCCGCCCCTCCCCTCCCCACCCGCCCCTCCCCTCCCCACCCGCCCCTCCCCTCCCCACCCGCCCCTCCCCTCCCCACCCGCCCCTCCCCTCCCCTCCCGCCCCTCCCCTCCCCTCCCCACCCGCCCCTCCCCTCCCCACCCGCCCCTCCCCTCCCCACCCCACCCGCCCCTCCCCTCCCCACCCGCCCCTCCCCTCCCCACCCGCCCCTCCCCTCCCGCCCCTCCCCTCCCCACCTGCCCCTCCCCTCCCCACCCGCCCCTCCCCTCCCCACCCGCCCCTCCCCTCCCCACCCGCCCCTCCCCTCCCCACCCGCCCCTCCCCTCCCCACCCGCCCCTCCCCTCCCCACCCGCCCCTCCCCTCCCCACCCGCCCCTCCCCTCCCCACCCGCCCCTCCCCGCCCCACCCGCCCCTCCCCGCCCTCCCCTCCCCGCCCGCCCCCTCCCCTCCCCGCCCGCCCCTCCCCTCCCCGCCCGCCCCTCCCCTCCCCGCCCGCCCCTCCCCTCCCCGCCCTCCCCTCCCCGCCCGCCCCTCCCCTCCCCGCCCGCCCCTCCCCTCCCCCCCCGCCCCTCCCCTCCCCGCCCGCCCCTCCCCATCCGCCCGCCCGCCCCTCCCCACCCGCCCGCCCGCCCCTCTCCACCCGCCCGCCCGCCCGCCCCTCTCCACCCGCCCGCCCGCCCGCCCCTCTCCACCCGCCCGCCCGCCCGCCCGCCCCTCTCCACCCCGCCCGCCCGCCCCTCTCCACCCGCCCGCCCGCCCCTCTCCACCCGCCCGCCCGCCCCTCTCCACCCGCCCGCCCGCCCCTCTCCACCCGCCCGCCCCGCCCCTCTCCACCCGCCCGCCCGCCCCTCTCCACCCGCCCGCCCGCCCCCTCTCCACCCGCCCGCCCGCCCCTCTCCACCCGCCCGCCCGCCCGCCCCTCTCCACCCGCCCGCCCCGCCCGCCCCTCTCCACCCGCCCGCCCGCCCGCCCCTCTCCACCCGCCCGCCCGCCCGCCCCTCTCCACCCGCCCGCCCGCCCGCCCCTCTCCACCCCGCCCGCCCGCCCGCCCCTCTCCACCCGCCCGCCCGCCCGCCCGCCCCTCTCCACCCCGCCCGCCCGCCCGCCCGCCCCTCTCCACCCGCCCGCCCGCCCGCCCCTCTCCACCCCGCCCGCCCCGCCCGCCCCTCTCCACCCGCCCGCCCGCCCCTCTCCACCCCGCCCGCCCGCCCCCTCTCCACCCGCCCGCCCGCCCCTCTCCACCCGCCCGCCCGCCCCTCTCCACCCGCCCGCCCGCCCCTCTCCACCCGCCCGCCCGCCCCTCTCCACCCGCCCGCCCGCCCCTCTCCACCCGCCCGCCCGCCCCTCTCCACCCGCCCCGCCCGCCCCCTCTCCACCCGCCCCTCTCCACCCGCCCGCCCGCCCCTCCCCACCCGCCCGCCCGCCCCTCCCCACCCAGCCCCTCCCCACCCCACCCAGCCCCTCCCCACCCCACCCAGCCCCTCCCACCCTCCCCACCCAGCCCCTCCCCACCCTCCCCTCCCAGCCCCTCCCCACCCTCCCTTCCCAGCCCCTCCCCACCCTCCCCTCCCAGCCCCTCCCCACCCTCCCCTCCCAGCCCCTCCCCACCCTCCCCTCCCAGCCCCTCCCCACCCTCCCCTCCCAGCCCCTCCCCACCCTCCCCTCCCCTCCCCACCCAGCCCCTCCCCACCCTCCCCTCCCCACCCAGCCCCTCCCCACCCTCCCCACCCCACCCAGCCCCCTCCCCACCCTCCCCACCCCACCCTCCCCACCCAGCCCCTCCCCACCCAGCCCCTCCCCACCCGCCCCTCCCCACCCAGCCCCTCCCCACCCGCCCCTCCCCACCCAGCCCCTCCCCACCCAGCCCCTCTCCACCCGCCCCTCCCCACCCAGCCCCTCCCTCCCCACCCTCCCCACCCCACCCAGCCCCTCCCCACCCAGCCCCTCCCCACCCTCCCCTCCCCACCCAGCCCCTCCCCACCCTCCCCACCCCACCCAGCCCCTCCCCACCCTCCCCACCCCACCCAGCCCCTCCCCACCCTCCCCACCCCACCCAGCCCCTCCCCCACCCCACCCAGCCCCTCCCCACCCTCCCCACCCCACCCAGCCCCTCCCCACCCAGCCCCTCCCCACCCAGCCCCTCCCCACCCTCCCCACCCAGCCCCTCCCCACCCAGCCCCTCTCCACCCTCCCCACCCAGCCCCTCCCCACCCTCCCCACCCAGCCCCTCCCCACCCTCCCCACCCAGCCCCTCCCCACCCAGCCCCTCCCCACCCAGCCCCTCCCAGCCCCTCCCCACCCAGCCCCTCCCCACCCAGCCCCTCCCCACCCAGCCCCTCCCCACCCAGCCTCTCCCCACCCAGCCCCTCCCCACCCAGCCCCTCCCCACCCTCCCCACCCAGCCTCTCCCCACCCTGCCCACCCAGCCCCTCCCCACCCTCCCCACCCAGCCCCCTCCCCCACCCAGCCCCTCCGCACCCTCCGCACCCAGCCCCTCCCCACCCTCCCCTCTCCACCCTCCCCTCTCCACCCAGCCTCTCTCTCCCATTTTTGGATGCACGACGGACGGACGGACACAATAATCCCCTGTGGGCTGGTGTAACCAGGAGGTTCCTACCAGCATAATAGAATACGACGTTTCGATTGCAACACAAGCAACCGTCATCAGGTAGAACTAACTTTGAGAGAGAGACAAAACACAGACACGGAGACACACAGACAGACACACAAGCAGAGAGAGACACACTGAGGCACACAGAGAGACACAACATAGACACACAGAGACCCAATGCCTCTGTGTCGAGGCCTTAAATAGAGAGGGGGGGGGCAGAGAGAGAGGTGGGTCCTGCTGGAGCAGCTGCTGGAGCAGAGAAATTAGCATGTCAATGACTCCACCCGAAGCGACCGAGGGAGAGAAAGATCGAATGGCCCTTTGAGAGCCTGGTACATTTTAGAGAGAGAAATAGGCAGTTTGAGAAAACTAAATGTAGCAAATTTTTTTGGAAATGTAATGCAATGCAACACAGAGTCCATGCACCCACATTGTGTTTTTTTTATTCTTAGATCCGGATAGACCGACTGGTGGACAAGTGGAGTGGCTCTCTAGAAATTGGTGTCACGACACATGACCCCAACAGCATGGACTATCCAGCCACAATGACCAACATGATGTCAGGTATTGTACAAGCACATTATGAAACGTAATCGTCGATAAACATGCAGTATTATGTGAATTAATGAGTGGCGCAGTGGTTAGCGGCACTGCGCTCTGAATTCGGAGACCTGAGTTGAAATCTGTGATGTCTGAGCTGGTCCCGTGACCCCCATTTCACCAGTTCACACTCCCAGTGTGGTGAAATATGACCAAATATCCCCCCACGACCAACACAGCCTGGGTAGGCCTTCATCCAGCAGTAGATTTACAAAGAGCTGTAAGTTATTATAAAATGTACATCAAAACACTTTACAGTATTTGTCACCGACATATGCCATATACAGTGTCTATCTATTATCTTACTAACAAGGCAGAAGTAATTGCGGAGGCGAACTAATTAAACAGTACGCATTTATACAAAGTCAAAAGCATAAAGAAACACAAATTATATTAAAACGGTGCACACTGCCGGTTCATGTAGAATGTAACCCAGGTTTGTCGTAGCATCTGCAGGAGTGTTTGTGTGTCTGCAGATAACTTTCCTCATCCCTCGCCTTAATGTGTGTATGTATGTTGAACTTGTTTTGCAATGTACGTAGCCAACCGTGATAATCAGAGGTGCGGGAGGATGATGATGATGGTCTGTTTAAATATGCAGGTACAATCATGATGAGCGGCTGTGGGATCCTGACAAACGGGAAGGGGACGCGGCGAGAGTACTGTGATTTCAGCCTCGATGAGCTGCAGGTGACGTAATCATTACGGGCATGATTTCCACACGCTTTGTCATCGATGCTGCCTTGACAGTACAGCAAACTCTCGATTATCCACGTGCGGTTTATCTGATTCGCGGATTAACCGCGCACCTGAGATTTTGACATAAATTAATAACTCACGGATTTTCCCTTAAGCCCAAATTAATCATCTAAAACAGTTTTACATTGTTATTCGTGGAAATGTTTATTACACGTCACTTGCTTAAACCGAACAAATATGTTGCTCCAGTTAATCTGAAATCCACATGTTCGCCTCTACAGTACAATACATTAATTGCATATCTTTACAACAGTGGGTAGAGTTTGTTTGATGTTGATTGGTATGGCTCTGCTGCTGTCCACTTAGTGGGCTGAGTCTTCTGCGCGGGAGCATGAAAGTGTTATCACTGCGCACGCGCATTGATCGGTAATTTAGACCTATGTTCGTGCTTTTTGGCATAGACATCCACGGAAATTGGTTATATTTTTGGAGGATCCGCGATTTTTATTATCCGCGGACGTCCTCCCTATCATTAGCGTGGATAATCGAGAATCTACTGTATTTGTTTCGCTTAATATTGCTTTATCTGCCATTGACCCCACCGAGTCTGGTGGTTCCCCCCATGTTTGTGAATGCTGCAGTGGTTTCCCAATATGACTGTCTTATTCCTGTATATATTTCTAGTGTCATCACCATATTATAATTACTTATTCCTGTATATATTTCTAGTGTCATCACCATATTATAATTATCCATTGTTTTATTTTTCTGGCTGTAGGAAGGGGATCACATTGGCTTAATTAGGAAAACGAATGGCGAGCTTCACTTTTATGTTAACGGCTTGGATCAAGGTATGTATTGCCCTCATACGTGTCCATTAATCTGTCCCGATCATATTTTGTGAACAATTTGCATATATGTGATCGGAGGCTAATGGGTATTTAATTCCTAAATAAGTTTTTTTTCCTATTTTAAATTGACGAAAGGTTGAGGCATCATTCCACAACGAAGGTGTTTACTTTCTGTGTAAACATATGGTAAGTAGGCCCGTTAATCTTGTCCAAAAGCTGGTCCCACCATTGCGGTGATGTTCACAGTAATTCCAGCTGGTCTGGGAGATTTTCCTTTTTCACACTGAATGGCCATGGTTACTTCTTCAAGTGTGACCTCTTGAACATTCTCTTCATCTGGAAATTGCCTGTGATATGTTAATCTTTAGCAATGGAGATTTGCATAAAAAATAATTCTTGTCATGCACTAAGAATTGCCAATCTTCAACCTTTCCTGCTGCTGTCATGCTCCCATTGCTTATGACATCTTCAACGATATCTTTTTTTGTGTTTTTTTTATTTATATTCTCGTTCTATTCCTGATGGTTTACAGACTTCAGTGTATGTTATATTTTGTTTGGAATGATTATCTAGTGATCATTAAAATCAGCATACCTCGGGAAAAACAACATTCTGATCATACATATTACCTGGCATGATTTTAATTAGAAACGGAGGCGCTGACCTTGTGGAGATGTGTTTCTGGTATTGTGGAGGTGTAATGTGCTGCCTTGTTTCCTTCCACCACCTGTGTACACAGGTGTAGCGGCATCCCAGACCGCGACCACGATCTACGGGGTGGTGGATCTTTATGGAATGGCTGCCAAAGTCACCATTGTCCATGAACAAAATCATGCCGACCGTCTGAGGAGAAACACGGCCATCATGCGTGCGATTTCTCCCGAGTCCACCAATCGCGCCACCGGCAGATTGAACTCGCGTTCGGAGGCCGACGCGTGCGGCACGGCACGGGCCACAGCCGCCCCCATGCCTCTACTCGCAGGAGAGAACTTTGATGAGAGTGTTGATTTTGGTGGAGATCTCGAGACACGGAGAGGGGCGGAGAGGACCACTCGAGCTGTCAGGGAACGAGATAGAGTGATGGACGAAGTGGGATGGAGAGACGAAGAGCAGGAGACAGAGAGAGAAACGCCAGAGGTGGCGGAAGGAGAGAAGAGCGCAGAAGACGACATGAATTCCTCGAGAGAGAGGAGGCGGGAGCAGATATCAGGAGGAGATGCGTCGGGTCTGTTCGAGAGATACGAAGATATTCCGAGCAGAAGATGCAGGAATGGAGAAGTAGGAGGAGGTAGACAGAGCCTGGCGGATAGGGAAACCAATAGAGACAATTACCTGAGGTCCGATTTGGACTATTTTTCCAGTCTGTCCAGCTATACGGATTTTGGAATCGCCTATTGCCGAGCTCATGCCACAAGAGAAAACTTGCTCCGCTCTGCACGTAGCAGAGAATTGCAGGTGGAGAGAGAGCTAAATCGGGAAGAGGAGATGGACACGGGCAGACAGGTGGAGATAGAAAGTGACAGAGGGAGACTTTTGCCAGAACTGAATTTGCCTACAAATCTTTCCGACGCAAGGCATCTCATTGCTCACACGAACGTGCGGTTAGCCGCGTCGTGGAGAGAGAGGGGGGGAAATGGAGATGAAGATTTAGAGAATGGAAGGGAGAGAGATGGCATCGGATTGGGGTTGAGCCATTCAAGTTTCTTTACAAATGCCAGATTGTCAACATGGAGAGAAAGAGAGACAGAGAGGGAGAGAGACAGAGGGACAGCAGTGAATAGAAGCATATGCACTCCAGAACCAAATCAGCTCTCACTTCCTACTGCTGAAGCGATTTTTGCCAATAGTGAATTCTCTGGTTTGGACAATGGATCTGACGTTGAACTTAATGGACAGAGTTGTAATGCCACAGCATTGGCCGGTGGTCCAAGTGTGGGTGGCTGCGGCTCCGGAGAGATGGAGGAATCCGTGACGACGGTGATAGAGGGAGGTGAAGGCACTCCTGGGGATTGTGGGCCACTGCTCTTCCACCCAAACTGTGGGCAGCGTGCGGCCGTGGTCAATGGAGGACGCACCGCGTTGCGGCCAAAGTGAGTCTCGTCTTGTGTCTCTCGATTGTCTTGCAATCGGAAGCAAGTTCGTGGCCTCGTCAAACACGCCTTGGAAACCATAATTCGTTGTTTTTAATGATTTACACTTGGTTATAGCAAGAAATCTTCACTGAGCCTCAGGAGTCTTGTACAGGAGCGTCCTGCCAAGTTTCCGCATTATGGGGCGATGTTGCTGTGTGTAATCCCAATGTAGTCATTTATCGGTAATTTTTCACCATAGGGATGTTTTGTGAATATCAGTTACATTGGACGTTATTTCAGCTATGAGAAAAAACTGGAAAATCCAAAGGAAACTCATGCAGATCAGGGGTAGAACATACAAACTCCATGCAGAAAGGTGCCCCAGTTGGGAGTTGAACCGAGGTACTTCTTGCTGTGAGACAGGAGTGTTACCACTGGACCGCCCCTGGCTTAGTCCTACTGCTTGCTTCTTGTCTCATCCAGCTGCAGAAACTCAACATAATTTGATTTTAGGCTCAATTAAATAAGAATCCCACATTCCTATAGTGGGGCCAGCCTGTCTGTGGGATGACCATGGCTGCATCCACACAGCCATGTGAAGATACAAAGCCTTGTTCCCACAAAGTAGTGCTTATTGTATTAACCCAGAAGGAAAATGGGCTCACCCGACCTCTAACTATGATTTAAATTCCTTACCTATACACATTTGGCAGTTCATACTCTTTAGATCTTTCGGTATATGATATAACATCCTGTTTCAGCAGCTCTCTCACTAATTTTTTCACCTGAAGATGATTGCTTGTGTTGCGATCGAAACGTACATTTTTTTTTATAATTTTTCTATCTACGTGACTTTACCGAAAGACTCAAAGAGTATGAATTCCTGCAGTCACGAAAGCTTTAAGTCAACATTTGGCAGTTCACCCAGCATTGGTGCAAACAAACTTGATTGCTGATAAGACTAAATACCAATACCAGTCCAGAGTTTGCTTGTGTTGAACTAATGCTTCTGGAAATGATGCACTCTCAGAAGGCTGTGTGGCCGATGGGATGTGTAAAATATAAAATTTTCTTGTGGATGGACAGATATGGGAAGGGGGTGAATTTCCTGCTAATTTATTTTGTTAATGTAACGCCTGCTTTTCCTCTCTGTGCACTTCAATTAATGACAATATGTTTGTAATTGCTATGTAGTGCAGTGTTTGCAGTTATGATTGTGTATTTGATTTGCGTAATTTGTTCCATTTTTATCATGCCTGCTGTACCCACAGTGCCTTGGAAGATTTTAACCACGGGGTGGTTCTCTCGAACCGACCGCTCAGGCCGGGAGAGCGATTTGAAGTGCGCATCGACCGCATGGTGGACAAGTGGGCGGGCTCCATCGAGGTTGGCGTGACCACTCACTCGCCCGTGCGCATTGCGCTGCCCTCAACCATGACCAACATGCGCTCTGGTACGCGTGTGTGCGCGCGCATCCATTCACTCGCGTGGGCCACCGTGGTCGGCCGGCAGGGTGGCGGCAGCGCATTGGCAACACTTCTGCCTCGCGGCAAGGAGGGCCTGAGTTTGATTGCTGAATTGGGCTGGGCGCCTTTCTGCGTATGTTCAGCATGTTCGTTCACCCCCTGTTCTGCATGGGTTCCTCCAGGTTTTCCCCTATTTTCTCCAAAAGCTAAACCAAATATACATTGTAACTGGTATTGGCCAAACGTCACAATGTTGAAAAATGACATGTAAATTACTCATTTGGGATGATCCAAATCAGCGTTGCCCCCTCTTTAAAAAACTTTGCAAGAACTTCCTGAAAAAAAATCTTGAGACCCAGTGAGTCTTTCCAGTCCAAACGAGCGTAATACATTTTTTTTTAAAGCGTGTATTTTGTTTAACCAGGTGAGAACTGGAGAGACACAGGCAGAGACTCATTTGTCAGTGTCGTCTGGGTCATGAAACTGACAAAGCAATTGCAACAGAACGAAGTACAACAATAAAGCTAATAGAATTCGGAGCAAAAACAACCAAAATATAAGTAAGAGCAAAAATAAACAAATAGAAATTGGAGCAAAAGCAACTGACTCAGAATCAGATTCTTTATTTGGACTGGAGGAATCTGATGAGCTATGAAGCTCTTTTTTCATAGTTGTCCAATAACTGCATTACAGAGGAAATAAAAAACAGTGCACCATCACAATTCACTATCAATTAAATACATATCCAGTTATATGAATCTATATATATAAAATGGAAATTTGTGAATGTGTGTCTGTTCAAAATGTTTAGCGAACTTCCCGACATGCAACAAACTTGAAATTTGCCATGTGGGTACTTTCCAGGCTGGGGGGGGGGGGCGCAATAATGCATACATTTTGCACGGAAAGTGAGCTGTGACGTCACATCTGTCATGTGACCCGTATGCAGAAGCGTAACGCAGTGTGTGCTCATGTCACGCATCCCCAACCCTCCGCGGGTAAAGTGAAATACAAATGTGTTGCAGGTCTAAGGCGTTCTTCGTGCAGCATTGGTTTATTATTTTAGTCGTTTACTGCCGTACGCACCCTGAAAGTTGTGTGTGTCTGCAGCAAGCACGTGTATGTGTACTTATGGACGCACGCGTGTGTGTGGGGGGGGGAGCGGTAGTGTAGTGGTTAGCGTGCTGCTCTACGAACCCGGCGACCCGAGTTTGATTCCTGCTCATGGCCTACACTGGTGACGATTATTTGAACCGGTCCTGGGCCTCCCCTAGGTCGACTGAGCCTCAAACAAGTAACTGGTGTGGTGTGTGAACATCGCCACTGGGGAGACAAAGGCGGCCGAGCGTGGTGCTGGCTGTGCCGGCCTTCATAGGTGCTCGCTAACAGCACTTGCCCCCTACAGTCTCAGGCTACACGGGGGATCTTTGTCTTTATCCTGTGTGTGTGGGGGGCAGCGACTGCGTAGCGATTCGCACGCTGCGCTACGAACCCAGTAACCCGAGTTCAATTCCCGCTCACGGCCACCGGTGACGATTATTTGAACCGGTCCTGGGCCTCCCCTAGGTCGACTCAGCCTCAAGCGACAAACTCGTGTGGTGTGTGAACATTGCCACTGGGAGGACAAAGGCGGCCGGGCGTGGTGAATCCGAGTCCCGGTGTCTGTTCGAAATGTTTAGCATACTTCCCGACATGTGACAAACTTGAAATTTGGCATGTGGATAGCTCCCATATTGTACACAATGTTAAAAGTATAAAAATAGACTTTTGTATTTTGGGTGGGGGGGGGGAAATGACCATGAAGTGTGTGGCGTCAACCCGCATACAGGACTGGCGAGAATCGATAGCGTTTGTGGTATCGATTAATCGGGAATAGGCCGATTCTAAATAAATCTACAACCTTCGATTCCTTTGCTCGATTTAAAGAATTGAATCTTGGCGCGTGAGCGCAAGTTTTTTTTTCCACCGCGCGTTGGGTTTTATTTTCATTTTAATTTATCAGGTTATGATAAAAGTTTTCTTTTCATTTATCATTAAATTGCTGAAAAAATATATAATTATATTGTTTATAAAGATTAGGGTTATTGTGTGCAAACTTTACATGTAGCACGTTAAACGTTTTCCCCCTAAGTAACATGGCTAAACGGTACAATGCCAATGGGTCTTTTATGTAAAATTGTATTTAGGTAAATTATTATTGTACTTATTAAAGTACTTAAATTCTTACCTATAAAAGTTATTTTGTATCTGTCTGCGTCTCCGTCTGTCTGTTTGTGTACGCAACTTGCGACGCTTTTAACTCACAAACTGGGGTTTACATTTCTAACTTTAAAGTAGTTAAATTGACAATTTAGTACTATAAATTATTATTTTACTACACTGAGCGCGCATCTTCGCGTGCACGAAACGTCGTGGCTCCCATAGCAACGCACACGCGCGATTGGTGAGGGCGGGGAAAAAATATAATTCGCTTTAATGCAAATAAAAAAGACGCACAACGCTGAGGTAATTCTGCAAAGTGTGATGTCCTCTTCTCCCCCTCCCACGCCAATGTGTGCAGTTACTACTATAGTAAGTATATACTGCTGCAGAGTCGGTAGATACAACTATAGAGTCCGTAGATACTGCTATAGAGTCTGCAGATACTACTGTAGAGTCAGTAGATACTACTATAGAGTCAGCAGATACTACTATGGAGTTAGTAGTTACTACTATAGTCAGTAGATACTACTATTAAGTCAATAGATACCACTATAGATTCAGTAGGTACTACTATCGTCATTAAATACGACTGTAGTGACTGGGAAAGTCACTGTGTGGTACTGGGCTGGTGAGGCCACGGCGGGATGTATACTGTTGTGTGTACACCCCGGACATGGGGTGCAGTACCAGCCCTAATGGGGGCTTGGGTGAGCGCTGGTTAAGCACGATGGCCACGCACACACAGCGTGCAGTGCGGGCTCCCGTTGAGAGAGCGAGAAAGTGTCAGCCAGCTGGGGTTACGTTGGGGGCATGTGACCGGATGATACTGGAGGGGGGCCACCGGTGGAAGGGGCTAATGGGTGGTCCGGGAAGAACTCTCGAGAGCC
Source organism: Lampetra fluviatilis (assembly GCF_964198595.1). NCBI lineage: Eukaryota > Metazoa > Chordata > Hyperoartia > Petromyzontiformes > Petromyzontidae > Lampetra > Lampetra fluviatilis. The sequence continues at coordinate 260,931 of NC_136306.1, read as the reverse complement.
TTCGGGCGAGGGTGAGAGAGATCGAGAAGGTGGGCGGGGCGAGAGGCGGAGCCAGCCCCAGACCGGCCCGATATCAGGGGGGCCCTGTGAGGGGCTCGGGGTTCTTACTGTTGGAGAGGCAGGAGATCCACGTCAAGCTTGAAGAAGCCTCCAGCCACGCGGTCCGGGACCCAGCTTGTGGTCCAGACCGGGATAGTGGAACCGTGTCTAGTTCCGCCGTAGCGTGGTTAGCTGGGTGGTCACCACCCGAGAGTAAGTTGTGTTAATAGCCTGGAGTATGTTGTGCTAAGAGTTGAATAAAACGTGTTGCTCCCAAGACAACGTCTACGACTTAGTTGGACTCACTACGTTACTGCAGAGTCAGTAGTTATTACTGTAGAGCCAGATACTACTGTAGAGTCAGATACTGCTATAGAGTCACTAGATACTACTCTATTGTATGTCGGGTGTTTAGGTATATATGCCTACGCGGGGGTAAAAATCTTTTTGGAGGGTGGCGGAGGGGTCGACAATTTTCGGAAACCTTTTAGATCAACTATTTACCCCCCACTTTCTATAACTTTTTTGACTTATAATTTTGTTGATGGACAAATGGACAAACTGCACGCCGGGCTTTCACAATAGCTTAGTATTTGTGTATGTATATGTAAGGTTTTTAAGAGAAGTTTTGAAGTATATTTTTCGCACAGGCAACGCTGGGTACTTCCCGCTAGTCCAGTTATAAAGGTTGGCCCGGACAAATTCCTTTTAAAACCAAAGTCAAGTTCAGTTGCAGGAAATGTAAATATATTTATGGTGATTATTACACGAATATGGAAACACAAGGATATTTAACAAATACAACTGCAAGGGAAATTATATACAGAATTGACTGCTTAGCATAAAATTGTGAATTAGATGGGAGACTGTATGTGGGTTTGTTGGAACATTTTCTCTACTCGTTTTTGAGACTCAACGTGTATGCCTTCCTATACACTGTAATGGGCTGTACATAAGTGAGATATGTTAATTTACTTCTGGTTTAATCAGCCCCTTGTGTTCAATGGAAAATGGGTTTATGTATTGCTTGGTGTACAGGCACGTGGATGATGACTGGGAATGGAGTGATGCACAACGGAACCACCATTCTGGACGACTATGGGCATAACCTGGATCGCCTGCGGGTTTGAATGCACATTCACAAGTCATGTATCCATTAATGACTGCATATGCATGAGCACTGGCACACACACAGAAATTACAATAACAGCCACCATTCGCCACAAAGTGGCAATGATGCCACCACAGCGCTTGTGTCAGGTTAAGTGCACTTTTAGGCCACTTAAAGTGTTGAAGGCTCACTGACAGATGGTGACAGGACAGACCCAGATATTATGGGTTAACTGCCGGAGATGACTGACAGATGCACCACCTGTGCTCCCCATTGTGCCAAGTTGCTACGTTTTAGCCACCTGGCGCTCCGCTCGTGAGCGTCGCTCCTCTGCCTTCCACTGTTGTTGTGCCTCCTCTGCCCTCCAACTGTCTTCCACGAGACTGCTTCACAGAGGCTGATATTGACACCACTGATACCAGTCATCAGCAGTCCTCAGGTGGACATCCTGTGTACCCCATTAGCACGTCTCTTCTCTAGCCCATGCCATGTTTGTTTATATTCCTCTATCCAACCAAATAGAAGCTGCGTGGGTATGCAGTGGCTGGACATGGGGGTGACATGACCCAGCCAACGCAGCCTCACCTTCCGGAGGAGCTCACTGATGGCTTTGTGTCCAATCTTTGAAAGATTTGTGAGCTCATAAGAACCTGTACGGTTAAACCCGGGATTAAATGTAGGCAGGCCAGCTTGAATGTTTAGAACCAGTGCAGATGTTCCTTTTAAAGGGGTTCACGTTTTGCAAGAAGATCCAAAACCTTGTATGGGGCGACAGGCCATCTAGCTTCCACACAGTGTTACGCAGGCGATGAAAATATAATGCCGCTCGACTGATTTGGAGTGAGACCTCTGCTTCTTCTTTGTATGGCTGGGGGAAGCAGTTTGATGTCGCGGTTAGCAATCTATTCAACGGCTTCAGCTGAGACAGGGTGAGTGGTCGCGATGCCACCGGGAATGGATTTCTCAGGGCAGGAGTTCATTACATGGGGCGATTGTCTGGCTTGGGTAGTGGCCACAGTCACAATTTGGGATGCTCCTCATGTTCTACTTCTGGAGCAAGTGGCCACATCTTCCCTGGCCCTTGTCCTCAAGCGATTGGGAGTTGTCCAAGTTTTCCATGGAAGGTTGAACTCTGGGACTTCACTGTGCGTGCTGATGTGTGTGGTTTGTGAGTGCGTGCTGATGTGTGTGGTTTGTCGGTGTGCGTGCTGATGTGTGTGTGGTTTGTGAGTATGCGTGCTCATGTGTGTTTTTTGTGAGTGTGTGTGCTGACGTGTGTGGTTTGTGAGTGTGTGCGGAGGTGTGTGGTTTGTGAGTGTGCGTGATGATGTGTCTGCGGTTTGTCGGTGTGCCTGCTGTTTTGTGCATGTGTGCTTTGTGAGTGTGCTGACGTGTGTGTATGGTTTGTGGGTGTGTATGCTGATGTGAGTGTGCGTGCTGATGTGTGCGTGTGTGGTTTGTGAGTGTGCGTGCTGACGTGTCTGGTTTGTGAGTGTGCGTGCTGACGTGTCTGGTTTGTAAGTGTGCTTGCTAATGTGTGCGTGTGTGGTTTGTGAGTGTGCGTGCAGATGTGTGCCTGTGTGGTTTGTGGGTGTGCGTGCTGATGTATGTGTGTGTGTGCCTCTGTGCAGGCGGGGGACAGTGTGGGAGTGATCTGCCATGTGGACGGTGCACTCCATTTGCTGGTGAACGGGGAGGACCAGGGCCGCGCAGTCATTGGGGTTCCACCATGCGTGTACGCCGTGCTCGACCTCTATGGGCAGGCGGCCCAAGCCACCATCCTTGACTCCACACACGGTATTCTGCCCGTGCTTTGTGTTCCGCTTTTAGTGCGTCAAGACCGGCGGCGCAGTGGTAACAATTGTGCCTCACAGTAATAAAGGCCTGGGTTTGATTCCCAACTGTGGGTTGTGTGAAGTTTATATGTTGTACCCCTGTTCTGCATGACTTTCTTCCAGATTTTCTGGTTTCCTCCCAAAGCTAACAACACGTAAAATATAACTTGTATTGGCCAAACATCCTATCATAGAAAAACTACCTGATAATTACTCATTTGGGATTCCATGTAGCAAGCGCCCCCAATTGAAAAAACTTGGCGTGATCCTCCTAATAAAAGGGTCTTGAGACTCAATGAGGCTTTCCTGGGTAAACGATCCCAAGCCCTTCTTGCTGTGAGGCACAAGTGTTCCCACGCTGCCACCCAGTCGCTCAAATCGCGATGTGAATTGATTGGTGCTATTACAAATATCACTTTTGATTAGTGTTGTAGTGTGTTTACGCGTCGTGTGATTACTAATCAGCATACACATGTAGCCAACCGTGCTAATTAAAGGTGCAGGGGCTGGACAACAAACTAAACACAAAAAGCAGTTCTAAAGAAATGAGTTTCAAATTTATATTTAACAGTGTGTACCTCCTGTGGCTTCCTAACAGGTACTGCGAGATCTGACCATATCCATACAGTGCTCGCTGAGCTGCATTGGCTTCCGGTTGCTGAACTACTACATTATAAGGTCGCACTCATTCCACACAAAGTCCTTGCCACAAATTAACCACAATACCTTGCTGATCTCGTCAAAGAGCATAAACCGCCACACAAACTATGGTAATCTTCACAGCGGCTTTTCACGAACCATCGAACATAGACAGTCACTTGCATCGCACGCTTTAAGATGCACTTCTGCGGCTTTGTGGAATGCTTTCCCTTCCGACATTAGGAAGCCACTAGAGCTATGCACTTTGAACTCGAGATTGAAGCACATTTTGGTAGAACCTCCGATTTGCAGGGTTGGCTACGTATGGTGCGAAATAAGTTCATACATACTAATATTGGAAGGAAGAGCAATCCACACGGCCACAGAAGCGCATCTGAAAGTGTGCGATGCACTGACCATCTTTGTTCGATGGTTAGCCAAAAGCCGCTGCAAGGATGACCAGAGTTTGTGTGATGGTTTATGCTCCTTGACGAGATCAGCAAGGTATTGTGGTTCATTTGTGTACGTAATGAGTGCGACGTAATGTACTCGTTCAGCAACCGGAAGCCAATGCAGTTCAGCGGGCACTGGACGGATATGGTTGGATCTTGCAGTGCCCGTGAGGTAGCCACTGGAGCTTTGCACTTTTAAATCTAAATTGAAAACATTTCTTTAGAACTGCTTTTTGCTATTGCTGCTACTACTAATGCTGTAGGTTTCACGTGACATCCATGTGCTGTTTGTTCCCTAGACATGCCACCACTGCCGGACGATCTGTCCGACACGCACACCCACCCCACCCCGTGCACCCCTCCGCTCTCTTTGTGCGACTGCGGCAATGGTCCGGCGCGGTGTGACCTGGTCTTCGCTCACTTTCACGGCACCAACGCCGTCATCACCAACGGCGGTCGCACTGCCCTGCGCCAGAACCCACGTGCCGAGTTCAACGACGCCATCGTCATCACGAACCGGTGCGACACCGCGGAGCTGAGCATCATGCGGCGTAGATGTTGTGCGTTGTTACGTGACCCACCGGGTGTTTGCCAAGTGACCTGCGGACTGGCAACATGAAAACCATTTGAGCTATTTGGGGCATTCGGTTCTGATGTTGGCCATGCTTTGGATCTTGTGTTCAATTGTAATCCTGTGCTCATGTGCTGTTGGTTGTGTGCTCAGACCGCTCCGGGACGGAGAGTTGTTTGAGATTGTCATTGAGAAGATGGTGGACAGATGGTCTGGCTCCATAGAAGTCGGTATGAGCAAAGGAAATACTTTATTTACTGATTATCTCACGTTGTGCAGAAACCTCGTTTTACATTACTTGATTTGTCATGATATGTTGCCCATTGTTCTGTTCATTGTTTTTAAAACGTGATTGGTGTTAAAGAGCAACTGTGCGTCGTCCGCATTTCTTGTGCCTGGTTAGCTTGTGCCTGTCTGTTGTGGTGTTGTGTGATGCAGGTGTCACTGCAATTCTTCCCGAGGAGCTCCACTTTCCAAACACAATGACAGATATCGACCATGACACCTGGATGCTGAGGTAAAGGTGTCAGTTTGCAAATACCCACATTAGAGCATAAGTGCACGCTCATAATAATTATCGCTATTGCTTCAACTTATAACTCCATGCAATGTTCGCTCTTTCTCATGGAGAGAGAAAATGACTCAGAAGGCACGCAGAACCACGGACTAGCAGGAAGGCAGCCACACGATGAGCTAGCGCCAACATTTGCCCAAGCTCCATGTTCGTCTATATACGAAGGTGTTATCAGCCAATTAATGAGTTTACATGTGGGAGAAAACCACCCAAGCAAGGGGAAACACTCTGTCCCTTACGGATGTAATAGATGGAGTCCGATTTGTACTGCCCTCTCTTGGCGTGCCAGGGCATGGCTCCTCCTGGACACCCAAGGAAAGGGAGTTTTACAAATTGTGTGCGATCCACCAACCCTCGCCTCCACAGTGCTGGATAAGAGGTGTGCACCACTGCCAGCACCCAGCTAATGCTATGACTTGTGCCCCGCTGCTTAACTGCCTTCAAAAAATATTCCCACCAATATTTGACCGGCAGGGTGGTGGCGCAGTGAGAACAGTTGTGCCTCGCAGCAAGAAGGGCCTGAGTTCAGTTCCTGACTTGGGTGCCTTCCTATGTGGGGTTTGTTCTCTGTGGCTTTCCTCCGGGTTCTCCAGTTTCCTCCCATAGAAAGAAAAACATTGTAACTTGTTTGAAGCTTTCGTGACTGCAGGAATCCATACTCGAAACGTCGTGATTTGTTTTATTTTATTTTTAACTACGTGACTTTATCGAAAGAACCAAAGAGTAGCAATGTAACTGGTATTGGCCAAAGATCCCAATCATGAAAAATTACCTGCAAATTACTCAATTGAGACTACACACAGTAACATACCCCCCCTACTGCAAAAACTTGGTATGACCCTCCTGTATTTAGATGAGTAAAAGTCAAAATATTGCCCTGCAGCCCAACTTCACTGCGATTTCACCTCTTTGGAAGCATCATAGTACAGTATTCCCTCGTTATTCGAGAACTTGCGACTTTGGCTATCCACGAATCACATCTGAAACTCGACACGACTGCATCGAGAGAGAGAGAAAAGAGAGTGAGATAAAGTGATGAGATACTTTAATATTTATTCATAATATTTATAAATTTTGTTGTGTTATGATAATCTTCATGTATTTAATAGGTTATTTATGTAATTCTTTAAAAAATCTAGGTTTCCGTAGGCCAATATCATTTTCCGCAAAATGTTCTATTCACGAGCATCTCCGGAACGTATCCTTTGAGAAGAACAAGCGACTACTGTAAATTGCTGGTATACAGGATTGGTATTCTGAAATGCTAGCATGGCATACTGTTGTACACTGGCCCCTTTTAAACACATTCCTGTGGAGGGAGCTGGTAGGAACGTTGGGTTGCTCGGTCAATGGCCAGGGTCAACGGCGGCATGGTGTATTCCGCAAATATGCCCGACTGTGAGGGCGGGCACAAGCCGGCGTGAGTAGGTTAAACGTTGAGTTTTATAAGGGCACCACGGGGTGACCAGCTCCTCCCCACCCAGCCCCTCCCCACCCTCCCCTCTCCACCCAGCCCCACCCCTCCCATTTTTGGATGCACGACGGACGGACACAATAATCCCCTGTGGATTGGCTTAACCAGGAGGTTCCTACCAGTACCAAGGATGTAGAAAAACATTTGATGTAATAAAGAGATGTTTTTTTGATAGAGCTTTCTTTATGCCGGATAATATCAGAGCGCTTAACACGCAATAAGCTATTTGCATTTCTTCTCAACACATTTGAGAGGGCACCCCCAGTGGCAGTTGTCCCTTTGGGCACGTTGCATCTGGCCTGCAAGCACGCACTAGTCTGCCAGTAGGGGGTGATGATTTTTGCTATCTGTAATCCCAATTGAGTAATTTGCAGGTAATTGTTCGAATTTGGCAAATTGGACCATGATGCTGGCACACAGCGGCTTCATCTTTTTCCGAATGGCATCAGGAGATCTTAATTGTCCACTGCGAAGCAGACGGCACGTAGTACAGTATGGTTAATACACCCGCGGTATTAGCCAGGGTGGCTGCCGGGTCGAACCTCTGCAACAAGCAGCAAAAGCGCTACCGCTGGGCCACGTTGAAACATTTGTTGGTGAGACATGAACAGCACCAGTAGTGGAGGCAGCGGCGTCAGCAGGTGAAGGATGTGAAAGGCGAGTTTGCGTGTGTGTGTGCGCGTGTAGTGGCACAGCCATCATGCGTGATGGTAACACGGTGTGCAACAGCTACGGGAGCGACCTGGACCGCCTGGGGTTTGGCTCACGGATCGGCATGCTGCGCTCCCGCCACGGCGCGCTGCACTACTTTATCAACGGCGTGGACCAGGGCCCCGCCGCCACGGGCCTCCCTGCCGGTGCGACTCGCCAACCCCGCCACACATTTTTGTGTCTCACACTTGCACTGCTGTCGGCCCCACCACCAGCTGTGTGGCAGGGTTGGCCCCCTCGTGGGAATGTGGAATTTCCACAGCCATCTCTGTGTCTCAATCTGTCTTTGCTTGGCTGCTTCTCTTCATGCTTACCGCTCTGCCTTTGTCTCTCTATTGTTATGCATGTGTTAATAGTTGTGACAGCGCAGACTTTTTCTAAACCTGTCTGTGTGTGAAGAGATGCTTGCTTACAGCACTTGCCCCCAACAGTCTGTTAAGACTATATGGGGGAACTTGATCGTTTTATGTGTCTGTGTGTGTAGAGGTGTATGCGGTGGTCGACCTCTATGGCCAGTGTGCCCAAGTGAGCGTCACGGCCTCCAGTGGAGTGGTGGACAACAGCTTGTCGAGCAGCGTGGTCACTCACCTCTCGCTGCCCGAGGACTCGCCGCGCTGTGAGTGACCAACGCGGTGCTCCCCGGGCCACGACAATGAGAATGACCTCGTTTTGTTTGGTTCATAACTTATGTTTGGGTTAGGCCGTGTAATTATCTGACCAAATAGTGAATGGTGAGTGCTGTGTTTGCTGTGTGCAGTGCTTGGAGGTGGTATATTGTTAGGTTTTTTCTCGGTAAAGTCACGTAGGTAAAAAATTCAAATTCAAATTAATAAAATTAAAATAAAAAATGAAAATCACGACGTTTCGGAGGCAACACAAGCTTCCGTCTTCAGGTGGAACCGTCACTGCACGATTGCTGTATCAAGTAAGAGAAATTCCAAGAGACCCGTCCTTGTATATATACTGGTTGAGGGTGGGAGGAGCCAAGGCAGGCACCTGGATCGGAGTTTTGTATTATTATTATTGTGAGGTTGGTGCGGCTGAGGCCGCTGCTAGGAATGAGCCTTTGTTGTGTAGACTGGTTGAACTGGGAGGTACCAGAGTTGTTAAGGTGCGGCTGCTGTAAAGGTGCGGCTGCTGTAAATGGGTCTGAGCCTTTGTTATGTAGATGAAACAGCCAGGAGGTTTGCAGAGTACCTTGGTCTCGGAAAAGACAATTTCATGAGAGCCCACAGCGTTGTAGCAATGATCGGCAACGGCGGAAGAATCAAAAAGATTTCCAAAATTCTAAACAAACATAAGATCCAAGTCCGATTCAGTACAGTACATAAAATCCATGATCTAATTCCATCTGTGAAAGATGTCATTACTGACTTACAATACCCTGGAGTCTACAAACTGAGTTGCAGCTGTGGTGATTGTTACATTGGAGAAACGAAACGTCATATCTCTGATCGTGTCCGCGAGCACAAGTTAGATCTGAAACGCGGCAAAACTGATTCTTCCGCCGTTGCCGATCATTTTTACAACGCTGTGGGCTCTCATGAAATTGTCTTTTCCGAGACCAAGGTACTCTGCAAACCTCCTGGCTACCATCAAAGGTTTGTACACGAAGCCATCCAAATATACAAACACAGACATAATTTCAGCCGTGATGATGGGTACAAACTGAGTAATCATTGGAAAGATGTGATTAACCACGCAAAAAAGATTTAACTACACATATTTGGACCATTTTATTTGACAGGCACTATTCTTCAGTTACCGTACAGTTTCTTCTTTTTTCACACACTGGTTTCCTGCTTTAAGTTTTACCACACATATTTGGCAAATCTAGAATTAATCCCAGCAACATAGCAAAGGGCTGTTTCAGCTACATAACAAAGGCTCAGTCCCATTTACAGCAGCCGCACCTTTACAGCAGCCGCACCTTAACAACTCTTTTTTTTCACACACTGGTTTCCTGCTTTAAGTTTTACCCACCCAGCAACATAGCAAAGGGCTGTTTCATCTACATAACAAAGGCTCAGTCCCATTTACAGCAGCCGCACCTTAACAACTCTTTTTTTCACACACTGGTTTTCCTGCTTTAAGTTTTACCCACCCAGCAACATAGCAAAGGGCTGTTTCATCTACATAACAAAGGCTCAGTCCCATTTACAGCAGCCGCACCTTTACAGCAGCCGCACCTTAACAACTCTTGTACCTCCCAGTTCAACCAGTCTACACAACAAAGGCTCATTCCTAGCAGCGGCCTCAGCCGCACCAACCTCACAATAATAATAATACAAAACTCCGATCCAGGTGCCTGCCTTGGCTCCTCCCACCCTCAACCAGTATATATACAAGGACGGGTCTCTTGGAATTTCTCTTGATACAGCAATCGTGCTGTGATGGTTCCACCTGAAGACGGAAGCTTGTGTTGCCTCCGAAACGTCGTGATTTTTATTTTATTTTTATTTAGCTTTTATTAAATTTAATTTTTTACCTACGTGACTTTACCGAAAAAACCTAAGAATATGAATCCTTGCAGTCACGAAAGCTTCAAATCTAGACTTGGGGGTGGTGTTAGTGAATGGGAAGCGCTGTGTGCAGTGCTGGGGGTGGTGTTAGTGAATGGTGAGTCTGTGTGTGCTATGCGCAGTGCTGGGCGTGGCACACAGGCTACACGCGTGCTGTGGGAAAGGCATCGTGCTGCGGAGAGAGGGACGCTCGGCTCTACGCCTGCATGGTTATGCACACGGCCTGCTCTTCAGCGCCGCGGAACTACGCACCGGGGAGCTGTTTGAGGTGCGTCGTGTTGCGTATTCACACGAGTGCACTAAGGCCTGTAACATGAAATGCTAAATCCACCCTGTTGCCACCCTGGGCAGCAGGGTGACCCATTGGCAACACTGGTGCCTTACAGCAAGAATGCGCTGGGTTCAATTGCCGACTTGGGCGTCTATCAATACGACGTTTGTAAGTTCTCCCCCTGTTCTCCATGGGTTTCCTCTGAAATCTCTGGGATTCCTCCCATAGTTGAAAAACACACAATGTAACAGGTCAAATTACCTGAATTTACTCAATTGGCATTACACACTGTAACACTGCCCCGACTGCAAACACTTGGCAGGACCCACCTTACAAATAGTCTTTTGACTCGATGAGGCTTTCTGGTATAAACAATAATATTTGTTATTGACATTAAAATTTGATAATAACAACAATTTCGATTTAAAGCTTTCGTGACTGCAGGGATTCATCTTCAATATGCAGCGGTTTTGAACCCCATTGCCCTGAATGAGATTTTTGGCCACAGCAAATTCAGCGTTGAGTGATACCTGAACTCGTCTTGGGCCTCTTCTTTTACCAACCTGCATTGACCAGTGTGGTGCAGTTTGGTATGGCCAAGGAAGTCGATCATTTCTATGTGTAATCCTTATTGAGTACAGGAATCCTTCGCCAACCGCAGACTTGACAACCGCGGTTTCACGTACACACGGTTAATTATTTGTATACCAAATTACCAACCGTGGCCTGGAAATATGAGTATCCATGGGTAAGCACGGTGTTAAGGAAGTCACATAACGCGTGTATTATTATATCATTGCATCACAGCATGACATTGAATATTGCGTGACGTCATTGTCTGCTGTTAGCATTCTATGAATCTAGAACACACGGGTCCACAGTGGGCCTTATCTGGTCAAATATAAATAGTTTATACAGTGAGGGAAAAAAGTATTTGATCCCCTGATGATTTTGTACGTTTGCCCACTGACAAAGAAATGATCAGTCTATAATTTTATTGGTAGGTTTATTTGAACAGTGAGAGACAGAATAACAACTAAAAAAATCCAGAAAAACGCATGTCAAAATTTTTATAAATTGATTTGCATTTTAATGAGGGAAATAAGTATTTGACCCCTCTGCAAAACCCTTGTTGGCAATCACAGAGGTCAGACGTTTCTTGTAGTTGGCCACCAGGTTTGCACATCTCACGAGGGATTTTGTCCCACTCCTCTTTGCAGATCTTCTCCAAGTCATTCAGGTTTCGAAGCTGACGTTTGGAAACTCGAACCTTCAGCTCCCTCCACAGATTTTCTATGGGATTAAGGTCTGGAGACTGGCTAGGCCACTCCAGGACCTTAATGTGCTTCTTCTTGAGCCACTCCTTTGTTGCCTTGGCCGTGTGTTTTGGATCATTGTCATGCTGGAATACCCATCCACGACCCATTTTCGATGCCCTGGCTGAGGGAAGGAGGTTCTCACCCAAGATTTGACGGTACATGGCCCCGTCCATCGTCCCTTTGATGTGGTGAAGTTGTCCTGTCCCCTTAGCAGAAAAACACCCCCAAAGCATAATGTTTCCACCTCCATGTTTGACGGTGAGATCATTGACAAGATCCTTCCGTGTAGTTCTGGGCTGATTCCTCACCGTTCTCAAGATCATTGCAAGTCTACGAAGTGAGATCTTGCATGGAGCCCCAGGCCGAGGGAGATTGACAGTTATTTTGTGTTCCTTCCATTTGCGAATAGTCGCACTAACTGTTGTCACCTTCTCACCAAGCTGCTTGGCGATGGTCTTGTAGCCCATTCCATCCTTGTGTAGGTCTACAATCTTGTCCCTGACATCCTTGGAGAGCTCTTTGGTCTTGGCCATGGTGGAGAGTTTGGAATCTGATTGATTTATACAGGTGTAGTAAGTATTCAGGAGGCTTGACGATGGGATCGGAGGCACACTTATTTATTAACACCAACTTGTGTACAGTAGCAGGTACACACAGTACTTAAGGGGTTAACGTCCCCTTTACTCAACTAACAGGGAGACACAACATCTAACCCTGCTAACCTAAGCCCAAGTCCTCCACTACGGAGCTAAGGGAGGCTACCTATCCCAGCCCTGGTCAAGCTGGGATTCTGGCACCCTGAGTCTGGGCTCTCGGGGCCACGCCACCGGCTTGCCCTGGTCGGTCCTGACAAGGACAGCGAGCCAGGGGAGCTCCAGGGCCTATGCTAGCTGGTCTTCAGTCTTCGCTGGTTAAAGCTGATACTCCGACCTCGAGCACTCCGGTTCACCACCTTTTATAGTACTCGGCCCCCGGGAGGGGCCCGTGGGGGATGCAGGTGCGGACGTCGGTGTGAGCACCTCCTCTGTGTACGGCCCTAACCACGCCCCTTGTGTTTGTTAGCCATCCGCGCCCATACACAATTACACCTCTACATCACCCCCCCCTGTACAGCTCGCAGCCGTCCCCGGCTGCAACAAAATCAGAATAAAGGTGCATCCCTCCCCAAAACCGTGTGTGCCTCGCGTAATTTTAACAAGAACAATGACAACCATAACAACAACAACAACAGGAAACAGGTAGAAGAAGAAAGAGAAAGAAAAAAAAATAACCCGGCGCACCCCCCCGAATAAATACCCCATTCCGCAAAACCAACATATATACACGCTCTCCGGACGCCTCCCCCCCTCGTCCGCAAAGGCCCCCCAACGGCCGACCTCACAATAGTCTGCGCATTTTGGCGCGCGTTCTCGCGGCGGGCCCGTCACAAGGGCCCGTCCTGGCATGCTCAGTGGCGGTTATTGACGGTCTGGGTGCGAGAGAGTCTGGTTTCGCTGCCGAGTGACCCCCGACCCCCCCGGGGGGGGTTGGCGGTCGTGGACCCGTCACTCCAGTTGCACCTGGAGATGGAACAGTTGATGTCAGGTTAGGCGAGAGCAGCGACGTCGGGGAGTCGGCGGACCCCTCACACGTTTGACCATGCGTGTGTGTGTGCGAACCACGGGGCGGCGCAATGAACGGTTTCAACCTTGAGGGGTGCACGTACCACCGACGCCTCCCCCATTTGACGCGTACACATTGCGGCCGCAAGACCTGTACGACCTCCACGGGCCCCCGCCACGGCCGTACCAACTTTGACGAGGTCGCCAGCGGCACCTGGGGACAGTGCAACCATGCCCTGTCCCCTGGTTTCCATTTGAACACATGTACCCGCCCCAGCCGAAGCCTCTCGTTCGCCTTCTGGCGGAGTTCAGAATTTTGCACGGCCGCTTCCCGCGCCTCAGATAATTTGCCGATGTTAAATTTAACTTGTTCGGACAATGTAGACTTCGCCTGAGGCGCCGAGAGCTTCAGCTGGGTCGTCACAGGGGGTTAGCCTCGCGGCCATACATTAAAAAGAAAGGGGAAAATCCGGTGGCCGCATGGGGAGCCATCCTGTAGGCTTGCAACACACCGGCAATGCGAAGGTCCCAATCTGTCTGGGATTCCGATACCTGCTGGGACAGCATGGACGTGATGGTCCGATGCAGCCGTTCCACCATCCCGTCAGTTTGTGGGTGATACTGGGAGGTCCGAATTTTCTCCGTACCCAAGAGGTCGCACACCTAGCGGAGGAGTTTCCCCGAAAAATTCTTACCCTGGTCAGTCAGCAGCCGTTCCGGAGCACCTTTGTCGAGGACATAGCCCTGGACAAAGGCCTCCGCGATGGCTGCAGCCGACTGGTTGGCCAGGGGCCAGGCCATAGGCCATCTCGTGAAGTATTCGACCCCTGTCAACAAATACCTATTTCCCCTGGGTGTAGCGGGAAATGGCCCGAGAATATCAAGAGCAACGAGCTCGTTAACCCGGGAAACCTTTATGGACTGCAGCAGAGGGTTGGACCCCCTTGCTGGTGGCTTCCGCTGCGCGCATTGCGTGCACGACCCCAGGAGATCTCCCACGTCCTTTGCTATGCCCGGCCAGAAGAAATCGAGCTGGAGCGTGGCAAAGGTCTTGTGAACCCCCAAGTGCAGGAGCCGCTCATGAGCAGCCCATACTACCTTACCCCTTAATGCTGCAGGCACCACGAGCCGTTGGCGGCGGGATTTTCCGTCCCAGTGCATTAAAAGACCCTGGAACAACCCCCACGAGTCAACGTTCGCCACCCCCTGACCAACCCCCCCGGTGCGACGGCGCAGAGCGAGGAGGGAGGTGTCCTCCATTTGGAGGCGTCCCCACTCCGTGACCGACAACCCCAGCAACGAATCCCTCCCTTCTTGCTCGATAGGACCTGAAGCCGAAGGCGCATCGGCGGCGGCCACGAGGACCGAATCGGTGGTGACGTTCGGGGGCCTACAACGCCCCGAACCCAAGAGGCAAGCGCACTCCGAAGTGGGTGGCAACCGCGACAGGGCGTCAGCGTTCGTGTGGCGGACGCCCTTACGATATTTGGTGACAAAGTCGTAGTCCTGGAGAATCTCCAACCATCGAGACAACTGGCCCGATGGTTGTTGAACCCGCAGGGCGTACTGTAGAGCCGCATGATCTGTACGGACGGTGAAACGCCGACCGTACAGATACGGGCGGTACTGCTGAATGAAATAAACAATTGCCAATAATTCCCGACAGGTAATGCAGTACCGTTGTTCCGCTGGAGACAGTACCCGACTACCGTAAGCCACCACATGCTCTACGCCCCCAATGAGCTGGGACAGCACGCCCCCAATGCCCGTGTTACTTGGGCGCGAAAAGCAGCCTCCTCCTCCGGCCCCCAATGAAACCTGACTCCCTTGGACGTCAAGGCATGCAATGGTTTCGCGATCGTAGCGAAGTCAGCCACAAACCGTCGGTAGTACGACGCGAACCCAATGAAACTCCTGACCTCTCCCACCGAGGTGGGAGTCGGCCAGGAGCTGACGCATTCCGTTTTGGCGGGATCAGTGGATATCCCCGAGCGCCCAACAATGTGACCCAAATACCGCACCGATTCGCGGAGCAAATGGCACTTCTGCGGTTTAAATTTCAAATTGGCAGCCCGCATTTTGAGAAAAACAGCACGCAACCTCTGGAGGTGTTCCTCGAAGGATTTGCTAAAGACGATGACATCGTCCAAGTAAATTAAACACGAATCCCATTGCAAGCCTGCCAAGACCAGTTCCATTAACCGCTGAAAAGTTGCCAGCGCAGAATGTAAGCCCATCGGCAAGCGGTTAAATTGGAAGAGACCTTGCGGTGTACAAAAAGCAGTCTTAGGTTTTGATTCGTCATCCAGAGGACGCTGCCAGAATCCAGAAAGTAAATCGAGGGTGGAAAAGAATCGCGCCCCCGCCAAGGCATCGAGCGACTCATCCATTCGAGGAAGCGGGTACGCATCTGCCACAGAAATTTTGTTCAATCGCCGAAAGTCGACACAAAACCGCAGTGAGCCGTCGTGTTTTTTCACCAAAACGATCGGCGCGCCCCACGGGCTGTTGGAAGGGGAAATTATATCGGTGGCTAGCATGTCATCAACGGCCGATTTGACATGATCCTTTTCGGCGGGACTCAGCCGAAAGGGATTTTGGCGGATTGGCGCGCTGTTACCCATGTCAATATGGTGTCGCAGCAATTTAGTACAACCAATATCAAATTTGTGTTGACTAAAAACGTCGGCAAATTCTTTCAGGAGAACTCGCAGCTGCGCACGCTGCGAGTCGGACAGGTCCACTGATCCCGCGCAAAGTGCATCCAACCATCCGTCATCACAGTCCGAATGCGGTCGCGACGGAGGATCGGTGGTTACCTGACCCACGAGTGGTTCCTCATAGGGTGCCGGCGTTGCGTGTGCAAGCACGGTCCCTTGAGGAACCACGGCCGTTCGTGATCCTACATTAAGGACTGCAATGAAGGGGTCCCCATCCCCTTTCACCATGGTCTGAGCCGCTAGCAAATTGGGGCCATTGACCCCGGCCCGAGATGGTCCCAACAAGACCCCCCAATCCGCAACCCCCTCAGCAAACGGCCGACGCAACCTAAGAGGGACGAGCATCTGAGCCCCCGGGGGTACGCGCACAGTTTTTGCCACGAGCGCCTGCACGGTTGCAAACGCCTGACGCCCCGTGGCGGGGGAAGACAAAAACGTTACGCGCCGACCCGACGGGAGCTCGCTGCACCCCTGGTCAATCAAGATACGAATGGCCATTTTGGCCAAGAAATCCGTCCCCAACAGGCACGGAACCGCCAGTGAGGAGGAAACCAAAACAGGGCCGGATAATTTAATGTCTCCAATGCAAATTTTGGCGCGGATTTGGCCAATGATGCCTAGCGAGCCCCCGTTAGCAGCATAGCATGGCACGTCAACGGGGAGCAAGGGACGACTTTGAACGGGAAGAATGTTATAGATCAAATCAGATATAATGGTCGCCGACGCTCCTGTGTCAATTAAAATCCGCACCTTTACCTTATCAATATGACCGACCACAACCGACGATCCCGCCGACGCTGCAACAACACGATGGGCGAGCTCCGACCACTGACCCGGTTGGAGTGCTCGCCGCATTTCAGAACAATCGGGCGCAACGGCCGTCGATTTGCGAGCCCTGTTCGGTTGAGCGCGTGAGTGTGTGTTGGATGTGTGCATGGGCCAAACGTGTGAGGTGCCACGACTCGCCGTATTTCTCTGCTGGAGCTTGGGTGGAGACGGCGCGGCGTCCTGACGAGGTGTCGCCCCGCGCTGGCGGGGAGCCCGGCACCCTGAAGCAACGTGGCCTTGAAGGCCACAGTTGTAGCAGCGTGTGAGCGCCCGAGATGGCCTGGGCTGCTCCTGGCGGCTTGGTCCATTCCGAGCCTGTGGTGCCGCCGATCTCCATTCCCCCCGCCGCTCCACCCCGCAGACCTCCTCCGATGGGAGGGTGGTGGCCGCCATGGCATGGCCGGCCACCCCCTTGGCGGCCTTGCGACGCAGGGACCGCAAGCCCCCGTGGATGTGGCGCGCGACCAGCGAGGACGACATCTCTGCGTCGTCTTGAGCCAAGACGGCGACGTCCAGCTCATCCGCGAGTAGCAGCAGCTTTTCAGCCACCATAGCGTCCACTCCCTCCTCGTCCATCCGCGGGAAAGCTGCCTTCGCCAGGGCCAGGAGAGCCGTCCGGAAGGCCAGGGGCGATTCGTTGGCGCCCCGATGCCGATCGTGGAACAGCTGCCTGCAGTCCGAAGGCGGGCCATAGACAGCTGACAGCAGCTGCAGCGCCAAGTGCAGCGTGGCGCGCTTTTCCTTAGGCGCCGAGGTGAGAGTAGCCAGGGCGTCGTTGTTCAGCATCGCCGGCAGCGCGCGTAGTGCTTCGGCGTCCGTCCAGTTCGCCATCTCTTGATGAGCGATGATCCGCCTTTTGAAGCCGCCCCAGTCTCCGTCCGCGCCCACGAATTCTTTGAGAGGCGGAAGTCGCTGCTGTAACGCGACGTCCGTGGCTGCGGATCGCGCTCCGTCGTTCCCAGCAGACGTTACAGTGTGGGCGGGCTGCGAGCATGGCATCGCCGGTCGCTCTGTTGTTGACGCGCTGGCCGGTGTTGATGATGTCACGGCTCGTGCTTGGCCCTCAGCAGTCACCTGACGCGTGCCGGCCCCGCCCTCTGCTCGCA
This sequence comes from Lampetra fluviatilis, assembly GCF_964198595.1. Taxonomy (NCBI): domain Eukaryota; kingdom Metazoa; phylum Chordata; class Hyperoartia; order Petromyzontiformes; family Petromyzontidae; genus Lampetra; species Lampetra fluviatilis. The sequence goes on along the minus strand of NC_136306.1, from coordinate 243,158 downwards.
CTGTAGTGACGGCGGGAAATTTAACCTCGAGCCGCGTCGGGGTGGCGGGAACTGTCGCCGCGCGTCGGCTGCTGTCGTCGTCCCGCGCAGCCCCTCTAGCCCCCAGCCGCGTGATCTCTTCCAACGCGGCGGCCGCAGCGTAGAGCAGCTCCGCCAGGCGGGAGTGAGCCAGCCGAAGTCCCTCGGCCGACGCATCCCCCCCCTTCCTGTCGTAGCAGCGCGGGTGTACTCGGCCCCGGCTGCTCCGATCCGACCTCGGCCATCTCTGGTGGCGATTCGGCCGCGGTGTCCTCCATCTCCGACTCCCTGGTACGTGTCGTCCCTCGTGTGTCCATCGTTGAACGTTTTACTTCTGACACCAGATGTAGTAAGTATTCAGGAGGCTTGACGACGGGATCGGAGGCACACTTATTTATTAACACCAACTTGTGTACAGTAGCAGGTACACACAGTACTTAAGGGGTTAACGTCCCCTTTACTCAACTAACAGGGAGACACAACATCTAACCCCGCTAACCTAAGCCCAAGTCCTCCACTACGGAGCTAAGGGAGGCTACCTATCCCAGCCCTGGTCAAGCTGGGATTCTGGCACCCTGAGTCTGGGCTCTCGGGGCCACGCCACCGGCTTGCCCTGGTCGGTCCTGACAAGGACAGCGAGCCAGGGGAGCTCCGGGGCCTATGCTAGCTGGTCTTCAGTCTTCGCTGGTTAAAGCTGATACTCCGACCTCGAGCACTCCGGCTCACCACCTTTTATAGTACTCGGCCCCCGGGAGGGGCCCGTGGGGGATGCAGGTGCGGACGTCGGTGTGAGCACCTCCTCTGTGTACGGCCCTAACCACGCCCCTTGTGTTTGTTAGCCATCCGCGCCCATACACAATTACACCTCTACACAGGTAACAAGCTGAGATTAGGAGCACTCCCTTTAAGAGTGTGCTCCTAATCTCAGCTCGTTACCTGTATAAAAGACACCTGGGAGCCAGAAATCTTTCTGATTGAGAGGGGGTCAAATACTTATTTCCCTCATTAAAATGCAAATCAATTTATAACATTTTTGACATGCGTTTTTCTGGATTTTGTTGTTGTTATTCTGTCTCTCACTGTTCAAATAAACCTACCATTAAAATTATAGACTGATCATTTCTTTGTCAGTGGGCAAACGTACAAAATGAGCAGGTGATCAAATACTTTTTTATCTCACTGTAGCTGATATTCTTTGGGTCTTTTGGTAAAGTCACGTAGGTAGGTTGAAAGAAAATAACAAAAAAAATTATTTCAACCTATCTACGTGAATTAACCGAAAGACCCAAAGAATATGAATCCCTGCAGTCACGAAAACTTTCAGTCAAGATTTATAGCTGATGTTACAACGCTCCACTGATCGCCCTGGGAGCGCCTGCGTCGATTTGCCGTGCCTGAAGCTTGTGGCTGATCGTCGCGGGGGTGTGGGTGTACACCGAGTACAGGTGCAGGTGGACGATGTGAACGATCTGTGGGCAGGCACGCTGCACGCCGGCCTCACCTCTCTCTCCACCTCCGACCCAGCTCGACTCGCGCCCTCAGCTCTGCAACTTCGGTGAGAGGATGCTGCTGCTGCTGCTGCACCCAGGAGGAATTGTATGCATTATATTGTTCACCTAATTTTTGTGCAACAAACTGAATAAGCAGACAACATGCCTTCTTCCCATATCTGTCACTCCGCATTAAATATATATACGCGTATTTTTTTACACATCCCATAAGCAGTATTGGTTCAACACAAGCATACTCTATACTGGTTTTAACATTTGGTGTCTCATCATCAGAGTCAGGCTGGCTTGATCCAATGCAAGGACCCTCACCAACATTGTTGCAAGCAGCGTGACTGCTGATGAGACACTGAATGTCAAAACCAGTCCAGAGTTTGCTTGTGTTGAACCAATGTTGCTGAAATTCTGCACTCCCAGAAAGTCAGGCACGTGGTCGGTGGGGTATGTCGAAAATACTTTTCATTTTTATGCAAAGGGATAGATATGTGATCAAGGCATAATTGTATGATTTAGCATAACACAAATGGTGAGTTTTCATAAATGTTTGTGTGTCTGGTTTCCAGATCAAAGCTCACATGGCTGGTGGTGGGATCGGAGGTGAGATGCAATGGAGTCACACAGAGGCAGAACTATGGCGCTACACTGGACAGACTGCGCGTAAGTGTGGCTTGTTTGTAGCCTGGTATAGACTGTCACTCGTAAAATTGTTGTATTGCCTTTCAGAGTGATATTTTGTTCGTGGGAATATTACTATAGACTTCTTTTAGTGGTGTTCCTTTTGGAAGAACACGTTTGCACAATTCTGATGAGACCCTATCTGTGTCAGGTGGGTAACAGGGTGTGTGTGTCAGGTGGGTAAAAGGCTGTGTGTGCCTGGTGGGTAACAGGGTGTATGTGCATCAGGTGGGTAACGGTGTGTGTGTGTGTGGTAGGTGTTTAACAGTGTGTGTGTCAGGTGAGTAACAGGGTGTGTGTGTGTCACGTGCGTAACAGGGTGTGTGTGTGTGGTAGGTGGGTAACAGGGTGTGTGTGTCAGGTGGGTAGCAGGGTGTGTGTGTGTGTGGTAGGTGTTTAACAGTGTGTGTGTCAGGTGAGTAACAGGGTGTGTGTGTGTCACGTGCGTAACAGGGTGTGTGTGTTTGGTAGGTGGGTAACAGGGTGTGTGTGTCAGGTGGGTAGCAGGGTGTGTGTGTCAGGTGGGTAACGGGGTGTGTGTGGTAGGTAGGTAACAGGGTGTGTGTGTGCGTGGCACGTGGGTAACAGGGTGTGTGTATGTGTGTGTGCGTGGCACGTGGGTAACAGGGTGTGTGTATGTGTGTGGCAGGTGGGTAACGGTGTGTGTGTGTCAGGTGGGTAACAGGATGTGTGTGTGTGTGTCAGGTGGGTAACAGGGTTGGAGTGAAGCGCTGTCACGATGACACGATGCATCTCGTCATTGACGGCAAGGACATGGGGCCTGCAGCCACTGGGGTGCCAGCGGTGAGACTGTGCGTGTGTCACCACACAACAATCAATACCTTCATAAAGGCATTTATTTCTGCTCTGGAAACCATATTCACAGATTGCAAATCAGTATGTGATCAGAGAATGTAATCATGAATTAATATTTAAGCACACCTCTCCAATGCATCTTTTGGTTGTACCGCATGTTGTTCAGTCTGTCTGGCCTTCCTAAGATCCATCCTGAGTTTAACCAGGCTGGATTGTTTGAGGAGCTCATAGATACTTGATAGAGCTGGACATTTCCATCAGTGAACTCCTCCAGCAGGTGAGGCTGTATTGGCTGGATCATGGAACCCGCATGCCCAACCACCACATACCCTCGCAGTTTCTGTTTGGCCGTAAAGAGGGGCTAAATGGACATAGCACAGGCTATAGAAGAACCACTGAGGTATGGGACGATTTGGAGCTGAGCGGACTTGCCAATGACTGGAGCCAGTGGTGTAAGAATTAGCCTCTGTGGAGGACGTTATTTAAAAATGCTACTGGAGAGTTAGAGCCAATCGCCCTCCAACAACAATGAACGGTGGAGGAGCAACCTTCACAATCGCCAGCGTGCTGGGCTGCTAAAACGCAGCAAGTTGGCACAGTGGGGAGCACAGGTGGTGCATCTTCCAGTCATCTCAGGGGGGTCAACCCGTAACAATGGCGGTTGTTGTCCTGTTGTGTATGAGGAGCTGTGATACAGTGGTTAACGCACTCACATTGAACCCAACCAATAACAGTGGCAAATATTTGATCCCATCATGGGCCTCCCCTAGGTTAACTCAGCCTTAAATGAGTAGCTGGTGCATTGTGTAAAACATCAGTACAGGGGAGACAAAGGCGGCCGTGCGTGGTGTTAGCCACTCACTCCCTCGTGTGCCGTGTCTGCATTCATCGGAGTTGCTTGCTAGCAGCACCTATCCCAACGGTCTGTTAAAGGCTCCATGGGTCTTTTTTTATCTGTGTGGGTGCTGTGACAGGGCGTGCACGCCGTGTTTGACCTGTACGGCACCGTGACATCGGTGACGGTCACCAGCACGGGCTGTGCCCTCGTGTGCGCCAGTCCGGAGAAGATCCCCGGCACCGTCTCCGCTCTCCAGCCCACCCTACCGGTCAGCAGCAGCACCTCCTCCACAACACATCTCTCCTTTACAAGTGAAGAATAATGAATAAATTACTACATTTGGTATTTGCGGCATTCTTACAGTGCAAGGCTGTCGCGAAGAAGGCGTTATGTTTCACAGAAATGGTCTGCAGTAGTTTCGCTGTAGGGGCGATGTTTTCATCTGTAATCCCAATTCAACAATTTGCAGGTCATTTTTAAATTTGGCAAATCTAGACCGTGACGCTGGCACACATTGGCCTTCTCTTTTTGAACGACCTCGCTGGATCTGCAACGTCCTAACCTACAAAGCACTGCATGGCTTGGCCCCTTTCTACCTGCAAAACCACATCTCTCCCCAAACCTCAGGCACACACACACTCCATTTCACGAGAACGACAAGACTTACCCAGCCCAGGATTATTTCACCCGACGCTGGGGGGACGAAACCTTTTCGAGCACAGCATTCTGACCACAAGTATTGTGGTTAATGCAGACATGATTCCTTGTAAAAAGTTTCAGTTTTGTGTTTTAATATCTTAACACCTGTTTTGTTGTCAGAAAAAAGGGGAAAACCAATTCTCATGTTTATTTACTTTATTTGTATTAACTACTTGCTTTCCGTATGCTATTGGTTGGGCGTTGTTGTAATTTGCTCAGTCGGTGTTAGCCGCTGAGGGCGTCACGGGTTTATTTTATCATTCCTGTTGCTGTATGCCCCCTGTACCGTTCCTGATTTACCATAATGTGCACTGATGACTACTTTATTGACCGTGATATTGGCATGTAAAATAAAGATTGATTCATTGACTGTGAAGTAGACGGCACCTAGTATTTTACGATTAAAACACCTGCAGTAATAACCAGGGCAGCCTGCACCATTCGGACTGTGAACCCCTGAAACAAGTGGCAACTGCGATGCCGTGTCAACGCCCCCAGGCCACGAGATTCCTGGCCGTGTGAAACGGAAGTCACGAGCTGCAGGCTGCCCTCCCCTGCTCTCGATTATCTCTGCTCCCCTTCTCTGGATCCACCTTCACTGCATCCACCCTAGGAATTGGCTTGCTCCGCGTGGGAGTCGCCCGTGTTTGTGGACGGGAGGAACCTGCTGCTGTCCAACCACAATCGCACGGCAACGCGCCGGGACGGCTGCTCGCAGGCGGTGGCCAGGACGGCGCACGTGCTGCCCCGCCAGTGCCTGCTACAGGTACGGCAGCCTCCGCATCTATCCCGCTCACTCGCGTGTGCCTCGCCTGCATGTGTCTCACCCGCGCGTATTGTGTCTCTCGCCTCAACAAGATTATTTACAGAAATTATGCCGTGCGTGTTCGTTAATCCCCTCGTGCCATCGCTGTTGGCATGCGTACAGGTGTGTGTAGACCGCCTGTCCCACGAGTGGACAGGCTCGCTGTGTTTGGGGATGGAAAGTGTCAGTGAAGGCCACTCTCCGACGGCGCACACCCCAACGGCGCGCACCCCCTTGGCGCGCAGCCCTGCGACGCCGCCCTCCTCAATCGTGCAGGGGGGCCGACAGCAGAGCTGGCTGATCCGCGGCCGTGCTGTCTACCACAACTCCACCAAGGTGTGACCCGTGTTCCGCCACTGCCTCGCTTGGGGCTTCTCGCCCTCTCGCTCAGTTAGACCTGAATGTGGCGTGTAAGGCGGCCGTTTTGTATGAATCTGTAGTTGGGGCGGCAGGTAGTGGTGCAGCAGTAACGCTCGTCCCTCACAGCAAGAAGGGCCTGTGCTCGATTCCTGACTCGGGTGCCTTTCTGTGTGGAATTTGAGTTTAACAACTGTATTTTTGCCAAAAAGGGTACAGGCTATTCTTTTTTTCACCATCTTGATACTGGCAAAAAGGGTCCCATAAGCATAATAACGAGTAGTGCTGTTGTGCAAGTGATTACATCCAAAGGTAAACAAAGAATTAAAGTAAAATAACTAAAAAAGAGCCAGTGATTTAAAATGATCTTTGAGGCATTGCTCATCTCCCGTTTACAGCCCTGAGCCAGTGGTAAAATTCCACATTTGTATCTTCCTCCAAAGTGGTACTCATATCAACTCCGGAGGGTTGATGGGCTTAGTCAACCCCCAGCTAAGATTTGAACTTGCATTCCAAATGTGAGCCTCTCGCTCGGCTGCTGAGCGACAGGAAGTATAAATCGTAATGTGAGAAGCTGTCTGGTTTATTTAGAGTTTGTAACGTATACAGTTTTTGTTCGCTCGAGAGAGGGAGAGTGATACAGAGGTGCGTGGGTATCCACAGACAAGTGGGAAAGCAGCCAGAATTAGCGCCAACAATTCCCTAAGCTCTGTCGCCCAATAATTGGTATATTCGGTCAACTCCAAGTTTTTATACATTCTGGAGGAAACAGGGAATACCCGGAGAAAACCCACACGTGCAAGGGGAATACAAATGGAAAGGAACCCACTTCCTCTCCTACCTTCATACCATTGGAAGCCAGGAGATGGCGACCTCGATGTCCGCGGAGTTTCACGGACGTGTGCCACCCACGTGTGTGCTCACCGCCGCCTCCACAGCGCCGCGTTACGGGCGCAGCACGACGGCAGCACAACGGCCGGGGGCCACCTGGCTAACGCGCCGCCGCTGTCTCCGTCCGTCCCTCAGATCCGGGACGGCTACGGGCCGGGCCTCGACTCGCTGGCAGAGGGCACGCGCGTTGGCCTGCTCGTCGACGCGCTTGGAGCGTTGCACCTGTACGTGAACGGCGTCGACCAGGGAGCGTGCGCCGCCCATGTCCCCGTGAACACCCGCGTCGCCGTGCACCTCTACGGGTGCTGCCTGAAGGTGCTCGGGTACCGCCAGGGGCGGGCTCATCGTCGTTGTTGTCGCTATCACGCTCGTTTGCCCAGGAAGTCCTCACCAACTATTTATCAGGAGGGTCGTATAAAGTTTTTGTCGCAGTAGTGGGAGATGTTGCAAGTAATTTGCAGGTCATTTTTCAGCATTGGGATGTTGGACCGATACCAGTTACATTGTATATATTTATCTATGGGTGGAAACTGGATAACCTGGAGGAAACACATACAGAACAGGGGGAGAACTTAAAAAACGGCACACAGAAAAGCGCCCAAGTCGGGAATCGAACCTAGGACCTTCTTGGTGTGAGGCATCAGTGTTACCACTGCGCCACCACCCTGCCACCGGATAGCTAATACCTCGTTCCTTCATATTGTCCATGAGCACTGTTGTTGTGTTCTCAGGTTACCCTGGTGACGGACGAGGGTGCGTGCGGGGAGGAAGGCTGTGAAGACAGAGAGAAAGCCGACATGGTGGACGGTAAGAAATCGCATGCAGCAAAATAACAGGCGATGGCTCCTATGGATCTCAGCGTTGTTAGCATGCGTATCCTGTCATGTGTAAAATGTGTATTTATAAACCATAAACAGCACAGCTACATTTATTGCATCCCATGAAATGGCTATGTAATGATAGCTGTGCCAAAATCTATACATGTGAAGTATTGGAAAATGACGGCAGGAAACTCCTTGACGGGAACACACTTCTTTTTATTAAATCTTGACTTGTAACAATACAACGCGTGGCCTCTCTTCTTCACAATGCGGTCACCATACAACGGTACAACTCGTGACCTCTTCTTCTTCACCCTACGCTTCTCTTGACTCTCTGGATTCTGTGCTGCTGGCTCTCTGTGCCTCGTGTAGACTCCGCGCCTCGGCTACACTCCTCTCTCGCCTCGTGTAGACTCTGCGCCTCTGCTACACTCTCCACTCGCCTCGTGTAGACTTTGCATCTCTCTCTCTGGCTACACCGTATGCATACTCGGCTCGTGTAGACCTTCCTCTCTCTCCGGCTACACCGTATGCATACTCGGCTCGTGTAGACCGTTCTCTCTCTCTGGCTACACACTATACATTACTCAGCTCGTGTAGACCGTTCTCTCTCTCTGGCTACACACTATACATTACTCAGCTCGTGTAGACCGTTCTCTCTCTCTGGCTACACACTATACATTACTCAGCTCGTGTAGACCGTTCTCTCTCGCTGGCTACACACTTATACCTTACTCTCCTCTATTCTCCATTACTCTCCTCTACTCTCCATTACTCTCCTCTCCGGGCTCTATCTCTGCACCTTCGTCTTCATTCTTAGATGGTTCCACTTCTGCCCCCTGCTCCTCTGTGCATCACCTTATATACCTCTTCTTCCCGGGAGACGGAGCGGATGCGGACCTCAACGTCGGCACCGCTCCTCAGTTACCCAATCCCCACGCGCTATCCCTACGATCCGGTTCCGCTCAGCGCGTGTTTCCACTCACCGACCAATCACACCGCGCTGCTACCCGATCACTCCCTCTGGGCGCGTCACCGGCACACAGCCAATCAGCAGCACTACCCCCACCCGCGCACTGACGCCTGCTCCTCCCCGTCAGCGCGCGTCACCACACACACACCCGTACATACGCGCTGGCACACGACATATACACCCAGCGCGTATCACCACTACATCACCCCCTCCCACATAGCTCGCAGCCGGCCCGGCTGCTAACAACAACCAACCGCGACGATAAAACGACAACCAACAAAAAAAACCCCGTAACCCCCCGAGTGTGCCCCGTAACATAACACAACAACAACAACAAGAATAACTATGTACAGATTGACAATGAACACGAAAAGTCAACAATAACACGATACGAGCAAATTCGAAAACGAACGCGCCCCACGTCCCTGCGGCTACACGCAGTGACGAGGCGCTCCAACTGCCCCGACTCCTCACGAGGCAGGTCATGCAAAGTAGCACGACCTGGCGCGAGTCCGTCTGGTTGGTCCATCGTATGGGGCGGGACACTGACGACCGTCCGGCGGTTCCGGCTGCTCCAGACGGCGCGGAACGGGCCTGAAAGGGCCGGCCCCGCCGCGGAGATCCGGCCGCCGGTGATCGGCAGCTGTCAGTTCCGAGACACCTGGGAGCAGATCAGGCGAAAATACGTGTGGATCAGGCAGAGACATTTCCCCCTCTGGGTCGCCGGTCACGTCACACGCCCGGCCATCACGACACAAGGGGAGGCCATATGGAGGCGAGAACGGTTTCAGTCGGGAGGGGTGAACGTACCAACGGCGCTTTCCCCACTTTATCTGAACGCACTGGGGCCGTGCAACGCGCACGACCTCCACGGGTCCCCTCCACGGTCTCAACAATTTAGGCGACGTAGCCAAGGGTGCCTGAGGGCAATGCAGCCAGGCCCTGTCACCTGGTTTCCATTCGTGCATGGACACCTTCCGTGCCCGCAACCGTTCATTGGCAATTTGGCGAGCCCGCGAATTAAGCCGTGCGGCCTCCCTCGCCTCTGTCAGCTTGTGAATATTAAACTTAATATGTTCTGCCAAATTAGAATTAGTTCGTGGAGCGGACAGGCCAAGTTGCGTTTCCATTGGCGGGTCAGCTTCCCGACCGTACATCAAATAGAATGGGGAAAACCCCGTAGCTGCATGGGGGGCCATTCTATACGCGGCAAGGACTCCCGGGACCTGCAGGTCCCAATCTACATGTGCCTCGCACACCTGCTGGCACAGCATGGAAGTCAAAGTTTTGTGGAGTCTCTCCACCATCCCGTCAGTCTGCGGGTGGTACGGGGAGGTACGCACCTTCTTGGTACCCAACAGATCGCACACCTCTTGCAACAATTTACTCGAAAAATTTTTACCTTGGTCGGTCAGCAGGCGTTCGGGAGCCCCCTTGTCCAGGACATAGCCCTGGACGAAGGCATCCGTCACAGCCGCTGCCGACTGGTTAGCGAGAGGCCACGCCATAGGCCATCGGGTAAAGTATTCGACCCCCACTAACAAATATTTATTCCCTCTCGGCGTGACTGGGAAGGGCCCCAAAATATCGAGTGCAACGAGCTCGTTGGTACGCGAGACCTGAATAGATTGCAGCGGTGGATTAGCTGCCACGGCCGGTGGTTTACGCCTGGCGCACTCAACGCACCCCTTCAGAATATGTACCACATCACTTCCCATTCCCGGCCAGTAATAGTCACGCTGAAGCAGGGCAAGCGTCTTGTTAACTCCCAAGTGCAAGAGGCGTTCGTGTGCCGCCAAGACAACCCTCCCCCTCACAGCGGAAGGCACCATGAGTGCGTTCCGCCGGGACAAACTGTCCCATCTCAATAACACGCCCTGCTCAAGTACATAGGAGCCGGTACGCTCCTGGTCCCCCTCGGGACCCCCAACCTTGCGGCGCAATGCTAGCAGCGAGCTGTCCGCCATCTGGAGGCGGCCCCATTCGCTGAGCGACAGCGAGAGCAGCGAGTCCCGACCCTGAGAGGCAGTGGAATCATCCCCGATCGGTGCGCCCGCTGTCGCAGCCAGTGCCCCCATCTCCCCCGCAAGCGTCGGTTTACAGCGCGCCGATCCCGACAAACACGCGCATTCATCACAAGGCAACAACCGCGACAAGCAATCGGCATTAGTGTGTCGCAACCCCTTACGGTACGTAGTCGTAAACTGATAGTCCTGGAGGACTTCCAACCAACGCGACAACTGGCCCGAGGGCTGGGCGACCCTCAATGAATACTGTAGCGCCGCGTGGTCCGTTCGGACTGTAAAGTGACGACCATAGAGATATGGCCTAAACTGCTGCACAAAAAAAACAATGGCAAGCAGCTCGCGATGGGTGACACAGTAGCGCTGCTCCGCCGGAGACAACACCCTACTACCGTAGGCGACAACTCTTTCGACACCCCCAACGACTTGGGATAGCACCCCCCCAATGCCCGTGTTGCTAGCATCCGTGTCCAGCAAAAAGGGACTGGCAAAATCGGGATAACACAAGGGTGGGGCACCCACCAAGGCGTCCCGGAGGGAGCGAAACGCGGCCTCCTCCTCCGGTCCCCATTTGAACTTCACTCCCTTCGCCGTTAGAGCGTGCAAGGGTTTTGCAATGGTGGCGAAGTGCTCAACGAACCGCCGATAATAAGAAGCAAACCCGATGAAACTACGCACGTCGGAAACGGACGTAGGTGTCGGCCACGAACCGACACAATCCGTCTTCGCGGGATCGGTGGAGATCCCCGAAGAATCGACAATGTGACCCAAGTATCTAACGGACCTACGAAGGAGGTGACATTTGGCCGGTTTAAATTTCAACTTAGCCGATCGCATTCGCAAGAACACCCCTCTCAATCGCCGGAGGTGTTCTTCAAACGTTTTACTGAAAACAATGACATCGTCCATATAAATCAAGCATGTATCCCACTGCAAGCCCGACAAAACCAGCTCCATAAGTCGCTGAAACGTCGCTGGAGAGGAGTGAAGTCCCATGGGTAACCGGTTAAACTGGAACAGCCCCCCTGGAGTCCGAAATGCTGTCTTAGGTTTCGACTCTTCGTCGAGCGGCAACTGCCAAAACCCCGATAACAAATCAAGAGTCGAAAAATATCGCGCACCAGACAATGCATCGAGGGACTCATCCATCCTGGGGAGCGGATACGCGTCAGCCACAGAGATCTTATTCAGGCGACGGAAATCAACGCAGAATCGCAGGGACCCGTCCTGCTTCTTAACCAGCACAATAGGCGCTCCCCACGGGCTAGAGGAGGGCGAAATAATATCGGCTTCTAGCATATCGTTAACAGCCGACTGAACATGTTCCTTCTCCACGGGACTCAGTCGGAAGGGATTTAGCCTGACCGGCGCCGCATCGCCCGTTTTAATGTGATGGTGCAACAAATCCGTGCACCCAATGTCATACTTATGTTTACTGAATACATCAGAGAATTCAATGAGCAACTCGCGCAGCGCACCCAACTGCGCCGCCGACAAATCGTCCGAGGCGGCACATAGCGAATGGACCCACTCAAGGTCTTCCCTTGGCTCAACGTTCCGCGCGGGGCTCGAGCCCACCTGCGCAACCAACCCATCATCCCCAGGGACCTGCGCCGCGTGAGCCAGCACGGTGCCCTGCGGAATGACAGCTGGTCGCGACCCCGCGTTCAAAACCATCACAAACGGATCCCTGTCAGCCCGCACCAAAGTGTGAGCCACCGATAAATCAAGACCCCCGACAGCCTTGTTAGAAGGACCCAAAAGCATACTCTGTCCCGAAGCCTCCCTCACCCATGGTTTCCGCAACCGGAGGGGAATCAACATCTGTGAACCCGGGGGCACTTGCACTGTCTGCGTCGCCACCGCTTGTATCGTAGCGCACGCCGTCCGAATGTCAGTAGGGCCCGTCAAAAATGAAATCCGGCGACCCGATGGCAGTTCAATGCATCGTTGATCGATAAGAATTTTAATAGGCATTTTAGCCAAAAAATCAGTGCCCAAAAGACACGGAACTGCCAAAGAAGACGAAACGAAAACGGGTCCCGACAATTTGATATCTCCAATGCAAATGGACGCCCTAACCTGACCGATAATGCCCAACGATCCCCCATTAGCGGCGTAAAATGGCACATCCACTGGAAGCAGCGGACGACATTGGACTGGAAGAATATTATAAATGAGGTCCGATATAATAGTTGCCGATGCCCCCGTGTCCACTAACACCCTAATCTCAACCCCATCAATAGATCCCGTAACAACGGACGAACCCGCCGAAGCAGCCACAATTCTATGCCCCAATTCCGCCCATTCAATGTCTCCCTGGTCCCAGCCGAACCCCCCTCGCCGAACCGAATCCCCGAACCTTAACCGGCCCTCCTCCGCCGCAACGCGGCGTCCCATGTGTGCCGAATAAACAGGCCGAGCGTGTGAGGTGCCGCGACTTGCCGGGGATTGTAGAGATGACTTGGGCTCTCGGTCGTCGTCCAGCCGAGCTCCCATGGCGCGCTGCCGCGGAGCGCGGCACCCGGACGCCACGTGGCCCCGGAGGCCGCAGTTATAGCACGTGACGAGGGTCGGAGTAGATCTTGGTTGCTCCGACTTTCGGCCCGATCGCAGAGGCGACCGGGCCCCCGGCCTCCAGTCCCCTGGTCGTCCCGTGGCGAACGCCTCCTCTCGTGGGCTGACGACTTGGGGTTCGGCGACCACCACACCCGGGGCTGCGACGACAGCAGCGTTGCAACCAACGCCTTGCTTCCGTTGTAGGGCCTCGTGTGCTTGAATACTCGTGGCGACTCTCAAAGAAGAAATATCAATCTCGTCAGCTGTGTTGATAGGGACCCCCAGGTCCTGCGCCAACTTGAGCAGCTGCTCCAAAACCATCGCGTCTTGGCCCTCCTCGTCCATCCGAGGGAACGCAGCATCAGCAAGAGCCAGCAACGCCGTGCGATAGGCCAGCGCGGTCTCCGTGGCCGCTTTCCGTCTTGCGTAGAACTGATGGCGGCACGTAGAGGGAGGTCCGTAGACCCTGGCCAACAAACCCAGCGCATCCTTCAGCGTGGAGCGGTCCGACTTCCGTGCAGCCCTGAAGGCCGCGAGCGCATCGTCGTCCAGCATGGCGGGCAATGCCCGCAGCGCCGTAGCATCGGACCACGCTGACATCTCTTGATGCGCCAAAAACCTTCGCTGAAATTGGCCCCAGTCTCCGCCTTCCGCCTTGAAGGCTGACAACGTGGGCAGGCGCTGCTGAAAAATGAAGTCATCCGCCTCGTGGTTCCTCTCCGCCTGTCCGTCGGTGTCTAAGATGGCGGCTCCAGCAGCAGACGTAAGATGGCGGACCCCCTCGCGCGCTGATGACGTCGATGCGCGCGCTTGGGAACCCACCACCACGTGGCGCTCGCCGTTCCCGCCAAAAGTAGGCCCAGGCGCAATGGCGGGAATCCCCCATTCGTTTTGGCGGGAATCTGCGGGGCGACCTTGTAAAATGTCCCCCACCGTCCCCGCTCCTCCCGACGAGCTGATCTCCGCCAAGATGGACGCGGCGGCGAGCAGCAGCTCCGCCAGTCGGGAGTGCGCCTCACGAAGCCCGGCGTCGGTCCCCGGTCGCTCGGCCGGCGCCGTCGACGGACCCTGCAGCGTGGGCAAGTCCTCTTCCTCACCCCCCGCCACCAGCGGCCCCGAGTCGTCCAGGTCTTCCTCGCGGTCAATCCCGTGGGTCCTACGGGTCTTCCTTGTCTCCATACTTGGAAGCCCGTTTCACTTCTGACGCCAGATGAAGTATTGGAAAATGACGGCAGGAAACTCCTTGACGGGAACACACTTCTTTTATTAAATCTTGACTTGTAACAATACAACGCGTGGCCTCTCTTCTTCACAATGCGGTCACCATACAACGGTACAACTCGTGACCTCTTCTTCTTCACCCTACGCTTCTCTTGACTCTCTGGATTCTGTGCTGCTGGCTCTCTGTGCCTCGTGTAGACTCCGCGCCTCGGCTACACTCCTCTCTCGCCTCGTGTAGACTCTGCGCCTCTGCTACACTCTCCACTCGCCTCGTGTAGACTTTGCATCTCTCTCTCTGGCTACACCGTATGCATACTCGGCTCGTGTAGACCTTCCTCTCTCTCCGGCTACACCGTATGCATACTCGGCTCGTGTAGACCGTTCTCTCTCTCTGGCTACACACTATACATTACTCAGCTCGTGTAGACCGTTCTCTCTCTCTGGCTACACACTATACATTACTCAGCTCGTGTAGACCGTTCTCTCTCTCTGGCTACACACTATACATTACTCAGCTCGTGTAGACCGTTCTCTCTCGCTGGCTACACACTTATACCTTACTCTCCTCTATTCTCCATTACTCTCCTCTACTCTCCATTACTCTCCTCTCCGGGCTCTATCTCTGCACCTTCGTCTTCATTCTTAGATGGTTCCACTTCTGTCCCCTGCTCCTCTGTGCATCACCTTATATACCTCTTCTTCCCGGGAGACGGAGCGGATGCGGACCTCAACGTCGGCACCGCTCCTCAGTTACCCAATCCCCACGCGCTATCCCTACGATCCGGTTCCGCTCAGCGCGTGTTTCCACTCCCCGACCAATCACACCGCGCTGCTACCCGATCACTCCCTCTGGGCGCGTCACCGGCACACAGCCAATCAGCAGCACTACCCCCACCCGCGCACTGACGCCTGCTCCTCCCCGTCAGCGCGCGTCACCACACACACACCCGTACATACGCGCTGGCACACGACATATACACCCAGCGCGTATCACCACTACACATGCATTGGGCCCAGTGAGTTTAAGTGCAAGTAGTGCATCTGATACTCATCTCAGTTAACCTATAACACCTGGGTCGTGCCATGACATCCCGCAAGCGAGCCCTTCAATACTTTAGTTGGCCTCACAGTGCTCCCAGCCTGGCACGGGCGCCGTGTGGTTGTGCGTCTTGCTTGAGAAGTGACGCGATGGTCATGTGGCTGCTTTGTGGTGAGACAGGCTTGAAGGAAGGCGTTTTGAGACCTCCAGCGTGTGTTGACGGAAGCGTCCTCCGAGCCGTCTGCGATTACCAGGCGGTTTGCGTGCGGTTCAGGGACCTCCTGGCTCTCCCAGGTAATGACCACTCACACGCACATCTGCCACACGTATCTGGTAAAGGCACAGCCCTGAAATTGCTTGCTCACGCCACTGCTGACAGAAGGGCCTCCACCGGAACGGATACTAAGAGTGTATTTGGTCTACTCTTCCCCCTCGTTGACCAAACGTGTTGGAAAAGGTTGGCGTACCCACATTTTATCACACCGCACGTGACTTGCCGATGACAGACTAACTGCGGTGAACTGGTTTTTGCTGCTGGGTGGACAGAGGCGATGCGGAGGATTTGAGAAACTTTCACCGTTGTTTCAACTGCCGCGCCAGGCAATGGAATTGAACCTCCAAAGTAGTGCGCTCACCATTCCACCACAGCAGTGCAAAACCAGATTAAATACAACGACCTCTTTTGTGCAGTGGGTGGTTGACAGGGCTGAGACCGTGGGCTCGCTCCATTGGCAATCCGGTTTTAGTCACTGGCAGCCACCTGCGATTAAAACCGGATCACAGCGGCGTCAGCTCAGCTCTCTGACCTCTAAGCCCACTCGGCCTCCACTGGTTTCAGTGTTTGTTAACATCTTTAGTGCCTTGTTCAATATAACCTTTAACATTACAATTTTACATTTCATTTCTCCTTGCTCTTTAAACTTTTATGAAAGCATTATTTTATTATTTTATTTTTTCATTCATTACCTTACTGAAACCAAGTCTATGTTTATCACAAACCTCCTTTTTTCTGCATTTAAAGCGTGTTGTGGATTGTATTTGTAATCTGATATGAAGACAGTGCCATCTGCACATCTCCCAACAGTCATGGCCAAACGTTGATGAAGCCTTATTCCTCTCTCACTGTTTGCTCGTGCCTCTCGAGTAATAAACACAGTGCCAATGACAGCACGGGACCTCGTCTTTCACCTCTTCACTTTCATCCATGCAATCGCCTGTTTATCATGCTTCTGCAGGTCTGTCTCTACTTCAAAATGCAGCAAACTCTTCTTTCCATAATAGAGGTTTTTTTGGGTTAGATCGGGTAAATATATAAATGTGTCGTTAAAACCCGACACCACCCGACACAGCCAACTAGTAAAGGGTTGTCACGTAAACAGAACGTGGGCAATTCGTCACTAGTACAGCACAGTAATTACAACTAGCCTCATCAGGCGGCAGCCAGATTTGTGGAGAAGTCCACCTGTTTCGTTCCTTATATAGAGGCGTAGATGTGGTGACCACACTTCTGCGCTCTTGCGCAAAGTGGGGGGGGGGGGGTGGGATTAATATGTCAACATACATTATTATGCGCATTATACGAGCCGTACCAACGGTAATCCATATTGAAGTATGGTGTCCTTTATAGGAATGCATTTAAACAATGTATTATTTGATGATTTGCTTCTACGCAGCACTAAGGCTCTTCGAACGGTTAAAATAATTAGTATTTCTTTCAATTTAGATAGATTCTCTAATTAGTCTTGACCAGTAGTAGCTAGTTTTGCACAGAACTTCAACATTATCAAAATCAATTGAGTGTCCTTGTTGGCACGGGTGTTCTGCTACTGCTGGCAGTTGTATTTGGGAGTATTTAATATTTCTCTGATGTTATTTTAGTCTCACGCTGTTCTTTAAAATCACATCTTTTCCCTCATTTCAAGCATTGTCTTTAAAAAACAGGACCCTGCGGGGTGGGCTGGTAGGAACGAATAACCAAAGAATATAAACATAATGTATTATTACACTTGTTTAGCCAGGAAAGCCCCACTGTAGGTTTTTGTAGGGTCCTGCCAAGTGTTTGCAGTAGGGGGCGATGTTGCTACACCTAATCGGACGATACGAAGGGAGACTTTGAGGCCTATTTCTAGGCTTTAGGCCTAGCTGTAGGCTTTAGGTTGCTGTGAGTTAATATTTAATTTAAATGTTTTAATTAATAATGTAAAAGCTTGAAATTTAAATGTTTCTATTTAAAAAAATCAGGGAATGTAACATTGTGAAACATTAACTCCCTTTCACACACGCGGGGGTACGATACGAAGGGAGAGTTTGTGGCCTAGTTCTAGGCTTTAGGCCTAGCTGTAGGCTTTAGGTCGCTGTGAGTTAATTTTTAATTTAAATGTTTTAATTATTAATGTATAATTTAAATGTTATAATTATTAATGTAAAAGCTTTAAATTTAAATGTTTCTATTTAAAAAAATCAGGGAATGTAACATTGTGAAACATTAACTCCCTTTCACACACGCGGGGGTACGATACAAAGGGAGAGTTTCAGGCCTAGTTCTAGACTTTAGGCCTAGCTGTAGGCTTTAGGGCGCTGTGAGTTTTTTATTTAATTTCAAAGTTTTAATTAAAAGCTATCTCAGGGAATTATAAGGGAATGTTACACGTGTTTAGCCAGGAAAGCCTCATTAATTTAAATGTTTTAATTAAAAGCTATCTGAGGGAATTATAAGGGAATGTTACACTTGTTTAGCCAGGATAGCATCACTGGGTCTAAAGGTTTTTGTAGGGTCATGCCAAGTGTTTGCAGTAGGGGGCGATGTTGCTACATGGACGGACGGACGGACAAACGGACGGACGATATAATCTATTGGTGTCTGGTCCACTTCGTTCCTACCAGTAAAACTTTCACTGTGTAATGCGAACATAAATGGGGTTGTTGCTGGGCTCGGGTCCAATCACACGGCCCGGGGTATTGGGGGGCGGAGCCTGGTCTGCGGGGCGTGTGGGAGGGGCCACCGTTCACCTCGGCTCCAATGGGAGGTGAGGTGAATGGGGGCGGAGCCAGCGGGGTAGTATGGGAAGGCCGGATCTGAGGATCCGGAAGGGGAGGAGTCAGGGTCACGTGGGGGGAATGTATATAAGTGGGAGCGCGGAAGAGATCAGGGCAGTCGGGGAAGTTAAGAGGCTGAGCCACGTTGGGTGGTGAGGAAAGATCCGCGCCATCGGCCACGTGGCCGAAGGACCTCAGCACGCCGTCGGCCAGTGGTGTGCGGAGTGCGGGAATAGAGGAGCTAACGGAGGAGTGTGCGGAGCACGCGAGAGAGAGCGTGCGTGGCACGCAAGAGGGAGCGTGCGCGGGGCGCGCGCGAGACGCGCGCGAGACGACACTGGTCCGAGAGGAGGCCAGTGGGGGGTGCGGAGAAGAACCTAAATAAAAGACAAGTCTTTTATTACAACTGTATGACATTGCTGTGTGTGTGTGGCCATGCTGTGTGTTTGTGGCCGTGCTGTGTGTGACCCTGCTGTGTGTGGCCGTGCTGTGTGTGGCCCTGCTGTGTGTGGCCGTGCTGTGTGTGTGGCCCTGCTGTGTGTGGGGCCCTGCTGTGTGTGGGGCCCTGCTGTGTGTGGCCGTGCTGTGTGTTGTTGTATGTGTTGGGTTATGAAATTTTTATAAAAATAATAAAAATTACTAATTTTCCGAAAAATGCGCAAATTGCATCAATTATGTTAATATGTGTATTAATATGCATAAATTATGATAATGTGAGTAATTATATGCATAAATTATGATAATCGCGGAGATAATCGGAGTAATTTATTCGGATGCTTGTGTAGTGGTGGTGTTGACGCGCGCCGACCGTGACAGTGATGGATCACGGGGCGGCACGGGGTGCGGGGTTGGGCACGCGTTGTGGGCGTGGTATGGACGCGCGCGCCGGGAGTGACGGATGACGGGGCGGCGCGGCGTGGGTGGTGAGGCACGCTGAGATGTGGGAAAACAGGATCGTAGCGAGTGCCCAGTGATTGGTCAAATAGGATGGGTGCTCTCAGCGACGTCCGCAGGTGGGGTATAAAGGGGGACGCGCGAGAGCACTCGTGGTTGTTAACCAGTTGAAGATCGAAGACGGAGTTGAAGAGATAGTGCCCCGAGACCCCTAGTCCCGCTGTCCTTGTAGGGACCGGGGCCCTGTGTGGCTCGGAGGCGAGACTGTGGGACCCGTGGTTCGACGCCCACGTGGGTCGGGACTGGGGGACCCACAGTCGAGACGGACACCCCGGCAGGGTGTGTCCCGAGTAGCTCAGTGGGTGTTTGTCACCCGAGTAGCTCAGTGGGCGTTAGTCGCCAGAGTAGCTCAGTGGGCGTTAGTCGCCAGAGTAGCTAAGTGGGTGTTAGTCACCCGAGTAACCAAGTGGGTGTTAGTCACCCGAGTAACCAAGTGGGTGTTAGTCACCCGAGATACTACAGTGGGTGTTAGTCACCCGAGTAACCAAGTGGGTGTTAGTCACCCGGGTAACCAAGTGGGTGTTAGTCACCCGAGTAACCAAGTGGGTGTTAGTCACCCGAGATACTACAGTGGGTGTTAGTCACCCGAGTAACCAAGTGGGTGTTAGTCACCCGGGTAACCAAGTGGGTGTTAGTCACCCGAGTAACCAAGTGGGTGTTAGTCACCCGAGATACTACAGTGGGTGTTAGTCACCCGGGTAACCAAGTGGGTGTTAGTCACCCGAGTAACTGAGTGGGTGTTAGTCACCCAAGATACTACAGTGGGTGTCAGTCGCCTGTGAACCGAAGTTGGTGAAATAAAGAGTGTGCTACCCGTGAAGTCGTCTCCCGCCGAGTTACTACATTACAACTGGCGTCAGAAGTAAACCTGTCTTCAAGAAGAATGGATACTAGGAAGACTACCCGTACCCACGAGCGAGATCGGGAAGACGACGGCGTACCGGAGACACCACCCTCGGGAGGAGAGGACGAGGAGTTGCCACCGATGCAGCACTTCGCGGCGATGGCCGACGCTCAGCTCGCCTCCGACACCAGCCTACAGGACGCGCACTCCCGCCTGGCGGAGTTGCTGCTCGCCGCCGCTGCAGTTTTGGCGGAGATCTCCGTTCCAGCGGGCGGAGGGACGGCTGCGGGGTTGGAGGAGGCGGCGCGGCTGGAGGGTTCCCGCCAGAAGGCGCTTCGCGCCAAAAGTTTTGAGGTTGGCGCCGTTTTTGAGGGACCGCCATTGTTTGGCGGGAAGCGGGGACACCACGTGGCCGGAGATCTCCACTCAGCGCGGCCCGCGTCATCGGCGCGCGCCGGAGCTCTCCAGGGTGCGACTGCTGACAGGCTGGGGAAACAACGCTCGCCTTTCACACGGCGCTGCTCGCCTTGGCGGACGCAGCTTTTCCCCGCATGGACAAGGAGGGGAAGGACGCCATGGTGACGGAGCAGCTGCTGGCGTTGGCCCACGAGTTGGGAGTCCCCATCAATGTGGCAGACGAAATGGATATCTGCTCCCTGGCGATCGCCACGAGTATTCACGCGTACGAGGTCCTCAAGCGCAAGCCGACGGTCGTCTGCAAATTGGGGGAGAACGCGGCACTGGCCGCCACGATCGCCGAGCCTCAGCCAGCTGCGGATCGGGAGCAGGCCTTCGCTGTATCGCGTCCGGGGGAGTGGAGAACGGGAGGTCGTTCACCCACACGTTCATCCCGCAAGCTGGAGCAACCGAAACCTACGACGTCCCTCGTCGTCTGCTACAACTGCGGCCTTCGGGGTCACGTCGCAGCCGGGTGCCGGGCCCCGCGTCAGCGCGCCACGGGACCACGTCGGGACGACGACCAGGCCCACAAGTCATCCCAACTAAACCCGGCAAGTCGGGGCACCTCACACGCCTGGTCCACATATGCGGCACGTTCGGGTCGCCGTTTGGCGGTGGGGGGTCAGCGGCTGGGTGCCGGGGGTTCACTTCGGCGGGGGGGGTCCGTACACGGCCCACAAGCAGTCGAATGGTCCGAATTGGCCCACAGGATAGTGGCTGCGTCGGCCGGGTCGTCCGTGGTAACGGGGTTTATTGACGGGGTTGAGGTCCGGGTGCTTGTGGACACGGGTGCGTCGGCCACTATCATTTCGGACCTTATTTATAACATTCTTCCCGTCCAAAGTCGACCCATTCTGCCTGTGGACGTGCCATTTTATGCGGCGAATGGGGGATCCCTGGGGATCATCGGCCAGATTCGGGCGACTATTTGCATTGGTGACATCAAATTGGCGGGCCCTATTTTGGTATCATCATCGCTGGCCGTTCCTTGTTTGCTAGGTACGGACTTTTTGTCCAAAATGCCCATCAAAATTCTCATAGATCATGCCTGCATTGAGCTTCCGTCGGGACGGCGGGTTGCGTTCTTGACAAGCCCTACCAAAATACGCACGGTTTGTGCGACGGTGCAGGCACTGGCAACTCAGACTGTACGGGTGCCCCCGGGATCGCAAATGTTGGTACCCCTTCGGTTGAGGAAACCACTCGGGGTGGGTGCGGGGGCACAGGGAGTACTGTTGGGGCCGTCTAACAGGGCCAAAAGTGGCCTCGACTTGGCGGTAGCTCAAACCATGGTGAGAGGGGACAGTGAGCCGTTCGTAATGGTCCTGAATACGGGGTCGCGGCCGGCCATAATTACGCAGGGAACGGTGCTGGCTCACGCCGCGCCGCTACCCGTTGAGGAACAGCTCGTTGCTCACGCCGATTTCAGCGTCGAGTCGCATCCTCCAAGCGATGAGGGGACAGAGTGGTTGGACTCGTTGTGTGCCGGGTCTGCTAACTTGTCCAAGGTGCAATTGGGAGCATTGAGGGGTTTGCTACTCGAGTTTGCTGATGTGTTCAGCAGACATAAGTACGATATCGGCTGCACAGACCTGTTGCGCCACCACATAGATACGGGGGACGCGGCCCCTATTCGACAGAATCCCTTCCGGCTCAGCCCAGCCGAGAAGGAGCATGTGCAGTCGGCGGTTAATGATATGTTGGCGGCCGACATCATTTCGCCCTCTTCTAGTCCGTGGGGTGCTCCTATTGTTAAAAAACAGGACGGGTCTTTGCGGTTCTGTGTCGATTTCCGCCGCTTAAACAAAATCTCGATGGCGGATGCGTATCCGCTCCCCAGAATGGATGAGTCGCTGGATGCCTTGGCGGGAGCACAGTTTTTTTCCACACTCGATCTGCTTTCCGGATTTTGGCAATTGCCCCTCGATAACGAATCTAAACCTAAAACCGCTTTCCGGACACCTGGTGGCCTATTTGAATTCAACCGTTTGCCCATGGGCTTACATTCCGCTCCCGCCACGTTCCAGAGGCTCATGGAATTGGTTTTGTCGGGCCTCCAATGGGACTCCTGTTTGATTTATCTCGACGATATCATCGTTTTCAGCCGGACTTTTGAGGAGCACCTCCAGCGACTGAGAGCGGTGTTCCTCAGGATGCGTTCCGCTAAGCTTAAATTTAAGCCGACTAAATGTTTTCTGCTTCGGGAATCGGTCAGGTATTTGGGCCATATCGTGAGTCGTTCAGGGATCTCGACAGACCCTGCTAAGACGCAATGCGTCAGCTCATGGCCAACGCCAACCTCGGTCACGGAGGTTCGCAGCTTTATTGGATTCGCCTCCTATTACCGTCGTTTTGTCAAGCAGTTTGCCACCATAGCCAGGCCCCTGCACGCTTTGACGGCTAAGGGTGTGCGGTTTCACTGGGGGGCGGAAGAGGAGGCTGCGTTCTGCTCCCTTCGTGACGCCTTGGTGCAGGCTCCCCCCTTGTGTTACCCCGATTTCACACAACCGTTTTTGCTTGACACGGATGCCAGCAACACGGGTATCGGGGGAGTGCTCTCACAGGTGGTCGGGGGGGTCGAACGGGTGGTCGCCTACGGTAGTAGAGTTCTTTCCCCCGCCGAACAACGCTATTGCGTGACTCGCCGTGAATTGTTAGCGATTGTGTTTTTTACACAGCAATTCAGGCCGTATCTTTACGGCCGTCATTTTACGGTTCGTACGGACCATGCGGCTCTCCAATACGCTATGCGGGTGGCGCAGCCATCGGGCCAATTGTCCCGATGGTTGGAGGTCCTTCAGGACTACCAATTCACGACGATTTACCGCAAGGGATTACGACACTCAAATGCGGACGCCTTGTCGCGGTTGCCACCGCGCACGGATTGCGCCGACACCGCGGGAGTTGCGCTCGCCGCCACTGACACCCCGGGTGTCGACGCTCCCACGGGGAGGGACTCGCTGTTATCGTTGCCCCTCATTGAGTGGGGCCGTCTCCAAATGTCCGACAGCTCCCTGCTTACGCTACGTCGAAAAGTTGACGCTCCCGAGGTAGGGGATGCGCGGGTCGGTTCCTGGGTGTGCAGACAGGGCCTCTTGATGAAGTGGGACAACATGTCCCGGCGTCACGTGCTTGTTGTGCCTTTTGCTATGCGGGGTAGGGTCGTTCTGGCTGCTCATGAACGACTCATGCATCTGGGTTTTCACAAAACGCTCGCCCTAATCCAGCGAGACTATTATTGGCCGGGGATGGGTAACGACGTGGCGAACATTCTTAAGGGATGCGTAGGGTGCGCCCGAAGAAAACCGCCACCATTGGCGGCTAATCCACCGCTGCAATCCATTCAAGTTTCGCGCACAAACGAATTGGTTGCGTTAGACATCTTGGGGCCCTTTCCTGCTACGCCGAGGGGAAATAGGTTCCTGCTGGTTGGCGTAGAGTACTTCACCCGATGGCCCATGGCATGGCCACTCGCCAACCAGTCGGCTGCAGCGGTTGCGGACGCCTTCGTCCAGGGTTATGTTTTGGACAAGGGCGCCCCCGAACGCTTGCTGACGGATCAAGGAAAGAATTTTTCGAGCGTTTTGTTGCGCGAGGTGTGCGACCTGTTGGGTACAAAGAAAGTGCGGACTTCCCCGTACCACCCGCAGACTGACGGGATGGTTGAGCGTCTGAACAGGACGATTACGTCTATGCTGTGCCAACAGGTCTGCGACGATCAGGTTGATTGGGACTTACAGGTGCCGGGGGTACTCGCGGCCTATCGAATGGCCCCTCATGCGGCGACGGGGTTTTCCCCATTTTTTCTTATGTATGGGCGGGAGGCCGATCCGGCCATGGACGTCCAACTGGGGATTTCCCAGCCACGTGCAAAATCTAAATTGGCAGACCACATCAAATTTAATATCGCCAAATTGGCTGAAGCGCGGGAGGCGGCGAGATTGAATTCGCGGTCTCGGCAAATCGCGAACGAGAGATTGCATGGACGGAGGGTGCATACGCACGATTGGAAACCAGGCGATAAGGCCTGGCTGCATTGTCCACATGCACCGTTGGCTACGTCCCCCAAATTGTTGAGACCTTGGAGGGGACCGGTGGAAATTATGCGGGTTGCACGACCCCAGAGTATACAGATTAAATGGGGAAAACGCCGTTGGTACGTGCACCCCTCCCGACTGAAGCCCTATGCGGCACCGTGTGACCCCGTTCTGTGCCGTAACGACCGGGCGTGTGATGTGACCGTCGATTCGGGGAGGGATGTGTCGCAGGCTGATCCTCACGTGTCTCCACCTGACCCTCCCCCAGGAGTCTCGGGCCTGACGGCTGCTGACCGTCGGGAACCGGAACCCCGCGGCACGCGCGGGTCCCCGATGCCTGGCCCGTGCCTTCCTGAACTGCCGGCACCGCCGGACGGTCAACCGCGTCTGGTGCCGTACGACGGACCGGCAAGGCGGACTCGGGCTAGGGCACAACACTTTTCATGAAGACATTTTTCAACACCGAGCTCGCCCGGTGTTCCCCCTCTGCCGGGGTCATGTCCCGTTCTAGGGACGCTCGGAAAGAATGGGACGCTGCACGAGTCGGTAGAGAAGAAAAAAAAAAAAGAAAAAAAAAAAAATTATTTTTCTTTTCTGCATACACATTTGGTATTGTCACTCGCCGGATTGTATATATTGTTCTGTTGTTGTGTAGTGGCATTGGTTGATGGTTGCGGATGGCAGTGTTCGCGTTGTGTTGTGTTGTTACGTTGGTTGTTGTTCTTCTTGTTGTGTTACGGGGCACACTGGGGGGAGGGGGTGTTGTATATTTTTATAGCAGCCGGGTCGGCTGCGAGCTATGTGGTAGGGGGTGATCTAGTGGTGGTGTTGACGCGCGCCGACCGTGAGAGTGATGGATCACGGGGCGGCACGGGGTGCGGGGTTGGGCACGCGTTGTGGGCGTGGTATGGACGCGCGCGCCGGGAGTGACGGATGACGGGGCGGCGCGGCGTGGGTGGTGAGGCACGCTGAGATGTGGGAAAACAGGATCGTAGCGAGTGCCCAGTGATTGGTCAAATAGGATGGGTGCTCTCAGCGACGTCCGCAGGTGGGGTATAAAGGGGGACGCGCGAGAGCACTCGTGGTTGTTAACCAGTTGAAGATCGAAGACGGAGTTGAAGAGATAGTGCCCCGAGACCCCTAGTCCCGCTGTCCTTGTAGGGACCGGGGCCCTGTGTGGCTCGGAGGCGAGACTGTGGGACCCGTGGTTCGACGCCCACGTGGGTCGGGACTGGGGGACCCACAGTCGAGACGGACACCCCGGCAGGGTGTGTCCCGAGTAGCTCAGTGGGTGTTTGTCACCCGAGTAGCTCAGTGGGCGTTAGTCGCCAGAGTAGCTCAGTGGGCGTTAGTCGCCAGAGTAGCTAAGTGGGTGTTAGTCACCCGAGTAACCAAGTGGGTGTTAGTCACCCGAGTAACCAAGTGGGTGTTAGTCACCCGAGATACTACAGTGGGTGTTAGTCACCCGAGTAACCAAGTGGGTGTTAGTCACCCGGGTAACCAAGTGGGTGTTAGTCACCCGAGTAACCAAGTGGGTGTTAGTCACCCGAGATACTACAGTGGGTGTTAGTCACCCGGGTAACCAAGTGGGTGTTAGTCACCCGAGTAACTGAGTGGGTGTTAGTCACCCGAGATACTACAGTGGGTGTCAGTCGCCTGTGAACCGAAGTTGGTGAAATAGAGAGTGTGCTACCCGTGAAGTCGTCTCCCGCCGAGTTACTACATTACACTTGCGATTATGTTAATGTGTGTAGTTATGATAATTAGGCTCAGCTTCGTTTATCCAGTGTTATATCAATCAGGATAACACGATTATCATCGATTAAACGTTTATCGATTATCTTAGTGTGTTTATGTTATTTTAGGTCTCCATTTTCATATCTCATCACAGGATACAGTTATCAAGAATAAGACAGTTTTGCATGGACTTGGAAGGAACACTCGATATGCTTCTGTGATAACAATTTGATTCTAAACAATATGT
This sequence comes from Lampetra fluviatilis, assembly GCF_964198595.1. Taxonomy (NCBI): domain Eukaryota; kingdom Metazoa; phylum Chordata; class Hyperoartia; order Petromyzontiformes; family Petromyzontidae; genus Lampetra; species Lampetra fluviatilis. Next base: position 216,600 of record NC_136306.1, on the reverse strand, counting down.
GACATTCTAACATGCAGGTCAAACATGCGTCAATAATTCATGAGCAAGATTATGCAATTAACGAAAATGGATGACTAAAACACTTCTAACAATCGTAACCTCTACCTTTCCACCAGGCATCTCATTAGTTCCCTCATGTATCGATCACAATCGGCGACTGGCCGAGTTTGAAAACAAGCATGACACACTTCATATGGCGGTAATAAAGCACTTATTGTATCCCAGAGGCGAAAGTATATGTCAGTAGATTCATCGGCAAGTATAAAATCCTTTTAACGGAATGTTTGAGTCAATGGTGGGTGAGGGCGTGTGTGGTGGTATGAGAGCCAATCTGGCTCTGTTTTAATTAATTCTTCAGCGAGACTCTGACAAAGAAACCGGTTTGACAAGATATTCTCTGTGCTTCCTTGAGCCTGTGGGTGTGGAAACGATTCAACCGATTAGGAGATTCCTCTGTCCGTGCGAGTTGCAGCCGAGACTTTCTCCGCTGCGAGGTGAGCGGCGGCGCTTGGCGGCGCTCGGTAGCTGACGGCGCGATGGCGCCTCTCTGCAGCTCTGACGGCGGCGCTCGTTCGGAAGACTTTGACTCTCTTTCTCCACTGCGGGATGACGAGTCGGTTTTGGTTGATGCTGGTTGATCTGGGTGTGTATTAGACACACGGCGCATTCAACAGCGCTGTCCTCCTCCTCACAGCCGTTTGACCAGGCTTTCTCCACTGCTTCGCGCTCTCTGCTTTGCTCGCTTGGCGATCTCCGCCTTTCCTGCCGGTTGTTCGCTGGTCGTCACTTTGACGAGGAGCGATGCTTCGTTCGTGGCAGGGTGGACGTTGGCGTCTTTGTTGTGGCTTCACTCGCAGCTCGGCGACTCAGGGTAGCGATTCTTCTCAGGTGGTGCAGACCTCGGCTTGTTGCTGCACGTCGCTACCCCGCGAACCTCGTCATTCTGGATGACGAAAACTTCTTCGTTGTCGGCGTTGAGATGAGATGGGGCCGACGCCCCGTGACGAGATGGGGCCCAGAGCCCCTGACAAGATGGTTTGAATGGATTTTTCCTCGGCTTATATCGGGAAATTCCACTCAGTTTTCCCGAGTTGTTCAAAGGCTGTCATAAAACCTTCCTGTGGGGGTGAAGTTGTGTGTTCGTGTGTGTCGTGTCCGTCCGTGTGTGTTTGTCCGTGTGTTTTAGTCCGTATGTTTATTAGCTTTGAAGACCAGCTGTGTAATCGTTCTGGGAGGAGGGGTGGGGGCCTCGCGACGGCGCCACCTCATTATCCATTAACCAGACCGATGGTCCGCGTTCGCATCGAGTTATATTAAAAAAATATTCTAATCCATGTTTTTGTTACTGAATAATATTTGTCGCGAAAACCTACGCGTTAAGCGAGCTTAATTATTCCCTCCCTTGCTCGGGGATCATATCTTTTGTCTCACACAGCTTAAGTTGTTTTGGTTTGGAAGTTGAAATGCGATTTATTTGTTGCTTGGTTCCATTGTGACTTGATTGCGAGCGACCCTGATTATGCCGTAACCGTGTTCACGGTGTTTCATCATGGCCTGATCTCCCCATAAAAATGTTATTTGCTCGCGTGTGCAATTTTTGCTGTCCGTGTTGCGAGAAGACAAAGACGGTTGTTTCCACGGTGGAAGCACCTGGCGCATGCGCTTATTTATTTATCTTCGGAGGCATGTGTTCCAACCTTTATTGGGGCACTCCTGGCCCCTGGTGTGTGGGTGTGGAGATCCTCTTCCGGAAAACAAAGACGGCCGTGTTGCGTTTGGTTAATTATGAGAGACTTCTCCGCCCTTAGCTCCTCTAGGAGATCCACTTTAATTCCGTACTTATTATTTGACTTCTTGTGATTATTTAATCTGATATCCCGGCTAGGAATTTTTGTTTTGGAGCGACCCAAGCCATAATTATTCTTTGATGCTTCGGCCCGGCCGCGTAGAAACTACCAAGTGTATATAATGTCTGTATGGAATTAATACATGAGGATTCAAACCCGTCTGTGTTTTTTTTGTTGTCGATGCTATTTCCTTTGTTAAGAATATAATTATCTCTTCCTCCGTGGTGCCTGGTTTTGTAAGAAAATGTAACGAAAGGATGTCATTCTAACCCTCCGCCTGCCATTCCCCCCTCCCTTGTTCCTCTTGTGTGAAATTAGGGGAGTTTTTATGACCCTTATTGCCCTCTTTCATGCCCTCTAGTCTTTTGAGGTGAGGTATGCGCATCTGTGGAAGTGTGGGGGCGTGTCCGTTCCCACGTTGCCGCGTGTCTATAAAAAAACGATATTATATATGTTGGTAGAATAATTCTTTAAAAAAATAATATTTAAAAAAATAAAAAGGGGGTATATACACAACAGTCCGCCCTTTTGAAAATTATCAGGGGTCGATTTGGCCACTGGCGAATTTTCAAACAAAGTAATGCCCCCTTTTTTGTCATGAATCCCATCAGCCGCCCTTACTCTCGGCGGTTATTTCTTACGACGCGCGTGCACGTATTACGATCTTAACCTGGTTACATTTGAAATAAGCAAATAAAATAAACAACACGTTAAACATCGATAGTGCGTTACATCGGTTCTCATCCATCATAACTACGGCGAATATTCATTTTTGTTTTTGTTAAATCCTGGGAAACGCTAGGTAGCGGTTTCGGACGCATTTCTTACGACGCGCGCGCACGTATTACGATCTTGATATGGTTACATTTGAATTGAGCAAAGAAAATTAAACAAACGTTAAACATTGATTTTGCGTTACATCGGTTCTCATACATCATAACTCCGACGAATATTCATTTTTGTTTTTGCTTAACATGGTTACATTTGAATTAAGCAAAGAAAATAACAACACGTTAAACATCGATATCACCAGTTACATCGGTTCTCATATATCATAACTCCGACGAATATTCATTTTTGTTTTTGTTAAATCCTGGGAAACGCTAGGTAGCGGTTTCAAACGCATTTATGCGTTACCTTCCTCATGTTGCCTGGTTTACCACTTATCACTTTGATAATTCGATCACGGTTTTCGGGTTCGTTTTTGTAGTTTCCTCTCTCACTCTCTCGCGTCGTGGGAGTGTGTGGTGAAAAATTGTGCTGCACATAACCAGAATTCGCGCACACGACCAACTTTGACACTTGGTTCGTGGCATTCGCTCTCTCTGCGATCACATGCACATTTGCCGAGTCAGTGTGTCGATTTAATTCTGTGCCTCGTAATGTTGCCCTCTTTGTTTTTACGAGTGTGTTAGATTCCAACACCATTCCCGATATGTCATGAACATTCGTCTCAATTTTAGCACTCCGATCCGCATAAATTTTGGTTTCCCTTGGATATTTTTCATTCAAAGGCTCACGCCTGCGCTCCTCAGGGCGTGTCTCTGTGTTCTCTCTTTGTCTCTGCTGTCTGTTATCTACTGTCCGATCACACTTCAATTCAGCCCTGTCCTTGCATTCGATTTGCGCGTCATTTACGGGAGCACTGTCCGCGTTTCTTACCGCATCGTATGCATTTGATGTTTCCCGGTCGTGGTGGTATTTGCCCGCCCTGTCACTTGCAGCCTGCTTTAATTTCCCAATGAGGCCAGGATTTAACAAAACTTCAGCGTGCGTGGCGCGTATGGGCTGCTCGCTCTCAATCACTGTGGGTGGTTCATCACGTATTTGGACCGCATTCTGTGTTATTCCTCTATTCCCTCCTGGTATAGCCGGTGGAGAAATTGGTCGGAATTGGACCGATTGTGTTTGACCTCCCATTCTGCGATTCTCCTGAATGTTCGCATCCATACCTCCGCAGTCTGTGTACCACCTTCCCGCTAGATGGTTATCTTGCCATCTTTGTGTGTAATTTGAACCTTGCGTGTGTCGTGGGATGGGGTGTTGATATGGTTCTGCTCTGAACCTCTCCCTCCTACGATTCTCGTACATTTTTGGCCCAGTGTTTTTCTCATTTGGGTGCCAAATTTTTCCTGGATTGTTACTTCGCCATCTTTGTGCGTAATTTTGACCTTGCGTATGTCGTGGCATGGGGTGTTGATATGATTCTGCCCTTGGTCTCCACATTCTGCGATTCTCCTGAATGTTCGCCTCCGTACCTCCGCAGTCTGTGTACCACCTTCTCGCTAGATGGTTATCTCGCCATCTTTGTGAGTAATTTTGACCTTGCGTGTGTCGTGGCATGGGGTGTTGATATGGTTCTGCTCTGAACCTCCCCCTGCGATTCTCCTGAATGTTCGCCTTTGTGCCGCTCTCATTCTCGTGCCCCCCTCTCTCTGGGTTATTTTGCCATGTGTGCGTGCGTCTTTGCTCCTCCCTGCATTGTGGGACTGCTCGGTGATTTTTATTCCTCTCTGAGAGGCTGGGTTCCTTATCCCTCTCCCTGTGTTCTGGATCCGAATTATGATTCTTAGCTCTGTATAACCATGCCATGTACGCCTTGCTCTCTATGCGGCGTAAGGATGCGGTTTCTGGATTCAAAACCATTTTCACCCTTTCTGTAATCTCTGGGCTCAAGGATTCAAAAAACATAATTTTGAACATTTTATCTCCTTCGTGGTATTGATTCACATCGCCTGCGTAATACGCTCTTTTAAATTGTAAAAGGTAGTCACGTGGGTCTTGGTCCATGCCCTGGGTCATCGATTTTACCGCATAAAACCTCTCAGTGAGTGTCGAATATTCTCCAAACTTCCGAATCACTGCCAGGCTCAGTTGTTTAAAATCATTTCTAACCTTGTGTGGTAGTGACTTTACCCATGGTATAGATTCTCTATGTAAGCTTCGTTTCAACAAACTCGCTTTTTCATCCCGTCTCCTCAGCCCTCTAATCATTGTCTCCTCTTCTACTGTTGCGATATGTGTGTGTATATCCATAGTCTGATTGTTTGGGTCAAAATCGGGAATTCTGACAAGAGCCTTGTCCATCAATTTAAGGGTTTTACTGTTGAATAGGTATTCCGAAAGTTGATCGCCGTCAGCGTCATCATCAAACAAGTTATCATCAGGCAATCTGTCACTTTGGTCTGTGCTGTGTCGGGCGTGTTTCAGCGGCGTGCATTTTTTGTGTGCGCGCCCAGTGCTGTGTCGCTCGTGTTGCCATTTCCCTTCAGTTTTTGCCTCTGCCCTTAGTGAAGAATGTCCTGGTAGCTTTACTTTAACTTTTGTGCGATCAGTCCCTGGACTCTGTCCACGTACCCAAGAGTGTGATTTAATGTTACTTCCATATTTATTCTGTGGATCAACGTCTGTGAGTTTCGCTGGTGTCGCGAGCACTGATTTCTCTTCCCTCTCGAGGGTGTGAGGACATTTCTCCTCGTTTATTAGAGACGATTTCTCTCCCGTTTTCTTTCCAAAATTTTCCTCATTCCACAATCCCTGTCTGTATGGCTGTGTGGGAAGACATGAGTCCTGTCCTGCCTTCTCTGCAGTTTTTGCATCGTGTTCGCCTTCGTTACATTTTATCCAGTCAATTAGTTTCCCCCGAGGTGTGTTCGTGTTATCGATACAGCTCCCTTCCCATATGTCTCTCTGACTGTACTGCTTTGTAACAGATCGATCGGTACGTTTTAATACGAGCTCCCAGTACCCCGTAACCCATTCAAAAATTATTTTTAATCCAAGCATCTCAAGTGTGGCGGGAGTTACTTTGACATTTCCTTTCAGAGTGCATATAAAACAATTATCTCACAGAGTGTAGTCAATTTGACTCGAGCAATTCTGTTATATTCCGATTCAGAGTGCGTACCTCTAACCGCATTTATCACAGGATGCAATCGGTTTGATACGATATTATCTTAATTCCACTGTCTCTGTTTCAACCTGCTATTCTGGGTTTTAACCTTAGAGGGCGTTTTTTTTTGTTTTACGCCCGTTTACAATCACCATGCAATGTTCGATCCCGATATTCTGGTTAACGCGTAGTGATTCATTCCATCATCCATGCAAAACACTGTCTGCGAGAGATCCCGGACGACGCCACCCATTATGTTGTATGTGTTGGGTTATGAAATTTTGATTAAAATTTGTTTTTTAAAAAATGCGCAAATTGCATTAATTATGTTAATGTGTGTATTAATATGCATAAATTATGATAATGTGAGTAATTATATGCATAAATAATGATAATCACAGAGATAATCGGAGTAATTTATGCGGATGCTTGCGATTATGTTAATGTGTGTAGTTATGATAATTAGGCTCAGCTTCGTTTATCCAGTGTTATATCAATCAGGATAACACGATTATCATCGATTAAACGTTTATCGATTATCTTAGTGTGTTTATGTTATTTTAGGTCTCCATTTTCATATCTCATCACAGGATACAGTTATCAAGAATAAGACAGTTTTGCATGGACTTGGAAGGAACACTCGATATGCTTCTGTGATAACAATTTGATTCTAAACAATATGTGACATTCTAACATGCAGGTCAAACATGCGTCAATAATTCATGAGCAAGATTATGCAATTAACGAAAATGGATGACTAAAACACTTCTAACAATCGTAACCTCTACCTTTCCACCAGGCATCTCATTAGTTCCCTCATGTATCGATCACAATCGGCGACTGGCCGAGTTTGAAAACAAGCATGACACACTTCATATGGCGGTAATAAAGCACTTATTGTATCCCAGAGGCGAAAGTATATGTCAGTAGATTCATCGGCAAGTATAAAATCCTTTTAACGGAATGTTTGAGTCAATGGTGGGTGAGGGCGTGTGTGGTGGTATGAGAGCGAATCTGGCTCTGTTTTAATTAATTCTTCGGCGAGACTCTGACAAAGAAACCGGTTTGACAAGATATTCTCTGTGCTTCCTTGAGCCTGTGGGTGTGGAAACGATTCAACCGATTAGGAGATTCCTCTGTCCGTGCGAGTTGCAGCCGAGACTTTCTCCGCTGCGAGGTGAGCGGCGGCGCTTGGCGGCGCTCGGTAGCTGACGGCGCGATGGCGCCTCTCTGCAGCTCTGACGGCGGCGCTCGTTCGGAAGACTTTGACTCTCTTTCTCCACTGCGGGATGACGAGTCGGTTTTGGTTGATGCTGGTTGATCTGGGTGTGTATTAGACACACGGCGCATTCAACAGCGCTGTCCTCCTCCTCACAGCCGTTTGACCAGGCTTTCTCCACTGCTTCGCGCTCTCTGCTTTGCTCGCTTGGCGATCTCCGCCTTTCCTGCGGGTTGTTCGCTGGTCGTCACTTTGACGAGGAGCGATGCTTCGTTCGTGGCAGGGTGGACGTTGGCGTCTTTGTTGTGGCTTCACTCGCAGCTCGGCGACTCAGGGTAGCGATTCTTCTCAGGTGGTGCAGACCTCGGCTTGTTGCTGCACGTCGCTACCCCGCGAACCTCGTCATTCTGGATGACGAAAACTTCTTCGTTGTCAATCTTAATTTTTAGAACTTTCGTGACTGCATGAATTATTATTTGTTTCTTTCGGTTAAGTCACGTCTAAAGATAAAATAATAAATTAAATTAAATAATAGAATACGACGTTTCGATTGCAACACAAGCAATCATCATCAGGTATAATGAAATAGCGACATAAAATCTAACCAGAAAACTATAGACAGACATATTAGCAGACAGATATCACCAAGATACATAGAGAGAGCAACACAAGTAACAGAGAGAGGTGGTCGTCTCTGTGGGGTGGCCTTAAATAGACAGAGGAGGGCGGACGCAGAGAGAGGGAGGGGGGTTAGAGAAAAAAATTAGCATATCAATGAGTGGACAACAAAACGTGGTGCTGCAAGTGCGATGACACGGCAAGCAAGCCTGAAAATCATGAGAAGGACACACTAAAATTAAATAACCTAGTAAAATATCGAAATGTAATCTAATACAACACAGAGGGTCGGTCAACACACAATTAACGCATAGCCTGGTTGATTACGTATTTCAAACATTGCTAAGTTAGAATTTAAGTGTGAACATTCCAAAGAAAGGACACAGGCAGAGAGAGAGCAAGTAGTCAGAGAGAGAGAAAAAAGAAGATAAGTTTAAAACTTCCCCGTAGAAGTGGTTCAATCTTAATTTTTAGAACTTTCGTGACTGCATGAATTATTATTTGTTTCTTTCGGTTAAGTCACGTCTAAAGATAAAATAATAAATTAAATTAAATAATAGAATACGACGTTTCGATTGCAACACAAGCAATCATCATCAGGTATAATGAAATAGCGACATAAAATCTAACCAGAAAACTATAGACAGACATATTAGCAGACAGATATCACCAAGATACATAGAGAGAGCAACACAAGTAACAGAGAGAGGTGGTCGTCTCTGTGGGGTGGCCTTAAATAGACAGAGGAGGGCGGACGCAGAGAGAGGGAGGGGGGTTAGAGAAAAAAAATTAGCATATCAATGAGTGGACAACAAAACGTGGTGCTGCAAGTGCGATGACACGGCAAGCAAGCCTGAAAATCATGAGAAGGACACACTAAAATTAAATAACCTAGTAAAATATCGAAATGTAATCTAATACAACACAGAGGGTCGGTCAACACACAATTAACGCATAGCCTGGTTGATTACGTATTTCAAACATTGCTAAGTTAGAATTTAAGTGTGAACATTCCAAAGAAAGGACACAGGCAGAGAGAGAGCAAGTAGTCAGAGAGAGAGAAAAAAGAAGATAAGTTTAAAACTTCCCCGTAGAAGTGGTTCAATCTTAATTTTTAGAACTTTCGTGACTGCATGAATTATTATTTGTTTCTTTCGGTTAAGTCACGTCTAAAGATAAAATAATAAATTAAATTAAATAATAGAATACGACGTTTCGATTGCAACACAAGCAATCATCATCAGGTATAATGAAATAGCGACATAAAATCTAACCAGAAAACTATAGACAGACATATTAGCAGACAGATATCACCAAGATACATAGAGAGAGCAACACAAGTAACAGAGAGAGGTGGTCGTCTCTGTGGGGTGGCCTTAAATAGACAGAGGAGGGCGGACGCAGAGAGAGGGAGGGGGGTTAGAGAAAAAAATTAGCATATCAATGAGTGGACAACAAAACGTGGTGCTGCAAGTGCGATGACACGGCAAGCAAGCCTGAAAATCATGAGAAGGACACACTAAAATTAAATAACCTAGTAAAATATCGAAATGTAATCTAATACAACACAGAGGGTCGGTCAACACACAATTAACGCATAGCCTGGTTGATTACGTATTTCAAACATTGCTAAGTTAGAATTTAAGTGTGAACATTCCAAAGAAAGGACACAGGCAGAGAGAGAGCAAGTAGTCAGAGAGAGAGAAAAAAGAAGATAAGTTTAAAACTTCCCCGTAGAAGTGGTTCAATCTTAATTTTTAGAACTTTCGTTGTCGGCGTTGAGATGAGATGGGGCCGACGCCCCGTGACGAGATGGGGCCCAGAGCCCCTGACGAGATAGTTTGAATGGATTTTTCCTCGGCTTATATCGGGAAATTCCACTCAGTTTTCCCGAGTTGTTCAAAGGCTGTCATAAAACCTTCCTGTGGGGGTGAAGTTGTGTGTTCGTGTGTGTCGTGTCCGTCCGTGTGTGTTTGTCCGTGTGTTTTAGTCCGTATGTTTATTAGCTTTGAAGACCAGCTGTGTAATCGTTCTGGGAGGAGGGGTGGGGGCCTCGCGACGGCGCCACCTCATTATCCATTAACCAGACCGATGGTCCGCGTTCGCATCGAGTTATATAAAAAAAAATATTCTAATCCATGTTTTTGTTACTGAATAATATTTGTCGCGAAAACCTACGCGTTAAGCGAGCTTAATTATTCCCTCCCTTGCTCGGGGATCATATCTTTTGTCTCACACAGCTTAAGTTGTTTTGGTTTGGAAGTTGAAATGCGACTTATTTGTTGCTTGGTTCCATTGTGACTTGATTGCGAGCGACCCTGATTATGCCGTAACCGTGTTCACGGTGTTTCATCATGGCCTGATCTCCCCATAAAAATGTTATTTGCTCGCGTGTGCAATTTTTGCTGTCCGTGTTGCGGGGAGACAAAGACGGTTGTTTCCACGGTGGAAGCACCTGGCGCATGTGCTTATTTATTTATCTTCGGAGGCATGTGTTCCAACCTTTATTGGGGCACTCCTGGCCCCTGGTGTGTGGGTGTGGAGATCCTCTTCGGGAAAACAAAGACGGCCGTGTTGCGTTTGGTTAATTATGAGAGACTTCTCCGCCCTTAGCTCCTCTAGGAGATCCACTTTAATTCCGTACTTATTATTTGACTTCTTGTGATTATTTTATCTGATATCCCGGCTAGGAATTTTTGTTTTGGAGCGACCCAAGCCATAATTATTCTTTGATGCTTCGGCCCGGCCGCGTAGAAACTACCAAGTGTATATAATGTCCGTATGGAATTAATGCATGAGGATTCAAACCCGTCTGTGTCTTTTTTTGTTGTCGATGCTATTTCCTTTGTTAAGAATATAATTATCTCTTCCTCCGTGGTGCCTGGTTTTGTAAGAAAATGTAACGAAAGGATGTCATTCTAACCCTCCGCCTGCCATTCCCCCCTCCCTTGTTCCTCTTGTGTGAAATTAGGGGAGTTTTTATGACCCTTATTACCCTCTTTCATGCCCTCTAGTCTTTTGAGGTGAGGTATGCGCATCTGTGGAAGTGTGGGGGCATGTCCGTTCCCACGTTGCCGCGTGTCTATTAAAAAAAACGATATTATATATGTTGGCAGAATAATTCTTAAAAAAAATAATATTAAAAAAAATAAAAAGGGGGTATATACACAACAGTGTGGCCCTGCTGTGTGTGTGGCCGTGCTGTGTGTGGGGCCCTGCTGTGTGTGGCCGTGCTGTGTGTGGGGCCGTGCTGTGTGTGTGGCCTTGCTGTGTGTGGCCGTGCTGTGTGTGTGGCCGTGCTGTGTGTGTGGCCGTGCTGTGTGTGTGGCCGTGCTGTGTGTGTGGCCCTGCTGTGTGTGGGGCCCTGCTGTGTGTGGGGCCCTGCTGTGTGTGTGGCCGTGCTGTGTGTGGCCGTGCTGTGTGTGGGGCCCTGCTGTGTGTGGGGCCCTGCTGTGTGTGTGGCCCTGCTGTGTGTGGCCCTGCTGTGTGTGGCCCTGCTGTGTGTGGCCCTGCTGTGTGTGTGGCCGTGCTGTGTGTGGCCCCGCTGTGTGTGGCCGTGCTGTGTGTGGGGCCGTGCTGTGTGTGGCCCTGCTGTGTGTGGCCGTGCTGTGTGTGGCCCTGCTGTGTGGGGCCCTGCTGTGTGGGGCCCTGCTGTGTGTGGCCCTGCTGTGTGTGTGGCCATGCTGTGTGTGTGGCCGTGCTGTGTGTGGCCGTGCTCTGTGTGGCCATGCTGTGTGCGTGGCCGCGCAGTGAGCCGACCCTTGCCGTGCTGTATGTGTGTGGCTGGCACACAGGAGGCTTCTTCACGCCGTGCGTGTCGTGCTTCTGCACGTCATGTTGCCACCTACGTGACGATGAAGCGTACCGCACGAGGGGAGAACCACCACGGGACTACAGCCTGCCTCTCGGATGGGTACACTTCACCCTCCGGTGAGTACTGCATGTGCCAGCCGAGCGTGTCCGTCAGCCCCTGCTTCGTGGAGGGGTCGCTGCTTCTCCTCAACTGCCCCTGCTGTGTGGAAATCCCTCTGTCCTGATATCCGTGATATTGAGTCGAGACATTTCCACTTTATTTTCTCCTCATGATCGAGTACCATTAGCTCAGATGGTAGAGTGCTCGCGAAGCATGCGAGAGGCAGTGAGGTCTATGTCCGCATCCAGCACATGAACTACATTGGGGCAGTGAGTGGCGGCAATGCGTTCGCCACTTGTTGCAGAGGTTAGAGGTTAGAAACTGGCAGGCCACCTTTCTTAATCCTGCCGATATATTATCCGTAAATTACTCGCCTCCCGCTGCACAGTGGGCGAAAAATATCTCTTGACTTCATTGGAAACGAGAAAGGCCATTGTGTGTTGGCGCCATTGTCCACATTTGCTACATTTGAAACATTACCCACAAGTGATTCGATTGAGACAACACACCGCAACATCGCCCCCCGACTGTGACGCTACTGCAGACTATGTGAAACATGGTGCCTTTGTGATAACCTTGCGCTTTAAGAAATGCCGCGACTACCAAATTACAAGATTATTATTACGTGGACTGTTCACCCAGATAGGTGCTCGCTAACAGCACTTGACCTAAAAGTCTATTGGGGCTATAAGGGTGATCTTTGTCTTGTCAGGCTTTAACACTCTCTGTCGACCCGTATAGCGTCGCCTTTACAATAGATGTGCCGTGTTGTTCTCTATTAATATGATTCTCAGTCGTACTCAATCAGAGCATATGACATCTCTGTCATTTTATGCCAATGATTCTCTCAAACCTACAAGTCTCTACTCATACTCTTTGGTTCTTTCGGTAAAGTCACGTAGTTAGAAATAAAATATAACAAATCACGACATTTTGATTGCAACACAAGCAATATTCATCAGGTGTGACAACCACAGCAAGAAAAAAATTGCTGAAGTGGTCTCTGTATATTAGAACTGAGTTTAAAGCTATAACGCTAAATTATTAATATTAATTGTAACTATTATGATGCAATTTTTATTTTTTGTTGCACTAGTCATGGTGATCCACATCTGAAAAATATTGAAGTTAACATCTCAACCATGAACACCTTTATTTTAACTTGTATACAGGCGTTACAAGTTTGGTATGATCATGCTTATAGTCTATGCTTGTGTCCTCATGGTAGTGTATGTGGGTACTTGGGTATGCGCATTTTAGAGTGATATTCTGCTCTTATGAGCGTTGAGGCATTGTTGCTCATCTTTACATCCCTGAGCCTGTGGTTAAAATTCCACAATCCTATGGCAGGAGCAAGGCTATCCATAGAACAATGACTGTTGACTTCTCCAAAAGTGGTACTTATTTGATCAACTCCAGAGGGATGATGGGCTGTATGTATGTTGAACTTCTTTCTGACACCTTCCATGTTTCCTGTTGAATGTGTCAGGACGAATCCCCGTAGCGACGCGACCTTCCTCAAGCGGTGGCACGTAGCTTATCATGGGGCCAGCATAGGTGATGTTCGGCGCTCACTCGACCACGGAGAGCTGTATGCAGGTTCGCTGCACTACTGTGCACACATACCACTCACAACACGTACCCTGCACCCACACACACCACTCACAACACATACCCTGCACGCACTTACGAAATGCACCATGCACTCACACACCTCACTCAGAACATGTACCCTGCACTCACACCCCACTCACAACACGTACCCTGCACTCACACCCCACTCACAACACGTACCCTGCACTCACACACAACCCTCACACACCCCACTCACACGTACCCTGCATTCACACACAACACTCACACCACTCACAACACGTACCCTGCAGTGAACACACACCCCACTCACAACACGTACCCTGCACTCGCACACACCACTCACACCACTCACACCACTCACAACACGTACCCTGCAGTGAACACACACATCACTCACAACACGTACCTTGCACTCGCACACAACACTCACACCCCACTCATAACACGTACCCTGCACTCACACACACCACTCACAACACATACCCTGCATTCACACACAACACTCACACCACTCACAACACGTACCCTGCAGTGAACACACACCCCACTCACAACCCGTACCCTGCACTCGCACACCGCACTCACACCACGTACCCTTCCACTCACACACCACACACACCACTCACAACACGTACCCTGCAGTGAACACACACATCACTCACAACACGTACACTGCGGTCCACACACTCACCACTCACAACATATGCCCTTGAGTGCACACACACTACTCACAACACGTACCCTGTTGGGCAGACACTCTAACACACCACTCAACACTTATCCTACTCACAAAACTAACCACGCTCACTGTCACACTCAGTACTAAACCGGGACTGCAGGTCACGTGACGTGTATTATCAGCATTAAATTGCAGCCCGCAAGCCTGCATTGCTTCTCACAGTGTGAGTTAATTTTTTTCTCTTAAGTTGTTCAAATGTAGAGAGATCCCGCAAAGAAACTCGTGATGCGCAGGGACGGTCTATCTACCCATTTTCTTTGAATAACTCATTTTCCACGTACGGTTTGTGTGTGTGTCATGCCTCTATCCAGCCTTACAGCCCTGCAATTGTGTCCCATCTTTGCCCCCCCAGCTTCAAAATGCCCCCTCTTTGCACAGAAGATGAAGACAGATGAAAGCGGTGCGCACACGGCCACTGAAGGCCAGGCTGCGGTCCAGGGTGACGTCGTAACGGGGCTGCTCACGGCGGCCGTGCGACTGTCTCCATCTCTCCCGCATGCGAGCCGCGACTGCAGCTACATCACGTGCGTTGCTCTGTGCGTTTAGACCAGGGTTGGGGGACCTTTTTTCTGCCAAGGGCCATTTGGATATTTATAACATCATTCGCGGGCCATACAAAATTCAATTTATGTTGCTATGAAAAAAGCGCCTAGATTTATTGAATTTCGAGTCGTACGGTTGCCTTGGCAGGGCCAGACCAAATGATTTCACGGGCCTTATACGGCCCGCGGGCCGGACGTTCCCCACCTCTGGTTTAGACGGTCGTTCGTGCGTGTGTAGTGATGGGAGCGGTAGTGTAGTAGCTGTTTGCACTATGCTGCGCTACAAAGCTGCGACCCGAGTTAAATTCCCATTCACGACCCCTCGGTCGACTCATCCTCAAATCACAAATCAGTATCTGGTGCGGTGTGTAAACATCGCCACCAGGGAGACCAAGGTGGTCGGGCATGGTGCTGGCCACCCATCCCCTCGTGTGCCGTGCTGGCCTTCAGAGGCGTTCGATAACAGCACTTTCCCCAACAGTCTGTTAAGGCTATATGGGGGACCTTTATCTTTGTGTACGAGGCGGTGACGTCGCCTAGTAGGAGCCTATTTGCCGCTTGTTGCAGGGCGACCGCCAGTTCGGGCCCGGCGGTCACACTGGTTATTACCGTGGGTGTACTCGCTGTAGCAAAGCACACGCTGTCTGCTTCAAATTGGACTTTAAAATCCCGTTCTGTCATTCTAAAATAGTAGGCTATTGTGTGTCGGTGTCATGGTTCAGATTTTATAAGTTTCTAAAGTTACTTTCAAATTACTCAATTGGGATTCTACCCGAGCCTCTAACTGGTGAAAGGCAATGTCACCTTGACTTAAAGCAGGGATAGCTAAAAAATAAAATGCTCAGCTCTGTTATTGTTTTCCTACCAGGGTAGTTAAAATTGGTTGGTTTGCATTGCCGATAACTGGACATTTTTTTTTAAATAATTTTCTTCTGCGCATATAGGAACGTCTCGAGCAATCAGCATAACAATACACCCTGCTACGTGAGAAACAATTGTAATTTAAGTTTCTCAAATCACCCCACCTCTCTCCACTCGCCACAGTCGAAACAGCAGGTCGGTTGTGGTGGGGTAAAGTGTGGTGGGGTAAAGTGTGGGTACACCCATCTCTTCCTAATAAAATCCACTGGAAACATTTACTGGTTTTTGACTTTAGGAACCAGTATTCGATTATCAAACAGGTTATCATTTAACGACCTTACTCCCTTTGCCAATTCTCTTTCCTTCGCTTCAGCCTCATCCGCACGGCATTGCCTTTCTCTCTCTAGGTTCCGCGACCCCAAGACTCAGAGCATGCACGGGGCTCGGGTGGCTTTCCAGGTGTGCGTGCGGCCCGGAGCTTACAAGTACAGCGCTCACCCGGCCGTGAACACGGGACACGCCGCACACTCCTTGCAGCCCGCACGCAGCGCGCACGCGTTGACGAACACGTACCCGCCGCACACACAGTCTGCCGCCACGCACTCGAACATACACGCGCCCGACACGCGCTTCCCCAGCTCGGAGATTGAGTGGTTCACCAAAGAGAGGGGCTCCACCATCATCACAGCCTTGCTCATTCGTGTGGAGTGACCGTTTTACAGACGCCACTTCCGAGATCCTTGGACGTATCGCTCCCGGCCGATTTTGTCCGACAGTTGTGCAGCGTGAATTATGCTACCACGACTGCGCGATTTCCGAGCAAACGCGTAAAAGACACAGCGGTTTTGCTCTTCTCGGAGCCATGCGATTGTCCTGAAGCAGCTGTGCTCAGTCGACTGTGGTGACTGGCGATGATGGAATTAAGTGACGCTGAAAATAGCAGGAAGCAACTCGTTTACAGCATGGTGCAATAGCGAATATTTCACCAGTAGTTACCTTCCTAGAGGCACCAGCCTGTAGATTTGTGTACAGTTAATGACCTAGATATTTCTGCCATATGTGTAACACCACTGATGTCTACGGAATTTTACTGTTTAATACTCGGAGTCAAAAGCTCGCCATGAAACTTGCTAGTATTTATTTAGCCTAATAGCAATATTTGTTTAATGGGGCAGTATAGCAGTTGCAACAAGTGGCGTTGGAAAGGATGCCCTTGACCTCGATAAGCACTCTGACTTTTCATTAAAGATGTTGATTAGTATTATGTCCTTGGCCGATACGAACAAGCACGCTCATCGTTATCAGTGCAGGACCATGGCCAGGTTGCATCCTTTTGATGCTCGGATGCAACAAAAATGAGCCCAGAACCTCGTGCTCTGACAGGTGGCCCGAGAACAACACAACACGTTGAATTACAAACACACTTTAACATTCGTGAAAATCTGAATAAATTACCTCGTACACAGGCCCTGTGAGTTTACGCATTGTTTTCCGAAACCATCTGTATATGGGGATCATACACACAGGCTGGGTGACTGCACAAATGGCTCAATATACCACGTGTACTCCAGAAGGCTTAGGACATTTATCTGCATGTGCATTCATAATCATAGCCCACTCATAACGTTGTTCCGGTTTCTGAGCTTGTGCATTTTAGAAGCTGATTTTTGAAGCCGAATATTTTAGGCAGAGAGCAGATTCTCACAGTTGGCTGCACGCACCGGCTGGACAGGGAGCGGGGGGTCGTTCATCCTCCCTAGTGGATCACACGGACGGTCTTCCTTGTGCGTGGAGCTGCCGCTTCAGCGGTCCCCGCTGTCTCCACAGCTCAGTGCGAGCCTCAGCTGCAGCCCTTTGTTCCCACCTCCGCTGCTTTTTTCTATCCTGCCCACAATGGGAATCTTGCAGACATTAGTA
The DNA here is from genome assembly GCF_964198595.1 of Lampetra fluviatilis. Taxonomy (NCBI): domain Eukaryota; kingdom Metazoa; phylum Chordata; class Hyperoartia; order Petromyzontiformes; family Petromyzontidae; genus Lampetra; species Lampetra fluviatilis. The sequence continues at coordinate 199,456 of NC_136306.1, read as the reverse complement.
TCAATAACCACTCTTCACTTTGGGGTTTAGCGACCAAGGGGAATGTCCAACAGTAGATGGCGGGATACTACTCGAGCGCATCAATGGCACTGTGTGAGTCTACAGCCAGATTGTGGGATACTGTTAGGGCAGATCTTGGAGGTCATGTGTCTCCCTGTGCAGCTGCTCCGGATATGTTGGAGAACAAAAAGCGTTGGCAAGCGAGGTGCGGTTGTGGCATCAATCGCTTTGTCCATGATGACATCTAGTTGGTGATGTATTGAGAGGTGGCAGTCAAGTCCTAGACATGACGATCGATGTGAATTACGTTCACTCTCGAGGTTGTTACCCTTCGCAAGTGCCTCACATTGTCACAGCCACGTGTATTGTTCTGGTGCCTTATGCATTAAATTATTGGAACGGAGCGTGGAGACGATATGAGACTGGTTTTAAATGGCATTGCACCACAATTTACACGGTTGAACCTTTTAAAATAAGCAGTCGTCGTTCATTGAACTATTGCCAACATGCAAATGTTGCAACAGATTTATACTCGTGCGCGTGATGGGACATGGCTGCTAGAGGTTGAGCGCAGATTTAACCGCATACAGCACGTGAGGTGACGCGAGCAAGCGCCACGTGGGTGCATGCGCAGCACACGTGTGTGTGCACCCGCTGCGCATGCACGTGTGTACCACATGCTTACCCCACGTGCATCGTCGTGTTTGCCGTGCGTGCACGTCAGTGGGCTGGCTAGTGACGTGCAATGATTCTCTTTGCTATTTATACAAAACGGTCGTATGTGTAACATAACCAAGTACAGAGGGAGCGACGTTATTAATACGTACGTTTATTTACAATTGCTTATCCGAATGATTTATTGAACGCTGATTGTTAACGAAACTGGAATTGTTGGTGTCGTGTGCAATAAAGATGAATATTCACGTTTCTTCACGTGGAACTATTGTGCATTTTATCCGTTTAAAAGGTTGTGTAGTTAATGATTTTATATGTGCGTGCATCTAATGTAATACAACTTGGAGAATACTAATTGACATTCAATAAAGATTGTAAAATGTTGTCTTTTAAAAGATAAACTCAAACATTTTGCCCGATAAGTTATTTGACGTATTGTTTATATTGGCATATTCTGCACCGAACATGCTTTGTTGTCATTTCCAGTTGTACGTTGTATGATGTCAACAGAGCATCTAATCCTCAACAGCCATGCTCATTCCACTGCTAGATAAAGGCCTCCCCAAACCATCACATCTCACGATCCTGCGATGTAATCTGGCTAGCACCTGTAATTGAGCTGATTTCATTGCTCCATCTCCCCGGATAATGTTCCGTTCCGTTTCTTCTGCTCCATCACTGCTCTTGACTACCGGTCTCCATCCCTTCTGATGACGTGTCCTGCACAAGTCCACCTACGATATCTCCACAGTTTGGATTAGGCCTCGGCAAGGTAAAAGGTAAAAACAACGAGCCTACATTTAACCTACCTTTTACCCTTACCCCATAAAAATTACCCGATTACAGGGTAATTAATGGGGTAATACACATGAAAAAAGTTTATAACAGGTAAATGCTAGGAATAACGCTTTATTCATATAGAATACTGTCGATTCCAATTTTAAATGGAGGCCACAGATTGCGCCACGGAGCTTTTAGCGAGCAGTAAACGGTACTTACCAGGTAATACTTCGCGCTACCTTTACCCTACCCTTTACCTTACCCCTTGGCATGTCGACACTTTTACCCCGTGAAAAGGGTAAATTACCTTACCTTGCCGAGGCCTAGTTTGGATTATGTCTTTGACCTCCGTATTGTCTCAAATCTACGTGTAACTCAATAAACTAATTAATATTAAAAGTAAACTCATAAAACGTTGCTGGTACATTGCGTTTTGGGAAGATTCTTGTGAGGAAAAGGCACTGTCCACTTAGCAATACATGGGGCAACGGAGTGGCGAGATGTTGGCTACCTCGCCTGGTATACAGGAGGTCTTGGGTTCGATCCCAAGGCCTGTATATCGCACCTCCGATTAGCACGGTTCGCTACGTACAGTGTGAAAGAAGTTCAACATTTATACTTAAGAATTTGCATGTTCTCCCCGTGGTCACATGGATTTTTCTCCGAGTTTCCAAGTTTTTACATCCACATTTAGAAACACGCGTTTAGAATATTTGGCTGCTATAAATAAAACATCGAAATTAGATTTGGCACGGTACATAACATACAAAAGGTTATATTTGGTACTAAAGATGAATTACCGAAGCTACCAATAGGAGCTGTGTACCTTATTAATTGCTCCTGTGGCCAGGGCTATGTTGGTCAGACGGGACGAATGATTAACATAAGACGAAAAGAAAATATTAAATGCCTACAAACATAACTGTCGTCAGTTGCAGAACATGCGTGCCAACAAGAACATTCAATTGATTTTGAGAATGACGTTTTGTGTAAAACTCTTACTGGTCAAGTCTACTTCGAGAATCTTTTAAAATTGAGAGAATTACAAATTAATTTAACCATTCTGATAGCTACAGGCTCAGTGCCGCTTGGAAGCGTCGTATTAAGTATTACACCTTAATTGCATGCCTTTTCAGGGTATCATTTGCTAATTAACTGTCACTAACGCAACCGATAATTATATTTTATGTACGTACTGCATATTTTCAGCTTAACACAGTCTATTGTAATTTTCATAATCACAATCCCTACGTGTTAAATTGGCTGCTATAAATTTCCACGTGCTAAACCAACTTCGTTGAGCTATCATTCTAAGAAGTGCATATGTTTGAACTTCTTTCGCACCGTACGTAGCCAACCGTGCTAATCGGAGGTGCTAATCTAAGTAGAATGTGGAGTACATTTTTATGAAACGTATGTAACAAAAGTTGCATTTCGTGTGGGGTTTTTTTAGTGATAGGAGGAAATCGGAGAACCAGGAGGAAACCCATGCAGAACAGGGGGAGACAACACTCCACACAGAAAGGCACCCGAGTCGGACATCTAACCCAGGGCCTTCTCGCTGTGAGGCACGAGCGTTAACCACCGTCGCCCGTGACTGTCGGGCCGTCGGTGACTCTCAAAGAGCGACTCGCGTGTAAACCATACCGAGTGACACTGACACGGTACGAGTGTAGTGGTGATATGCGCTGGGGTAAGGATCGCGTGCCAGCGCGTAGTGATTGGCTGTGTGTGTTGGTGACGCGCGCTGACGGTGAAGGATCATGGGTCAGCGCGGGGTCATGGGTTATGAGGCGGTGATTGGCTGGGTATCGGTGACGCGCGCTGACAGCGAGGGGATTGTGTGGCAGCGCGTGGGGATTGGTCAGCTAAGGAGGTGCTCACGTCGCGGTCCGCATACGCTCCATTTCCCGGGAGCGGAGGCTATATAAGGCGGTGCGCACAGGCGCACGGGGAGTTGGTGACCAGTGAAGACAGAAGACGGAGGAGGAAGAGATAGGGCCCTGAGGCACCTAGTCCCGCTGTCCTTGTGAGGACCGGGGCCCTGTGTGGCTCAGAGGCGGGACCTTGGGACCCGGGGCCGAACGTCCGTGTGAGGGCCGGCCCGCGGGACCCAGAGGTCGTAACCCACGCCCAAGCTGGGGTGGGTCTGTAGGCTCCACGGACGCTACGGGGCTGGAGTGGCTGTGAGCGTGCACCGTGAGCGTGTAGCGCGAGCGTGCAGCGTGAGCCGTAGTAACCACACGTGTCAAGTGGAATGTGCAGCGTGAGTTGTAGTGACCACACGTGTCAAGTGGAGTGTGTAGTGTGAGAAATAGTGACCACACGTGTTATTGTGGGAAGACAAGATTTAATAAAGTGTGCTACCCGTCAAGTGGTTTCCCGCCGTCATTCCGAATACTTCAACTGGCGTCAGAAGTGAAACAGTCTTCCAGGCATGGATACAAGGAAGACTTGTCGGACTCACGGGATTGACCGCGAGGATAACCTCGACGACTCGGGCCAGCTGGCATCAGGGGGAGAGGACGAGGAGATGCCGACGCCGCAGGACCCACCGGGGGCGCCCGACGGGCGGCTGGGGGCTGATGCCGGACTCCGCGAGGCGCACTCCCGTCTGGCAGAGCTGCTACTCGCCGCGGCGTCCATCCTGGCGGAGATCACCACGTCGGGAGGAGCGGGGACGTCGGCGGACATTCAACAGGCTCGCCTCGCAGATTCCCGCCAAAATGACTTGGCAGTTCCCGCCATTTCAACCACGCGGACATCTTTTGGCGGGAACGGCGAGCGACACGTGGCGGGAGTTCTCCAAGCGCACCCGCTTACGTCATCAGCGCGCGCTACGGACCGCCATCAGCCACCCGCCATAGGGGCCGCCATCTTGCAGACCGACGGTGCGGCGGAGAGGAACCACGTGGCAGAGGACGACTTCATCTTCCAGCAGCGCCTTCCCACGTTGACAGCCTCAAGGCGGAAGGCGGGGACTGGGGCGCATTCCAACGCAGGTTTCTGGCGCATCAAGAAATGTCGGCCTGGTCCGACGCTACGGCGCTGCGGGCACTGCCTGCCATGTTGGACGACGACGCGCTCGCGGCCTTCAGGTCCGCACAGAGGTCGGACCGCTCCACGCTTAAGGCTGCGTTGGGCCTCATGGCCAAGGTCTATGGACCTCCTTCGGCTTGTCGCCATCAGTTTTACGAGCGACGGAAGGCGGACACGGAGACCGCGCTCGCCTACCGCACGGCGTTGTTGGCTCTCGCCGACGCCGCGTTCCCTCGTATGGACGAGGAGGGCCAGGATGCGATGGTCTTGGAGCAACTGCTCAAGTTGGCGCAGGACCTGGGGGTCCCCATCAACACGGCCGACGAAGTCGACATATCTTCATTGCGGGTCGCAACAAGTATACAGGCGCACGAGGTCCTCAAGCGTAAACAGGGGGTCGTCTGCACTGCTGCCGTGGCCTCAGCTCCGGGCCCGGTGGTCACCGAGCCCCAAGTCGTCTGCCCACGGGAGGAGGCGTTCACCGCTGGACGACCGGGGGACTGGAGGTCCGGGGGTCGTTCGCCTCTGCGATCGGCCCGAAAGCTGGAGCAACCGAGACCTCCGACGTCCCTCATCACGTGTTACAACTGCGGCCTCCGGGGCCACGTGGCGTCCGGTTGCCGCGCTCCACGTCAGCGCGCCATGGGACCTCGGCTGGACGACGACCAAGGCCCCAAGTCGTCCCTACTACCCCCGGCAAGTCGCGGCACTTCACATGCTCGGCCTACATGCACGACACACATGGGCCGTCGCTTTGCGGCGGAGGAGGGCCGATTAGGGGTCGGGGATTCGGTTCGGAGAGGGGGGTTCGTGCAGGACCGAGGGGACATTAAATGGTCTGAGTTGGGTCACAGAATAGTGGCTGCGTCGGCGGGTTCATCGGTCGTTACGGGATTCATAGACGGGGTCGAGGTCAGGGTGTTAGTGGACACGGGGGCGTCGGCGACTATAATTTCAGACCTCATTTACAACATTCTCCCCGTCCAATGTCGACCTCTGCTTCCGGTGGACGTGCCATTTTACGCGGCAAATGGGGGCTCTTTGGGCATTGTCAGGCAGATTCGGGCGTCCATTTGCATAGGGAATATTAAATTGTCGGGACCTGTTTTCGTCTCCTCTTCCTTAGCAGTTCCTTGTCTGTTGGGCACAGATTTTTTGGCTAAAATGCCCATTAAAATTCTCATCGATCAACGTTGCATTGAGCTACCATCGGGTCGCCGTATTTCTTTTTTGTCGAATCCTACGGAAATTCGGACGGCGTGCGCTACGATACAAGCGCTGGCGATACAGACCGTGCACGTGCCCCCGGGTTCGCAGATGTTGATTCCCCTCCGGTTGAGGAAGCCATTGGATGGGGAGACCTCGGAACAGGGCGTGCTTTTGGGTCCATCAAATAGGGCTGTCGGAGGTCTGGATTTGTCGGTGGCTCACACGTTGGTTCGGGCTGACAAGGACCCGTTCGTTATGGTTCTAAACGCTGGTTCGCGGCCGGCCGTTATTCAGCAGAGCACTGTGCTTGCTCACGCGGCACGGGTCCCTGCGGAAGAGCGCCTTGTTGCACATGTTGATCCAGTCCCGGCGCAGAAAATTCGATCGGGGGAGGACCTTGAATGGGTCGATTCGCTGTGTGCGGACTCAAAGGATTTGTCAAGGGTACAGTTGGGTGCCCTGCGTGCTTTGCTGATAGAATTCTCTGATGTGTTCAGTAAGCACAAATATGACATTGGGTTTACGGACCTGTTGCGCCACCATATTGAAACAGGCGATGCGGCACCGGTCAGGCAGAATCCCTTCCGGCTGAGTCCTGCTGAGAAGGAACACGTTCAGTCGGCCGTCAACGATATGCTGGCGGCCGACATCATTTCGCCTTCTTCCAGTCCTTGGGGAGCACCTATCGTGCTGGTTAAAAAGCAAGACGGGTCCTTGCGATTTTGTGTAGATTTCCGTCGCCTGAATAAAATCTCCGTGGCTGACGCGTATCCGCTCCCCAGAATGGACGAGTCCCTCGATGCATTGTCTGGTGCGCGATATTTTTCTACTCTTGATTTATTATCGGGATTCTGGCAGCTGCCACTCGACGACGAGTCTAGACCTAAGACAGCATTTCGGACTCCAGGGGGCCTGTTCCAGTTTAACCGGTTACCCATGGGACTTCACTCCGCTCCCGCGACGTTTCAGCGCCTTATGGAGTTGGTTTTGTCGGGTCTGCAATGGGATACTTGCTTGATTTACCTAGACGATGTCATTGTTTTCAGTAAAACGTTTGAGGAACACCTCCAGCGGTTGAGAGGGGTGTTCTTGCGGATTCGATCGGCTAAATTAAAGTTTAAACCGGCCAAATGCCATCTTCTTCGAAAGTCCGTGAGATACTTGGGCCACATTGTCGATTCTTCGGGGATCTCTACCGATCCCGCGAAGATGAACTGTGTCAGTTCATGGCCAACGCCCACGTCGGTTTCTGACGTACGCAGTTTCATTGGTTTTGCTTCCTACTACCGCCGATTCGTTGAGCATTTCGCCACCATTGCAAAACCCTTGCACGCTCTAACGGCAAAAGGAGTCAAGTTCCGATGGGGACCGGAGGAGGAGGCCGCGTTCTGCTCCCTCCGGGACGCCTTGGTGGGTGCCCCGCCCTTACGTTATCCTGACTTTACAAGTCCCTTCTTGCAAGATACGGACGCTAGCAATACGGGCATTGGGGGGGTGCTCTCACAGGTCGTTGGGGGAGTCGAACGGGTGGTCGCCTATGGTAGCAGGGTTTTGTCGCCAGCGGAACAGCGCTACTGCGTCACCCGTCGCGAGTTGCTGGCTATTGTTTTTTTGTACAGCAATTTAGACCGTATCTCTATGGCCGTCATTTTACGGTCCGGACGGACCACGCGGCGCTTCAGTATTCATTGAGGGTCGCCCAACCCTCGGGCCAATTGTCACGGTGGTTGGAAGTCCTCCAGGACTATCAGTTTACGACCACTTACCGTAAGGGGTTGCGCCACACTAACGCGGATGCCCTGTCGTGATTGTCGCCTTGTCCCAAATGTGCGTGCTTAATGGGGTCGGCGCGCTGAAAACCGCCAGCTGCGGTAAGCGTGGGTGCGTTGGCCGCGACCGCGGATGCGCCGATTGGTGACGTTCCCGCTACCCCTCAGGGAGGGGACTCGCTGCTCTCACTGTCTCTGATTGAGTGGGGCCGTCTCCAAATGGCTGACAGCTCCCTGCTAGCGTTGCGTCGCAGGGCGGGGGGTCCCGAGGAGGGCCGGAAGCGAACTGGCTCCTGGCTGCTCAAGCAGGGCCTGCTAATGAGATGGGACAATTTGTCCTGGCGGCACGCACTCGTGGTGCCTTCCGCTATGCGGGGAAAAGTTGTCCTGGCCGCACACGAACGCCTCTTGCATTTGGGGGTAAACAAAACGCTTGCTCTGCTTCAACGTGACTATTATTGGCCGGGGATGGGGAGCGATGTGGTAAATATACTAAAGGGTTGTGTAGACTGCGCCAGACGGAAACCACCGCCCGTGGCGTCAAATCCACCGCTGCAATCTATTCAGGTCTCGCGCACTAACGAGCTCGTTGCGCTCGATATTTTGGGGCCTTTTCCAGTCACGCCTAGGGGTAACAAGTACCTGTTGGTTGGTGTGGAATACTTTACCCGGTGGCCTATGGCGTGGCCACTCGCCAACCAGTCGGCGGCGGCTGTGACGGACGCCTTTGTCCAGGGCTACGTTCTGGACAAGGGGGCTCCCGAACGCTTGCTGACCGACCAGGGAAAGAATTTTTCGAGTAAATTGCTGCAGGAGGTGTGCGACCTTTTGGGTACTAAGAAGGTGCGTACCTCCCCGTACCACCCACAGACGGACGGGATGGTGGAGCGACTCCACAGGACTTTGACTTCTATGCTGTGCCAGCAGGTGTGCGAGGCACATGTTGACCTGCAGGTCCCGGGGGTCCTCACCGCGTATAGAATGGCCCCCCATGCAGCAACGGGATTTTCCCTATTTTATCTGATTTATGGTCGGGAGGCCGACCCGCCCATGGAAACTCAGCTGGGTCTTTCCGCGGCACGAACGAATTCAAAATTGGCCGAACATATTAAATTTAACATTGCTAAGCTGACCGAGGCACGGGAGGCCGCACGGCTTAATTCGAGGTCTCGCCAAATCGCCAACGAGCGCTTGCGTGCACGGAAGGTGTCCGTGCACGACTGGAAACCGGGCGATAGGGCCTGACTGCACTGCCCTCAGGCACCTTTGGCTACGTCGCCTAAATTGTTGAGGCCATGGCGGGGACCCGTGGAGGTCGTGCGAGTTGCACGCCCCCAGTGTGTTCAGATAAAATGAGGAAAGCGCCGTTGGTACGTCCACCCCTCCCGGCTGAAACCGTTCTCGCCTCCGTATGGCCTCCCTTTGTGTCGTGAGGACCGAGCATGTGACGTGACCGACGACCCGAGGGGGGAAATATCTCCGCCTGATCCTCACATGTCTCCGCCTGATCCGCTCCCAGGTGGCTCGGAACTGACAGCTGCCGACCACCGGCGGCCGGATCCCCGCGACACGGCCGGTCCTTCCAGGCCCGATCCGTGCCTTCCGGGGCTGCCGGAGCCACCAGACGGTCGTCAGCGTCCCGTCCCGTACGATGGACCGGCCAGGCGGACTCGCGCTAAGTCGCACAACTTTTCCTGACCAACTGAATGAGGGGCCGATGCGGCCGGAGCGTCTCGTCACTGCGTTCCCCATCCGCTCGACCGCTCTATCACCCCGGTTGAGGAGCGAGCGGAGGGGGGGATCGATAGTTACAGAGACACTGGACACGTTTTTTCTTGGAATTACTTTTATTGTGTTGTTCGTCGGTTTGTACATAGGTTGTTGTCTGGTGTTGTGTCGTTGTGTTGTTGTTGTTGTGTTACGGGGCACACTGGGGGGTGGGGATTTTGTTGTTGTTACTATTGTTGTTGTTGTGTTGTTTAGCAGCCGGGCCGGCTGCGAGCTATGTGGGAGGGGGTGATGTAGTGGTGATACGCGCTGGGGTAAGGATCGTGTGCCAGCGCGTAGTGATTGGCTGTGTGTGTTGGTGACGCGCGCTGACGGTGAAGGATCATGGGTCAGCGCGGGGTCATGGGTTATGAGGCGGTGATTGGCTGGGTATCGGTGACGCGCGCTGACAGCGAGGGGATCGTGTGGCAGCGCGTGGGGATTGGTCAACTAAGGGGGTGCTCACGTCGCGGTCCGCATACGCTCCGTCTCCCGGGAGCGGAGGCTATATAAGGCAGTGCGCACAGGCGCACGGGGAGTTGGTGACCAGTGAAGACAGAAGACGGAGGAGGAAGGGATAGGGCCCTGAGGCACCTAGTCCCGCTGTCCTTGTGAGGACCGGGGCCCTGTGTGGCTCAGAGGCGGGACCTTGGGACCCGGGGCCGAACGTCCGTGTGAGGGCCGGCCCGCGGGACCCAGAGGTCGTAACCCACGCCCAAGCTGGGGTGGGTCTGTAGGCTCCACGGACGCTACGGGGCTGGAGTGGCTGTGAGCGTGCACCGTGAGCGTGTAGCGCGAGCGTGCAGCGTGAGCCGTAGTAACCACACGTGTCAAGTGGAATGTGCAGCGTGAGTTGTAGTGACCACACGTGTCAAGTGGAGTGTGTAGTGTGAGAAATAGTGACCACACGTGTTATTGTGGTAAGACAAGATTTAATAAAGTGTGCTACCCGTCAAGTGGTTTCCCGCCGTCATTCCGAATACTTCACGAGTGTGCGCTACGTGGCCTCCCTCGCTCGGGTCGGCGCGGGTTCCAGCCGGGCCGCCCTTGCTCAGAGTGGCGATCCGAGCGGCGAGATCCCGCAGCCTCCTCCCCTCCGCGCCCTTCAAGGCGCGTTTCTTCTGCTGCTGCTGCCCACGGCAGCGTGACCCCTCCTATCACTCACCCGCGCTGCTCCCCAGCCAGCCGGCCTCTACTCCCCGGCGCCTGCCTGCTCTGCCCACCCGGCCCCAGAAGGCGACTGTGGCTCTCAACGCAGCTCAAAGACTCAAGGCGACAGAGCAGCGCGTATCATCATCATCTCACGCGTCTTGAGTAGTTTTTGTTGTTGTTAATTTCTCTGCTAACATGTACGTGCCCACCTTCGTGTTTTTACCACTGGGTGAGTGCGACTCTGCTCGGCGTCCGTGTTGTTGTTATTGTTGATGGAGCTGATGGCTCCGGGTCTGCTCCGCTGCCCGTGTTGAGGACTCGGTCTCTCGCAGACACCGACTGTTTCGTCTCACGCACCCACTCACACACCTACTTACTCTTACATGCACTCACCAAACCGCAGGTCACAACAACACACTCACACCTACTTCATCTTACATTCATTCACTCACCACACTGCAGATCACAACATCACACTCACCCACTCACACCTTACACTCACCCACACACACCTCCTTACTCTAGCACCCCACTCGCCACACCGCAGGCCACAGCGCTTCTCTTTCTGCTGCTTTCCTCCACTATGGAATTCCCTCCCACCATCGTATTCTTTCCCAAACTGTGATGATAATAATAACAATTAGTATAACCTTGCTCAATTAAAGAAACGCGTTTCACTCGTACCTATTTCAACTTTGATAATAGTTATGTATGTGGCTGACCTCTTGATGTGTTTTAGACCTTTGACTTGTCCTCTCTGTGTTTGACAAATATTCAAATGGCATCAAGAGCGCTGTAAACTCGACACATTTAATAACATCGTGGCCTTACAACGAGCGTACAGAACGGGTGACGTTTTGGGCATTGGCCCTTCTTCACAGCACGTAGGCGTGCGCCTGTATGACGTTTCCGATTGAGGCCACACGCACGCAGTGTTCTTGGCACGGAACGCGTGGCGCTGTGCCGTTGGCTGTGCTTGGTGCATTCACTGCAAGCGCAGCAGCAGCACCACGTATTTTATTTTAGCGAGGTCTGTTTAAAAAAAATGTTTGTATATCGGGTAACCCTGGGGTGGGCGCCGCGGTGGCGAGATGTGAACTGCCTCGCCTGGTACACAGGAGGTCATGGGTTCGATACCGACCCCGACGAAGCCTGTATATTTGGAGTTAGCGTGTCCCCGTGGTCGCGTGCGTTTTTCTGCGGGTCCTCCGGTTTTCCCCTCCACATTTAGAATCGTGCCTTTTCGAGTATTTGGCTGCGATACATTTCCACACGATACGCCACTTCGTTGGGATATCATTTGTGATAGCCAGATCGCTTCTGAAAAATAGCTATATAGCTCGGTGGGCCTTACCTGGTAAAATAAAACAATAGTTTAGTTTAAAATAGCAGGAGACATTTTTTGTTTAATTCAGTAAACGAAAATCATTTTTCAAGAGCCCCAATGAATGTGAATACGAGATGGTGGTCCTTTATAAACGTCACGAAGAGTCCTTAAAGAGCCGCACGTGGATCCAGAGCCTTGCGGTCATCGAATTGTAAACAACGACCACCGGTTTGCCGCACGGAGAGCATCATGACTTATAGACTTATAATGATTTATAGACTGTATCATGATTTATAGACTTATAATGATGTGTAGACTGTATCATAATTTACAGACTGTATAATGAGTTGTAGACTGTATGATTTATAGACTAAATCATGATCTATAGACAGTATCATGATTTATCGACTGTATAATGAGTTATAGACTGTATATGTCGGGCAGTGAAATTAGCATTTCACCTCTTTTAACTGAAAAACAAAAGCAGCTGCCACGGCGGTTAGCGCTGGGTGAGCGGCGAGCGCACTCCACTGAAGCAGTTCAGAGGGCGCCGGTTCGGTTCCCATCTCCCGGCGCGGCAGTTGGAACGAGGGGGCCAATTTCCTCAAATGCTCACCTTCAACGCCTCCGTCCACTCAGTGGCAGTACAATAATTGGTCTTCCACAGTCGATCGGCAGGTCGCGTGTGGTGGGGTGAAGTGTGGGTACCGCCCACCTCTTCCAAGCCGTCAGGCCAACGTGGAAGAGTAGGCCGAACACCATCGGGAGGTCCCTTTCCGCCAGCAATGTCGAGAGCAAGCTCTTTCAGGGTTGCGCCTTTTACCTGTCTGTACGTTCTCGCGCACCTGTCAATCAGTGCATTCGAATCTAAAATTCCACTGGAAATGAACGCCGCTTCCTGACTTTCGAAACCGGATTGTGTAAAACGATTACCGGTTCTACTGATTGTCGGTTAACAACCTTAATTTTAAACCATTGTGAGGGTAGGGAATGTCCGCTGGGACGCTGATTATTTTTAAACACAGTTGCTGAGCACAGGACCAGAGACACAAAACGCCAGGCGGCCAGAAACGAACAGTACTATAAGGTTTCGAATAGATAACAGTCAACAGTTAGAGCTTGGGGAAAAGAGACGATGGGAGGGAATTCCCAAGTGGAGGAGAGCGAGGCGAGAAGCAGAAAGAGAAGGAAGGTGACCGGCGGTGTGGTGAGTGGGTGGGCGCCAGTGTCGTGTTTGTTTATAAATAGGTCGACTCAGCCTCAAATGAGTACCTGGTAAGGTGTGTAAACATCGGCACAAGGGAGACAAAGGCGGCCGGGTGTGGTGCTGGCCACCCACCCCCTCGTGTGGCGTGCCGGCCTTCATAGGTGCTCGCTAACAGCACTTGCCCCAAAAGTCTGTTTAGGCTGACCTGAACTGTGTGCGGTCGTGGTGGTGGTTGAACACAGCGTGGAGTCTGGTGAACCGTCGAGTCGTCAACATGGGTGGAGGAAGCCTCGCGAGTGAAGCTCACGGGAACGGTAGCCCTGGGAACATTGATTGGTATTAATTTGTTCCTCGGTACATCGTCTGTGCTCGCTCCCGTGCTGTTCCACTGCGGGAGCTCCACAACTCATTCGCCTTGTGCCTCATGCCGGTGCGGCAGTCGGATATTGATCGCAATGGATGGGGTGGTAGTGTTGTTGTTGTGATTGTCTCAGATCGAATATCGTGTCCACGGTGTCTGTGGAAGGACGCACCGCCCGGTGACTTTGTAACTGGATCCTAGTCGTCGTAATCTGGCCAGGTCCAGGCACCGCTGCCTCACGGTGCCAGAGACCCGGGGGAGTTGAAGCAGGTTAAGAGCCCTGGGGGCGGTGAAGCAGGCTGAGAGCCCTGGGGGAGGTGAAGCAGGCTGAGAGCCCTGGGGGTGGTGAGGCAGGTTGAGAGCCCTGGGGGATGTGAAGCAGGCTGAGAGCCCTGGGGGCGGTGAGGCAGGTTGAGAGCCCTGGGGGCGGTGAAGCAGTTTGAGAACCCTGGGGGAGGTGAAGCAGGTTGAGATCCCTGGGGGGAGGTGAAGCAGGTTGAGAGCCTTGGGGGAGGTGAAGCAGGTTGAGATCCCTGGGGGAGGTGAAGCAGGTTGAGAGCCCTGGGGGAGGTGAAGCAGGCTGAGAGCCCTGTGGGCGGTGAGGCAGATTGAGAGCCCTGGGGGCGGTGAGGCAGGTTGAGAGCCCTGGGGGCGGTGAGGAAGATTGTGAGCCCTGGGGGAGGTGAAGCAGGTTGAGAGCCCTGGGGGAGGTGAAGCAGGTTGAGAGCCCTGGGGGAGGTGAAGCAGGCTGAGAGCCCTGGGGGCGGTGAGGCAGGTTGAGAGCCCTGGGGGAGGTGAAGCAGGTTGAGAGCCCTGGGGGAGGTGAAGCAGATTGAGAGCCCTGGGGGAGGTGAGGCAGGTTGAGAGCCTTGGGGGAGGTGAAGCAGGTTGAGAGCCCTGGGGGAGGTGAAGCAGATTGAGAGCCCTGGGGGAGGCTGAGACCAGGACACATACATAAATATACACAACAGCCACCACGTGTCACTTAGTGGCGGTGACATCATAATGGCGCTTGTACCAGGCGAGGTGCACATTGACATACGCACACTGCATGTCATCAGCAAGAAGGCCGAAGCAAGACTTGTGCTGGACACTGGAAAGTGGGAAACGCAAGAGAGGACTCCTGATGATCTGGAGCCAGATTACACAAAGGGAAAGAACGTCTATCAGAGTTACTTGGGAAGAGCGGCCTCAGTTGGCACAGAGACCCATTAACTCACACAGAGACATATATCCACACAAAGACAAAGTTCCCCCGTATAGCCTTAACACACTGTAGGGGCAAGTGCTGTTAGCGAGCACCTATGAAGGCCGGAACGGTACACGAGGGGATGGGTGGCCAGAACCGCGCCCGACCGCCTTTGTCTCCCCAGTGGCGGTGTTTACACACCGCACCAGGTACTCATTTGAGGATGAGTCGACCTAAGGGAGGCCCGGGACCGGTTCAGATAATCGTCTACCGGTGTTGGCCGTGAGCGGGAATCGAACCCAGGTCGCCGGGTTCATAGTGCAGCGCGCCGCTGCACTACCGTTCCCCACATATATATATATCCACACAGAGACACATAGACGCCACAAAGACACAGATTCACACAGAGACATATAGACTCACACAGACACACACAGACTCACTCAGGGACTTACAGAGACCCAACGATTCACATATAGGTCTATATGAGAGCCTGTGTGTCTCTTTGCATGTATATCTCTCCCGCTGATGGAACAAGAATGTGTGCGTGGAGGCGCTGGGTGTCAGTGACGGATAAGGCCACGGACTTGGGGCCATGGTGCCGTAGTTCAGAACCATTTGGTTGGTTGTGAAAATGTGCTTTTACATTCAATCCTACCTCGGATCATCGCTCATCCTATCCCAGTGTGGTGGAACATTCCTGTCACCCAGAGGCTTGAGGGTAGGGAGGTAGATCATGCCAAGAGACAGAAAATGATTGAGAGGTGCGGGAATCCACAGACAGGCGGGAAGGCAGCCGGAACCGGCGCCAACAATTTATCAAGCTCTGTGGCCCTCTATATCGGGATGTTTGGCCAACTCCACACGTAAGCTGCGTGTTGTGTGGTCCCTTCAGCAGCGTCAGATCGAGACTGCAGTGGCTTTTACACGGAGGCGGGTGAGTGGCACCTGGGCTTCGACTGCCCATGGCCCCAGCACTGCTGCGGAGACTGCCACGCTCGCTATTGCTGCACCACGGCCCTGGAGGAACTGCACGAGGATGAGCAGAGTTGGTGCAACTTCTTTGTGATCAGGTCAGGAACGCCGCACACCTCCACGCTCACGGATTAACGGTGCAAAAAAGATCAGATATATCGCGAGTACATTCTGTAAAGATGTGCACAGGAAACGTATTTATTATTAAGCTTATTTACCCACAAAGGTATCACTTGAGTTCCAAGACTCTGTTTCAAGTGATAATAATTGAAAAGGTTTTACTCTTTCCAGCAATGATACAGGTGTTGAGATGTTCAAACACCAAATAGACACCCATTGCAATGCATCAAGTATGCATTGACCACACATGATTGTGGCAAAACATGCAAACAC
This sequence comes from Lampetra fluviatilis, assembly GCF_964198595.1. NCBI lineage: Eukaryota > Metazoa > Chordata > Hyperoartia > Petromyzontiformes > Petromyzontidae > Lampetra > Lampetra fluviatilis. The sequence goes on along the minus strand of NC_136306.1, from coordinate 183,613 downwards.
ACGTTCCTTGATAATAATGTATGCATTGTGTTTGAAACGGATTGGCCTACACCAGAGACAGTCTCCTTTATGGCCTCGTCTCACCAGTGTTAGACCACAGAACGCCAAAAGGCAAATAACACTAAGGCAATGCAAATATCAAAGCATTTTTATGTCGGGTTGAGCAGTTATATCTATGGGACCATTTTTTGCCGGTAAAAAAATGGCCACATACATAGTCCTGTCAAGTGTTCTCAGTCAGGGTCAATGTTTCACTGTGTAATCCCGATTAAGTAATTTCCAGGTAATTCAACATTGAACCTGGAGGAAAATCCATGTTCTCCCCTTGTTCCAAAAAAATGTGACTAGTATTGGCCAAGCATGCTGAACAGTTACAAAGTTACCTAAAAATAACTCAATTGGGATTGCACAGAGCAGCAACATCACCCCCTCCTGCGAAAACCTGGCAGGACCTTCATTAAAACATATATTCTTATGATTTCCTGAGTCAACAAGGACGATGTTTACGCCACTGTGCATGTGAATTGGCACGGTGTGCTGTCACCTCCCCAGCCCCAGCATTATCGCGGGCATCACGCTGGGGCTTTTCCTGCTGATGCTCATCCTCACCCTCATCTGCTGCTGCACCTGCTCGGGCTGCGTGCTCAGCCAGATGCGCCTCCGCCGCCGCTCGTCCTCCTGCTCCAGTGGGTAACACCACACTGGGCACAAGTGTAAAGATCCCCCGATGGCCTTTAACAGACTGTTGGGGCGAGTGCCGTGAGCGACCACCGATGAAAGCTGGCACGGCACGCAAGGAGATGAGTGGCCAACACCACGCCCGGCCGCCTTTGTATCTCAAGTAGCAATGTTCACACATCGCACCAGGCTGAGTCGACCTAGGAGAGCCCCAAGACCGTTTTAGATAATCGCCACTGGTGTTTGCGGTGAGCGGGAATCGAACTCGGGTTCCCGGGTTCATAGCACAGTGTGCTAACCGCTGCACTATCAATCCCAATTGCTGTCAGCTTAATCATGCATGACCACACAGAAGCAGTGCAGTGCATTTTTATTTGGCATTGTCATGAAAATTCAGCACAATTATGAGCGGCTCTTGTTATTAGACGGTTCTGTAAAGATAATCTAATCATTAATAGTCGGTTATTGGTTATCGGTCATGGAATGATCTGACCAAATTTGTGTCGTTAATACCATACACCACCCAATAACCAAACAGATTAATTATTATGTGTAAAATCATCTAAAGCATCACTTATTAATGTTTAAGCTCACCTGTAAGATGAACAATTTTCACAACTAAAATATAGCAATAAGATATGGCGTTTCATTTGAAACTGCACCATACATCTTCAGGAAGAGATCCGGGAAGTCAGAATCACCTGACCTGGCTTCAAAATGACAAGGCCTAAACCCAAACATCAATAATGGATTGTAACACGAGATGCGACATCGCACGTGTTAAGCATCGATATGATTAAACTTTGTTGGTTTTTCAGGTCACTGCGATGCATCATTGTACGGTTCCCATGCCGGGTCCTTCAGCAGCCTCACCATAACGCAAGCCCAGAGTCAGCCCTCCAGCCAGCACGCGGGCAGGCAGTTGCATGGAGGCTACACGGTGGTCCCGGCCAACTCTCAGCTTGTCTCACCCGCAGAGCTCACGCCCAGCCCGCAGTCTGAAACCCCCCCGCTCGTCTCTGCCACGTTCGTAGGGGGCTTCTCTGGTGGGCTGGTTCCGGAGGGTGCCACCGTGGTACATGCGGTGCGTGCAGTCACCGAGTATCAGTTCATCGTGGGGCCGCCACCACCGTACGACGAGTCTGGTCGGCAGGGCACGCAGATTTAGAACGGCCGGCAATGCTGCGGTGGCGAAGTGGTGACACTCGCACCTCGATAGCAAGAAGGGTCTGGGTTTGGTACCCAACTCGGGCGCCTTTCCGCGTGGATTTGACCAATATTTTTCGTAATAAAGTTTTTTGGGTTACATCGCGTAAATATAAATGTCGTAAACCCACCTCCACCCGGCACAGCCAATTAATAAAGGTTGTCACGTGAACTTCAACACACCTGTGTGTTGGTGAGAAAACCCCACATTTCCAAATTTAGCTAACCACGTTTCGCTGGTGATTACAACCTTACTAAATGGCTGTGTTGATGTAAAAGCTTTTATTATGAATGTGGGGAGTTTATATGTTCTCTCCTGTGTTCTGCATGGGTTTGCTCTGAAAACTCACTTCTTTAGAACTGATTTTTGTGTTTAATTTGATGTCCATCCCCCGCACCTCCGATTAGCACGGATGGCTACATACGGCGCGAAAGAAGTTCAACATACATACAATGTAACTGGTAATGCTGAAAAATGATCAGCAAATTGCTTCATTGGGATTACACACAGCAGCAACATCGCCCCGGACTGCAAACACTTTGCAGGACCGTCCAGAAAGAGCTGAGGCTCAGTGAAGGCTTTCCAGGGTAAACGAGTGGATTAACAATAACACAGTGTAAAGGTTGCTAAATTACCACAAATACTTTACACTCTCGGTATGCATTGCCGACGGCAATTCCACCGCAATGATTGGCGCGGATGAAGATTGAGAGAGCAAGGAGTTGTTTATTTACAGAGTAGGAGCACAAATCGAGAACAAGAATGCATCACCTGCAACAAACGGAAATGCAACCGAGTGCGAGATTTCCAAAGGCGACCGAGAATGCATCTACCAAAGCATTACCCGCGACACCTTTAGCTTCCAGGTGTCCCGTGCCATCATCGTCATCATGTGCATGCCCCTCAGGGAGGAGCAGTCCCCACGAGGCGCCACCAGGCAATCCTATCCTGCTCTAGCCGCCACGCTGAATACAAGCCAAGGCCGTGGTGTCGAGGATTTAGCTTGTTTGGCTACGTCTGGTGGTGGGGTGGAGGGTCTTACGACATACATTTTGCCACATTACGTGGCCTATTTTCAAACATCAATTGCAAAAGCTGGCAGTTTCTGTATATTAATTTACCACATAAAGAAAACAAACAATATAAACATGGTATTTCTAGGTGACTTTCAACACGCGTGTGCAATAGTAAAACGAGTGCACAGCTCGGTGTGGTCGCGTTTCCCAGCACAGCTGTGGAAGGAGTTGAGCCGGGAGCAGCGCTGCGCGTGTGTCTACGTGGCCCACGCGTGGATTGGGCCTTCGTGTTTCCCACCACAAGGGCCGTCCATAGGAGGGTGTAGGATCCGGGGCAAATCCCACTGTGGGCCCCCCGACGCTTTCAAACTAAACCGGGAGTATTACACACGCCACGTAACGTCGAAGCGCGCACCGCCACCCCAAAGCGCCCCCGCCAAAAGCGCGGGGCCCGGTGCGGCCGCCCAGATTCGCCGTGTACCCTGGGGACGGCTCTGCCCCGCCACTCATGCTGCACAGCTTCGACTGGAGTTGCGATATGACTTGAGGCTGTATACAAGAGCGCATATAATATAAACGTGTGTGCACCAATGATTCTACGTGTATCTGCAATATAAAAAAACACTTATTCTTAGGTTTTTTTTCGGTAAAGTCACGTAGGTAAAACATCAAAATTAATAAAAATTAAATTAAATAAAAATCACGACGTTTCGGAGGCAACACAAGTCTCCGTCATCAGGTGGGACCGTCACAGCCAGATTAGCTGCATCAAGTGAGGCAATGATTCAAGATGTAATCCCTTAAAAGCAAGTTGAGGGGGGAGGAGAGGGGGGGGGAGCTCATCAGAATGTGGTAGCCAATGAATGGAACGTATCGGGAGGGAGGGGGGCGGGGCTCAAAGACGGCACGGAGTGCCACGTACAACGCATCGGGAGGGGGGCGGGGCCAAAAGGATGCACGACGGCGTGGACGCGGTTGTGCGCAAGCAACTACTGCTGCTGCACACGCCAACGCATTGGACAGAGAGGGGGAGGGGAGGCCAGATACACATGATAGAAAAGAACGAAAATGCCCATGTTATACCAATGCTGGCTGAACAATGAAGAGAGTACTGTTAAACACTGGGGATGTTAACACTCGGTAAAGTAAAGTAAAATAGTACCTGTCAGATAAGATGGTCCAAAAAAGTGTAATTAAGTCTTTTTTGCGTGGTTGATAACATCTTTACAATGATTACTAAGTTTGTACCCATCATCACGGTTGAAATGTCTGTGTTTGTATATTTGTATGGCTTCGTGTACAAACCTTTGATGGTAGCCAGGAGGTTTGCAGAGAACCTTGGTCTCGGAAAAGACAATTTCATGAGAGCCCACCGAGTTGTAGCAATGATCGGCAACGGCCGAAGAATCAGTTCTGCCGTGTTTCAGATCTGACTTGTGCTCGCAGACACAATCAGAAACATACGTTTCGTTTCTCCAATGTAGCAATCACCACAAATGCAACTCAATTTGTAGACTCCAGGATACTGTAAGTCAGGAACGACATCCTTCACAGATGGAATCAGATCACGGATGTTATGCACTGTACTGAATCGGACTTGAATCTAATGTTTGTTTAGAATTTTGGAGATCTTTTTGGTCACGCCTGCTATGTATGGTAACGTGATAGTTTTGGTCGGAGTTTCATGTGGCTGTTTCTGTGTGGTGGGAGAGACAGCTTGGCGGATAGTACGGTCAGAGTATCCGTTTATCCTGAGGGCCCGATGTACATGTCTTAATTCACCGGTCAGGTGGTGTTGGTCAGAAATGCCATGGGCTCTGTGGTATAGCGTTTTGATGAGAGAATTCTTTTGAGATGGGTGGTGGTGGGAATCCGATTTCAACACTTGTGTTTGGACAGCGGGAACCTCGCCCACGCGCCCCGCCCCTTCGCCCACGCGCCCCGCCCCCTCGCAACGAGCCCCGCTCCCTCGCCCACGCGCCCCGCCCCCTCGCCCACGCGCCCCGCCCCCTCACCCACGCGCCCCGCCCCCTCGCAACGAGCCCTCGCCCCGCCTCCCATAGTCCCACCCCCTCCTACACGAGCCCCGCTCCTGCCGCCGCCTCCGCATGCGCGCCCCACGCCTCTTGCTGCTGCCCGCGCTTTGCCGCCGCCTCGCCGCGTCTCGCCCCGCGCCTCCTCCGCGTCTCCCCGCGCCGCCGCCGCCTCCCAGCGCGCCTGCGCGCCGCGAGCTGCACGCGGCGCCGCACCCCGCCATGGCGCTGAGCCGCTTCGCGTACACGCGCGGCTTCGAGCGCGAGGACGCGTGCCTGCCCGACACGTGGGTGGTGGTGCGGCTCGACGGGAGATCCTTCCGCAAGTAGGGCGCACTGTACGCCCGTCCACACGTAGAGACAGCGGCAGTCGCCGTCTCTCGCGCACGCACACATGGGGCTCAACCACCACCACGGCGCCACAGAGACAAAGAGCCCCCGCGTAGCCTTAACAGACTGTTGGGACAAGTGCTCTGCGAGCGAGTAGCACCTTTGAAGGGGGGGGGGGTGGCCAGCACCACACCTGGCCACCTTTGACTCCCTAGTTGCGATGTCTACACGCCGCACCAGGTACTCATTTGAGGCCGAGTCAACCTAGGAGAGGCCCGTGACGGGTTCCGATAAGTCACTGGTGTTGGCCGTAAGCGGGAATCCAACTCCCCACATCAACACCACAACACTCCAAAAACAACACCCCCATCCGCCACGAAGTAGCGGTGACATCACCACGGCGCTTGTGCCAGGCGAGGTCGTATGTCTTGAGGGCACGTCAAGTGCCGAAGGCTCGCTGCTGGCAGGAGGTCCCGGGACAGACCCTGTCACCCACCCACTCATTCACTTCCACTCTTAACCAGCCTCACTCAACCACCCACCTGCTCACCCATCCATCCACCCACTCGCTCACCCGTCCACCTACCCACTCACCACACTGTGGGTTATACTGTAGTCCTTTTCTGTTTTTCCAATCCCGTTGTCACTCATCCCAAGCTCATAATGCAGTCCTTGCTCGGGTTCAAGAAACGCATTCACCCTTACCGATTGCAACTTTGAGAGTGCTGTTTGTTGTCGGCCCGTTTGACGTTCTGGGCCTGTGCTCAGCAGCTGTGTAAACTACAAAACGCGCCGAGCTGCAGACGACGGCTCCCCGGGACTCGCCCGCCTCGCCTGCTGCTCTCGAAAGCCTCCACCGCGTGCAGCAGCCAGCGGGCGATGCTGCTGCTGTGATCCCAATTAGTCCTTGGGCCAGACCACATATCGGCACCACCCAAAGTGGCAAAACTTAAATGGTGCCATTTTATTTGTTACACCAACAGAAGTTAAATAATACGTGATAACCTTTCCAAATGAGCAGCTGTTATTTTTTTCTCGCAGGAAACCTGTCTCTGCACCTATCGCAATCACTCCTATTTGCCCGGACGTTACAAATAAAACATTCTAACGCATCCGCTGTTAATGAAGACAATAAATAATTGACAAAATGGATGTTTGGCCCCAAGGCATGTATTTCATACATATTCTTGCATTCACGCTTGTTCTTCAATTTCAGTGACTTAGTTAAGTCTGGAATAGATTGGCGCTCTCTGTTTTCCTTCTGTTTCTAGCAGCTTGTTTGCTCATGATCATTTACTGGCAGGTGAGTCAAGTACTGGTGGTTCTGTATTATCTGTTCAGTAAAGATATCTAAAGTGCTAACTTTACCCTCAATGTATTGTTAATGTACCTGTTAAGATTATTAAAGGCCAGGGACTAGAGGGAAAAAAAATATTTTTGTTCAGTTTGTCAATTTTGATACCTTCTATAAATTGTAAACTTTCATAACATGCACACAATTATTAAATTCATAAAAACTAACTATATTTGATAAATATAGTTCGTTTTTACGATTTTATACGAACTTCGCCAAGTAAGCAGCCTTAAATCAGCTTTTTTTTGCGTCTTTCATCGCAATTACTACAGCAGTGCATACTGACTGTGATGGGATCTGCTATGATTACAGCAGTGCAGATTGTAGTGGTATCTATTGTTTACAGCAGTGCATGCTGACTGGTGGTACCTGCTATGATCCCAGCAGTGGCATACTGACTGTGCTGGTACCTGCTTTCACTACAGCAGTGCATACTGACTGTGGTTGTACCTGCTATCACTACAGTCGTACATGCTCACTATAGCAGTATATATCGACTCTATAGCACAAAGTACTCACCTGACAGAGTGAACTCCGCAAAGGTTATCATAGAATATGTCCCACACACAGGGAGGATTACAAAAATCATTACGAGACTTTGCCACCTCAGGTCGTACCAATAAGTTATTTTTTTGGCCCGAGCCCATGGACTAAATTGAGTGATTTGCAGGTTACAGGTGTCCTATACCTGCTGTCAACCCCTTATCAGTGCTGCCTACCTTATTGTAGTGTTGCTCCCCAATATGGAGGCACACACTCTGGACTGGGAGGCAACACTTTTATTTAACAACTTCCCTAGCGGGTAACATTGAACGCAACTTGGGTTCTATAGTAGGTGATCTGGTTAACTATGTGAATAGCTAATTAACTCTAGACGAAGACCCGGAGACGATGAGACGCGGGAGCCAGGCTTGTTTCTACAGACGAGCCCAGAACACTCTCGGGACTGCCCCTTGATGCTCCTGGGCGTGGCCTCGTTCCGCCTTCGGCCATGCCCCCTTCGAGACCTTTCCCGAATGATCTCGACCGAGCATCACGTGCCCCACTCAGGCTACCACCCCTCCCTTGCCCTCTCTCAGACCATCGCCAGGAATCTGCCCCCTAGGGCTGGCTGACATGCCGTACTTTGGTGCTAGAGAGAGGCTCCAGACGCATTGTTGCACTCCTGTAACAGTAGCTGGCGCGAACACCCGAGTGACACCATTTACGTCACATTATTACAGACCAATTCAGATCTGATTGGTCACCCCGTGCCCCTTATAAATCTCAACGTTCATCCTACAAAGTCCAATGACTAGGGAGAAACACAAAAAAACAAATTTTTGTGCCCGTATTAAAACAGCAGTACACCGTATGGACCTGAAAACTCAATTAGCCTGTCCAAGAATACGGGTAAACCGTATGGGTTGGAAGGTATGGGTGACCCTCGCTTTGAGATAGTGGGATGCGTTCTTCAAAAAAACACAGGTTCAACGAAAACGGTCTGTCCTCGTGTAACGCGGTAGGGGCGATCCTGAAGAACATCGCGTTATGGAAAAATCACGTCTTAATATATAATGTAGGGTAAAGCACAGTCCGCAATAACACGATGCGTATGCAGGCGTGTGGGTGGCATCCAGCAGCATCGCACCTTGTGTGATGATGCTATGCTTAGGCAGCTGTACAACCGCTTATTCCTACTAATGCGTCATAGTTCTGTTCATTCAATCGCGTTACAGGGACTCCTCTACTTTCTAACGAGTTAGGTTCCAGAGGTCTGTTCGTAAGTCGATTTGTTCGTAAATCCAACTTTACTCCTGTCAATTCAAAAATGTTGTACGGCATGTACACTAAACACGGGGAATGGCTTTAAAAGTTGTATAATCTCCTGTGGCTGTAGATATCACTTGTTCTTCATGTTCTGTAGATGTCACTACCGCCATCTATTTTTGCGCGGTGGTTGAACTTTAGACTCTCGGTCCGAACAGGCAACTGGACATACGGACAGGTTTGTTCGTATCTCTCGAAGTTTGTATGTCGAATGTTTGTAAGTAGAGGAGTCACCGTATATCCCATTCGCATTAGTTGAAAAACGTGTTCCCTAATTCATCAATCGCGTTACATCCAATTAGCATTATGAAAACACGTCATATAAGAACGGACTATCGTAAATCGGAATGGCTTTTCCCATTAATTGAAAAAAGAAATGAGGGATGTGTTTCGGACACTAATTCCAACTCAACTCCTAACATTAAAATATACACCGATATCACTTTTCCCAAAACAAAAATAATGTAAATATTAAAACGATTTAATAATAACTTAAAACTAATATAATTAACGTTTTCAATGAACTGATCAAAAGATACCATAACGCTATCACGAATGGATGAAGCAGCCTCCTGGGCGCTTCTTGTTTGGTGATGTCACGGCGCGTGCCGTAGTGAAATTTCATTAACACGGATATTCGATTTTATTCATCAAAAAGTGTCTGTAATTTGTTAATTGCTTTCACGCAAAATTTTGTAAACTGTAATTCGTTGGTAAATCGAGGTGTAGCTGTCATTTTTCAGCATTGGGATATTTGGACAACACCAGTTATATTTTTTTTAGATATCGGAAGAAACCCAGGAATTCAGAGGAGCAACCCATGCAGAACAAACAAAGAAGGGCCTGGGTTCGATTCTTAAACTCGGGTGCCTTTCTGCGTGGCTTTTGTTCTCCCGATGTTTAACTGTGGGAGGAAACCAGAGAACCCGGAAGAGAGACACACGGAACGGCGACGCTGACGTGGCTTGTGTCGGCGGTGTCTGCTCCGCGACGCAGGTTCGCCGAGGACCACGGGTTCGTGAAGCCCAACGACGCCCGTGGGCTGCGCCTCATGGCGCACTGCGCGGCGCACGTGGTCACAGAGCTGGACGACCTCGTCCTGGCCTACGGGCAGAGCGACGAGTTCAGCTTCGTGTTCCACCGCAAAACCAACTGGTTCAAGCGCAGGGCCAGGTAACCACCATCACCACTGCCGTCACTCATGCCTCACAGTCAGGGCTATCCATAGGGGGGTGCGGGGCCTGGGAAAATCACACTGTGCGCCCCTCCCCTGACGCCTTCAAAATAAACCGGAAGTATTACATCTAACACTGTGACGTCGAAGCACGGGCCCCCCAAAACGCGGGGCCCGGGGCATCCACCCTGATTTGCCGTACCTTAGGGATGGCTCTGCTCACAGCAGAAAGGCCTGAGTTTGATTCCTGAATCGGCTGCCTTCCTGTGTGCAGTTTGTATGTTCTTTCTCTCTTGTTCTGCATGGGTTTTCTCTGAGTTTTCTGGTTAAGTGACAGTACAGTAAATCTCCATTTAAAACGTGTGGCATTCACACTACACATTTTAGCTTGAACGCGATTTTTTGTATTGGAACGTTTTCCACTTAACGCGTACCGTGCCTGCTATAACACAACTTTTCTGAACGGCTTGGGTAATGGCAGCATTGTTCGGTGATGCTGGGAGCTGGTCCTGTAGGTCTGATGTGTGCTGTGATACATGGCACGCCTTCCTGTTCCTCAGTCTTTGTTCTGGCATCTTTGTGTGCGAAGTGTCATCTCACTCTCTTATCTTTTCACTCGCCATATCTTTTACACACTTAATATTTGAATGACTGTTACACATAGCATATGTATAGCAAATATATATAGTGGGTTATCAGCGAGACAGAGACGACGTAGTCGAGGCACACTTGTTTATTAAAGCAAAGGCCAGTAACATAACACTTGAAGGGGTAATGGCCCCTTCACCCGTACTCAACAGGAATACACCCCTAGCACTATCCATGACTGATCTACTCCCAGTCCTCCTCTAAGAGTGCTAGGGGAGGCTATCTGATCCGGCCCTGGTTAAGCACGGATCCCGGCACCCAGCCAACCAGACCGTGCTCTTACAAGAGCATCGGTCCTGAGGCTCTAAGGGCCGCGCCATTGGCTTGCCCTGCCCGGCCCTGAGAAGGACAGCGAGCCAGGGAAGTTCCAGGGCCTATCTGCCGGTCTTCAATCTTCGCTGGTTAAGCTTCACACTGGACCCCGAGCCCTCTGGCTCCCCGCCTTTTATACCAACCGCCACCGAGGGGTGGGGCTATGGGGGATCACAGCGCCACCCATAGCCCCCCAGGGTTAACCATTGCGGACGTGGATGTAGACACCCCTGTGTGTTTGTCCGCTTCCCTTTCCGTAACCACCTCTACATATATAAACACAACACATAAAAAAATAAACATGTGAAACAGTCGGCTGTCAAATAAAAACAATTAAATTATGGGCTGGAACAGCACCCCTACCTTTGCCATTATTCCTTATGGTAAAATAACTCCTGCTTAAAGCGAATTCGTTTTACGTGGCAATTTCAGGAATGCAACCCCCGCGCCTAACACGGACTTCGTAGTTTAAAAGAGTGTTGAGTCTTTTTTGGGTAAACAAGAATTGTAATAATATAAATAACGTAACGGAAATATCATGGGACCTTTTTTGCTAGTATCAAAGTATGAAAAATAAGAATAGGTTTTACCTTTTCTGGCAATAAAACAGGAGGTGTTAAGATGCACAAACACGAAATAGATACCTTTTGTAGGCCAATCAATTTAAAAGACAATGCATTTTTATCAGAGCATGTTTTGTTTGCATGTTCACCACAAGTATGTGTGGTTAATGCAGACTTGATTTATTGCAAAATGTATCTATTTGGTGTTTGAACATCAAAACACCTGTTTTATTGCCAGAAAGAGTAAAATCTATTATTTTTCATAACTTATCGGGAATATGCGTCTCTGTGTCATCCCACGGCAGTAAGTTCATGACGCAGGTGGCTTCGCTCTTCTCCTCGGCGTTCGTCTTCTACTGGGACAAGTTCTTCGCGCCGGAGCGGCTCCTCTACCCCCCGGCGTTTGACGGCCGCGTTGTGCTCTACCCCACAGAGCGGCATCTGCGGGACTACCTGAGCTGGCGCCAGGCCGACTGTGAGCACAAACTCCTCCATGGGAATCTGCCTCCTGATATAACCTTTGCTCTTGAATTAAACCTCAAAAGTAATTTTAGTAGTTCAATTGATAACTTGAGACTCTGGGTATCCTTTGTTAAATGTTGTATCATAGGAAATAAGCTTAAAGGGTTGTGTAAAGGGAGAGAGGGTACGATTGCATCCTCCTTATGGAAACGTGTTTAAGATAATTTGGCTGCTAGAAATGTGATCATGATAAGCCACTTTGTTGAACTATCATTTATGGCTAGGTTGCTTCTGAAAAAGAGCTATATAGCTCAGCGGGCCTTACCTGGTGAAATAAAAAAGTTTATATTTTAGTTTATGGTTTTATGTGCGGCTCCAAGTAGAACCACGGAGAGATTCTCGAGTCGGTGATTCTGAATCTCCACCCCCCCTCCCCCTTCAATGGGGCAGGCCACATTAACAACCTCTACAACACCGTGTTCTGGGCGCTGGTGCAGAACGGGGGCCTCACCACTACCCAAGCCCAGGAACGGCTCAAGGTGAAGTCCTGGGCTTGTCACTCACGTGTGTGCAATTGACAAATATGTCCACGTCTTGCATCTGCACGTGCTGGCAGCGTGAATGCGTCGGTGAAACTCCTTTTCGAACTCCCCTTACTCTCCCACCGTCATAATCCCCTCATGTGGTTGTTTGGTGCATTCACAGCTCACGGTGGCGGCAGACAAGAATGAGATCTTGTTTTCAGAGTTCGGTATCAACTACAACAAGGAGCCGTTGCAGTTCCGCAAGGGAACTACCATCATCTGGGAGAAGGTGCTCGCACGCAGGCCAATCCCATACGCGCGCCGAGAACGTGCAGAACGCTGGCCGCTCATCGAGTTATTTAATGTTTTCGCGGCTATCACAGAGCGTTATCACTGTTGGCTATTTACAGTGCGAAAGAAGTTGAACATACATACTAATATTGGAAGAAAGACCGTTCCAGACAGTCGCAGAAGCGTATCTGAAAGCACGCGATGCACTGACCGTCTTTGTTCGATGGTTCCCTAAAAACCGCTGTAAGGATGACCAGAGTTTACGTGATGGTTTATGCTCTTTGACAAGATCAGCAATTTGTATATACAGAATGTGAACCTCACCCAGGCTATTTCCAGTCAAAATCTACACTTTTTAATTAAATATATAAACTAGTGGGAAGTACCCAGCATTGCCCGGGCAAAAAAAACACACACACATCGACTTACACACATACAGACATAGACTCACACACACATCGACCTACACGCACACACATATGGACTTACACACGCACACATTGACTAACAACAACAACCACCATTCGCCACTAAGTGGCGGTGACGTTACCACGACGCTTGTGCCAGGCCATGTGCACCTTGAGGCCACGTGAAGTGTCGAACGCCCGCTGGCAGGAGGTCACGAGGCAGACCCAGGTGTCACGGGTCGACTGAATGAGATGACCGAGATGACTAGCTGATGCACCACCTGTGCCAACTTGCTGTGCTTTAGCCACCCGGCGCTCCGCTCATTGTTGTGAGCGTCGTTCCTCCGCTCTCCGTTGTTGTTGGAGGGCGACTGCCTCCAACTGCCCAGTAGCGTCCTTCACGATCCTCCTCCACAGAGGCCGATCTTGACACCGCTGGTACCAGTCATCGGCAAGTCCACTCAGCTCCACGTCCTCCTGTATCACATCACTCCATCTCTTCTCTAGCCCATGCCGCGCCCGTTTAGCCCCCTCGATCCGGCTGAACAAAAGCTGTTTAGGCATGCGGTGGCTGGGCATGCTGGCTACATGACCCAGCCAACGCAGCCTTGCCTGCCGGAGGAGCTCACCGATGGGACTTTGCCCAGATCTTTCAAGGATTTGTGAGCTCCTCACACAATCCTGCCTAGTTAAACCCAGGATGGATCGTAGGCAGGCCAGCCTAAATGTTTCTAACCGGCGAAGATGCTCCATTAGGAGGGTCCACGTTTCGCAAGCGTAGAGAAGGGAGGGAATGACTGTGGCCGAGAAGACCTGAAGCTTCGTGCGGAGCGACAGACCAGGTAACGTCCACACAGCGTTATGCAACCAATGAAAAGATATTGCCGCTCGACTGATTCGGAGTGAGACCTCTGCTGTTAAACTGGAGCCGGTCATAAGCACACTGCCCAGGTATGGGAAACTCTCCACTCTCTCCACAACTGCCCCATCACCGATTGGGAGTTGTGTGGGTGTAGTGTCCGATGGTACAAAATACCCAGGCAGGTGCTTAGTTTTGGTGGGGCTGATAGTAAGGCCCCACCTCTTTGTGGCACGCTCCAGTCTCAGCAGCAGCAGCATCTCCAACTCCTCCTCTGAATGAACAGCTATTACCAAATCGGCATACATAAACGTGGTTGGCCAATAGGGAGCCATCCCTTGATCGCACCCGGGCATCGATCAGCCTCCCATTATATCTGTACCAAATGGAAATTCCCCCGGTACAGCTATTGAAGGCTTCACGAACTGCATGGTCAAAATAGATGTTAAATAATGTGGGAGCCAGAGGACATCCCTGTCACACCTCAAGGTGTACAGGGAATGACTCTGACTTCCGGCCACGTAGTTTTACCCGGGCCCGCTCACCATCATGAAGGTCCTTAATGATCGTGAGCAGAGGGTCAGGGACTCCAAAAGCACGAAGAACAACCCAGAGCCCAGGCCTACTGATGGTATCATAGGCCTTGACCAGATCAATAAAGCAGAGATGTAGGTCTTGTTGGAATTCCCTACACCTCTGGTGTTGCAGACGGACAGAAAATATGGCATCTGTGCAGGACCGCCCTTTCCTGAAACCGCATTGGGGCTCCGTAAGCCTCTCCTCAGCGTGCCTAGCAAGGCGATGTTGAATAATCCTTGCCAGGACCTTTCCCGGCACACCGAGTGAGATGCCCCTGTAGTTGTTACAGTCTGTGCTTCTTAAAGAGGGGGACCACCAGGGCATCCTTCCAATCCTGCGGAACCCGTCCAGTGGTCCAGACTGTTGTTATGATGTCATATAGGGCAGTCTGTGCACAAACGCCACCCTCCCTCAGCATTTTGCTTGGGAGATCATCTCTGCCCGGTGCCCTTCCTGGTCTCAGACTCCGGATCGCCTTCAGTACTTCCTCAACAGACGGCACCTCAGCCAGCCACTCACAATAATTGAGGCACCGCAGCCTCAGCAGGGTCATCCCCACTTTGTGCCATGATGTTTTCCTGGCTAAGGGATTTCCCCTCCCCCAGGATCTCACAGAAATGCTCAGCAAATCTGCAAACCTGTCCCTGGGGGTCGGAGATTGGATCACCGTTTTTTCCCCTAATGATGGTAATAGATGTGCCGCTGCAGGTTACTTTTTTGATGGAGTTAAATAGTGATTTGTGATCGCGGGCCACTGAGGCAGACTCCCATCTCTTCAGCAACCCACGACCACCACCCATCCTTGCAGCGCCTTACGGCTCTCCGAACCTCCGAGCGAAGGCTGCAGTAAGCCTCCTCATTCTCTGACGTGGGATGCTGTAGCTGATGAGAGTGGGCCTGTCGCTTTTTCTCAACTATCCTGAACACCTCCTCTGTCAGCCAGGGTCTCTGGAGAGGTCTGGACCGCGTACCCAAAGCAGCCATTGCAGCTGCATGAGTCAGTCCTAAACCTCGCCCATTTACCCTCGACATCAGGAAGAGTGGGGGGGAACGATGCCAACCCCAGCCGCAAGCGATGATGGAATTTTCGCTTGCAACTTTCATCAGCTAACTGAGACCAGGCCACTTTAGGTTGGAATGGGATCCTGGGTGTACACCCACCACCGGAGTGGAAGAATGGTAGGCGCATCTTACAGATGACTAGTCCATGGTCAGAGGGCAGATCAGCGCCACGGTAGGTCCTGGTGTCAAGGACATGGGCTCGCATCTGCTGGTTCGTCAATATCTAGTCCAGAAGATGTTCTTGCTTGGACCTGGCATGCATCCATGATGTTGTGTGGATGCGCCGATGCCGGAAGAGCGTGTTGGTAATTACAAGCCCATGGGCTGCACAAAAATCTAGCAGCCTCCTACCGTTGTTATTGAGCTGATCTGGCCCATGCCCTCCAATCACTCCAGACCAGGTGCCAGCATCATGACCAACTCGGGCATTGAAGTCACCCAACAAGATGACTATCCCGAGTGGCCACTTTAACCAGCACCTGTGACAGGAGGTCATAGAAGACATCTGACTCATCGGCTTTGCCTGCTTCCCTCCACGGATGTTCGTCTTCGGTGGGGGCATAAGTAACCACGACCCCCACTCCTCGCCTCCGGTTGATTGGAAGGCGAGGCCAAAGTAGCCTGGGGCTTACAGCTTCCCACACCTCACCGCCACACTCCCACGCTCCCACGCTCCCTTCATTATTTTGTTCAGAAGAAGAGCCCACACCCTGTTGTTTGGCAGTCTCCTGCCCCGAGTAGAGGACTGTCCACCCCTCATGGTGGCAGGAGCCAGAACCGGTCCACCGGACCTCCTGAATACCACAGAGATCCAGGCGGTACCGGTCCAGCTCCCGACAGAGGAGTGGCAGCCTCTCCTCCGCAGTGAGCGTTCGGACATTCCACGTGGCCACACGAAGTGGCTTTTCGTTGTTTCTGGAGGAACCTTGAGGGTAAAGATTCAATCTCCTGCCTCCGCCAATTGGGATTTGGCCAGGAGACGTCATAGACGCCTGTCCCCCCGCGGCATCCGGCACAAGCTTATTAGTTACATGTTTTAAGTCGTGGTTTAGTGGTAATTAATTGAAAGGTGGAGGGGTTACCAGCCCCTCGCACCCGTCCAGAGCCCCCGTATAGCCACTGTGGTGGTCACAGACGCCATTAGGGGAGAGGCCAATCAGCATTGGCCCTCCCCCCACAGCACTGTCCACGACAGAGTTGCCCGTCCGGCACCGCGAGGAGGTAGGGGGTTGTTTTGCCAGACTTGCACACATACATCGACTCGCACACACAGAGAAATGGACTTGCACACTCACATGGAGCCAAGCACACACATCCACTAACACACACACACGTCGACTGACATACACACATATCGACTCACGCACACACACACAGACTTACATACACACATCGACTTGTATACACACACACATGAACGTACACACACACACATCGACTCACACACGGGCATCGACTCACACACACATCGACTTAGACACACACATCGACGCAGACACGCACATCGACTCACACGCACACATGGACTTGGACACACACATTATTATAGTAAAAATTACTAACTTAATTGTTAAATATTAGTTGTCCACACACACCACACACACACATTGACTAACACACATCGACTGACACACAGACATTGACCCACACACACAAACACATCGACTTACACACTCACATACATCGACCCACACGCACACATATCGACTTGCACACACACACAGTGACTGACACACACACACATCCACTTACACACACAGATGTGGACTTGCACACAGCGACTCACACACACATCCATCTCCACACACAAACATCGACTTAAACACACACACATATGGATTTACACACATTGACGCACACACACACGGACTCACACACATGGACTAACACACACACATCGACTTACACACGGACGTATCGACGTACAGACACACAGTGACTCACACGCACATATCGACTTACACACATACACACACATGGACTTAAACACACACATACATAGTGACACACACATGGACCTACACACACATATTTACTAACACACACATATCAACGTACACACACATGGACTAACACATACAGTGAGGGAAAAAAGTATTTGATCCCCTGCTGATTTTGTACGTTTGCCCACTGACAAAGAAATGATCAGTCTATAATTTTAATGGTAGGATTATTTGAACAGTGAAGAGACAGAATAACAACAACAAAATCCAGAAAAATGCATGTCAAAAATGTTATAAATTGATTTACATTTTAATGAGGGAAATGAATATTTGACCCCCTCTCAATCAGAAAGATTTCTGGCTCCTAGGTGTTTTTTTTATACGGGTAACGAGCTGAGATTAGGAGCACACTCTTAAAGGGAGTGCTCCTAATCTCAGCTTGTTACCTGTATAAAAGACACTTGTTCACAATCAATCAATCAGATTCCAAACTCTCCACCATGGCCAAGACCAAAGAGCTCTTCAAGGATGTCAGGGACAAGATTGTAGACCTATACAAGGCTGGAATGGGCTTACAAGCCCATCGCCAAGCAGCTTGGTGAGAAGGTGACAACAGTTGGTGTGATTATTCACAAATGGAAGAAACACAAAAGAACTGTCAATCTCCCTTGACCTGGGGCTCCATGCAAGATTTCACCTCGTGGAGTTGCAATGATCATGAGAACAGTGAGGAATCGGCCCAGAACTACACGGGAGGATCTTGTCAATGATCTCAAGGTAGCTGGGACCATAGTCACCAAGAAAACAGTTGGTAACACACTACACCGTGAAGGACTGAAATCCTGCAGCGCCCGCAATGTCCCCCTGCTCAAGAAAGCACATATACATGCCCGTCTGAAGTTTGCCAATGAACATCTGAATGATTCAGAGGACAACTGGGTGAAAGTGCTGTGGTCAGATGAGACCAAAATGGAGCTCTTTGGCATCAACTCAACTCGCCGTGTTTGGAGGAGGAGGAATGCTGCCTATGACCCCAAGAACACCATCCCCACCGTCAAACATGGAGGTGGAAACATTATGCTTTGGGGGTGTTTTTCTGCTAAGTGGACAGGACAACTTCACCACATCAAAGGGACGATGGACGGGGGCCATGTACCGTCAAATCTTGGGTGAGAACCTCCTTCCCTCAACCAGGGCATTGAAAATGGGTCGTGGATGGGTATTCCAGCATGACAATGACCCAAAACACACGGCCAAGGCAACAAAGGAGTGGTTCAAGAAGAAGCACATTAAGGTCCTGGAGTGGCCTAGCCAGTCTCCAGACCTTAATCCCATAGAAAATCTGTGGAGGGAGCTGAAGGTTCGAGTTGCCAAACGTCAACCTCGAAACCTTAATGACTTGAAGATCTGCAAAGAGGAGTGGGACAAAATCCCTCCTTAGATGTGTGCAAACCTGGTGGCCAACTACAAGAAACGTCTGACCTCTGTGATTGCCAACAAGGGTTTTGCCACCAAGTACTAAGTCATGTTTTGCAGAGGGGTCAAATACTTATTTCCCACATTAAAATGCAAATCAATTTATAACATTTTTGACATGCGTTTTTCCGGATTTTGTTGTTGTTATTCTGTCTCTCACTGTTCAAATAAACCTACCATTAAAATTATAGACTGATCATTTCTTTGTCAGTGGGCAAACGTACAAAATCAGCAGGGGATCAAATACTTTTTTCACTCACTGTACAGCCAGTCACACACACACATGGACGATAACACACACTTAGACTTACACAAGTGTAAATTAAATGTAAACAAAGTAAAAATAGTTCTTGACAAAGTCCTGCTCACAAGAGGAAAGTTTGTGGGGAAAAAGACACAATGGCTGTGCTTTGTTGTCTTAAGGAAATGAAATAGAACAGTTGGTATGCAGGGGAAACAAGCCGGTTACATAGTGTATATCTACTGTCATCAAACATTTTGTTAAGAAAATTAGAGGCGAGGGAAAGTGTACAAACTCAATAGTTTGTGACGTAAAGTCCTGCTCACAAGAGGAAAGTTTGTGAGACAAAAGACATAATGGTTGTACTTTGTTGTCTTAAGGAAATGAAATGTAACAGTTAGTACCCAGGGGGAAAAGCATGTTACATAGTGTATATTACCAACAGAACCAAACGGTATAGTGTATATTTACTGGTTAATGTCTACGATGTATTATGAAAAAGCAGTAATAGAAATGAGAGAAATAAGATAGATGTATGGTTGACGGGTGCTGTAATTTCGTGTGTGTTACCTTGCGCAGTGTCCACAAGATAGAGAAATGCCTCCTCACCCCCACCGAACGCGTGTGAGTTGGTATGGTCGAGCACGTGCTATGTAATAAATAAGTAATGGAAAACAGCACTGAATCGCTAATTAAACAACTTTAAAGGTGACAGATACGAAATCGGAATAGTGCTGGCTCAGCACAGGGCTTATGGCGTGCTACCTGTCTACTTTAAAAAAATATATAAACCCCACGGTTTGTGAGCCAAATCCTTCGCAAGTTTCAGCCACACACACATGGACAGACAGACAAAAAATTACTCATAGGTTAAGATGAGCTGACCAAAATGTCCTCCTCTCAGCAGGTGGTCTCCGGACACCAACTAAAGGAGACTGAAGCCGCTCCCCATGGGGAAGCCGACCCAGGAAAAGGAGATGTCATTGAGAAGGAATGCAGTGGCAGTCGAGACCTTGTGGACAGGTCTGCGGATGAGCCCACGGCAGAGGGCAGACCTGAACAGCGGCGGGAGCGCCCTGTGGGAAGCGGTGATCGTGTCAGCAAGGTGCAGGAGTCCGTGTCTGCGAAGCGAATGAGCGATGGTGAGCCAGCGGCGAGTTACAGCGTGGGCGTTGAACCAATTGCTGCATCCGATTCTGCGAGCCGGTGTGCGGCTCCAGACACCCCGACAGAGGGAAGGCGTGCCTCGCGGAAGGCCAAGGGAACGGACAAAAGGCAGGAACAGCAGCGCAAGGTGGTGATGCTACACGAAGACATCATTGGGGATTCTTTCTGGGAAAGGCACCCAGATATCCTCGCAGACTTTTCAATAAAAAATAGTAAAAGCCTCACGCTTACAAAAGTAACCAACTGATGAAAAGTTAGACCGTAAAGATCAACAACAATACATTATGAAACAGCTTCATGATTCGGTCAGGAAAATTTATTTTTTAATAAAATAAAAAAAGTTTATATTGTCAGCTTTATTCTTATCTTTGGGCATTGTGGACCTGCTCTTCACGCAGCAGGATGATGCAAAATATTTCCAGTGTTTTATTTCACAAAATGTATCTTGACGGCTCATATACCAACAACCCAGCAGACCTATCGAGGAGCATGGTTCAGTTTATTTTATTATCCACAGGTTTCCCATCTCCAGCAGGAATAGATACCCATATGGACGGCAGAGTGCCAGCGCAGTGGTTACACTCGTGCCTCACAGCAAAAAGTTCCTGGGTTCAATTCTTGGCTCACGTACCTTGCTGTGTGAAGTTTGTTGTTCTCCCCCTATGCAGTATGGGTTTCCTCCAGGTTCTCCGGTTAGTTCCCAAAGCTAAAAATAAATGTAGAATGCAACTGGGTTTGACCAAACATCCCAATGCTGAAAAATTACCTCAATTGGGATAACACGCTGCAGAAAACATCGCTCACTACTGTAAAAACCTGGCATGATCCTCCTGAAAAAGTCTTGACTCAGGCCTTCCTGCGTATACCAGTGTCAAGCAAGATGCACGGTACGTGGCTGATGTTGTTCAGTGACCAGGACACAGGGTTTCAAACCAAACTGCGGTTTATTAGGACATTTCTTTTTAGGCGGCTGGCAAAGCAAAACATGTTTTACAGTGTACCACCATTGACAAGAACAACTCCCATTAAGAAAAATAGGCCCCTCAGGAGAACACAGCCCCCTCTTAGAACACAACAATCTGAGCACTCACACACGCTACACAAGCATCGCGCCGCAGCCACGCACCACGTGTCGTTTTGCTCCAGCCCTGATCATGCTGGTTGCTCTGGATCGGCAGTCTCATCTTGGTCACCTTGCATCTCCTCAGCTCGACTGCCTCTTGCTGCCTGACCCAGGCCCCATGACTGAAGTATTCCCCAACCTTCAGCACCAAATGCTCTAAGCTACTTGGCACAATACTTGTCTAATCGTCTTCTGTTCCAGTCAATTCCACTTCTATATTTATAGCAGATGGCCCCATATCTTAAATCCTTGGAACAGCAGCAGCACCACCTGCATTGATTTGACCGCAGCGACCTCTGCACTGCAGAGGCAAACCTCCATGTGTGTGGGATTTCCCCCAGACAAAGCTGTTATTTTTATTCTTCATATCATATGGCTGGAGGTGTTAACGGTGAAAAGTTGGCGCAGTCGTGCCTCATAGCAAGGGGGTCCTCTGGGTTAAATTACCAACTTGGGCACATTTATGTATGGAGTCATTTTTTATTAACAAACGTGTTTGTATTTGCATTGCACTAAGTAGTACAAGTTTCAGCACTTAATGGTTTTTATTTAGATTTTAATTTTTTTTTACCTTTTGCATCTTACCGTTTATCTAAAATTTCACTGATAAATCAGACTTGTCTTGGTGGTTTTTGATCGCCACGTTTATCAAAAACTAATATAAATTGCGCATGCCTTACCTTGTCTGGGTATCAAAATGTTATTTTGGGCCATATTTGAGAGGCTCGACTCTTTCAAAACGGAAATGAAAGCCAGTGTTTGAGCGTAGAACTATTCGAGAGATAGGCTGAGGCAGGGGCCAGGCTGGCGGGGAGGCCGAATGGATGCGGAATCGTGACAGGATCATCGCCACGGTGACGCGCAGCTCGTTGAGGGCAAAGTTCTGGCCAATGCAGTTTCTGCAGACAAAGGAGTCGGGAGCAATGATCACTCAATATACAGTACAACATAAACAATGCGGCCTTTAGTGCAATTGTGAACGATAAGGCATGTACCGACAGTCAAAGGCCATTACATTGACAAACGTGTGTTGAGTACATCTCTCTTAAAGTGGTGCATTGCTTAGTTGCCTGTGCTGTAAACGGCATGTCAGAAAACAGATGTGTTATGATTAAAACAAATCAGAATAGCAAATAAACCAACAGTGCAATACTTGTGAAGTGACAAGTCTTGTGACTAACATTTGGCACTTTTCAACCCTTCCCAGCTCAGGTTGACTGTTAATGCACGAGCTCTCTCCGTCTGTGTGTAGCATTGGGTCATGATAATCTAATTTAAGTGAAATATTTGTTTCAAGTTGTTTAGCTTGTCGGGACTTGGCATATAGAAACTACAGATTGTATTCCCCCTTGCATGTCTTAACCATGCTGCGATAATTCCACAAATTTGGTGGAACGATGATCATGTGCTCACTGATTCTCACTCATTGTTCAGTCACCTCTTTGTTGCTATTTAACGATGACAATCACTGTCATATCTGAACGTCACACTTTGATGCCTCTGCCCATATCAAGCACTCATTCTGGCTGATTAACTCTTCCCTCTCAGCTGTATTGTGTTCATCCACTCCATTGTAGGACAACTCTTCTTTTCCTGCTTCTTTCCTGGCATCGCTCGACTTTGGAACCGTCTCCCATCATCTCTTTTTTGCCAAGTCGCTGTCATCACCTATCCTTTGCTTCGGCTGATTTGCACCAACGGGATCAAACTCACTTTTGCCATGGTTCCTGTAACCTTGCTCCCAGAATCAAGTTGTTTATTTGGGTTTCATAAATCAAGTTGTATAATACAGATCGCCCAGGGGTGCAACTATGGGGGGTATGCAGCGTTATGCGACGCATTGGGGCCCAGTCAGCCACAAGGGGGACCCGAATAAAGAGATAAACAAGTACAAACATGTTAAGTAAAATTATAAAGATAATAAAAAAATTACCTGTGGTCTACCATGGACCCAAGCCCGATTAACGCATCTGGCTATCATATCGATGGAGAAGCATCAAGTTGCACGATCCACCCCCTTTGAGGAAATCATACACCGACGAGGCCGGCATGAAAGCAAGACGCATAACAACTTAAATATGTTTTCATAAATACTGTCACTGTGAGACCGTCTTTCTCTAAACCCAATACACGGTGCAACTAAAATGATTTATATAGTTATAGCCTACATATTGTATACGGAGTAAAAAAAAATTCGTAGCTATTCCAGTAAAAGTGAGTCGGGAGACAGGAGGGGGGCCCACAGTGGTTATCTTGCCATAGCCACCCCGTTGAAATAGGCGTTTGCTCCCCCTGGTGGTGCGGCAGTGTGGTGACACTCGTGCCTCAGCAAGAGGGCCTGGTTTCGATTCCTGACGTGGGCGCCTCTCTCTGAGGCGTTTGTTCTCCCCTTGTTCTGCGTGGGTTTCCTTCGAGTTCTCAAATCCCCCCTCCACAATAGCAAAAAAACATACAATCTAATAGGTATTGGTCAAACGTCCCAAGCCTAAATATTGCCTGCAAATTACTTTCTTCAGATTACACAGCAACATTGCATCATCATGGAGAAAACCTGGCAGGACTGTCCAGAAAAAGTATCTTGAGACTCAGGAATTCCTGGGTAAACGAGCAGAATAATAATCTGGGAGCCTAGCATAAATATTCCTTGTGGGCCACTTTGTATAAGAGGCATTTAGGCCCGTGCCCAGCATCTGTAATAGAGATGCATGTTCGTGTAAACCTGTGAAGCCCGCGTGTCTACGCGTGACTAACCGTGGTCCAGCAGAGAATGGAATAAAGGCGTACGGATGTCTGTGTGCGGAATTCTCCTGAGAAAACCGCAGCGGATCAAAAACCTACAGAAGCATCCACGCACATTACACACACTTGCATGTGAGCACAAACACAACTCATCTGCTGATAGGTAAGTTCGATGTGATATAAGTGAGTACTGCTGCTGAGCCCCATCTTTTCGTGTGTCAACATTGTGCAAAGATAAGCGTGTTGACTTTACGGCCTCGAATTAAGAATTGCACCAAACATGAGGGTTTTCCAATATGAGAAGAGATTTAAAATATTTCAAAACTGTCGGCATGATCTTAGCACAACCTGAATCGTGATTGGAAACTACATATGGTATTTGAATAGGCACATACAAATGTTTGTATATAATTCACAACACAGGGGCACTGCCATACATACCTCAGGATCCTTCCAGAATTCCTCATTTCTATGGATGCAGAAGATGCTGACGCCGACCCGCATCCCTGCGTCGCGCACACACACATCACCTCGCTATGCATCGCCGCGACGAGACACGGCATCGCTCATCGCAAGACATCGGCTGCGGACTTCGCGAACCGGGACCGAATCCTGCTCACGGTCAGCACCAGTGACGATTATTTGATTCGGCATTAAATGAGTACCTTGTGCGGTTGTCAACATCGCCACTGGAGAGATAGAGGCGACCGGGCGTGGTGCTGGCTAGCCACCCCCTGGTGTGCCAGTGCCGGCTTTCATTCGGTGCTCGCTAACAGCACTTGCTCCTATAGTCGGTGAAGGCTACATGGGGATTCTTTGTCTAGGGAGATGGCAGTGCAACGATAAGGTGATATCTTATATAGAATTATATGGCTGCTTAATCCAAGGCACTTTACAAGATGATAGTGGTTCAAATAAAGAGTGGGGTTCTTAAAAGTGGTGGTGTAGTTATGGTGACAGGACAGCTGAGAGTGGTTAAGGAAGTTAGTGGTAGTCGTAGGGGTTCGCCTGGTCGTAGCTGGGAGGCAGGGAGTAGCAATCGGATAGGCTAGGGAGGGTTTTAAAGGAAGAACGGAAGCAGGTTAGAGTGAAGATGATTGCTGTGTGCTGCAGTGGGAGGTTTTTTTTTCTTTTCCCAGTGAAGGTGAGCAAGAAGGGAAAAGGGACAAGAGAGTGAGACTGGGAGCAGGGCAGGCGTGAACAGAGAGGGACAGTAGACACTGGGAGTGTAGAAGACGCGATGGGACACGGTCAGACATAAGAGAAGCAAGGTGCGAAAGAAGTTCAACGTACACACAAGAAAATGTGGGGCAAGACCACGGAGGGATTTAGAGACTAGACCAAGGATTGGCAACAAAAATAACAAGAGCCATTTATTTTTCCAATTCGGTAAAAACTCACAATTTGAAAAGGAGCGATGCAATGTAAATACGAGACGGTGGTCCTTAATAAATCACGTCACGTGGTTTATTAAATCGCGTCACTTGGTTTATTACACCGACCGCATGCATGACCGCATGCTCCGGTCGGCTCCGGTCGGCTCCGGAGCACGCGGCTCCGGAGCTGACCCCTGGACTCGACTTTCCTAAAAGTATTCGATAAAAAGTAATAGACCTCAGCCACAAAATCCATCAACCTAAAAAATG
Source organism: Lampetra fluviatilis (assembly GCF_964198595.1). Taxonomy (NCBI): domain Eukaryota; kingdom Metazoa; phylum Chordata; class Hyperoartia; order Petromyzontiformes; family Petromyzontidae; genus Lampetra; species Lampetra fluviatilis. The sequence goes on along the minus strand of NC_136306.1, from coordinate 157,970 downwards.
CACTGAATGAACAAATCCTTCTGTTGGAGTGCAGTCTGTGAGTACAGATGCTCACAGCGGTGCAATGTCACTGCAAGTCGGAGATCTATGTATCAATTCACGAAATGTCCAAAGGTACGTATGCAATGCAGTGGAAACGCAGTTTCAAGTATATTTTGTTGAATCAGGCGCGAAGGCAAGCGACAAGGACAGAGACCGATATGCAAGGGTGACCTGGGTCATCACAATGACAAGAGCAATAACAATCAGAGCTAAAACAACCAAACATATCTAAACGACACCTAATTGCATAATAAGGCAAGGATAACTCTTAGGGTCTTTCGGTAAAGTCACCTAGATAGAAAAATTATGATACAAATCACGACGTTTTGAACGCAACACAAGCAATCGTCCTCAGGTGAAAAATATAGCAAGAGATTGCTTGTGTTGTGATCGAAACGTCGTGATTTTTTATTATAATTTTTCTATCTATGTGACTTTACCGAAAGACCCACAGAGTATGAATTCCTGCAGTCACGAAAGCTTTAAGTCAAGATTTAAGGCAAGGATACACATGCCAATACAACACATGGAACACAGCATGTACAACATACGAGTGTTCCGCTTGTTTACCCAGGCAAGCCGTACAGAATATATTTTTTTCACGAGTGTCGTACCAATATTTTCGCTGCTGTATGTAATCCCAACTAAGTGATTTGTAGGTACATTTTCAGCATTGGGGATATTTGGCCAATACCAGCTACATTGTGTACGTTTTATTAGCTATGGGAGAAAACCGGAGAACTTACGGTAGAATCCTGTGCAGAACAGGGGGCGAACGTACAAAAACTCCAAACAGAAAGGCACCCAAGTCAGGAATCGGACCCAGGCACCCTCTTACTGTGAGGCACGAGTGTTAACTTCTGCGCCGCCGCCCTGCCACCCACGAAGGCGCGCGACCTACCGGCTGGGAGAACGTGTCCGTGTGGCAGCTTGAGCGGCTGCGTGAGCTTGCGGCCGATGCCCGGCACCGGCGGGTAGAGACGGAGAGACTCCTTAATGACCATGGTGGTGTAGGGCAGGTTCGACATGTCGTCCCTGTGTGGATGCGCGAGAATCGACAGACACACCAAAGAAAACGTTGCTGGAAAACAGCGGTCCACAAGGTATGCAGGCTGACGAACAAAGCATGCACGTTGTATTTAATGCGCAAGGTTTTCGAAAGACTCTTCCCCTTCACCCTCCCCATCCTCCTCTCCCTCCTCTTCCCCATCCTCTTGCCCATCCCCATTCTTCTCCTCCCCATCCTTCTCTTCACCATCCCCATTCTTCCCCTCCCCATTTCCCCCCCCCCCGCTTCGCCTCACCACTCTGGCTGCGAGCGCCCGGCCAGCACGCGGGCCGCCTCGTTGCGGCACACCTCCTGGTGGTGCGGGTTGCTTGCTAGCGCGTGCAGGACCCAGGAGAGGCCACTCGCCGTCGTGTCGTGGCCTTCAAACATGAAGGTGTCGACCTCCGCGCGAATCTCTTCGTCCGATAGGCTCTGCCCATCTACGTCCTGGTAAGGGTTGGGACAAAGGCAGGGCAGCACAAACATTGGTACAGATGACGTCGTCTTCAACGAATTGGGGCACACTCACCTTGTCACACTTCATTGCCTATTTATCCCTGTGCACCGTTTACTTTCACCCGCCATGAACACCTGGTGGACACGTTTAAAGATTCCTGCGCTAAATTCTTTAAGGAACAAAAAAAACACACATCACAATGCTAAAATGACCTTCAAATTACTCAAATCGGAATACGCATTGCAACATTGACCCCCTACTGGCAGGGAAAACTTGGCGGGACCTTCCTGAAAACGAGTCTTGAAACTCGCTGGGTGAACATGTATCAAAGGAATAAAACAGAACATGGGCAGAATGAGGGCAAATGCATGGGCAGGGTGTGTCTTGTGCGATCCCAACGTTGTGCTCACACGGGCACTCAGCAAAATGTCGAGGAAATCCAGGTTCCGTTTCTGCTGCGTCTTGTGCTGCTGAGCTTCCAACTTCAGCGTCTCTCTCCTCCGTCTGATCACCTCCTCTGAATATGCGTGGCACGTGACACGTGTGATACAACACACACTTGTGACACAACAAAGACAAAAATCCCCCTTATAGCCTCAGACTGTTGGGGCAAGTGTTATTCGTGAACACCCATAAAGACCGGCACTGGGGCACATGAGCGGTGGGTAGCCAGCACCACGCCCGGCCGCCATTGTCTCCCTAGTGGCTCCCCATGTGACACAAAATACACACACATACAAGTCCTGTACACGCGATGCAGGCTGTAGGTCAGTTTAGAGGCATCACGGCTACCTTTTAGTTATCCTGAGATGTTCCAGAAATTGTTCTCGGAGTCACTTCAAACGTGCTGAATGGAAATGACCATGGCAATCATGCGATTGATAACGCCCCAAAACACACGCCCCACTTGTGTCCTTGTGCTTGTCATTACGTGATATTTACGACGTGTACGGCGTGTGTGTGCCCACGAGGGGATGTTGGCGCGTTTACCTGTGTGCTTATGTGCATGTGCTTTGGCTTTTTGAAAGCGCCATCCATCTGGGGTGAGGTAATATACCCACTTGTTATGCAACGCAAAATTTCGGAAGCGACGGTCAACCAAATCCGTCATTTCGTACACAGCTCGCACGTACGAATTGCCCCTGCAACGACAGACAACGACAGCATTTCGTGAGAAGAGGAATGATCATTAAACGCGGTCTGCATTATGTAGCCACTGCATTAAAAAGCAGAAACAGACATTAATGCATGCCTTACGTCACTCATGGATTCTCACCGATTCAGCATTAAACCGTGTTTAACTTTCAGCTGGGGATGGGGACTACAATCTAGGACAGTGGTTCTTAACCTTTACTGCAGCCTTGGTTCTCAATCGTTAAAACATGTATTCTGTTAATACACACATAGGTTTGATGAAACAAACTAGTTGTACACAGTGCCCTGCTTAATTTCTGTTTCGATTATATGCCTGAGGAAACCCATGAAAAACAGGGGAAGAACTTACAAACTCCACACAGAAAGGTGCTCCAGTCGGGAATACAACCCAGGTAACCTTCTTACTGTGAGGCCCGAGATTTACCGCCGCACCACCACCCTGCTGCCCAGAATACTGCTGCAGAAAATTCCTTTACCATGCACCTCCAACTCAAAAGAGTCGGCGCTAGGTCCGTAGAACAGGGTGGGCTACTCGAGAAACGCGAGGCTTGTGTAGGGCCGTGAAGGGGGTTGGGGCTATTTGGAGACAAATACGTGAATCCGATTGGGCTGGGGATTGCTAAATATGGACGATGATGACCAGTGCCGAATTAAGCTAGTGCGGGGCCTGTAGCATATGTTAAAAAAGCCCCTAAATAAAAAAAACCATAAATATTAAAACACATACACTTTTACCTTGCATAATAAAGTAATTGTATTTTTTCATTTGCTATACAGCCGGATAATACGATAAATCGCTAACCTTAAACACCCAGTCGTTTATAAAAGTTGAAGGCGGTATAGTATTATAGTAATAGAGCAAGTGCAGAATCACTGAACCGGAATTGATATCTTGAAAGCATTTAGCGCAGGGCCCTTGAAAGTGCCGGGCCCGTAGCGTATATGTAATATAGTAATTACGGCAGGAGACCACTTGACGGGTAGCACACTTTTATTAACACCCACTTAGCCACAATAACACGTGTGGCCAACTGCAGCCTACGCTACGCGTTCCACCCGGCTACACACACACGGGCTCTCCGGCCCCGTAGCTTCCAGGGGAACTCACAGACCCACCCCGGCTGGGGTATGGGTCCCGACCACTGGGTCCCACAGCCCGCCCTCACAAGGACGTCCGGCCGCGGGTCCCACGGTCTCGCCTCTGAGCCGCACAGGGTCCCGGCCCTTACAAGGACAGCGGGGCTAGGGGTCTCAGGGCCCTATCTCTTCCTCCTCCGTCTTCGGTCTTCACTGGTTACCAACTCCCCGAGGGCTGCTGCACATCGCCCTATATAGTCCTCCGCTCCAGGGGGCGGGGCCTATGCGGACCGCGATGTGGACATCTGCCTGCGGACCGCGATGTAGCCACACCCGACACGCTCTCACACAATCCCCCCCCTTGTCAGCACGCACCGCCACTATACCACGCGATGTAGCCACACCCGACGCGCTCTCACACGATCCCCCCCTGCCAGCGCGTACCGCCACTACATCACCCCCCACCACATAGCTCGCAGCCGGCTCGGCTGCTAAAAAAAACTCCCTCCCCGTGTGTGCCCCGTAACACCAACAATAACAACAACAATACAACAACATAACACAACACAACACAACAAGAACTCCGCAAATCCCGTAACAATCCGAACACGCCACCGTAACAACAAGAATTATATGTACAAACCGACGAGTGACAACAATAAACTATACACAAGAATGACCCGTGCAGCGTCCCTTCATTACTGGCCGCCCCTTGAACGGGACATTAGAACGGACAGAAGGGGAACGCTGCGACGAGTTGACACCGCGGGACCCCCTCTCCCCTCCCTTCAGGAAAAGTGTCGTGTCTTAGCACGAGTCCGCCTGGCCGGTCCGTCATACGGCACCGGACGCGGTTGACCGTCAGGTGGCTCCGGCAGTCCAGGAAGGCCGCCCCAAGATCGGCCCGCTCCACGCTCCAGGCCGCGCTACACCTCATGGCCAGGGTGTATGGACCGCCCTCGGCCTGTCGCCACCAGTTCTACGAGTGGCGGAAAGGGGACATGGAAACTCCGCTCGCCTACCGCACGGCACTGCTCGCCCTTGCAGAAGCCGCCTTTCCCCGCATGGACGAGGAGGGGAAGGACGCCATGGTGATGGAGCAGCTACTGGCGTTGGCCCAGGACCTGGGGGTCCCCATCAATACGGCGGACGAGGTGGACATTTGTTCTTTGCGGGTTGCTACGAGTATCCATGCACACGAGGTCCTGAAACGGAAGCGGACGGTCGTCTGTGCATCGGCTGGAGTCGCACCACCTGCCTCGATAGTCGCCGAGCCCCAGAGTGTTCCGTCTCGGGAGGAGGCCTTCTCCGTGGCAAGACCGGGGGATTGGAGATCGGGAGGTCGTTCACCCCTGCGATCGACCCGCAAGCTGGAGCAACCGAAACCTGCGACGTCTCTCGTCATGTGCTACAACTGCGGCCTTCGGGGTCACGTCGCGTCCGGGTGCCGGGCTCCTCATCAGCGTGCCACGGGACCACGTCCGGACGACGACCAGGGGCCCAAGTCATCCCAGCTGCCCCCGGCAAGTCGCAGCACCACACATGCTCGGTCCACATACACGGCACACGCGGGTCGCCGCTTCGCGGCGGAGGGAACGCGCATGGGGGCCGGGGATTCGGTTCGGCGAGGGGGGTTCGTACACGGCCTGGGGGCAGTCAAATGGTCCGAGTTGGCCCACAGAATAGTGGCTGCGTCGGCCGGGTCGTCCGTGGTTACTGGTTTTATTGACGGGGTTGAGGTCCGGGTACTGGTGGACATATATAACATCCTCCCCGTCCAATGTCGACCCCTACTCCCGGTGGATGTACCATGTTACGCGGCGAACGGGGGCTCCTTGGGGATTGTCGGCCAGATTCGGGCGACCATTTGTATCGGAGATATTAAATTGGCGGGTCCTGTTTTGGTCTCATCGTCCCTGGCAGTTCCATGTTTATTGGGTACCGACTTTTGAGCTAAAATGCCCATTAAAATTCTCGTCGATCAGGGCTGCATCGAGCTTCCATCGGGTCGGCGTGTTGCATTTTTGGCAAGTCCTACCAAACTACGCACGGTTTGTGCAACGGTCCAGGCGCTGGCGACTCAGACAGTGCACGTGCCCCCGGGATCGCAGATGCTGGTACCCCTTCGGTTACGGAAACCCTTCGGGGTGGATGCGGCAGGACAGGGGGTTCTGTTGGGCCCGTCAAACAAAGCTGTTGGGGGCCTCGACTTGGCGGTAGCTCAGACCATGGTGCGGGCGGACAGGGATCCATTCGTTATGGTTCTGAACGCGGGGTCGCGACCGGCCGTTATTATGCAGGGCACCGTGCTTGCTCACGCGGCGCCGGTGCCCGTGGACGAGCAGCTCGTTGCACATGTTGATTCTACCCTGGACCCGCATCCTCCATCGGTGGAGGACAAACAATGGTTGGACTCGTTGTGTGCAGGGTCCGATAACCTGTCTAGTGTGCAGTTGGGAGCGCTGAGGGGCCTGCTACTTGAATTTTCCGATGTGTTTAGCAGACACAAATACGATATTGGCTGCACGGACCTGTTGCGCGACCACATAGCGACGGGTGATACGGCCCCGATTCGGCAGAATCCCTTCCGGTTGAGCCCAGCCGAGAAGGACCATGTACAGTCGGCTGTTAATGACGTGCTGGCTGCCGACATCATTTCGCCCTCTTCCAGTCCATGGGGTGCTCCCATCGTACTTGTTAAAAAGCAGAACGGGTCCTTGCGTTTTTGTGTAGATTTCCGCCGCCTTAATAAAATCTCGGTGGCCGACACGTATCCGCGTCCCAGAATGGATGAATCTCTGGATGCCCTGGCAGGTGCACGTTTTTTCTCGACGCTTGACCTGCTTTCGGGATTTTGGCAATTGCCCCTCGATGAGGAATCGAAACCAAAGACCGCTTTCTGGACACCGGGAGGCCTGTTTCAGTTTAATCGATTGCCCATGGGGCTTCATTCCGCTCCCGCGACGTTCCAGAGGCTAATGGAATTGGTTTTGTCAGGTCTCCAATGGGATACCTGCTTGATTTACCTCGATGACATCATCGTTTTCAGCCGGACCTTTGAGGAGCACCTCCAACGATTAAGGGGGGTGTTCCTCAGGATGCGTTCCGCTAAGTTAAAATTTAAACCGGGGAAATGCCACCTGCTTTGGGAATCGGTGAGGTACTTGGGGCATATTGTTGGCCATTCAGGGATCTCTACAGACCCTGCTAAGACGCACTGCGTCAGCTCGTGGCCAACGCCAACCTCAGTCACTGAGGTCCGCAGCTTCATAGGGTTCGCCTCCTACTACCGCCGTTTTGTCGAACATTTTGCCACCATAGCCAGGCCCCTACATGCTTTGACGGCGAAAGGGGTAAGGTTTCACTGGGGGCCGGAGGAGGCCGCTTTCTGCTCCCTTCGGGACGCCTTAGTAAGGGCTCCTCCCTTGTGTTACCCCGATTTCACGCAACCGTTCCTGCTTGACACGGATGCCAGTAACACGGGTATCGGGGGAGTGCTCTCGCAGGTGGTCGGGGGTGTCGAACGGGTGGTCGCCTACGGTAGCAGGGTCTTGTCACCAGCGGAACAGCGCTACTGTGTGACCCGTCGTGAATTGCTGGCGATCGTTTTTTTTATCCAGCAATTCAGGCCGTATCTCTACGGCCGTCACTTTACTGTTTGTACGGACCACGCGGCGCTTCAGTACGCAATGCGGGTTGCCCAACCCTCCGGTCAATTATCCCGATGGTTGGAGGTCCTCCAGGACTACCAATTCATGACCATTTACCGTAAGGGGTTGCGGCACTCGAATGCGGATGCCTTGTCGCGATTGTTGCCTCGCTCGGAATGCGCATGTCTTCTGGGATCGGCGCGTTGTAAACCCCCTGTCGCCGTCCCCGCGGGAGTTCTGCTCGCCGCCACCGACGCACCACGGGTCGACGTCCCTGCCGCTCCCGCGTGTGGGGACTCGTTACTCGCGTTGCCTCTTATTGAGTGGGGCCGTCTCCAGATGGCTGACAGCTCCCTACTCACGTTGCGTCGCAAGGCAGAGGGTCCTGAGGGGGGGGAGACGGGGGTCGGCTCCTGGGTGGTCAAACAGGGCCTCCTGATGAAGTGGGACAATATGTCCCGGCGTCATGCGCTCGTTGTGCCATCTGCTATGCGGGGTAGGGTCGTTCTAGCTGCTCACGAACGACTCCTGCATTTGGGATTTCACAAAACGCTCGCCCTACTCCAACGGGACTATTATTGGCCGGGTATGGGGAGCGATGTGGCGAACATCCTTAAGGGGTGTGTGGGGTGCGCTCAAAGGAAACCGCCGCCAGTGGCGGCTAATCCGCCGCTACAGTCCATCCAGGTCTCGCGCACGAACGAACTGGTCGCGCTCGACATCTTGGGGCCCTTTCCCGTGACACCTAGGGGTAACAAGTACCTGCTGGTTGGCGTGGAATACTTCACCCGATCGCCCATGGCATGGCCGCTCGCCAACCAGTCGGCTGCGGCAGTGGCAGACGCCTTTGTCCAGGGCTATGTTTTGAACAAGGGTGCCCCCGAACGCTTGCTGACTGACCAGGGAAAAAATTTCTCGAGCGTTTTGTTGTGCGAGGTGTGCGACCTGTTGGGTACGAAAAAAGTGCGTACCTCCCCGTACCACCCGCAGACTGATGGAATGGTTGAGCGTCTCTACAGAACGATTACTTCTATGTTGTGCCAACAGGTGTGCGACGATCAGGTTGATTGGGACTTACAGGTACCTGGGGTCCTCGCAGCATATAGGATGGCCCCCCATGCGGCGACGGGCTTTTCCCCATTTTTTCTCATGTATGGTCGAGAGGCCGATCCGCCCATGGATGCCCATCTGGGGATTTCCGAGCCGCGTGCAAATTCGAAATTGGCCGACCACATCAAATTTAATATCGCTAAGCTGGCTGAAGCGCGGGAGGCTGCGAGGTTGAATTCAAGGTCTCGCCAGATCGCTAACGAGAAATTGCGTGCACGGAAGGTGCATACGCACGATTGGAAACCAGGCGATAGGGCCTGGCTGCACTGCCCGCATGCACCGTTGGCTACGTCCCCGAAATTGCTGAGGCCATGGAGGGGACCTGTGGAAGTCGTGCGTATTGCGCGACCCCAGTGCGTTCAGATTAAATGGGGAAAACGCCATTGGTACGTTCACCCCTCCCGTCTGAAACCTTTCGCGGCGCCACATGGCCTCCCTTTATGTCGTGACGACCGAGCATGTGATGTGGCCGTCGACTTGGGGAGGGACATGTCGCCGCCTGATCCTCACGTGTCTCCGCCTGATCCGCTCCCAGGTGTCTCGGACCTGACGGCTGCTGACCGTCGGAAACCGGAACCCCAAGGCGCGTCGTCGTCCAGCGTCGCCGGCAGCGCACGTAAGGCCGTGGCGTCGGACCACCCCGACATTTCTTGATGTGCGAGAAATCTTCGCTGGAAGGCTCCCCAGTCGCCCCCCTCAGCCTTGAACGCCGTCAGCGCGGGAAGTCTTTGTTGGAACACTTGGTCGTCCTCCGACAGATGATTTTCCCGCGCACCGCCTTTGCTGAGAAGAATGGCGGCTCCCTCGGCGGGTGTTTCGTGGGGACTGTTTGCGCGCGCTGATGACGCGGGCAAAGAGTGGAGGTCCCTGACCACGTGGTGCCCACGATTCCCGCCAATCGACGGGTGATCAGCAAAATTGGCGCCAACTTCAAAATTCGAGGCGCGGAGCGCATTCTGGCGGGATTCGTCGGCCCGCGCTCCCTCCTCCAGCCTTGTCGTCGTCCTCCCTCCTCCAGAAGTGGTGATTTCCGCCAAAATAGAAGCGGCGGCGAGCAGCAACTCCGCCAGGCGGGAGTGCGCATCCTGGAGCCCGATGTCGGACCCCAGCGGAGCGTTGGGCATCCCCGCGAGGTGCTGTGGCGTCGGCATCTCCTCCTCCTCCCCTCCCGAGGCTTGCAGTCCTGGTACGTCGTGGTCGTCTTCCCGATCTCGATTGTGGGTACGGGTAGTCTTCCTAGTATCCATTCTTTGAAGACAGGTTCACTTCTGACGCCAGTTGTAATATAGTAATTACGGCGGGAGACCACTTGACGGGTAGCACACTTTTATTAACACCCACTTAGCCACAATAACACGTGTGGCCAACTGCAGCCTACGTTACGCGTTCCACCCGGCTACACACACACGGGCTCTCCGGCCCCGTAGCTTCCAGGGGAACTCACAGACCCACCCCGGCTGGGGTATGGGTCCCGACCACTGGGTCCCACAGCCCGGCCCTCACAAGGACGTCCGGCCGCGGGTCCCACGGTCTCGCCTCTGAGCCGCACAGGGTCCCGGCCCTTACAAGGACAGCGGGGCTAGGGGTCTCAGGGCCCTATCTCTTCCTCCTCCGTCTTCGGTCTTCACTGGTTACCAACTCCCCGAGGGCTGCTGCACATTGCCCTATATAGTCCTCCGCTCCAGGGGGCGGGGCCTATGCGGACCGCGATGTAGCCACACCCGACACGCTCTCACACGATCCCCCCCCTTGTCAGCACGAACCGCCACTACATATATAGCTACTTTTGCTACTGGGATAATCTGGCACTAATGCTGACTGGCGGCAGGACACGCATCACCCAGGGGGTGTTGCTGGGTGATTAGCTCAGCTGCTGCTGTGCACAGCGACATGAGAAGCCAAGCAGGGGGGAGGAAGGCAATCAAGCTGTGGACGTGTTGTCGTTATTCTTCCTATCGCTGCTTCTACCGCTGCTAGTGGTGGTGGTGATAATGATGATGCTCAGGAGCAGGATGGAGATGCTGTCGTGAGCCTGAGTTATTGGTAAAATGTGCACAACGAACCGTCGTCCAAATTTACATTCAGAGTGACGTCGTATTTGTACTACCGTGCAAGACTCACGTTTCTGTTTGGCAATTGCCTTCATAGCTGAACGCACATTTGAGGATGCTGTCAAGCATGAGCAGGGAAATGTCACCATAAACCTCTAAAGTTGGTTGCTTCTCTGAAAGTCTCTCCCATTTATCCTGAAAACGAGAATAATGTTTTAATCGTATGCATGGTGAGTGCATGCCGGACATATCGAGTGGTTTTACACAACATCGATTGAATTTGAGTAAATACAATAAGTTTAATAGCACGATGTTCTCCTGAAAGTAGAAATTCAGCGTGGTTAGAATATTATATTATTGCCTCACTGCAGTTTATTCGAGAACTGCTCTTTCACATTTCTACTGGACCATTATTGCCGATATTTCTGCTCTAACACTGGTGGTGAGACAAGGCCATAAAGGAGGCCTTCTCTAGTGTAGGCCAATCTGTTTCAAAGACATGACAACATTATTATCAAAGCACGTTTGTTTGCATGTTTTACCACGAGCATGTGTGGTTAATAGAAACTTGACTCCTTGCAATAGGTGTCTATTTGGTGTTTGAACACTTGTAGGGATGGGTAAAGCCTTTTAATTTACATTATTAAGTAGCCTCAGCTGGTACTTGGGCTTCAGCTGTTGGAAATGTAAAATACCCTAAACTTTGTATAACACGATCTACTCATCCAGGAGCAAAACTTCGTAACTTCGATTGTTTTCAACAACAATCCCTAAACCGACCTGTTGCCTCTCATCTTTGTGCCCACTACAAAGGTGTGTTCACCTCTAACGCACCCCTCTTGTTCCACACAGTCACGTTAAACATATCAACGCAACATCCAGCATGCTCACCTGCTTGGCAGGTTCCCTTGCCCTATCCCCTTTTTGGACCCTACTTCCAAGCAAATCCCGTTTGAGTACCAATGATACGAAACGGTTTGCTCAGCTGGGGAGACTGGGTGTGACAGCCCACTTTTGACAGCCACTGATGCGCCTGAGTGGGCTGCTGCACGGACTTCGTTAATCTGGACAATGTCTGAGCTGGCAAAGGAATTGTTATCAGAGCTCGTGTCATGGTTTGCGGCTGATGACAAGACGCGATCACTCTCCACCGTCTACTGGGACCTCCTCTGCCTTTGCTCGCTGTACCATGGTCCACCCTAAATCGCATTCGCACAAACCATAGTAGATGCGGATACCTGATGCAAAAATGTAAAATAAAAAACTCTCCAGTAGTCTGCGACTGTGGTAATCTAGAACAGACCATACAAAGTGTAACGACGCAATGCCCGATCCACAAATATGAAGGAGACATCACGGCGATGCACTCCGCTGCTCCTGACGCGAATATCTAGTTTGACCATCTTAATGTAAAATTGTAGTTGTTGCTTCTGCATCTACATCAGCTGTACGAAAGAAGATAAGTTCTACCAGATGTGGGCCCCCACAATTTCAGACCATGGCCCCTTGAGAAATCACTTCTGGCCAACTCCCGCTTGTAACGATTCATAGTTGTGTTTTTGGGTTAGGGCACTACGTAATTATCTGACCCAGTTTGTGCCGTCAAGAATCCTCCACCACCCGACACAGCCAAACAATTTGTCACGTGTACAATTACTATTCCTTAAACTGACTGGTAAGTCAAAGAACAATTATCACAGCCATATTTAGCGGTTTTAGTTGACGTTTCATTTGAAACGGCGCCAAGCATGAGGACGACTTAGTGGAGACATTGTTAACTTCATTATGAAAATTGGAAATTTAACTTTACTCACCAGCATTGATGCAGTGCTTTGACCAATGATAGCAATGTATGGTTTGAGGATTTCATAGTGAAACCCAGGAGTCAGAAGTCGCCGGTTTCTAAACCACTTGGGTCCAGATAGCACAAGCAAGCCATTCCCTGAAAGAGAAACATTGCACATCGCCTTGAGTAATTCTTAAAGAAATATCCTCCCTGCATGAAGCCGTTGAGCAGACCAATGTCATCTACATAGCTCAGAGCAATAGGACAGCAGTCACAGCACTGATTTCCGGTGATAGCATGGAGATGATCATCAGACATGATAAATCCATGACTGGATGAAGGTCTCAACAAGCCATTGCCATATCTCACTAAATCAATCCATGTGGCACCTTCACATCAGCGCATATGAATGCTCCATCTACTTGGAGGATGAACTCTGGACAAGTTGCATTCCTTCGATGCCACTCCCATCATTATTCCTGTCAGCCATCATCCTTCTGGCCGTGACGTGTCCTGCACAAGCCCAGATATTTTCCTTCGCATGCGTATTCTTCAATCTGTGCGTTCTTTGTGTCAATACAATTCCACGCATGCATCTCTCCACACGTCTTTGAAAACGTATCAGTTTTTTTTTATTATTTGTTAAATACCATGTTTCTGATCCGTATGCCATAGCAAAATACAAATTGATTGATATAGTGGAGATTTATATTTTTAAACCCTACTACACAGGAAAGCCACTCTTCACTGCCCATAATGGGAACACATTTTATTAACCACGAAGGGTTGGAGTTAACCTTGAATCAGAATCTGAACTTGCAAACCTCGAAATGTAGATCAGGCACTCTAACCGAAGCACCACAACAAAACAGCCCGGCAGACTGGACTATCAGTCACGCAACTTTCGAAGCTATCCCACAGCTCACAAACTTCAACCTGGACGTATAATTTACACGTACCTGCCATACGCTAGAAGAATGAGAACAAAACACCCGGTGTAGCTCAACAAAAAGTCCATCCATTAAGACATTAGTATTCGTGCTGCGACATGTGTTTACACAGGAAAGTCTCAATGAGCATCAAGACTCTTATTTCACGAGGGTCCTGCCAGATTATTTATTTTTGCAGTAGGATGCGATGTTGCTACCGGCAAACCCAATTGAATAATTTGCAGGTACAATTTTTAGCACTGGAATGTTTGGCTAATGCAAGTTACGTTGCGTGGTTTTTTATAACATGGAGGAAACTCATGCAGAACAGGGGGAGAACATACAAACTTTACACAGAAAAGAACCCGGGTCCGGAATCGAACCCGGGTTCTCCTTTAGGTGAGGCACAAGCATTACTTTGTGTCAACCTGCCCCTCTGCTCCGTGGCCATCTAGCCGATCCGGCGCGTGACGAGACGAGAAACTCGCTTTGATGTGTGGGTCGTGGTTCCCCTCAGGGTATGAAACAACAATCTCACGTTTGTGCACATTTTGCAAATTCTCCACTTACCAATCCATGGGATAAGGAATTCATATGCCACATCGTCTTTTGGTTCTGCAATTGACACCATGGGTAATATGAACAAAGAAAGAGTTTTTTTTTACAAGTTTAACAATTAATAACAAAAAACGAGTAACTATTTGTTAAATTAAATCTTAAGAAAGTAATAAAGAGTGGTTTCAGGTAAATGCATTTCAATGTTAACACCAATACGGCGTCTCAAGTTGTCTTGCCTGGGCCACGTGTTCCTTCCTCGGGCTCGTGGCTGTGTAATTCCAAGTATTACATAAAACACGCACGAGCAGTGGGGAATGCGCAGCACTAGAATGTGTTCCGTAGTATGTAATACATGCAAACGGAATGTTAAATACTGTATCATGTATATTAAATGCACTGGAATACAATCTGTAGTATATGGTTATTACATGCATCAAAATTAATTACATAGTAGACCAGTCGTAGAGCGAGCAATCAACATCACCCCTCTAGCTGGGGTCGTTAAAATTAGAGTACCACTTTGTGGGGAAATCAACAGTGGGTTATGCTACGTCTAGACTAGCCCCCGTCATAGGATTGTGAATGTCATCCACTGGCTCATGTCTGTAAACGTTGCTCGTTTGAGAAGGAAATAACTTTGACTCTGAATGTGCGTTGAACGCGATACGGTTCATGTCTGTCCATATGAGCATCTTTTTCAAATCGCTAACAGCGTGAACAGTACACGGGGGGGGGAGGCCAGTCTGGCTTGACGCGTGGTACATGACTAGAGCAGTGCACCTACTTTGTTCTCGTGTGTACTTCTAGATCTGCTTCAAGCATATCAGAGATGCGCGTTTGGTCTCAATTGTCTGTTGGTGCAGTGTTGTAATTACCGCTGGATGTGAGCACTGCTCGAGCGTAGTCTGGATGCGTCATGGACAGGAAGCCTAATGTCGGCCCGAACCACAGCGGTGTGGCAAATGAATACTCCTTGGAGAACTTAAGCTCAATCTGCAGCGCCCTTTCATCGTTGGGGAACTACAAACATTACCCGAACATAAACACTCATCAGCATGTATTGCACGGTGTCAATCATGAAGACGTCTCGCCGCGCCAGAACATACGACATGAAGCTTCAGACATTTCATGCCTGAACAAATCACAAAACGCACAATCAGAACAGCTTCAAGCACATTTATAAATACGCAACAGACAGTTATCACGAGCACCCAAGGTTGCAGACTTGATTTCTTGCAAAAGGTTTATATTTGGTGTTTGAACATCTTAACACCTTCTGGTTTATTGCCAGAAATGGTAAAACCTATTTTATTTTTCATACTTTGACATTGACAAAAAGGTCCCACGATATAGCTCATCATATGTAAGAAACTTGGGGTTAATGTATAAATTAAGCATTGAGCTAATTTTGGTTACTCTCTGAGTTACTATTAACTGCAACAATGAGTGGTTGGTACACACAATGCTGAGCAGATAATAACATGCATCTGTTATAATGTGTCTGTTACGGTTGTGGTTACAATGTGCCTGTTATGATTGTGGTAATAATGGGTCTGTTATGGTTGTGGTTATGTGGTTGAGATTGTCGTCATCCTGGTTGTGGTCATATTGTGGCTACAGTTGTGGTCGTAAAATAGTTGTGAAGCTGTTGCTCATTTATAGAAGTGGTGTTAATGATATTAACATTATTGTGATGCCATGTTGTCATTGATGTTGTTGATGTCATTATTGTTGATGATAATTTAATATTTTAAAAAACCTAATTAGTTTAGTACAGCGTCGTTCATGCAAATTGTATCTTACAACCGCTGGGGATCAACAGATGAGCTGAAGGCTGGCAGGCGATGAACCGGCACCAACAATTGCTCGGCAGTTCGTTATGTACAGGGACTCTACTTACGAACACTCGACTTACGAACTTTCAGGGATACGAACAATCGTGTACATACGTTCAGTTGCCTGTTCGGACCGAGAGTCGCGTAATAGATGGCGGTGGTGGCATCTACGTCTGCAGAACGTGAATGTAGATGCCACTAAAGAATCAGTGGCATCTACAAGAGATTGTGTAACTTTTAAAGCCATTCTCCGTCTTTGGAATCGACAGAAGTAAAGTAGGATTTACGAACAAATCGACTGACGAACATACATCTGGAACCTAACTCGTTCGTAAGTAGAGGAGTCCATGTATTCAGCATCTGGACAATGCCCCCACATGCAAGGAAGCAACAACCTGTCCCATACAGAAGGGACATACTATATTCCTCCACTTTACTGTACTGCATTCTGCTGGCAAGCTAGGGTATAGCAATTTTGATGCACATGGGCAAGAGAGTTTTATAGCGTTCGTCATTTGTCTGATCTACCAACTCTCGCCTCTGCAGTTCTGGATCACAGGCGTGCGGGACCACCGCCAGGCTGTTGTTATTGATATGTAAATCGGTGTTGGTGTTGATCTGCTACTTTGTTTACGGTGTTGCTATGTCAATATATTGTTGCTGTTGATGGTGAGATTGCAGGTAGGCGAACGGGTGTCATTGGGAAACGAATGGCAAGGAAGCCAGATCGCTTGCAACTCACCGAAGGTATATCCCGCGCAAATGCACGTGCAAAGCTAGTTTGCTGTTATAAAAATACGTCGTTACACAAAGTAGAATTTTTCCTGGAGCTCCGTTTATTGAAACTTCGTATAATTAATAACTTATGACATTAGTACTATGATGATGCGCTCCCTGCCTTCGTAACTTACTATTTCATCAGATAAAGCCTTCATAAGTTACCTTTCATATTGTAAATACCATTTATATTCAAAATAATAATACATTTTATACTGTCCAGTTTTATAATTAAAACTGACGTAAATGAAATAAACATCGCGATGCACAACCTTCAATAATCAATATCATATTATAATTGTGTTCTTTATATAGCAGTGTAAACGGACACATTTATTATTTATTTCTCTGTACATATTTGCTTTGTTACTTTATTTTGTTGTAGCGTTCTGATTAAAGCAATGGTTATAAATCCAAAGTTCGTTATACCGAAGCTTCGTTTATCGAATATACGCATATCGAGGTGTTGCTGTATATTGCTGCGCTCAGCGACAGTAGCAGCAGCGTATCCCTAAGTCGAGCAGTCGCTTATTAAGCTTCGTAAGCTCAGGAAGCGTCACCGAGTCTCAAGGCTCTGGTTCAGGAGGGTCCTGACAAGTGTTCACAGTCGGGGGTTGCTGCTGCTGCTGCTGGGTGTGTAATCCTGATCGAGCGATTTTCAAGTACATTTTTCACCATTTAAATGTTTGGCATATATATCAGTTACAACCTCGAGGAACCACATGCAGAACAGCGGGAGAACATTGCAAACTTCACAGAGAAAAGGACCCGAGTCAGGCATCGAGACCCAGGCACCCTTTGCTTGTAAAGCACGAGTCTCACCACACCGTGCCACGCCCGATACACATTCCCACGTTATATAAAGGGAACGTGGCGAAACGAGTTTCCTTCACTCGCGTGGCGGGCGGGACGCGCCAACTCACGCAGTGCGCGTTCCCGTAGAGCCAGTGGCGGCGGGGTCCCGGGAACGCGGCGAGCGCCCTCGCGTGTGCGCGCGCCTCGCGAAGCGAGCGCCACGCACGCAGGGCGCAGAAGCAGCAGAAGAGCGCTGCGGCGCCCAGCAGCAGAGTCCACGCGTCCATGTCCCGTCTGCACGCGGACACAGGCCGCACGGTCCCGTGTACACACACCGCCCCCTGCACCTCGCTTTAAACAACTCCCCCTGCACTGCATATTAAACAGCGTTCCCTGCACAGCGCATTCACAGCGCCCCCTGCACACTACGCTTTAAACAGCGCCCCTGCAACTGCACAATAAACAGCCCCCCTACACTGCACATTAAACAGCTCCCCCTGCACTGCGAATTAAATAGTTCTCCCTGCACTTCGTATTAAAACATCCCTCCCTGCACTGCGCATTAAACAGCTCCCCCTGCACTGCACGTTAAACAGCTCACAACCACACCAAAACACAAACAGGCCGATGCACACATCTCCGTCACGAATGGACAATTAAAGACAAGTCACAGGATTGTGGCTATGCCACCCAAACTATGGACCATAAAGTAAACCAATGTAGCCTGTGCTTCTTCAGCGGAGATGGATGAGCAAAGCTACACGAACTCTATCCTCAAATCATCTTGCCGTGACGAACAGACTCCGACATTCGCATCCAACTCCTAAACTTACTGCCGCCTTCTACAAGTGTTGTGTGGTAGAAAGGATGCTGAAGCCGGTCGTGTAGGGGCTGACGCCAAACTGTTTATTCAGGGCTTACGCCTAACTCGGGGGAAGAAGTTAACTAATCTCCCCAGGGGAAGGGTACTGGGAGTTCTCTACACCCTACCAGGCTATCAGGCTCTTCCCACAGCACTGACCGAGGGTTCAGCCAACTCGGCCAGCCGGGTAAAGCAGCCCTTTAGCCTGGCTCTCTACCCTCTATCCCGGAGCCCCCTACTTCCTAACCACTCACTCCTCTGACTCCCGGCGAAGACCCCGTCTACGTCACGGGTCTTCCCTCAAATACCCCGGGGGGCATGACGTCACTTTACCTTGACGGCATTCCCCCCGAGGCGAGTGTGCCCTGACGTCAGTACTCCACTCCTCAACACAAGCATGCGATGGCGGTGAGCATACGAGCTCGCTCACCCGCTGCCTCTCAGCCTTGGTCTCTTCCCCCGCGTCTCAGCCGCTGCGGTGCCCGCTCCGCTCCCTCTGAACCCGGACTCTGCACCTAAGCACGTCACTGCGACGGCGCATGAGCACCGTGCAATTTATATCACGCCACCACCCTGTGCCCATAAAGACCTCTGCACAATCACACCGAGCGCGCCATCATCATGAACACTCACTTGGCGCACACTCTGTATATAAACACTCAGTGGTCAGTACAGATGAGTGAAGGGTTAACGGTGGTGATGCTCCTACGACACTGCTCGGACAACTGTAGCACAGGTAGGTTGCCCCAGCTGTCCGTTGATGTGAATTGAGAGGTCAAGGATCTGCAGAGCCCGGGGTGGGCGCGCCCACGAAAGCGCTCTCCATGCAGCACAGGCGCTGCACCCTCGTGCAGCAACAGCAGCAGATAAGCTGGCTGGCTTGTTGAGGGTCATTACCAACTCGCACACCACACACAACTGTCCTCGGGGTACTCGTGAACTTCACACACAGAGCCCAGTGGCAGCACGTTCGCCGCTCGTTGCAGAGGTCCGTGTGGCGTGAATGCCGCAGGCCGCCCTGATTAATCCTTCGGGGTGTACTGGTCCTAAACGCATGCTCAGTCTGCCTTAACGGTGAGCGTTCAAGATGCCCCCAACGTCATTCGAAATGAGTAGGACATTGCGTGTTCACTTCACGGTCTAAATCAGAAAACACATTCCTGCGGAGGAAGCTGGTAGGAACGTTGGGTTGCTCGGTCAATGGCCAGGGTGAACGGCGGCGTGGTGTATTCCGCAAATATGTCCGACTGTGAGGGCAGGCACAAGCCGGCGTAAGTAGGTTAAACGTTGAGTTTTATAAGGGCACCACGGGGTGACCAGCCCCACCCAGCCCCTCCCCACCCAGCCCCTCCACACCCTCCCCACCCAGCCCCTCCCTATCCTCCCCTCCCAGCCCCTCCCTGCACGACGGACGGACACAATAATCCCCTGTGGGCTGGTGGAACCAGAAGGTTCCTACCAGTAAAACCCAATCTCAAATGGGATTACACAGCACTAACATGGCCACCCTCCTGGTAGACTCTACCCGTCCGTGAAACACAGCGCTGCCAGTACCACGTTGTCCTCAGTCATCGTCATTTACGTCCCAGTTGACTTTGCCCCAAGTTAAAGACAAAAGTTACTAATTTATAGAGAGTCAAAGGTGGCTGACAGATTAGAGGGAAAATAAAAAAAGGTCTGTGATAGATCAATAGTGGGATTGGAAAACAAGTTCCACAGAACATTAAAAGCTTGCGCTTCCACGTGTAATATTCCCTGAGCACGCATCACCATCATCTCCTTCCCGCATTAGACGAGGACAATTTACTCATAAATGTTGCTGCATAAGCTTTTGGAGGAATTTTTTTAGGAAAAGTAAGCAAGTTACAGCTTCCAAAGGATTTTGGAGGCTGAAACCGATTATATTTTTTGCCACATTCGATGTTTGATGTTTTACTGAAATTGCCTGAAATTGACTGAAAATGTGGCTGACAATAAGCAAACGTGGGACGCAACGCAAAATTACTGATGCACTTCGCACATATTTTATTACATATTATACAACTTTGCAACGTTTTTCTGCACCTTGAAAAGAAGAGTGCATGTATAATGTTCAGCGAAAAGATAGCTTTAGAAGCACACATTATGGTGCAATTTTAAACGAATTATCACCGCAAGTACATTTCTTTGGAATTAGCGCGAGAAATTTGCAGAGTGCAACACCTGGCGGCCGGCTCAAACGAGCGTGGCGTGGCTCCCCGTGGCTCTGCGTGGCGTGGCTCGGGAAGCCGAGTGGAGCCCTATGCTAATGAGCTGCCGTGTCGTCACGAGGTCACGACTCTCCCTGCAGCGTCCCGAGGAGTGCAGAAGCGGAATCTTTTTTTTAGCGAAGCCGGAGACGCGGCAGAGACGTTTTTCCCTTTTTTGAGTGAGCTCAAACAAGAAGTCTAAAACGGCCTCTTGTCCATATCTGTTCCTCCACACCACAAATAGAAGGGCATATTCACCCTTCCCGTCAGCCACACGCTCTTCTGGGAGTGCATCACCATCGTTATTGCGTCAGCACTGGATCGATATTAACGACCTCGTCGGAGGTTAACGGTCACATCATTATTATAACGGGTCAACGACTTCACACAAACGTGAACAACACCCACGACGCATCTCACAGTGCTGCATGTGCTACCCCCACCGCCCCCTGCAGTCCCGTCTGCCTGCACCCGCCATCCTCTCTTCTACCTGGACACAACCGCCACCCACTGAGTGCCCTCAGCCCTAGCGCTCTTCCTCTTCTTTCTCCTCCTCCTCCTGGCCTCTGCTTCAGTTTCTGTCCCGCCTTCACTCTCTGCACGCTCTGCGCGGCTCGCTTTCCAACGGAGCCTTCTCCGCGCTTGCCGTGCACCGCTCTCCCTCGCACCCTGCTGATGTCAGCCAGGGCTCTCACTGCGTCATTAAATGTGGTGCCAGTCAAAGGCTCTCACTGTTTATGCAACTCGGGCTGTAAAAGCTCCGCCCGTGACTTGGCATTATGCAGTTATCGCTGTGCTGTACACATCTCTTGTTAAAAATTTACTTTTACCCCCCCCCCTCCTAAATCTTATCTTACCTAGGATTTTATATAGCGATTTGATATACGCACTTTTACCAAAGCGCTTTCATCAAAACACTTTACAAGAATGATATATTGGACATTAGTACTAGCTGATGGGGAAAAGGAATGGGATTTGAGTGTTGGAGAGGGTAAGAGATGGCAAGGAAGGGTGATGATAGGGGAAGGGAGGGAGGCCAGGTTAGGAGAGGGAAGGGGGGAGGATGGTTAAGGTTTTAAGGATGAGGACAGGAAGTAGTAGAGGGATACACTGTTAAAAAAAGATGAGTCTTAAGGGAGGATGAAAAATGGCGAGTGAAATTGCCCTGTTTGACGTGGAGTGGGAGTGTATTCCCATGGAGGGGATCCAGGAGGGAAAAGGAACGGCAACGCGACTGATCACAGGGGTGGGGGGAGGGCTTAGTGAGGGACAAAAGAGATCGGTCGCTCCAAATACAAGTGCAATGACCGAAAAATGACCCCAAGCCAATGTGCAGCCTAATGGCTTTGCAAAGATAAACCGGCAGGTCTCCGATTAGCGGGAAGAGGCCTCCACGGGGTTTGGTCGGGAGGCAGGGCTTTTGAAGTGATTGGAGAACAAGAGATTGAATGAGAAACGGCGGGAAACAAAAGTGGAACCCAGAGGCGACGGTTGGGATCCATGAGAGGGAAAGGACAGCGATTGGCTAAGAGAAACACAGCGAGGGAACATTCGAGAAAGGGGACTGGAACGGTGTAAAAGGGCAGAACACAAGGGGAGGGGACGTTTGAGGGAAAGTATAGCTTCAAGATCATGCATGAAGCTCGGGCCTAGTTGTTGCGTTAATAAAAGTGGCTTCTAGTACTTTGTCGTCCGAGTCTTTACACAATCAATTGGAACCGTATCTTAATGTGGATCCTTGCCTGATACTGTATCTGGTAGTTCACCAGCTGGGTTCAAGCGAGCGTGACTCCGCTGATGAGACATTGAATGTCCAAACTGGTCCAGATGTATTCTTGTCTTGAACCAATGCTGCTGACTAGATGCACTCACATAAGGCCATGTAGCTGATGGGATGAGTAAAACTTATTATGTGAAGCGACAGGTATGGAAAAGAGATTAATTGTCTTTATGTTATAACTTATACTCTCCATGACGAGACTCGTGAGTAATTTGTCCTGTGAAGTAAAGGACAGACAGTCATCGACTTACAAACACCTGCACTTACGAATCAGTTTCCATGAAATATCTATTTTTTACATTGTCTTAAAACGCGAAATCGCCTTTGCAAACTAAACTGCGGAACTATTTTGTTCAGCGTAGTGATCCTGCATGAGATGTAACGAGACAGGCTCGCGCTGGGAGTGTGTTTGTAAGTCGGTTTGGTGTGCAATTGAGTGTGCACGAGGGTCTGTGTGCGCGTCATCGGCCATTCATCTCAGTCAGACGACCCGTGACCTCCTGCCGGCGGGCGTACGGCACTTCACGTGGCCTCAACGTACACATAGCCTGGCACAAGCGCCGTGGTGACGTCGCCGCCACTTCGTGGCGAATGGTGGTTGTTGTTGTGTGCACGTGCCCCCGTGTGTTTGTGGGGATTGGTGGCGCAGTGGTTAGCACGCTTTGCACCCAGCGACCTGAGTTCGATTCCCGCTCACGGTCAACACCGGTCACTATTATCTGATCTGGTTCTGGGCCTCCCTAGGTCGACTCAGCCTCAAATGAGTGTCTGGTGTGGTGTGTAAAACAACGTTACTAGGGAGACAAATGCAGGCGGGCGTGGTGCTGGCTACCTATCCCCTCGTGTGCTGTCCCCACCTTGCTAACAGCACGTGCTTCGACTGTGTTAAGGCTATACGGAGGATCTGTCTTTGTGTGTACGCGCTCGAGCGTCCATCTGTATGTGCAGTTGTAGGGACTCATTACAACCCTTCAGGATTTGTTTTATATTTATTGTGGATTTATTTTGTTTCAATCTTAATTTAGGAGCTTTCGTGACTGCAGGAATTATTCTTTGGTTCTTTTCGGTTAAGTCACGTCTAAAAATAAAATAATAAATTAAAATAACATATTACGACGTTTCGATTGCAACACAAGCAATCATCATCAGGTATAAAAGAAATAGCAACAAAAATCTAACTAGAAAACTATAGACAGACATACAAGCAGACAGACATCACAACGGCACACAGAGAGAGGACACAAATCGGCACAAAGAGAGGGGTCGTTTCTGTGACGGTCCCTTAAATATAGAGAGGGGGGGCGGGGACGGAGAGAGGGAGGGGGCAGAGAGAATTAGCATATCAATGAGTGTACGGCAACGTACTGCTGTTGCAAGTAAGATGACAATGTGGAACGGGCACGCAAAATTGAAAACGGGCACGCAAAATTGAAAATTAGGAGACAGGCACACGAAAATTAAATAACCTAGCAAAATATCGAAATGTGATGTAATACAACACAGAGAGTCGGTTAACACACAATTAACGCATAGCCTGGTTGATTACGTGTTTCAAAATTTGCTAAGTTAGAATTTTAAGTGTGAAAATTCCAAAGAGAGGACACAGGCAGAGAGAACAAATAGCCAGAAAGAAAAAGGATAAGCTTAAAACTTCCCCGTAGAAGTGGTTCAATCTTGCAGTCACGAAAGCTCCTAAATTAAGATTACTTGCAACAGCAGTACGTTGCCGTACACTCATTGATATGCTAATTCTCTCTGCCCCCTCCCTCTCTCCGTCCCCGCCCCCCCTCTCTATATTTAAGGGACCGTCACAGAAACGACCCCTCTCTTTGTGCCGATTTGTGTCCTCTCTCTGTGTGCCGTTGTGATGTCTGTCTGCTTGTATGTCTGTCTATAGTTTTCTAGTTAGATTTTTGTTGCTATTTCTTTTATACCTGATGATGATTGCTTGTGTTGCAATCGAAACGTCGTAATATGTTATTTTAATTTATTATTTTATTTTTAGACGTGACTTAACCGAAAAGAACCAAATAATTATTTTGTTTCATTTACTACGCAATATGTATTACATGCAAAGGACGCAGTTTTCTACGTATTTGAGTTTAACGATGCTTCCCTTTTTTGTTGAACTGTAACACATTTTATAGCACTCACCGTATGTTCATTTAAATACAGTGCAGTGCGTTGCGACTTACGAACCGTCCCATTTACGAACGGGTCTCAGGAACGGAACACGTTCGTAAGTCAAGGATTGCCTATAATGAATTATTATTCAAGGCAGCTTGGCATTGTCGGGGTGAAGAGGCTGGAGAGCCTCGTAGACACGAGTGTCTGTGGGTTTCCGTGCAGGACTGAGTTTCCATGCGAGTCTTGTAGGCCACCGCATGAGTCTGTGGGTCTTCGAGTCTTCAGGTGTCTGAGGCTATAGACCTCTGTGAGTCTGTGGGTGTCCGTGTGAGTCGGGTCTCGGCTGGAGACAGGGCAGGGGCTGCTAAGAACCACTGAGTTATGAACCGGGCACCTTCTGAATTGACTATCATGACACTCACACACGGACTCTGTGACGCGATTCTAACCTTGTTTGGAATGGAGACATAATTGCCAGAAATAAATTGAGAATGAGTTAAAATTTCATCAATAATTGATCAACTTTGATTAATGCAAACAAAAAACATAACTCTGCAGGTATTGTGGTCTATGTGTAGTGGTGATACGCGCTGGCAGTAGGGATCGTGTGGCAGCGCGTGGTGATTGGCTGTGTATTGGTGACGCGCGCTGACAGTGAGGGATCGTGTGGCAGCGCGTGGTGATTGGCTGTGTATTGGTGACGCGCGCTGACAGTGAGGGATCGTGTGGCAGCGCGTGGTGATTGGCTGTGTATTGGTGACGCGCGCTGACAGTGAGGGATCGTGTGGCAGCGCGGGGTGATTGGTTATGTGGTGGTGACACGCGCTGGCAAAAGGGATCGTGTGGCAGCGGGTGGTGATTGGTCAACTAGAGTGGGTGCTCACATCGCGGTCCGCATAGGCATAAAAGGGCGATGCGCGTGGGCGCTCGGGGAGTTGGTAACCAGTGAAGACGGAAGACGGAGGAGGAAGAGATAGGGTCCTGAGACCCCTAGCCCCGCTGTCCTTGTAAGGGCCGGGACCCTGTGTGGCTCAGAGGCGGGACCTTGGGACCCGCGGCCGGACGTCCTTGGGAGGGCCGGGCTGCGGGACCCAGTGGTCGTGATCCATACCCCGGCTGGGGTGGGTCTGTGAGTTCCCCTGGAAGCTACGGGGCTGGAGAGCCCGTGTGTGTGTAGCCAGGTGGAACGTGTAGCGTGAACTGTAGTTGACCACACGTGTTATTGTGGCTACGGCAAGTGTTAATAAAGAGTGCTACCCGTCAAGTGGTCTCCCGCCGTAATTTACAATATTACATATGCAACCATGACTCGGTGTCAGTTTTGTTGCCAGATAGAAGGGTAAAAAACCAATTATCATATTTTTTACTGGCAAATGAGGTTCCAATGGTGTAAATGCTTACCCCGAGCTCTCATACTCTGATGGTGCATTGTCCTTGAGTTGTGCGCCTTTTGGCGTCATCTGGTCAAACCCATGTGAGACTAGGCTCTAAGGAAAGCTGTCTCGGGTGTGGACCAATCAACTTCCAGGACAGTGCATATATTATCAGAGTTATGTTTTTTGTTTGCATTATGGCTACAGGTATTGTGGTCTATGCAAACATTACTCCTTGTAAAAAAGGTGTCAGTTTTGTTGCCAGATAGAATGGTAAAAACCCAATTATGACAAATTTATCTTCACCGATGGACGCTTGATAGCGAAGAGTGAAGAAAGTCGCGTGCTGATACTGTCTGAAGTAACTAAGCAAATAACGAAAACCAAAGAGAAGCATTAGAGTTTTGAATAAATTGATCAGAGTATAATTTATTCTTGTCTAAATGTAATGGCAGGGAATATTGAAAAAACATGTCATCAAACACTTCACTGCATTTCACTGTGGCACTGTATTAATGGCAGTGGTTGTTGCACGCAACTAAGTCATCAAACACCTAACGTAATGTCACAGTAGCACGGTATTTCACGGACGTTCAATTACTAGCAATGCACTGCTCTGATACACTTATCTTCCGCATTCGCTCGCTGGGGTTGAAAACAATTGGAATTAGTGGGGGCCGACGTCCGCCCCACCGCCCTCGCTGGGCAGGTGGAGGCCGACGTCCGCCCCCTCCACTCTCTCCTCCACCGTCGCCGATCGCGTGGTCGGCCCTCCCGCGCCCTCTCGGGGAGACGTGGCTGACTTACCGCCGTACAGGGTCGGGCTTCACTCACTCGCACACACCAGCCCTCATGCTCCCGCTGACGATTATATTCCAACCTTTTAAAACAGTCTGCCTCAGCAGCAAACCACGCTGTTGCGCCCGAAACGTCGTGATTTATGTTATTTTCTACCTACGTGACTTTAACGAAAGAACCAAAGAGAATGGATTCCTGCAGTCTAATTTGCGTAAACAAATGTTTGTTTCCGCTCCACCTTCTTCATGCGGAGTGACGTCACCTGTTTATGATTATGAATGATGGGGGGTGGGGTCCATGTAGAGGACCCCACCTATTTTTCGATTTAAAGGTTTCGTGACTAAATCTTAATTTTGGAGCTTTCGTGACTGCAGGAATTATTTTTTGGTTCTTTCGGTAAAGTCAAGTATAAAGATAAAATAATAAATTAAATAATAGCATACGACGTTTCGATTGCAACACAAGCAATCATCATCAGGTATAATGAAATAGCGACATAAAATCTAACCAGAAAACTATAGACAGACATATGATCAGACAGATATCACCAAGATACATAGAGAGAGCAACACAGGTACAGAGAGGGGTGATCGTCTCTGTGACTGCAGGGATTCATCTTCTTGGTTCTTTCGGTAAAGTCACGTAGAAGGGAAGTAATAAAATAATAAAAAATAAAACATAATAAAATAATTCTCACGACGTTTCGGCCACAACGCAAGCAGCCGTCCTCAGGTGAAAACCCAGGGAAATGCAGGTATGTGATTAGTACTTTTGGCGTCATCTGGTCCAACACCAATGGAGACTAGGCTCTAAGAAAAGCTGTCTCGGGTGTGGACCAATCAACTTCAAGGACAGTGCATATCATTATCATCATCAGAGTTGTTTCTTTTTGTTTGCATTTTGACTGCTTGTGTTGTGGTTATTGCAAACATAATATGATGCCTTGTATAAAGGTGTCAGTTTTTGTACCAGTTGAAAGGGTAAAAACCTATTACTATATATTGCCACTGGTAAAGGAGGTCTCATAGTGTAAATGCTTCCCCGAGCTCTCAATACTCTGATAGTGTGCTGTCTTTGAGTTGTACGCCTTTTGGCGTCATCTGGTCCAACACCAATGGAGACTAGGCTCTAAGAAAAGCTGTCTCGGGTGTGGACCAATCAACGTCAAGGACAGTGCATATCATTATCATCATCAGAGTTGTTTCTTTTTGTTTGCATTTTGACTGCTTGTGTTGTGGTTATTGCAAATGTGATGCCTTGTATAAGGTGTCAGTTTTTGTACCAGTTGAAAGGGTAAAAACCTATTACTAGTACTACTTATGCCCGTGCATTATGCAGGATTGGCAGCATCAAAGGGAGGGGATATGGGAAATGCAGGTATGTGATTAGTACTACTTATGCCCGTGCATTATGCAGGATTAGCAGCATCAAAGGGAGGGGATATGGGAAATGCAGGTATGTGATTAGTACTACTTATGCCCGTGCATAATGGTACAGTGTATAATAACAAATAGTATACAATTTATATGCTTAATACAATGTACAAAGTAATATATAGTATCGTAATTGTATAGTGAATATACAGCAGTGTGCTATACATTAGGGTGGGTAGAATAATACATAGTGTAATATTACAATGTATAAGGTATTTGGTGGTTTATAGCAATACAGTATATAATTTAATGTTGGGTTTGTCTATGGCAGTATATAGTACGGTGTAGACTCGTGTGATGTAAGAGAATAAAGTTTAGATGGAAGCATATTATGTTTTTTACGACGTAGAATTGTAATGTATTACTTACTGTTAGTAACTCAGCTTATTGTAGAGTATATTTAGTATACTGATGATACTATGTAGTTTATACTTTAGTTGTTTACGTGGTGGTTTTAGTTACTGCAGCTACATACTATTAACACACCTTCCCTTTATTAATGCTACCCCTATCCCCTCCCTTTGATGCTGCTAATCCTGCATAATGCACGCGCATAAGTAGTACTAATCACATACCTTCATTTCCCATATCCCCTCCCTTTGATGCTGCTAATCCTGCATAATGCACGGGCATAAGTAGTACTAATCACATACCTGCATTTTCCATATCCCCTCCCTTTGATGCTGCTAATCCTGCATAATGCACGGGCATAAGTAGTACTAATCACATATCTGCATTTCCCATAAATATGCTAAATTCCTCTTCATATGCAAATTCTTTTGTCAAGGCGCCCCTTTCCCCCCCTTCCAATCCAGCTTAAATATATGCTCCAAGCATGGTGCTGTTTCATTCAGACGCTGTCGCCTCGACATACCTGGTTTTTCACCTGAGGACGGCTGCCTGCGTTGTGGCCGAAACGTCGTGAGAATTATTTTATTATGTTTTATTTTTATTATTTTATTACTTCCCTTCTACGTGACTTTACCGAAAGAACCAAGAAGAAGGACACCTGTTTATGATTATGAATGATGGGGGGGGGCTGGCCGACTTGGAGTGACGTCACGCGCGTTACACACACATCCTTGGCTCATTATATTAGGTAATGAACTCAGAATTATGTGAATCCAAATCCAGAGTCAATTGGGGTTTGACTCCATGCTAGGATGCGACCAATCCTAATCCGTGACTTGGAAATCCACGTATCTGGACGTCTGTGAAAAAGAGCTTCGTAGCTCATCGGATTCCTCCAGGATAAATAAACATTCTGACTCTGACCTCCCTGAGCGCGAGCGACTCGGCCGTCGATTGGTCGCCATGAGCGCGAGCGACTCGGCCGTCGATTGGTCGCCCTGAGCGCGAGCGACTCGGCCGTCGATTGGTCGCCCTGAGCGCGAGCGACTCGGCCGTCGATTGGTCGCCTTGAGCGCGAGCGACTCGGCCGTCGATTGGTCGCCCTGAGCGCGAGCGACTCGGCCGTCGATTGGTCGCCCTGCTCTGCCATGGCGGACACGGAGCGGGTTGGTTTCGTGGTCGCGACCGAGGCGAGTGGCCGCTGGCGTGGGGACGTATTCTCTCTCGGCGACTTCGCGCCCTCGCACGGACGCTGCTTGGCGCAGCCGTGCGGGCGCGCGTTTGGGTGAAAGTTTTGGGGCTCCCTCGCGCGGTCTTCAACGCCGAGAGTGGTCTGTGATGAGGGAGCGCGCGAACCCCGGTGCAACTACAACGGTTGCGTAACGGCTTCGGGAGTCGTCGTCGTGTGGTGCTGCCGGGTGTCTGGAGCAGCAGCAGCACCTCGCGCTGTTGTGGGCGGATGTTCGAGCCGTGGTCTGTGATCGACTTCGGGCCCGGCCCTGTGGCCCTTTCATGCTGCACTTACCAGCGTGGTGAAGTATGGTCGAACCCATCCCCATGACGCGCACATGGCATGGTGGTTGGGAAGGAAGCGGCGACTATGGCCAGGGTTTGTCAGTAGCCATGCTCTGTCCACTGCTGCAACAGGGCCGCCGCCGTCATCTTCGTGCTCCCTCCCTAAGCGCAGTAGTAACAACAACAGCAGCAGCACCGCAATGACGATGACGCACTGGGCCTTATTGAACCACGAAGGAAATGACGTGTGGATTAAAGCAGTTTGTGTGTTACGGTTTTTTATGTTTTTGTTTTGGTTGCACTACTTGCTCTCACCGAACGTGCTTGCCATACATGGCGCGTGGGTCAACGTGTAACTTTGCGTATTGGCAAGTACTGTACTTTTTGCTATTGCCACGACTTGTAAATACATTATCTTTGGACGCTAATATGTAGGATTGAAGCAGCAATGTTTTTGTTGGTGCCGTTACGTTTTATCTGACCGTGCAGTTTCTGTCTCAATTTCAGGAGGTGGATGCTGTAACAGGCAATGCGTCAAGAGAACATTTAGTAAGTGGAGTTGAATGTTGTGAGCAATGTTCTGTCATTTCCTCGAGGGGTGCATTGAACGCAACATTTTATGTCCTTCCAAATACCTGTATAGGTTCCGGCTGGTTCCAAATCCGAAAAGTAAAATCTTACCAGGTGTAGCTATAGGGGGATGTGAGCTATGAATGACAGATAGAGAGATAAGAGATGCCATGTATGCAGTGAGATGGGAGCTGTATATTCAATGAAGATGTAGGGCTGGGTATCAGCAGAGAACAATGGTTTCAATTGAACTGGGTTCTCGTCGGGCATAACAGAGACGAACCTCTGGCAATACTTGATTTGTTACGCGTATTGTTGTAGATCAGTGGATGTGAAAATTGAGCTCAAATGTTACCACCATTTACTTTGGCTCTCTACCCTCAATACGTTGTATTGTTGTGAAGAACGAGGACACCACATGGCTTGCCAATAGTTCTGAAACATGTGGACAGTAATAGGCTCTCACTATTAGACCTTGCTCCAAAATATGGCGCGTAAAAGGGATGTTTGTGATTCTGTGGACAGGTTGATATAGCCGTCAAATTCCTGAAAAATCCACGAGTGGCTGGAAGTCCTCCAAAGATACAGAGGGCGTTCCTACGCAAGAAAGGTGAGTGTCACGGGAGGCTCGGATGCGAGAACCCAGGGCCCATGTGGGGTCCTCCAGACCCTTGCCCTCCATGTGTACAACATTTGTAAAACCAGGACGTCTTAGGGTATGTACCATGAGTGGGGTTGCGATGGTGAGAACCGCCTTCCGAGATTAGGCGTCGAGACAGGTGGGGGGTCTGAGTTCACTTTTAATAGAGCTCACCCCTCCAAGATATTATAGATAGGGCAGAGTGCCAGCACAACCCGAATACTCTGCTCCACCTAACACACCGACGCAATTGCACTCGCAGATATACAATTACAAACTCGTGCTCAGCCAGCTTGGTACACAGGTTATCGGACACTAGCCCACGTATCAACTGTGTCAAATATGAGTAGCATCACGCTGGTTACCTCATGATTGCAGATTTATCTATGCAAATACCTGTAACCTGATGTTAGCATTACCTACATTTGTGGGTCAAATTGACTCGGTCTGAGACTAGGGAAGCCCCTAGACAACTAGCTGTGACTTCTGTACACCAGCTAGAAGTCCTGCTTACACAATTGCTCACCCCAAATTAGTTATAGGCACATTCAGTTCCACACCGTTCTGTGCAGCCATCACCATGTGCCTACAGTTACCACTCCTGTGTTCATCTATCAGTGAAACACCCACGGTTCATAACAAGCACTCTCAGTACCCTTAAGTACAGCTCACATGCCCGCCTATGACCACAACGCTATGCCGCACAAAACTGTGGCTCCAGAGCCGCATTCGGCTCTTTTAAGTACTGTTTTGTGACGTTATTTATTAAGGACCGGAAAAAATGGCTCTTATCATTTAGGGTGCCGACCCCTGGTGTAGCCTGCGTCACCGTCACCACGAGGAGATCTTCTGGCAGGCTGATAAAAGTCTCCAAACTACTGCGCGTACAGTATTTAAATGTCCAAAATATTTCCTGTAAATTTCTCAACATTTATGAACAAAATAAGTCCACTATACAAAGGTTAATTATGATGGATTTGTAATAATCCTCCAGGAGACGGCTTCGGAATCAGTCCTTTTATTTCCACTCCACAATACACTTTGCTCACTCACTCTCCGTTGCTGGCAGACAACGGAGAGAGGACAGACTACGCACGAAGTCCCCACCGCGCACGTGGCAACCCGAGGCCCCGTCCGCGCGTGACCCTGCTCTTGTCAGTTTCAGTCTGCTCTCGATCGTTCTCTCTCACTCGCTCTTAATACCTTCGTCACGTGGTTCCCCCAGCCAATCGTTCATGGACAGCTTCGACCATTCTCGATGGTTCCCTGTCAATCCCGGGACCACGCCGCTCATCCGGCTCCCCATTAGCTGGGGCCCCGAATGGCTAGGCCAATCACTCCTGATGACCTGTCGTGATGACGCATGGGCCATGGTCCCTATCTCAACCCTTATTGGCTACAAGCAGGACCGGCAAGCCAATCCCCACGTGAACCCTCTATGGCTGTTATTACATCACCCCCCCCCCGGTGAAAAAATTTAGCCGTCTCGGCTGGGAAAAGGGTGAAGAACCAATTCCGCAACATCTTATTAGGGCACCAAGGTGCGTTTAACAATTTGAGGGTGAACCGGCGTTCCCGCGCCTAACAACATGTAAAACAGTCACCCATAATAATTATAAAAAAAATCACAACATACATTAGGGCGCCCCTGCAGCGCGGTAACGACAGGGAATCAGCGAACGATCAAACGTTAACGAAACGGAAGAGATTTCGACCGCGTACGCGACGCGGGACCCTCTCCGCTCCCAGCGCAAGGTCGCTTTGCTTCCGGATGAACAGGAGGTGGCAGGCTCGAAGAAGAAGTCGGTTGTTGGTGCTTGGTTACGTCCAGGGCGGGCCCCGTTGGAGGGGGGGCAGCGGGGGCTTCCTCAGCCCTCAGAACCTGTTCATCTGCAGGAGGCACAACACAGTCCCCCCTGGGATCATCGGGCGTGTCAAGCGGCGCAGTCGGCCCAGCAGAACCCGGCAGGTCAGCTATTGGGGATGAAGGACCGACACGCGCGTCAACATAGGGTTTAAGTCGCGAGGAATGAACATACCACCGATGTTTGCCATATTGAACGCGGATACTTTGCGAGTTCCGAACATCTACGAGCGTCACAGGCCCCCGCCATGGCCTGTGCAGTTTAGGGGATGTGCCCGCCGGTACCTGGGGGCAGTGGAGCCACGCCAGGTCTCCCACTGACCAGGGCATGCGAGTATGCGATCGACGCGCGTACCGTTCGTTCCTTGCCTGAGCACGGGCCGTCGCACACCGGGCAGCCTCTCGCGCTTCCGTTACTCGTTCAAGCGAGTCACGCACGTGGTCAGGCAGGGAGCGGGACGGTTGTTTACTCGGCGTACCCAGTTACACATCGATGGGTGGAACATTTTCACGGCCATACATAAAAAAAAAACGGTGAGTATCCCGTGGACGTGTGCGGAACCATGCGGTATGCCGCCAAGACGCCTGGTATGTGCAAGTCCCAATCGGTTTGCTTTTCACTGACCGTGTGACAAAGCATAGCGGAAAGGGTACGGTTGAATCGTTCCACCATACCATCTGTTTGTGGATGGTATGGGGAGGTGCGAACTTTCTTTGTACCCAGCGCGTCACAAACTTCCCTAAGCAATTTAGAGGAGAAATTCCGGCCTTGATCTGTGAGCAGCCTTTCAGAGGCCAGGCCATCGGCCATCGAGAAAAATATTCCACCCCGACCAGAAGATATTTATTGCCCCTAGCCGACGGGGGAAACGGCCCCAGAATGTCGAGAGCCACTAATTCGTTGATACGGGACACTTCAATGGAACACAACGGTGGTACATAGTGGTTCCGAGGCGGCTTCCTTTTCGCACAGTCATGGCATGAGCGGACAAAATCATTGATGTCCGCCGTCATACCGGCCCAGAAAAAATCCTTTTGCATCGCGGCCACAGTCTTTTGGACGCCGAAGTGCATCAACTTATCAGCGTGCAGAGCACGGAGCAGGTCGTAGCGAAGCGAAGTAGGCACCACCAAGCGTGGTCGGTCAGACACCCCGTCGGTACACATTAGCAATCCCGACTTACCCCGGAACATCTGCCACTTCCAGCCCGCCAATTGCGATTTCTGTTTCCCAACCAATTTACGTAGCGGAGACAGCGAGGCATCGGCCTCCTGCTCGCGCAACCAGACCGCGTGCGGCAGCCGTAAGGTATCATCGGTGTCCACCGACACCTGCTGGTCCTCTTTCGCTTTCGCCCCTGCGTCGTCCTCATTCGCTATCGCCCCCATAACCGGGCAGGGCGACGTGGGCGGTGCGGCGCAGCGGTGCGTGCCCGTCAGGCAAGTGCACGGAGGAACGGGCGGCAGCCTTGAGAGCGCATCAGCGTTCGCATGACGGGCCCCTTTCGGTATGTTATATCGAAGGAAAATTCCTGTAACGATTCCAACCACCGGGCCAATTGGCCTGACGGCTGATCCAATTTGAGGGAATATTACAAAGCCGCATGATCAGTGCGGACCAGGAATTTCCGTCCATACAGGTACGGTCGGTACAATTGAACAAAATGGACAATTGTCAAAAGTTCCCGCCTTGTCACGCAATATCGCGTTTCCGCAGGGGACAGAACCCTGCTGCCGTACGCCACCACCCTCTCAACCCCGTCCTTACGTTGCGACAAAACGGCCCCAATGCCGATATCACTAGCATCCGTATCAAGGATGAACGGCTGCGGAAAAATCTGGGTAATCTAACGTAGGCGCCGTGGCGAGGTGGTCCCGAAGTGCCATAAAGGAAGTTTCTTCCTCTGCCCCCCATTTAAACCTTTGATTTTTGCCAGTCAGAACGTGTAATGGTTTTGCCAGCGTCGCAAAGTTCTTAACGAAGCGGCGATAATAGGAAGCGAATCCAATAAACCGCCGAACATCACCCACCGAGGTGGGTGTGGGCCACTCACGTACACACTTCGTTTTCAGAGGGTCAGTGGATACACCGTCCGAACTGACAATATGACCCAGGTAACGGACGGAGTGTTGCAGGAGGTGGCATTTCCTCGGTTTAAACTTAAGGTCAGCCGCACGCATTCTTTGAAACACTGTCTCAAGGCGTTGGAGATGTTCCTCGAACGTGCGGCTAAAGACAATTATATCGTCTAGATATATGAGGCACGTTTCCCACTGCAGTCCCGCCAACACCAATTCCATGAGCCGCTGAAACGTGGCCGGAGCCGCGTTCAGGCCCATCGGCAACCGATTAAATTCAAAGAGGCCTTGCGGCGTGCGGAATGCCGTTTTGGCTTTTGACTCGTCATCGAGGGGAAGCTGCCAGAAGCCCGAGGACAGGTCAAGGGTGGAAAATAATTTAGCACCCGATAAAGCATCCAATGAGTCATCCATCCTCGGTAAGGGGTACGCGTCCGCTACCGAGATTTTGTTCAACCGGCGGAAATCAACGCAAAACCTCGTACCACCATCTTTTTTCTTAACCAAAACGACGGGCGCGCCCCAAGGGCTGTTGGATGGCGAGATAATATCCGCCGCCAGCAATTCATCTACTGCCCCACACACGTGTTCCCTTTCCGCCGGGCTCATGCGGGGAGGGTGCATACAGACAGGAGGCGCCGCACCGGTTTCAATATGGTGCGACAAAAGCGATGTGCGGCCGAGGTCCAAATCATTTCTGCTGAACACATCAGTGTACTGCAGCAACAGCGAACGCAAGGCGTTCCTATGTTCATTTGACAAGGAAGAATTCTCTCCGCATAAATCCGCGATCCAGCGTTCTTGTGAACAATCATGCGGAGGCCCATTCGCGGGCATCCGAGTGCGCGGCGGTTTTTCACAAGAGGCGAAATCGGTAGTGGCGTGAGCCAGCACCGATCCCTCCGGAACAACAACGCGGTCAGGTCCCCCATTCAAGACCTGTATGAAAGGTGCCTGACCTGGGCGCACGATCGTTTGTGCCGCCGCCAAGGAAAAAGATTTCGATACGGAATTCGATGGGGATAATAGCACGCCTTTCGCACCCCTTCCCATTTGAAGTGGTTTTCGGTAACGCAGCGGGATAAGCATTTGCGCTCCCGATGGAACCTCCACCGTAGCCGCAACTACAGCAGTAACTGCGTTACCTGTAGGCGCCTTGGCCAGCAGGGAAGGCAGGAACGCCATCCTACGACCCCTCGGCATTTCCAAACAGTCCTGGTCGACCCGTATTCTCAATGGCATCCGGCGCAGGAAATCCGTACCCAACAAGCATGGAACAGCTAGCGAGCGAGAAATTAACACAGGTCCTGCGGCGGTGATATTTCCGATAGCGATGCTCACATCCACCTGTCCGCAGATACCCATGCTCCCCCCATTGGCGGCAACACACGCATCATTAACCTTGCGTATCCGCAACGCAGGAATGGACAACAAATGAAAAATAACATCCGAAATGATGGTAGCCGATGCGCCAGTGTCCACCAAGATACGGACGTCAACGACGTCGATGGTACCTCGTACCGTCGACGAGCCCGACGCCACAGCCACAATCCTGCGAGCCAATTTCTTCCACTGTGTAGCAGAGCGTGTCAATGGAGCAGGAGAAGTAAAATTATCCTTAGGAGTGTAAGAATGAGTGCGAGTGGATGAGTGATGTGACATGACCTGCCGGGTGTGCGATTTGTGCCGACTCGCCCGAGGTTGTTGCAGTTCCGCAGCAGGTGGAGGAGATGGAGGTCCCCTCGGCGGAAGAGGCGAAAGCAGAGGTCGGCAGCGGCCGTCGCGGGCGAAATGGCCTCGTCTGCCGCACTTGAAACATGCGGCCGACGTCGGCCGGTGGTCGGACGACCCGGCCGTTGCGCGCGGACGGCCCGTGTAGTCGCCACGCTGGTCACGCAGCCGCCGTCCCGGAATCCCGTGCGGAACAGCAGCAGCCAGCACGTCGTCGTCGCCCGAGTCGTCGGAGCAGTGGACAACCAGTCGCAGAGACCACCCCAGAGGCGGCCCGTCGATCTCGGGTTTCCCCGTCCACGCCGCCATCTGGTCCCACCGCTTGATATTAAACTTAGCGTCCAGGCAGCGCGCCACCCACCGCGATGAAAGCGGTTCGTGGCCGCACACTGGTAGAGAGATGTTGAGCTCCTGAGACAACTCCAGCATGCGGGAAAGGATGAGTGGATCCAAATGCTCGGCCGTTGCGTCGGGGTAGGCGGCCATGGCCATCGCCATCAACGCCCCCCGATAGGCCAACGGCGATTCCTGCGGTGCCCGGCAACGCGACATAAATTTCCTGGTGGCCGATGTCGGCGGGTCGTAAAATTCCGCCATCTCTTTTTGGACGCCGGGATGGAGCGGAAGACTCCCAGAGACACATCATCGAGCAGCGTAGGTAGCGCTCCCAGCGCTTCTTCCTCCGTCCAGTTGACAGATCTAAAAGCTGACTCGAAGCACCACGTAAAAGCACTCCAATCGCCGCCGGCGATAAATTCTTTAATTTGTGGAAGGCGATGTCCGCGGCGGCACGCGCGCGCCGTGGGCGTCTCCGACTGCCGTTCCCGCTCTCCACCCGCTGCAGGCAAAATGGCATCCGGCGGCCGCGTGGTGGTAGGCGCGCTCAAAATGGCGTCTGACGACTCCGGCGCAGCCGCCCCACCCAAGACGACGGCGTCCTCCTGCGTGGCAGGAGCAATGGCGGACTCCGATTCCTTTTCAGGACCTCTTCCCGCGGCGTCCAGCTGATCGGCGATCTGGCGACCCACGGCTGGTGAGGACGCCACCGCGGTCACCAGGCTTAGCAGAATGGCGCGTAACGACTCAATCTGCACCGCCATCAGCCGCCATTCGTCTTTTGTTCCTGCGGTGGTCGCATCTTCCCCCGGTCGACGCTGAGAGGCGTCGAGGAGAGTGTCATCAGCAGGCGGCATAAGGGCTGTAGCTCCCAACAGCTCATCTTCGTCCGTCTCGACCTCTTCCTCCGATAGAGGCACGGGCAGGTTCTTTTTTCTGGGGTGTTTAGACATCTTGACGATCGTCCAAACAGTCGCAGAATTACTTCTGACACCAGTGTAATAATCCTCCAGGAGACGGCTTCGGAATCAGTCCTTTTATTTCCACTCCACAATACACTTTGCTCACTCACTCTCCGTTGCTGGCAGACAACGGAGAGAGGACAGACTACGCACTAAGTCCCCACCGCGCACGTGGCAACCCGAGCCCCCGTCCGCGCGTGACCCTGCTCTTGTCAGTTTCAGTCTGCTCTCGATCGTTCTCTCTCACTCGCTCTTAATACCTTCGTCACGTGGTTCCCCCAGCCAATCGTTCATGGACAGCTTCGACCATTCTCGATGGTTCCCTGTCAATCCCGGGACCACGCCCCTCATCCGGCTCCCCATTAGCTGGGGCCCCGAATGGCTAGGCCAATCACTCCTGATGACCTGTCGTGATGACGCATGGGCCATGGTCCCTATCTCAACCCTTATTGGCTACAAGCAGGACCGGCAAGCCAATCCCCACGTGAACCCTCTATGGCTGTTATTACAGATTTGTAGGGGTTATTACGGGAGAAAAGGCGGACGAGAAACACAGGGGTGTCTGTACCCACACACACGGGTGGCCACACCGACGTCCGCATCCGTTAACCACTGGGGGGCCATGGGGGCTCTGTGATCCCCCATAACCCCGCCCCTCCGAGGGGATCTCTATAAAAGGCGGGGAGCCAGAGAGCTCGGGGCCAGTTGACACGAAGCTGACCAGTGAAGTCTGAAGACCGGGAGATTAGGCCCTGGGACTCCCCTGTCTCGCTGCCCTTGTCAGGGCCGAGCTGGGTAAGCCAGCGGCGCGGCCCAAGAGCTTCCGGACCTCTGCCCTTGTAAGGGCAAGGCCGGCTTAGCTGGTGCCGGGATCTGTGCTTACCAGGGCCAGATCAGACAGCCTCCCGTAGTCCATTAGAGGAGGACTGGGGAACAGGACAGGGGACTTAGTACTAGAGTGGTTTCCCAGCTAGTACGGGTGAAGGGGCCGTTACCCCTTCAACTATTGTGTCTGTCCCTGAGTTAATAAAAACAGTGTGCCTCAACTCCGTCGTCCGTCTCCCTGCAACTCACTACACATTTATGGCAATTCACAATTAACCAATTAATTCACGTGATCTTACCAAATTTGTCTTAAGACCCTCCACCACTCAACATAGCCAAACACATTTCATGATCACGTGTGTGTAAGTATTTTACGCGTCAATATTTTTTTCAGTTCACCTATAAGTTAAACACAAATGTACCAATTAGATTACATGTGACCACGTAATTAACACTTGTTCACATGACAGTTTAATTTCTTTGACTTTGATAGGTGGCGGAGTGTCTGAATGACACAAATTTGGTCCTACCATAACGTGGCCTAACTCAACAATAAGATTATGAATCGTAATATTACCTGTGTAGTGACATTAGGGATGTCACTGTGCGATGTTCCTACGTCGCGGACAGCACTGGGTGGATTTCGATTTAAAGCTTTCGTGACTGCAGGGATTAATCTTCTTGGTTCTTTCAGTAAAGTCACGTAGAAAGGAAATAATAAAATAATAAAAATAAACATAATAAAATAAAATTCTCACGACGTTTCGGCCACAGCACAAGCAGCCGTCCTCAGGTGAAGACAGAGCTGTCTGAAAGACAGCGCTCCAATGAACATTGCTAAGCTTGGCAGCGTATTTTAACCTGGGTGGGAGGAGAAGAGCGCCTTGACAAATAAGTTTACATATCAACAGAATAATTTAGCATTGAATAAGCTGTGATAATGTGAGAGAATTAGCAGGATGTTAAAGTCAGAAATTGGCATGTAATTGGGAGATTAGCATGATGTTAATGTGAGGAATTGGCATGTAACTGGTCACGGAAGTGGCTATGTTAAAGTCAGAGTTTACATATCAACAGAGGCATTTAGTATATTGACGCTAATGAACCGCAACACCCACTATCATACAATAAACCGATGTGAAAGAACTAAATATTAACTACATCAATATACTCAATATAATCTCCAATAAGCTGAGCTACTAACAATAAGTCATTATACATTACACTTCAATGTCGCAAAAATTATATGCCTCCATCTAATCTTTTTTCTTACATCACACGACTATAAACTGCCATAGACAGACCCCAACATTGAATTATACACTGCGTTACTATAGACTATAATAATATTAGACTTGTAATATTACACTGTATTATTCTACCAACCCTATTGTATACCACACTGCTGTATATTCACTATGCAATTACGATACTATTACCTCATGAATTATATTAAACATTACACTGTTATACTATTTATTATTATACAATCTTCTATAAACCATACCATTGACCGTCGCGTGAAAGGTACTAAGAGGCAATGCCAGTGAATGGACTGCAGTCTGAAAGTCACCGTAAAACCAAATCGATCAAGACTCCAAATGGTTTATCACGTCCTTCCAATGATTGCTGAGCCAGAATCCATCTTCTCGGTTGAAATTGAACGAATCTGTCATGGTAGATTAGTTCACGAGGCAATCCACATATTTCTAGATTTGAAGCTTTCGTGACTGCAAGGATTCATACTCTTATGTTTTTCCGGTAAAGTCACGTAGGTAAAAATAAATAATAAAAATAATAGAACTAATAATAGAAATGAAATAATAAATCACGACGTTTCGAAGGCAACACAAGCTTCCTTCATCAGGTGTAAAAAGGCACAGCAAAATCACTGTAGTGAGAGTTATTTGTGATGGGACATTTTATTATATAGGGTAAGAGGAGGGGGGAGGAGCCAAGGAGGACGGGTTTGGGGTGTGGGTGGAGCCAGGAAGGAGAAGGTGATCCTAGAGTTGAGGGGGGGAGGGGCTTGTCTGAATGTGGCAGCCAGGATGAAAATCCTCGGGAGCGGGGCTAAAAGAGAACAATGGTGCACATCGGCTCATGGTTGTGGCCGGTGTTAGCTGATAATAAGCATAAAAATAAGCAATACTGGTCAACGCTGGGGATGTCAACACTCGGTAAAGTAGAATAGTACCTGTCAAATAAGATGGTACAAATATATGTAGTTCAATCTTTTTTACATGTGTAGTGGTGATAACTACTCGCTGTTCGCAAGCTGTGAGAGAGCAGTTAGTAAACAAGGTTTTCCCGCTCAATCAAACGGTTAGGGTCAAATGGGGTGAGGTAGGATCCAAATGCCA
This sequence comes from Lampetra fluviatilis, assembly GCF_964198595.1. NCBI lineage: Eukaryota > Metazoa > Chordata > Hyperoartia > Petromyzontiformes > Petromyzontidae > Lampetra > Lampetra fluviatilis. The sequence goes on along the minus strand of NC_136306.1, from coordinate 116,863 downwards.
GATTGGGAAGGACCAATCGGAGGGGTCCACGAGGTGGCTGGGGATTGGTCAACCCAGCCACGAACAGGTATAAAAGCAGGAGCGCTGAGAGCTCTTGGCCAGTTCTGCTACACGAAGACCCAAGTCGGCCGAAGACAGCTAGGACCCTGGACCAAGCCTTCCAGCCCGTGTCAGGGCTAGGGCTCAGTGTAACCAGTGGTCAGGGGAGATAGGTCCTGGATAGGACCCTGGCTCCCAGCCTTCCCGCCCTTGTGAGGGCGAAGGTCTTGAGTGACCAGAGGTCGGGGACCCACCGGGCCAGCGGCGGGTCAGTGTGCCTGCCCTAGGTCCCAGCTGGAGGACGCTAGGCTAGCGGGGAGATTAGATAGCCGGCAAGTCCAGAGGCTGTAGCTCCTTAGAATAGGAGCTAAGTGTGAGTGTGAGCTGTGCAGGGTCGGAGGCTGTACCTCAGGTTAACGGGTAAGGGGACCGTATACCCCTTGTGTGTTAGGGACTGTGTAATTAAGACAACAAACTGTGCCATAAAGAAGTGTATTAGTCCGTCCTTTACAACACTACACATGGTTAATGACATCTTTCCAATGATTACTCAGTTTGTACCTATCATCACGGTTGAAGTTACGTCTGTGTTTGTATATCTGGATGGCTTCGTGTACAAACCTCTGATGGTAGCCAGAAGGTTTGCAGAGCACCTTGGTCTCGGAAAAGACAATCTCATGAGAGCCCACAGCGTTGTAGCAATGATCGGCAACGGCGGAAGACTCAATTTTGCCATGTTTCAGATCTGACTTGTGCTCGCGGACACGATCAGGGATATGACGTTTCGTTTCCCCAATGTAACAATCACCACAGCTGCAACTCAGTTTATAGACTCCAGGGTATTGCAAGTCAGGAATGACATCCTTCACACATGGAATTAGATCACGGATTTTATGTACTGTACTGAATCGGACTTGGATCTTATGTTTGTTTAGAATTTTGGAAATCTTTTTGGTCACGCCTGCTATGTATGGCAACGTGATAGTTTTGATCGGAGTTTCAAGTGGCTGTTTCTATATAACAGCTTGGCGGATGGTGCGGTCAGAGTATCCGTTCATCCTGAGGGCCCGATGTACATGTCTCAATTCACTAGCCAGGTGGTGTTGGTCAGAAATGCCATGAGCTCTGTGGTATAGTGTTTTGATGAGAGAATTATTTTGAGACTGGTGGTGGTGGGAATCAGGTTTCAAGTAGGAATCTGTGTGGGTGGCTTTCCTGTAGACAGAATGTCCCAAGGATCCATCTGGTCTTCTCTCAAACAGAATATCTAAGAATGGTAGTTTGCCATCTCTCTCCACTTCCATGGTGAATCTGATGGATGGGTGTCTGGAATTGACGTGGTCCAGGAAGTGGTTCAATGCTGGGAGGCCATGTGGCCAAATGACGAAAGTGTCATCCACATACCTTTTCCACAGGGAAGGATGCAGGGTGGACGTCTGGATGGCGTCTGATTCAAACTTTTCCATGAACACATTGGCTGTCACTGGTGACAAGGGGGAGCCCATAGAGGTACCCTCATTCTGTTTGTAGAAGGTGCCATTCCAAGTAAAATAAGTGTTGGTGAGGCAATGCCTAACCAGTGCAGGTACATCCGAATTCAATCCATGTTGGACCAAGTCTTGAACTATTTTACCAAGTGTTGACATCCCCAGCGTTTACCAGTATTGCTTACTTTTATGCTTATTATCAGCTAACACCGGCCACAACCATGAGCCGATGTGCACCATTGTTCTCTTTTAGCACCGCCCCCGAGGACCATCATCCTGGCTGCCACATTCAGACAAGCCCCTCCCCCTCTCAACTTTAGGATCACCTTCCTGGCTCCATCCACACCCGCCCCATCCTGCACCTCGTCCTCCCTCCACCATCCGTTGCACCTGTCCTCTAGGATCACCTTCCTGGCTCCACCCACACCTCAAACCCCCCCCCCCACCCTGCAGTTATTTTGCTGTGCCTTTTTACACCTGATGAAGGAAGCTTGTGTTGCCTCTGAAACGTGATTTATTATTTTATTTTTATTATGTATTTATTTTTATTTATTTTTACCTACGTGACTACTAAAAAAACATAAGAGTATGAATTCTTGCAGTCACGAAAGCTTCAAATCCAGGAATATGTGGATTGCCTCGTGAACTAATCTACCATGAGAGATTCGTTCAATTTCAATTGAGAAGATGGATTCTGGCTCAGCAATCATTGGAAGGACGTGATACATCATTTTGGGTCTTGATTGATTTTGTTTTACGGTGACTTTCAGACTGCAGTCCATTCGCTGGCATTGCCTCTTAGTACCTTTCACGCGACGGTCAATGGTATGGTTTATAGAAGATTGTATAATAATAAATAGTATAACAGTGTAATGTTTAATATAATTCATGAGGTAATATATAGTATCGTAATTGCATAGTGAATATACAGCAATGTGGTATACAATAGGGTTGGTAGAATAATACATAGTGTAATATTACAAGTCTAATATTATAGTCTATAGTAACGCGGTGTATAATTCAATGTTGGGGTCTGTCTATGGCAGTCTATAATACGGGGCATAGTCGTGTGATGTAAGAAAAAAGATTAGATGGAGGCATATTATTATAAATAAATAAATCACGAGCACAAGTCAGATTTAAAACACGGTAGGACGAATTCTTCTGCCGTAGCTGATCATTGTTTCAACACAGCAGGTTCTCATGATATTGTTTTCTCCGATACCAAAGTACTCTGCAAGCCGTCTGGATACTACCAAAGATTTGTCCATGAAGCCATCCAGATATACAAACATAGACACAACTTCAACCGAGAGGATGGTTTCAAATTAAGCAATCATTGAAAGGATGTCATCAACCAAGTCAAACTTCAGCTGCCTTATAATTTTACAGCCATATCCATATTTCCAGTCTTTTACTCCCAGCCTGATACACCACCAACACTAGGAAATTTTGATGTACAACAGTGTTTCAATAGCACAAAAAATTATCCCCCAAAGAAAGAAAAAGATGGTTATCTATCGGCTTAATTCTGCCCTATAATTTTACAGCCATATCCATATTTCCAGTCTTTTACTCCCAGCCTGATACACTACCATCACTAAGAAATTTTAATGTACAACAGTGTTTCAATAGCGCAAAAAATTGTCCCCCCCATCCCACTCTCCTCCCCCTCCCCCCCCGTTTCCCCCCCCCCACCACTTTTGTCGTACAGTCATAGTACCGACACTCACCCTCCCCTGGCATCACAAAGAAAAAAGATGGTTATCTATCGGCTTAACTCATGCTAATCCCCTGCCCAACCGCCCGCGACGCCACACGGCCTGCCCCCCCCCCACCCCTTGGCTCCTCCCCCCCCCTATTAGCCTATATATACATGTGTCTAAATAGCTCTTCATACGCTACAGTAATTTTGCTGGAGCGGTCACACCTGATGACGGATGCTTGTGTTGCTTCTGAAACGTGATTTAATTTAGTTTTATTTTATTTTGTTTTCACCTGCGTGACTTTACCGAAAAAACCAAAGGATCCTTGCAGTCACGAAAACTTCAAATCAAGCCTGCGACTCAGTTGGACTCACTACACCGGCGAAAAACCTGCGTGTTAATGACCAGTAATTATCAAAATTTCTGTAGGATTTTGGATCTCACTAAAAATCTTAAACATTCACACGATGTACATCTCACTCCTGTATATTTTTGTTTTTTGTGTCTAGGTCTGACAGACGTGGAGATAGAGGATGTGTTTCTGCGGGCTGGGGTGCATGGAGGAACCAGCCTCACTCATGCGCAACATTTGGCCCAGTCTCCTGCAGGACCACCAGCATCACGGCACTGTGAGTGGAACCTTCTGTCACGACCATTCCACTTGGCCTGCACGCACAGGGCTCTCTCAGAGTCCTTGTGTTGTCAACTCTACTCTGATTCTGTCTCTGGAACTCAAAAAGTATGAGAGCCTTGAGAGTAGCTAACTACTTGTTGAATCTCATGTGCTTACAATTACTTTGCTCACCAGCTTGGCGCTGGAGGGACGTGGGCGCTCTGTCAGCTGTCATTGCGGCTGTCGGCTTCGGCATCAACCGGCTGTACAAGGCATGCATAGATAACGAGCACTTGCACTCATGTGAGGCTGTCGAGATTAGAGGCGATTGCAGGTATCCTACGTAATACACAACACGTTTGTGGCGAATGTTATACGAAGCATACAGAGCAGGTATATTTACTATGTGTGAAGTTATCCATTCACACTATGAGATCTCTTTTACCAGTGGCAAAGTATAGTAGTAGGTTTTTACCCTTTTAAACTGGTAAAAAACTATAAAGGTGTCAGTTTTGTCCCAGTTTAAAAGGGTAAAAACCTACTACCATAAGTTATCCATTGTTCAAGTGATATTTTTGCAGTGAAAGTGTTATTTACGAAAATCATCCACCCATTTTTCATATTAGCGCAAGGTACAATCATCTTACGTCATCTCGAAACATTAATTTGTTCGCATTTTGCACAGGAAAGCTAAATATGAGAATTGTTTACTCTCTGCAGCAATGGGTGTCTTGCTTCTGTGCTTGTATCGACCGACCTGTGCGTGCTTAGTGGCTGGCGGCTGTTCGTGGTGCAGAAGCCCAGCGTCTCACTGATGTGGAATCCACTGTCTCTGCAATGGCCGCTTCACTCACCCACGCTGGTGCGTGCATAAGCATAGCAATGCACAATCGTGCATTGCATACAACCGTTAAAGCGCTTGTAATTCACATTTACCTACAGTAGTTGCCATAACCATCATCAGCTATGTTACTATACTGCTGGATGAAGGCCTCCACAAACTGTCACCATGCCTTAGAGTCCTGCGATGCGAGTCTGTCTATTTCCTGTACTCAAGCTGATCTGGCTTCATCTCCTTCCGGCTGTGTTCCTTTCGCTGCCATTCTGACTTTCGGCCATCGTCCTTTACAGCGACATGTTCTCCCCGAGCCCCATTACATTTTTTACAGGTCAATGTGATGTGTTAGGGTTACGACGCTTGTTTACCCAGGAAAGCCTCACTGTGAGGCCTAGTACAGGTATCCCTCGATTTATGAGAGGGAGCCGTTCATCAAAACACATGTAAAATTAAATTGAATTAATCGGAATGGCTTTTCCCATAAATTTAGGGATGTGTTTCATTCCAATTGTATTCCTTAACCTAAAAATATAACACAAAAATGGTATTAAAGGACATAAATATAAAAATGATTCGATAATTAATTTAAATCTAAATAATTAACTTTTATTGTGGAAATTCGATTTCGTTAATCGAAAAGTGTCCATAATTTACAGCAAATTTCGTAAACAAAAGTTTGGAAATCGAGGGATACCTCCGGTACTCTTTTTTTAGTAGGGTCCTGCGAAGTTGTTTTGTAATAGGGGGTGTTGCTGTATGTTATCCCAGTTAAGTAATTTGCAGGTCTCCTTCAGTATTGGATTGTTCAGTATTGGGTTGTTTAACACCAATTACATCGCATGTGTAAGGACAGTACGGGGTTATGTAGGGACAGTACAGCTCCCCGTGGCAGTAACGGGAACAGACAGGGTCATGTTCGGGTAATGTGGGACCTAAGTGGTTGCTAATGATGATTGATGGGACAAGCGTTGACAGGGTTGCGTGAGGGGAAGCATGGGACCTAACGATAGTAAATTGTATTAAGGGCAGAGACGGACAGGGCCAGGTGCGGTAAGAGAGGGTTCGGGAATAGGGGCGTAGCCGGGTCGTGAGGGGGATAAGAGCCGGCGTGAACCGGAATGCTGGGCTGCTGTTTTAGGGGAATTTTCGTCGCCATCGTCACCTAGGAGCGGGTCATGTTCATCATCCAGGAGTGGACACCTTGTAGTGTTGGAAGACTAGCGATATGTTGTCTCAGAATAGAGTTATCTAAGTTACCCAAGTGTATATAGTTACTCGTTAAGTTATCAGTGAGTCGGCGGACTTTATTCATAATAAATATATATATAACTGAACAAGACTGTGTCTCTGAGAGCTACATTTCATATGTATTTTTTTAGCTCGGCCAGCACCAAACCAGAGAACCCAGAGGACATCAATGCAGAACATGAGGAGGACGGACAAACTCCACACAGAAAGGCACCGAAGTTGGGAATCGAACCTCGGACCTTCGTGCTGCGAGGCACGAATGTCACCACTGTGCTGCCCTGCTGCCAGAATTATTCATTAGCATCTGCCATCTGTCTAGAAATAATACTCAAGTCACTTCACCTGGGTGGCAGGGTGGTGGTGCTGTGGTAACAGTTGTGCTTCACAGGAAGACGGGTCCTTGATTTCGATTCCCAACTCGGGTGCCTTTCTCTGTGCCGTTTGTTCTCCCTCTATTCTGCTTGGGTTTGCTCTGAGGTCTTTGATTTGTATGTATGCATGTTGAACTTCTTTCACTCCGTTCATAGCCAACCGTGCGAATCGGATTTCCTCCCACTTGTATAAACACTCATTAATTGGCTGAAAACATTTTCTAATAAAACCCAAATGCAGGAGCCTGAAAAGAGTCCTGTGACTTGCTGGCTTTATTATTAATGTCATTAATAATTATAATTCGTATTGGCCAAACATGGCAATGATGAAAAATCACGTACAAATCACTTAATTGGGTTTACACAGAGCAACATTGTTCCCGACATGCGAGCACTTGGCAGGACCCTCCTGAAAAAGAGTCTTGAGATCCAATGAGGGTTTCCAGGGTAAACAAGCGTAAATGAAAATAAATGCAATAACACTATACATGTGGCTTAAGATGTTTGTATAATGTGTTTAGTGACACAACTACAGACAAGTGTCGCAGGGACCCACGAGCTGTTGTCACGTCAACAAAAACAGTTGGAGCGGCTGACAGATGACACCGCTGTATCCAAGGTAAAACGTGCGAACACTCATCGTATGAAAGAAGGTGGCGAAGTGGTCACACTCGTCCCCTCACAGCAAGTATGTGCCTGGGTTTGATTCGCTACTCAGGTACATTTCTGTGTGGCGTTTGTATGTTCTCCCTCTGTTCTGCATGGGTTCCTCCATTTCCTCTGATGTCATCCCATAATGTAATTGGTAGTGGTCAGAACGTGGCAGTGCTGAAAAATTACCTGCAAACTACTCAATTGGGATTATACACGGCAGCATCATGCCTCCTACTGCGAAAACTTGGCAGAATCCTCCTGAAAAAGAGTCTTAAGACTGAAGCTTTCTTGAATAAACAAGTATAAATAATCGACTTCTCTAATCGATCAGACCAAGCAGAGCTCCCTAAAACCTTCAGCTGCTAGACCACCCAGATTTTATGGCCTTCCAAAAATCCACAAAGTAGGTACCCCGCTCCGTCCTATCGTCTCCACCATTAACTCACCCACTTACAAATTGGCCCGATTTCTGTCAGCAGTTGCATTGGGGAAACGAAACGACATGTCTCGGACCGCGTTCATGAACACAAGGCAGATCTGAAACACAGTAGGACCAATACCTATGCCGTTGATGATCATTGTTTTAACGCTGTGGGCTCACACGAAATTGATTTTTCCAAGACGGAGGTACTCTGCAAACCTACTGGCTACCTTCAGAGATTTGTTCATGAAGCCATCCAGATATATAAACACAGACACAACTTCAGCCGAGAAGATGGGTACAAATTGAGCAATCATTGGAAGGACGTTATTAACCAGGTAAAGTCTTAACTGACTGTGATGTTTCCATCCTACCTGCCTATGTCAGCTGTTATTTCCGACTCTCTGTCTCTCTCTATGCCTCTCTCTTAGATCTCTCATGCTCACATGTCCTTTGCATTGCACTCCCATGCCGTTGGATTGCACTCTCATGCTCACATGTCCTTTGGATTGCACTCTCATGCCTTTGGATTGCACGCTCTTCATTCTTACATTAACATGCTAATCTCTCGCATTATTATAGCCACTTCTGTGCCCTCGTTGAGGAGGCCGCTCTCCGTTCTTAGTTACATGCTAATTTCTGACATTAACATCACTAGCCCCGCCCACTTCTTTATGACCCTTGCGCTACACCCATTTCAAACATTTTAGAACAGTCTGCCTCAGCAGATCATGCTTTCCCATCTGATGACGGACGCTTGTTGCACCCGAAACGTGATTTATTTTATTTTATACCTACGTGACTTTACTGAAAGAACCAAAGAGTATAGATTCCTGCAGTCATGAAAGCTTCAAATCAAGAAAGTTTAAATAAAACAAAATACTCAGCAATAATATGTACATGGCACCGCCTGACATATTTCCGTTTGCCAGAAGCCTTCCAGCAAAATTTACCCAGACACGCATATTTTGCACTTCCAACATCAATGACTGTAGATCCTTACATCTGTCACCACCCTCACAACCACAGACACTGTATGGGCTAGGTGTGATCTGTACCTGCCTTAATAGGTGCTAACTTGTCTAAATATTTTAAGGGGCTAAACTAGGGATTGTTGTCTTTTCATGTGTGTATGCAGGCCAGTGGTCCATTGCTTTCAGATCTTCGAACAGAAATAGCCTCCATTAAAGGTCTCATGCTGGGAAGGTATGTTGCCAAACCTCCCGAATGTTAAGAGCAACCCAAAATTGGCTGTTTCTTGATGCAGTCCTAGCCGCACACGCGAGCATCTGCAGGAGTGTGTCGATGGCTGCCGGAATGAAAACGAGGGCTTCGTTCACGGCTTTCAAGGCGGCCCTTGCTCCGTGTTGATGATTAATTTATTGTTAATCCGCTTGTTCAACCAGGAGAGCGTCATTGAGGCTCTCTTTCAGGAGAGTTCGGCCAAGTTTTTGCATTAATAGTCCATGTTGCGATGCGGAATCCCAAGTAATTTGCAGGTTTTGCATTGGGATGTTTAACCAATCCCAGTTACATTGTTTTTTTTATCTCTGGTAGGAAACCAGAGAATCTGGTGGAAACCCATGCAGAACAGAGGGAGAAAATACAGACTTAACATAGACAGGCGCCCACATTGTTGAGGTGTTCACACATTGCTGTTTTCGTGTCTCACTCAGAAAGCAGTTCCCGTGTCCCCCGAATCCTGCAGCCATTCTGCCGAGCTGGCAGCTGGCATTGAAGCCATCTACTTCGACTGGAACAACAATTTCTTCAACAATGATATCTCAGGACGTCAACGTGGCAACAAATAAAGAGCAACAACTGCAGCCAAGGGACAACACCGACAATCTTACTGGAAGCAGTGAAAATGTCAGCAGCAGCGATATTTCACCAATAAGTCATGAATCAGGTAAAAATAATCATTACTTAGCTTTTGCACTGTTACTGTCTCACAAGGCTATCACGACGGCACTGTGTTTCACAGTCTGCAGCACTGTCACAGTAGGGCCACATGTTGCCGCGTGTAATCCCAATTGAGTGATTTTAAGGTTATTTGTATAATTTGGTAAACTTGGATCATGACGTCGGCACAGTGGCCTACTCTTTGTAAATGGTGACAGGGGATCTTTAACGTCTGCTATGAAGCAAATGGCGAATATTTTATGGTTGATATATCTGCAGTGGTAACCAGGGCAGCCTTCTGGATTAAAATCATGAACCCCTGCAACAAGAGGTGAACGTGCTACCCCTGGGCCACGTCACCACCCAACACCTTTATAAAAAGACAAACACTTAGTTTTACTTAACTTGACTCCTGTGTCGTGGTCAAATCTTGTAATTAAAATTTAGTTTACTTCCTGTTCAATCAATTCCAATTTTGCACACGTACTCAGATCCGGTGACAATGCATGCATGTATCAAAAATCGGCATCAATCAATTAATTCGCTACTTTAAAGCAATTTACATTTTGTATGGACGCCTTATTATTTACATATATATTTATGTAGGTCAAAAACGCCGCGGTCCCTAAACTCTCGAATCGCCTCGCCCAAGAACCAGGCGCCACGTGTCTCAGGCGCCACGTGTCTCAGGCGCACCAGTTGTGAATAAAACCGTTGTTAAAAAATAACTTTTTTTAAGGAGTTTATTTAAGGGGATGAATATTGTTTGCTGATATGTTTTATTGTTTTAAACAGCATCACCAGGTCTTGATTCCGAAGTCCACATCCTGAAGGCAGAGGGTAAAGTTAATTCTGTCCAAAGTTTCACACAAAACGGTGAAGTGGGTGATGGCTTCATCCATCAGCATCAGGACAAGGACGAAGATGTCGTCACTGAAGTTTGTGTTCTCACGAAGGTGGAAGCTCAAGGAGAAAATGAGGTGGACTGAGCAATGATAAATTTGGTATCGACTCATTTTCACTGATCCACATTTTAAATTTTCGGGCAAAATTATGTACAAACATATGCTACTGTATTCACTCATACATTCAGACAGATATGTTATTTTTATTCTCTACAATGGTTAATTTAATTAACGTGTCGGTTTTCACAGCCAAAGTAATCATTCATGATATGTTTCTGTGTTTGTCCACAATGATGATCTGGCCAAATTTGTGCTTTTTAAAAGCCTCTACTATCCGACACAGCCAAAGCACTTGTCATGGGGTGTACAAGAGTTTTACACGCCAATTGTTTCACCGCACTGGTGAATTTAATTCAAATTCTCACAACCAAATTTAGCAAAAGATGTTCTCATTGAAATCGAAGTAATTTTTAAATGAATGGAAGGAACTAAACTAAAATTAGACAACATGAAAATATTAAGTTAAAGTTGAGAAAATGTAAAATGTAATCCGAAGCTCAACCTCAATCGGAAGTACTGAAAGTAATTTCTCACCTTGTCATGAGGTTTATTTTAGTATGGATCACGAAGCTGAACACTTCCCATGAGAACAATTAATCGCATTTGTATAATTTCACAATTACTTGTAAAATGAATTCAACAAATAAACATAAATCTAAAAAATTTGTCGCTGTTTTGTGGCTGAGTTTATCCCATTTACCGCAGAGGTGGTTTTTCCAGTGAAACGCCACAGGATTTCAGACCAAAAACGAGCCAGTGTGTAGGTGGGGTAGTTGATAGTAGTGGCGATTGGACGAAGGGGTGTATCTTCTTTATATATCTTTGGTAAGCCATATAATTTTGGTGGCCTGGCAGCAGAAGGTTTCAACGAGAACTGTTTGGTTTGAACAATTAATGCGGTTGAATCAGAAATGATTTTGTTGGTTTGTATGACGAGGCTGTTGGTGGGGTCTATTTTTAAATCCTTTATATTAAGTTTGCTTGCTTCTTGCTTGCGTGCTTGCTTGCTTGCGTGCTTGCTTGCTTGCTTACGACCGTACAAATCTTTCGGTTGTTTTTTAACCCACTTCCCGTGATCCAATCGAGCTGACATTTTCCACACAGACTCGTTGTGCGAGACAATTAATGTTCGTGAAAAAAAATTCCCAAAATTTTACACTTTTTAGGCAAAAATTTTTTATTTTACATATATTCAAATAGATCTCATTCATGGCTTTGGCTGAACGTCACAGTGTAAGAGCCCAGAGCGTAACCCCTCCACAGGCCGTGGCGGAGTTGCGCAGTTGGTAGCGCCCTCGCTTCCCATGCCAAAGGTCGCGGGATCGATCCCCGCGTCCTCCACAGGCGAATATATTTTTAAATCCTTTATATTAAGTTCGCTTGCTTGCTTAGGACCGTGCAAATCTTTCGCTCGTTTTTTAACCCACTTCCCGTGATCCAATCGAGCTGACATTTTCCACACAGACTCGTTGTGTGTGACAATTTTCGTGAAAAAAAAATTCCTAAATTTTACACTGTTTAGGGAAAACAAATTAAATATTTAATTACCAATTGCTTAATGGTGGCAGACAATCAACTGACCCATAGGTGGCAGCCATCTCAAGCCAGAGGACGAGATGACTCTAGCCGCCACGCATATAAAGGATTTATAGTGAAAAACTTTGTTTTTACGGGTTTACTTGTTATTTTTGTATAGCTGCCATCGTTGAGTATTTCTTGAATGTTGTTATATTCTATTTTATCCATGATGACAGTGGCATTGCCCTTGTCGGCTGAGAGGATGACAATGTCTTCCCTCTTTTTAAATTGAGATAATTCAAAACGCTCATCTTTGCTGAGGTTGCTAGCTGGCATCTTAGCGTTTGAGGGTTGCAGCGATTTCAGATCTTGCTACGTCTGCAGCGATGTGACCCAGGCCCTTGAGAGCCACATCTACTTGGGCAATGATATCATTAACTGGTATGTGTCTAGGTGTGATTGCAAAGTTTAGCCCTTTAGCTAAAACGGATTTCAGACCATCAAAAATAGAACTATTACTGCGATTAATTACGACTTTGTTAACGTCTAGCTTTTCGATGTGTGGGTCCGGTCTCTTGTTGGAGAGGAGGTTGAATTTGGAAATCAAGTTGTCCTTACATTTGGTCGACATAGTGGCAGCTTAAGAGGCAGTCATTGTCTACATGTTCCCAATCCGATGTGGACATTGTTGCCATCAATGATACGTGTGATTTGTAGTGTCTAACTGATCTAGTTCGGTGCGTATAAGTCTGATTTTCTCTGAGATAAGAGCTGAGCTAATTCTAGACAGAATTCGTTTCGCATTAGAAGTTACAGCAGCAGAGGTCAGTGTAAATGCGATTGGTCTTACCCCAGAGTCGCAGCATCTCGTCAGAAAGGTGAGAGACTCGATCAGCTGAGCCTTCTTATCCCGGAGTTTGTTGAAGGATCTCAAAGCTATGTGGAAACCCTCCCCGTAGAGGTGGTTAAATCTCGATTTAAAGCTTTCGTGACTGCAGGGATTCGTATTCTTGGTTATTTCAGTAAAGTCACGTAGAAGGGAAATAATAAAATAAAAAATAAAATTCTGACGACGTTTCGATTGCAACACAAGCAATCGTCATCAGGTGTGAAAACCACAGCAAGAAATTTTGAAAAAAGTGGAGGTTTTTTCTTAACTTTACAGGCCGCTGTCGGTAGCCTAAAAGAGGCCTAGAAATAGGGTTTCGTTCCACCAAGTGGGGCACTACCTACTTTTTTATATTTAACATCAGAAATATATAGAGATTCCTTAGGAAAAAGTTCTCCGCACACAACCTTGCAGTTTTTGAGAAATTATGCTAAAGGTGCCCATTTTGAAAAAAAGGGAAACCATAGGGAATTTTGCACTTGCAAACCTGTTTATCATATAAACCCAAAAATGCAGAATTACCACTTGAAGTACAAAATAAACCAGTTTGAAATGTGTAATATACCTGAAGTTGCTATCTATGCACAGTAAACATAATAAGATTATCAAGAAAACTTCTACTGTAGCATTAACATCCCAATTACTTCTCATTATGTTGTTCCAATTCAAAGGTAATATTTGAGGTAAAATCTGAATAACAAATAGAATTAAGCCAAAATATAATATATAAAAAAAACACTTTTCAAAATAACACATTTAATGGTGAATTGTCAATTCGCATACACGAGCAGTAACTGCACTACATGTACATATTCACAGGAATGATTATTGTAAACAAGATTTAATTTTGATTGATTTATATTAAATATATATGTCCTATATTAATTTTATTATCATATACACATCACTAAATATCAAGATCACTGTCCTCACTATCAGATTCACATGAAACAATATCCTCAGTTAATCTCACATTGTCACAATGAACACATTTACATAGGTCAGTGTAGGCCAGGCCAGCCTTGTGGCATGAGCACCTTCCACCTGTACAAGTGTAGTAAGTATTCAGGGGGCTTTGACGACGGGGTCGGAGGCACACTTATTTATTAATACCAACTCGTGTACAGTAACGGGTACACACAACTCTTGAAGGGGTATCGTCCCCTTCACTCGTCTATCAGGGAGACACAACGTCTAACCCCGCTAACCTACGCCCAAGTCCTCCACTACGGAGCTAGGGGAGGCTACCTATCCCAGCCCTTGTCAAGCTGGGATCCCGGCACCCTGAGTCTCCAGACCGGCTCTTATAAGAACGTCAGTCTGGGCTCTCGGGGCCACGCCACCGGCTTGCCCTGGTCGGTCCTGACAAGGACAGCGAGCCAGGGGAGCTCCGGGGCCTATTCTAGCTGGTCTTCACTCTTCGCTGGTTAAAGCTAACACTCGACCTCGAGCACTCCGGCTCACCACCTTTTATAGCACTCGGCCCCCGGGAGGGGCCCGTGGGAGATGTAGGTGCGGACGTCGGTGAAAGCACCTCCTCCGTGTACAGCTCTAACCCCGCCCCTTGTGTTTGTTTCCCATCCGTGCCCATACATCTACACAATTACACCTCTACACATCTACACAATTACACCTCTACACAAGTACCAGACTTACACCCACAGTGGAGTGACCCCAAAATCTGTTGAGGAGCTGGATCTTTAGTCATCCATGATATGATGAGATCACCATCCTTGACAATCCATCCAAAGCCGTCTGGACTGGGAGCATTTGTAAAAGGATCCAATGCTCTCCTGTGGATTGCAACTTGGTAGTTAGCACGCTTGAAGTGCTCTGTAAGTGCATCTTTTGTTGGAGGTAATGCCTGTTCGGAAGAGGCCTGGACACAGAACCTATTGTATCTGGCCAAATTAACATGTGATACCTTTTCTCCATACAGCTCACACACAAAACGTTCTGTGGTCACAAATGTGGTGCTGTCCATTTCAAATTGCATCCCAAGAGCAACAAATGCACTGATGTACTCTGCATTTCCAGACACTATTTTTAGTGGTTTCTCTTTTCCTTTCCCATAAAAGGAACTACTGTAGTTGAGTCACAGCCAGTGAATGTGTGTAGTCCTATCAGTGCCTCTGTTAGTGAAGGACCCAAAGCAGAACCAATAGCCTGGAGATCTAACATTCTTTGCCTGTCTTTTGTTCCTGTCAGAAAGTACATCTTTGCTGAGGGAAGCTTAGCCATTATTGAAAGTGAAATGATAGCAACATCAGTGTCAGGACTCTAGATGATTATCTTATTATAAAGTTCACTCCAGGCATGTTTTGCATGAAGTAGGAGCCTCGTGTCAGCTTCTTCATGGTCACAAGTCAAAGATTCTACCTCTTTGACAGACATAATGCCATCTTTAAGTGAGTTGATGACATACATTGCTGTGTGCCACAAAGATAGCTATGTCTTTTCCAGCTGCTTGTAAAGGCACAGTTCTCCCTGTCTCAAAGAGAAAGTCTGTCAAGGCTTCTTTATTTTCACCACTGGCTAGAAACTTGGTCCACTGACTTGGAGTCTTCTGCTTGATGCTGTATATTTGCAGTAATTGTTGTCCAGCAACAGCATGTCTTGATCGTTCAGCATTTTTGATGCTCACTGCCGGGTAGCGATCAATGACAAAATCGACCCTTGGACAGCTGAACTTTCTACCCATCTTAATCATAAGTTGAAGAAGATCATCAGCAAGCTCACCGAATGTGTCTAGTATATCCTTGAGACTCCTGATCAATGCCATGCCATATATCAGTAGGGCACCATTATCACCAACAGTCTTGTTCACATGACAGTCCTTGTTCTTTGATTCTAAACAAGCTAGAAGAGCAGCCTTATTTGTTTTGGCTAATGAACCATCAGTGCTTGCTAGCGGGGATGAGATATTGCCAAGTGAATATGTCAGAATCTCAAGTTTACAGACCGGGATTGACTTATCACTAACAGTCATGCAAAGAGTCTCCTGTCATTTTTTACAATGACTTGATTTCCATCTTTTGTCTTGGATGATTTCTTCATTTGATCCCCAAACGTAGGGAGCTTCAAGGACTTTATTGGAGAGAAGAAGTCTGTTTTTGATGACTGGACTCGGTCTTGGATGAAAATTTTCAGAGCTGTTTCACCTTTATCACAAGCACTTTGTATGTCATCTCTGACAGTCTTTGTAGCAACAACACCAGAGCTAATACATATGTAGTGGTGGTGTTGACGTGCGCCGACAGTGATGGATCACGGGGCGGCACGGGATGCGGGGTTGGGCACGCGTTGTGGGCGTGGTGTGGACGCGCACACCGGGAGTGAGAGATCACGGGGCGGCGCGGCGTGAGTGGTGAGGCGCGCTGACACTGTGGGAAAACAGGATCGTAGCCAGCGCCCAGTGATTGGTCAAATGGGATGGGTGCTCTCAGCGACGTCCGCAGGAGGTGTATAAAGGGGGATGCGCGAGAGCACTCGTGGTTGTTGTTAACCAGTTGAAGATCGAAGACGGAGTGAAGAGGTAGTGCCCTGAGACCCCTAGTCCCGCTGTCCTTGTGGGGACCGGGGCCCTGTGTGGCTCGGAGGCGAGACTGTGGGACCCGTGGTCCGACGCCCATGTGGGTCGGGACTGTGGGACCCAGAGTCGAGAGGGACACCCCGGCTGGGTGTGTTCCGAGAGGCTACGGGGCGTGAGAGCCCGTGGGGGTGTAGCCAGGAGAACCGTGTGGGGTAGGCTGGTGTTAGCCACCCGTGTAGCTAAGTGGGTGTTAGTCACCCGAGTAGCTCAGTGGGTGTTAGTCACCCGAGTAGCTAAGTGGGTGTTAGTCACCCGAGTAACATAGTGGGTGTTAGTCACCCGAGTAACCAAGTGGGTGTTAGTCACCCGAGTAACCAAGTGGGTGTTAGTCACCCGAGTAACCAAGTGGGTGTTGGTCACCCGAGTAACTACAGTGGGTGTTAGTCACCTGTGTAACGAAGTTGGTGAAATAAAGAGTGTGCTACCCGTGAAGTCGTCTCCCGCCGAGTTACTACATTACAACTGGCGTCAGAAGTAAACCTGTCTTCAAGAAGAATGGATACTAGGAAGACTACCCGTACCCACGAGCGAGATCGGGAAGACGACGGCGTACCGGAGACACCAACCTCGGGAGGAGAGGACGAGGAGTTGCCGCCGATGCAGCACTTCGCGGCGATGGCCGACGCTCCGCTCGCCTCCGACACCAGCCTACAGGACGCACACTCCCGCCTGGCGGAGTTGCTGCTCGCCGCCGCTGCAGTTTTGGCGGAGATCTCCGTTCCAGCGGGCGGAGGGACGGCTGCGGGGTTGGAGGAGGCGGCGCGGCTGGAGGGATCCCGCCAGAAGGCGCTTCGCGCCAAAAGTTTTGAAGTTGGCGCCGTTTTTGAGGGTCCGCCATTAATTGGCGGGAAGCGCGGACACCACGTGGGCGGAGAGCTCCACTCAGAGCGGCCCGCGTCATCGGCGCGCGCCGGAGCCCTCCATTATGCGCCTGCAGACGGAGCCGACATTTTCTACAACCACAGCGGCGTGCGGGAAAATCGTTTCGACGACGACGACCGGGTCCTCCAGCAACGATTGCCCGCGCTGTCGGCGTTCAAGGCAGACGGGGGCGACTGGGGAGCCTTCCAACGAAGGTTCCTCGCACATCAAGAAATGTCGGGGTGGTCCGACACCACTGCCCTGCGCGCGCTGCCAGCGATGCTCGATGACGACGCGCTTGCAGCCTTCACATCGGCCCCTAGGTCGTCCCGCTCAACGCTCCAGGCCGCGCTACACCTAATGGCTAAAGTGTTCGGGCCGCCCTCGACCTGTCGCCACCAGTTCTACGATCGGCGAAAGGTGGTTGGAGAAACGACACTCGCCTATCGCACGGCGCTGCTCGCCCTGGCGGACACAGCTTTTCCCCGCATGGACAAGGAGGGGAAGGACGCCATGGTGACGGAGCAGCTGTTGGCGTTGGCTCACGGCTTGGGAGTCCCCATCAATACGGCGGACGAAATGGACATCTGCTCCCTGGGGATTGCCACGAGTATTCACGCATACGAGGTCCTCAAGCGCAAGCCAACGGTCATCTGCGCATCGGCGGGGAACGCGGCAGTGGCTGCCACAGTCGCCGAGCCTCAGCCTGCTGCGGCTCGGGAGGAGGCCTTCACTGTATCGAGACCGGGGGAGTGGAGAACGGGAGGTCGTTCGCCCACACGTTCATCCCGCAAGCTGGAGCAACCGAAACCTACGACGTCCCTCGTCGTCTGCTACAACTGCGGCCTTCGGGGTCACGTCGCAGCCGGGTGCCGGGCTCCGCGTCAGCGCGCCACGGGACCACGTCCGGACGACGACCGGGGCCACAAGTCATCGCAACTAAACCCGGCAAGTCGCGGCACCTCACACGCCCGGTCCACATACGCGGCACGTTCGGGTCGCCGCTTGGCGGTGCGGGGACCGCATAAGGGTACCGGGGGTTCGGTTCGGCGAGGGGGGTTCGTACACGGCCCGAAAGCAGTCGAATGGTCCGAATTGGCCCACAGGATGGTGGCTGCGTCGGCCGGGTCGTCCGTGGTAATGGGGTTTATTGACGGGGTTGAGGTCCGGGTGCTTGTGGACACGGGTGCGTCGGCCACTATCATTTCGGACCTTATTTATAACATTCTTCCCGTCCAATGTCGACCCCTTCTGCCGGTGGACGTACCATTTTACGCGGCGAACGGGGGATCCCTGGGAATTATCGGCCAGATTCGGGCGACTATTTGTATTGGCGATATCAAATTGGCGGGTCCTATTTTTGTATCATCATCGCTGGCCGTTCCTTGTTTACTAGGTACGGACTTTCTGTCCAAAATGCCCATCAAAATTCTCGTAGATCAAGCCTGCATTGAGCTTCCATCGGGACGGCGGGTTGCGTTTTTGACGAGCCCTACTAAAATACGCACGGTTTGTGCGACGGTGCAGGCGCTGGCAACTCAGACTGTACGGGTGCCCCCAGGATCGCAAATGTTGGTACCCCTTCGGTTGAGAAAACCCCTCGGGATGGATGCGGGGGCACAGGGAGTTCTGTTGGGGCCGTCTAACAGAGCCAAAGGGGGCCTCGACTTAGCGGTAGCTCAGACCATGGTGAGGGGGGACAGTGAGCCGTTCGTTATGGTCCTGAATACGGGGTCGCGGCCGGCCGTAATTACACAGGGAACGGTGCTGGCTCACGCCGCGCCGCTACCCGTCGAGGAACAGCTCGTTGCTCACGCGGGATTGAGTGCCGATACGCATCCTCAAAGTAAGGAGGGGACAGAGTGGGTGGACTCGTTGTGTGCCGGGTCTAGTAACCTGTCCAGTGTGCAGTTGGGAGCATTGAGGGGCTTGCTACTCGAGTTTGCTGACGTGTTTAGCAGTCACAAGTACGATATTGGCTGCACAGACCTGTTGCGCCACCACATAGCTACGGGGGACGCGGCTCCTATTCGACAGAATCCCTACCGGCTCAGCCCAGCCGAGAAGGAGCATGTGCAGTCGGCGGTTAATGACATGTTGGCGGCCGACATCATTTCGCCCTCTTCCAGTCCGTGGGGTGCTCCTATCGTCCTAGTTAAAAAACAGGACCGGTCCTTGCGGTTCTGTGTCGATTTCCGCCGCCTAAACAAAATCTCTATGGCCGATGCGTATCCGCTCCCCAGGATGGATGATTTGCTGGATGCCTTGGCGGGAGCACAGTTTTTTTCGACGCTCGATCTGCTGTCGGGATTTTGGCAATTGCCCCTCGATAACGAATCAAAACCTAAAACCGCTTTCCGGACGCCGGGAGGCCTATTTGAATTCAACCGATTGCCCATGGGCTTACATTCCGCTCCCGCCACGTTCCAGAGGCTCATGGAATTGGTTTTGTCAGGCCTCCAATGGGACACCTGTTTGATCTACCTCGATGATATCATCGTTTTCAGCCGGACTTTTGAGGAGCACCTCCAGCGTCTGAGAGCGGTGTTCCTCAGGATGCGTTCCGCTAAGCTTAAATTTAAACCGGCTAAATGTTTTCTGCTTCGGGAGTCGGTCAGGTACTTGGGCCATATCGTTAGTCGTTCAGGGATCTCGACAGACCCTGCTAAGACGCACTGCGTCAGCTCATGGCCAACGCCAACCTCGGTCACTGAAGTCCGCAGCTTCATAGGATTCGCCTCCTATTACCGTCGTTTTGTCAAGCAGTTTGCCACCATAGCCAGGCCCCTGCACGCTTTGACGGCTAAAGGTGTGCGGTTTCACTGGGGGCCGGAAGAGGAGGCTGCGTTCTGCTCCCTTCGTGACGCCTTGGTGCAGGCTCCCCCCTTGTGTTACCCCGATTTCACGCAACCGTTTTTGCTCGACACGGATGCCAGTAACACGGGTATCGGGGGAGTGCTCTCACAGGTGGTCGGGGGGGTTGAACGGGTGGTCGCCTACGGTAGCAGGGTTCTGTCCCCTGCGGAACAACGCTACTGTGTGACACGTCGTGAATTGCTGGCGATTGTGTTTTTTATACAGCAATTCAGGCCGTATCTTTACGGCCGTCATTTTACAGTTCGTACGGACCATGCGGCTCTCCAGTACGCTATGCGGGTGGCGCAGCCATCCGGCCAATTGTCCCGATGGTTGGAGGTCCTTCAGGACTACCAATTCACGACGATTTACCGCAAGGGATTGCGCCACTCGAACGTGGATGCCTTGTCGCGGTTGCCGCCGCGCACGGAATGCGAATGTCTGCTGGGATCGGCGCGGTGTAAACCCCCTGTCGCCGTCCCCGCGGAAGTTGTGCTCACCGCCACTGATACTACGGGGGTCGACGCTCCCACGGGGAGGGACTCGCTGTTAGCATTGCCTCTCATCGAGTGGGGCCGTCTCCAAATGGCCGACAACTCCCTACTCACGCTACGTCGGAAGGTTGACGCTCCCGAGGGGAGGGAAACGCGGGTCGGTTCCTGGGTGTGCAGACAGGGCCTCTTGATGAAGTGGGACAACATGTCCCGGCGTCACGCGCTCGTTGTGCCATTTGCTATGCGGGGAAGGGTCGTTCTGGCTGCTCATGAACGACTCATGCATCTGGGTTTTCACAAAACGCTCGCCCTAATCCAGCGAGACTATTATTGGCCGGGGATGGGCAACGACGTGGCGAACATTCTTAAGGGATGTGTAAGGTGCGCCCAAAGGAAGCCGCCACCAGTAGCGGCTAATCCACCGCTGCAATCCATTCAGGTTTCGCGCACAAACGAATTGGTTGCGTTAGACATCTTGGGGCCCTTTCCCGCTACACCTAGGGGAAATAAGTTCCTGCTGGTTGGCGTAGAGTACTTCACCCGCTGGCCCATGGCGTGGCCACTCGCCAACCAGTCGGCTGCGGCAGTGGCGGACGCCTTCGTCCAAGGTTATGTTTTGGACAAGGGCGCCCCTGAACGCTTGCTGACGGACCAAGGGAAGAATTTTTTGAGTGTTTTGTTGCGCGAGGTGTGCGACCTGTTGGGTACAAAGATAGTGCGTACCTCCCCGTACCACCCGCAGACTGACGGAATGGTTGAACGTCTGAACAGGACGATTACGTCTATGCTGTGCCAACAGGTCTGCGACGATCAGGTTGATTGGGACTTACAGGTACCGGGGGTGCTCGCGGCCTATCGAATGGCCCCTCATGCGGCGACGGGGTTTTCCCCATTTTTTCTTATGTATGGGCGGAAGGCCGATCCGGCCATGGACGTCCAACTGGGGCTTTCCCAGCCACGTGCAAAATCTAAATTGGCAGACCACATCAAGTTTAATATCGCCAAATTGGCTGAAGCGCGAGAGGCTGCGAGATTGAATTCGCAATCTCGGCAGATCGCGAACGAGAGATTGCATGGACGGAGGGTGCATACGCACGATTGGAAACCAGGCGATAAGGCCTGGCTGCATTGTCCACATGCACCGTTGGCTACGTCCCCCAAGTTGTTGAGACCATGGAGGGGACCGGTGGAAATTGTGCGGGTTGCACGACCCCAGAGTATACAGATTAAATGGGAAAAACGCCGTTGGTACGTGCACCCCTCCCGACTGAAACCCTACGCGGCACAGCGTGACCCCGTTTTGTGCCGTAACGACCGAGCGTGTGATGTGACCGTCGACTCGGGGAGGGATGTGTCGCAGGCTGATCCTCACGTGTCTCCACCTGACCCACCCCCAGGTGTCTTGGGCCTGACGGCGGTTGACCGTCGGGAACCGGAACCCCGCGGCACGCGCGGATCCCCGATGCCTGGCCCGTGCCTTCCTGAACTGCCGGCACCACCGGACGGTCAACCGCGTCTGGTGCCGTACGACGGACCGGCAAGGCGGACTCGGGCTAGGACACAACACTTTTCATGAGAAGAAAAAAAAAAAAATATATTTAAACCCGGGCTCACCGCCGTGTTCCCCCTCTGCCGGGGTAATGTCCCGTTCAAGGGACGCTCGGGATGAATGGGACGCTGCACGAGTCAGAAGAAAGAAAAAAAAATATTTTTTTTTGGCATACACATTTATTGTTGTCACTCGCCGGATTGTACATATTGTTCTGTTGTTGTGGTGGCATTGCTGATTTTTCCGGATGGCGGTGTTCGTGTTGTGTTATGTTGTTATGTTGTTGTTGTGTTACGGGGCACACATAGGGGGTGTTGTATATTTTTATAGCAGCCGGGTCGGCTGCGAGCTATGTGGTAGGGGGTGATGTAGTGGTGGTGTTGACGTGCGCCGACAGTGATCGATCACGGGGCGGCACGGGATGCGGGGTTGGGCACGCGTTGTGGGCGTGGTGTGGACGCGCGCGCCGGGAGTGAGAGATCACGGGGCGGCGCGGCGTGAGTGGTGAGGCGCGCTGACACTGTGGGAAAACAGGATCGTAGCCAGCGCCCAGTGATTGGTCAAATGGGATGGGTGCTCTCAGCGACGTCCGCAGGAGGTGTATAAAGGGGGATGCGCGAGAGCACTCGTGGTTGTTGTTAACCAGTTGAAGATCGAAGACGGAGTGAAGAGGTAGTGCCCTGAGACCCCTAGTCCCGCTGTCCTTGTGGGGACCGGGGCCCTGTGTGGCTCGGAGGCGAGACTGTGGGACCCGTGGTCCGACGCCCATGTGGGTCGGGACTGTGTGACCCAGAGTCGAGAGGGACACCCCGGCTGGGTGTGTTCCGAGAGGCTACGGGACGTGAGAGCCCGTGGGGGTGTAGCCAGGAGAACCGTGTGGGGTAGGCTGGTGTTAGCCACCCGTGTAGCTAAGTGGGTGTTAGTCACCCGAGTAGCTCAGTGGGTGTTAGTCACCCGTGTAGCTAAGTGGGTGTTAGTCACCCGAGTAGCTCAGTGGGTGTTAGTCACCCGAGTAGCTAAGTGGGTGTTAGTCACCCGAGTAACATAGTGGGTGTTAGTCACCCGAGTAACCAAGTGGGTGTTAGTCACCCGAGTAACCAAGTGGGTGTTAGTCACCCGAGTAACCAAGTGGGTGTTAGTCACCCGAGTAACCAAGTGGGTGTTGGTCACCCGAGTAACTACAGTGGGTGTTAGTCACCTGTGTAACGAAGTTGGTGAAATAAAGAGTGTGCTACCCGTGAAGTCGTCTCCCGCCGAGTTACTACATTACACATACAAGATCTTCACGAGGCAGGAAGGGATTGATCATAGACTCAACCGCTGAAACCAAAGATATAACAGCAGCATTGTCTTTTGCAATTCTTGTTGCATCCAACTCTTTATGACCCCTCTCTTCATGTTGCATTCCAGCCATCATTTCACACTGCCTTGTGATTGCAGAACGTTCAGGATGAGACAGTATCCATCGCTGGACGGCACCTCTGTTCAATGTTATCCCAGTTATGCCGCCTTTGGTCTTTGAATCACGGTTGCAGGTTTGTTCTATTGCTTGGTCACAAGCTATGGATGAGAACCTGTTAGCATCCTTATGCTGTACTGTCCAGTTTCCTTTTGCAGTAACTTCTTCATAGCAGTGTGGATGAGTCTTTGGAAGATTGATCATCTCGACCCAATATGCTGATAGGTACCTTGCATATTTTTGGCGGTCATATGCAAAATACCATGCCAGCATATGTCTCACTGTTGCTAAGTGAAGGCTCCAGTCAGAGTCTCTGGTTGCTCTAATGAAACTCAGTAAAAGTTGAACCATTTCAATGTATGAGCTCCAAAGTCCAAAGGTGGGATTAACAGAGTTCATCTCATGTACATTGTCTTGCCTCATGGCAGATGTGGAGCGTACGTTCACAGGAAGTTCCAGTTTTTTTATGCTAATTTTGGTCACGTGACCAGGAAGTCACGATGTTAGATTTTCAGTGAACCATGCGGGCATCGGCCATCTTACTCATAATTCAAGATGGCGGCACGCATCGCATCTCAGTGAGACCACAGCCGCACTTGTCCATTGTGGGAGCTTAAGAAGCATTGCCTGTAAGTTTGTTTATATTCCTATAATATTGGCAATGCTGTTGTAATGTTGGAATGACCGTTATAGTGATGTAAATGCCTTTATGGTGACGTTAAGTTGTTGTAGTAAATACGAGGCCTAGTTAGTAACGAAGCCTGCGACTTTCCTTATTGTGGATGTTACTTGTGATTTAGTAGGTCGAGTCAGACTTGTGCCTATGTTGCGATCCTGAGAGTAAAGATGACGAAGTATCTCATCCACAGTTTAGTGTTATGTGTAATGCTGTACATTTGGGGTGCAGTGGGATGAATACACGATGTGCCTGTATGCAACGCACCGGCTTGTGCTCTTGTCTAGCTGTTCAGTGGTAATGTAGGGGCCTGGTCCGTCCAGGATCTATTGTTATCTAAGACAATGTTCTGATGCTGTGGTGTTCATTGTGTTGGTGTTTCCGGATTATAACAGATGCTGTATCTGTGTTTTCTCACCAGTTTTACCTTGTTACAATCAATAAATGACGATTGGAGTTGGACGTTCATCCTGGCTCCGAGGGTTTATTGAACGCAAGGTTATCTACTCGACTAGCGGTGCAACGCAGTGCACAGCGAGGCCGAAATATACATATCTATCATAGCAGGACAGCATATCTGATGTCAGACACTGAGTTAGATGAAAATCCTGCCTCAGAATTGCACTCTCGTACTAGATCTTCCATGGCTGATATGTAACGAGTGTGCTGTTGCTCAGGAAGGGACTGAAGAAATGACCTCAACTGCAAGATATGCATTGCCTCAAATAGGAGTTTGTGTGCATGAATGCTACGGTTGTAGTGATGTCCACTAATGACTCCATTTATTGAACCAACAGCTACCACATTTGATTCAATCAGCATATCCTGTAGTCCTGCTTCTTTGAAACGTTTGCCTATCACTGCCATAAAGGACATGGCTGTGTGGAACTCACCTAGTCTTGGGATGATACGCTGCATCGAGCTTGATCGCCGCTATCAGATGAAGCTGCGCTGATTACGTCCTCCTCCATGTTTACATGTGCGTAGTGATATTGGCCTGATGTTGGCTCTGACCTACTTACATTTTCGATGCTGATTGGTTGAAAATCTAGCTCAACAGTTGTATATGTCTCAATACGCAGTCAATATAGTGCGCCAATGAATTACACTTTTCTCATTAACTGCAGGATAATGCGTGGAGAACTTTTTGCTTGGATACCTTTTATTAACGTTGAACATATTGAGCAAAAGAAAAAGTAGTGCCCCGTTTGTCGGAACAAAACTTAACGATACAGCTCACGTACAGCGGCGTATTAGCACCACGGACAGCAACTGGCGGTTGTTCAGATGGACGAGTCCATCCATGCTCGGAATGGAGGAGGGGGGTGTTGTATGTGTCGGGTTATGAAATTTTGATGAAAATAATAAAAATTCATAATTTTCCGAAAAATGCGCAAATCGCATTAATTATGTTAATGTGTGAGTTAATATGCATAAATTATGATAATGTGAGTAATTATATGCATGAATTATGATAATCATGGAGATAATCGTAGTAATTTATGCGGATGCTTGCGATTATGTTATTGTGAGCAGTTATGATAATTAGGCTTAGCTTCGTTTATCCATTGTTATATCAATCAGGATAATACGATTATCATCGATTAAACGTTTACCGATTATCTTAGTGTGTGTTATGATATTTTAGGTCTCCATTTTCATATCTCATCGCAGGATACAGTTATCAAGAATAAGATAGTTTTGCATGGACTTGGAAAGAAGCACTCGAACAGTTGGTGATAAGCAATTTTATTCTAAGCAAGCACATGACACTCTCTTATCCGAAAGCAAGTATACGTCAATAAATTCATGGACAAGATTATGCAGTAACGAAAATGAATGACTAAAAATACTTCTTCATTGGCGTGATTATGCAGTTAACGAAAATGAATGACTAAAACATTTCTTATTCATGTAACTCGACGACAGAAACTGTTTTGCACGATCCGTTGATATTGAACGCACCACCTCGAAATGGCAACCCTTTTTGAAACGCAATGACAATTTTTTAAAAGTCTTATTCGTGTGCGTGCTGTGTGTGCGTTGTCCCCTTGTAATATTAATTAATTCTTAGAGCCGGGAGTTGTGTCGTTAGCTTGTGTGGTGTGGGAGGATACGAACAGCGGCCAGAAGTTTTCTCTGGGTTGGGCGTGGCCGCCGCTCTGCTCCTGCTGCTCCCTCGCTCTCTCTCCACTGCTGGACGACGAGTTGGCACGATGCTGTCCTTGAAGATGCTCGGTCGCTCGTTATCGCTCGTTGTCGCTCGTTGGCGCTCGGTGGCGCTCGGTGGCGCTCGGTAGCGCTCGGTGGGCGCTCGGTGGCGCTCGGTGGCGCTCGGTGGCGCTCTTTGGCGCTCGGTGGCGCTCGGTGGCGCTCGGTGGCGCTCGGTGGCGCTCGGTGGCGCTCGGTGGCGCTCGGTGGGCGCTCGGTGGCGCTCGGAAGACTTTGACTCTCTTTCTCCACTGCGGGATGACGAGTCGGTTTTGGTTGATGCTGGTTGATCTGGGTGTGTATTAGACACACGGCGCATTCAACAGCGCTGTCCTCCTCCTCCTCACAGCCGTTTGACCAGGCTTTCTCCACTGCTTCGCGCTCTCTGCTTTGCTCGCTTGGCGATCTCCGCCTTTCCTGCGGGTTGTTCGCTGGTCGTCACTCTGACGAGGAGCGATGCTTCGTTCGTGGCAGGGTGGACGTTGGCGTCTTTGTTGGCTTCACTCGCAGCTCGGCGACTCAGGGTAGCGATTCTTCTCAGGTGGTGCAGACCTCGGCTTGTAGCTGCACGTCGCTACCCCGCGAACCTCGTCATTCTGGATGACGAAAACTTCTTCGTTGTCGGCGTTGAGATGAGGTGGGGCCCAGGGCCTCTGACGAGATGTGGTGGGGGCCGAAGCCCTTGACGATCTCTGGTGGGGCCCGTGGCCCGGACGATCTGTGGTGGAGCCGGAGCCCTTGACGATCTGTTTTGGATGGATTTTCCTTTGGCTTATATCTCGAAAAATTCCACTCAGTTTCCCGAGTTGTTCAAAGGTTGTCATAAAACATTCCTGTGGGTGTGAACCATCTGCGTCCGTGTGTGTGTCGTGTGCGTGTCCGTCCGTGTATTTCGCGTGCGTTTTTGTCCGTGTGTTTATTAGCTTTGAAGACACAGCTGTGTGTCGTTCTGAAAGGGTGGGGGCCTCGCGACGGCGTCACCTCATTATCCATTAACCCGACCGATGATTCGCGTTCGCATTGAGTTATATATATAAAAAAAATATTCGAATCCATGTTTTTGTTTCTGAATAATATTTGTCGCGAAAACCTACGCGTTAAGCGAGCTTAATTATTCCCTCCCTTGCTCGGGGATCATATCTTTTGTCTCACACAGCTTAAGTTGTTTTGGTTTGGAAGTTGAAATGCGACTTATTTCCATTATGCCCAAGTTATGCCGAAAACCGTGTTCACGATGTTTTATCGTGACCCGATCTCTCATGGAAATGTTATTTCCTCGCGTGTGCAATTTTTGCTGTCCGTGTTGCGGGAAGACAAAGACGGTTGTTTCCACGGTGGGAGCACCCGGCGCATGCGCTTATTTATTTATTTATTTTCCGAGGACGTGTTAATTTTCTTTGAGCCATTGCCCGGGAGCTTTATTGGTGTCATTTCCTAACTTTTGGCGTGTTCGTGTGGAGATCCTCTCGGGAAGACAAAGACGGCCGTGTTGCTCGCTTCCCATGGGGTGTTGTGTTTGGTTAATTTTGAGGCTTTTTAACGAAAGGGTGTCATTCTAACCCCCCGCCTGCCATTCCCTCCTCCCTTGTTCCTCTTGTGTGAAATTCGGGGAGTTTTTATGACCTTGATTGCCCTCTTTCATGCCCTCTTTCCTTTGAAATGAGGTATGCGCGCATCTGTGGAAGTGTGGGGGCGTGTTCGTTCCACGTTGCCCCGTGTATATTAAAAAAACGATATTATATATGTTGGCAGAATAATTCTTAAAAAAAAATTAATATAAAAAAAATAAAAAGGGGGTCCATACACAACAGTCCGCCCTTTTGAAAATTATCAGGGGTCGATTTGGCCACTGGCGAATTTTCAAACAAAGTAATGCCCCCTTTTTGTCATGAATCCCATCAGCCGCCCTTACTCTCGGCGGTTATTTCTTACGACGCGCGTGTACGTATTACAATCTTAACCTGGTTACATCTGAAATAAGCAAAGAAAATAACAACACGTTAAACATCGATATTGCGTTACATCGGTTCTCATACATCATAACTCCGACGAATATTCATTTTTGTTTTTGCTTAACATGGTTACATTTGAATTAAGCAAAGAAAATAACAACACGTTAAACATCGATATTGCGTTACATCGGTTCTCATACATCATAACTCCGACGAATATTCATTTTTGTTTTTGTTAAATCCTGGGAAACGCTAGGTAGCGGTTTCGAACGCATTTATGCGTTACCTTCCTCATGTTGCCTGGTTTACCACTTATCACTTTGATAATTCGATCACGGTTTTGGGTTCGTTTTTGTAGTTTCCTCTCTCACTCTCTCGCGTCGTGGGAGTGTGTGGTGAAAAATTGTGCTGCACATAACCAGAATTCGCGCACACGACCCACTTTGACACTTGGTTCGTGGCGTTCGCTCTCTCTGCGATTACATGCACATTTGCCGAGTCAGTGTGTCGATTTAATTCTGTGCCTCGTAATGTTGCCCTCTTGGTTTTTACGAGTGTGTTAGATTCCAACACCATTCCCGATATGTCATGAACATTCGTCTCCATTTTAGCACTCCGATCCACGTAAATTTTGGTTTCCCTTGGATATTGTTCATTCAAAGACTCACGCCTGCGCTCATCAGGGCGTGTCTCTGTGTTCTCTCTTTGTCTCTGCTGTCTGTTATCTACTGTCCGATCACGCTTCAATGCAACCCTGTCCCTGTATTCGATCCACGCGTCATTTACAAGAGCACTGCTCGTGTTTTTGCCCGCCCTGTCACTTGCAGCCTGCTTGTATTTCCCATTGAGCTCAGGGTTTAACAAAACCTCGGTGGGTGGGGCGCGTGTTGGCCGCTCGCTTGCACTCACTGTGGGTGGTTCATCATGTATTTGGACCGCATTCTGTGTTATTCTTCTATTCCCTCCTGGTATAGCCGGTGGAGGAATTGGTCGTAATTGGACTGATTGTGTTTGACCTCCCATCCTGCGATTCTCGTACATTTTTGGCCCAGTGTTACTCCCCTTTGGGTGCCAAATTTTTCCTGGATTGTTACTTTGCCATTTTTGTGGGTAATTTTGACCTTGCGTATGTCGGGGCATGGGGTGTTGATATGATTCTGCCCTTAGCCTCCACATTCTGCGATTCTCCTGAATGTTCGCATCCATACCTCTGCAGTCTGTGTACCTTCCTGCTGGATGGTTATCTCGCCATCTTAGTGTGCAACTTTGGCCTCGTGTGTGTCGTGGCATGGGGTGTTGGTATGGTTCTGTTCTGAACCTCCCCCTCCTGCGATTCCTCTGAATGTTCGGCTTTGTGCCGCTCTCATTCTCGTGCCAACCTCTCTCTGGTTTATTTTGCCACAGGTGCGTGTGTGTTTGCTCCTCTAGGCATTGTGGGACTGCTCGGTGATTTTTATTCCTCTCTGAGAGGCTGGGTTCCTTATCCCTCTCCCTGTGTTCTGGATCCGAATTACGATTCTTAGCTCTGTATAACCATGCCATGTACACCTTGCTCTCTATGCGGCGTAAGGATGCGGTTTCTGGATTCAAAACCATTCTCACCCTTTCTGTAATCTCTGGGCTCAAGGATTCAAAAAACATAATTTTGAACATTTTATCTCCTTCGTGGTATTGATTCACATCGCCTGCGTAATACGCTCTTTTAAATTGTACGAGGTAGTCACGTGGATCTTGGTCCATGCCCTGGGTCATCGATTTTACAGCATAAAACCCTTCAGTGAGTGTCGATTATTCTCCAAACTTCCGAATCACTGCCAGGCTCAGTTGTTTAAAATAATTTCTAACCTTGTGTGGTAGTGACTTTACCCATGGGATAGATTCTTTATGTAAGCTCCGTTTCAACAAACTCGCTTTTTCATCCCGTCTCATCAGCCCTCTAATCATTGCCTCCTCTTCTACTGTTGCGATATGTGTGTGTATATCCATGGACTTATTGTGGGGGTCAAAATCGGGAATTCTGACTAGAGCCTTGTCCATCAATTTAAGGGTTTTACTGGTGAATAGGTATTCCGAAAGTTGATTGCCGACAGCGTCATCATCAAACAAGTTATCATCAGGCAATCTGTCACTTTGGTCTGTGCTGTGTCGCTCGTGTTTAAGCGGCGTGCATTTTGTGTGTGCGCGCCCAGTGCTGTGTTGCTCGTGTTGCCATTTCCCTTCAGTTTTTGCCTCTGCCCTTAGTGGAGCATGTCCTGTCGACTGTACTTCAACATTTTGCCTCCCTCTATCTGTGAAGTTGTCAGTCTCACATGTTTTTTTTGCATATGTATCTCTCCATCCCTTCTCTCGAATTGTGAGGGTTTCCCTTTGTCAAGGATTTTTTGTTCGATATCCATAATTTTTTTGCGATCAGTCCCTTGACTCTGTCCACGTACCCAAGAGTGTGATTTACTGTTACTTTCATATTTATTCTGTGGATCAACGTCTGTGAGTATCGCTGGTGTCGCGAGCACTGATTTCTCTCCTGTTTCCTTTCCGACTTTTTCCTCATTCCCCAATCCCTGTCTGTATGCCTGTGTGGGAGGGCATGAGTCCTGTCCTGCCTTCTCTGGAGTTTTTGCATCGTGTTCGCCTTCGTTACATTTTATCCAGTCAATTAGTTTCCCCCGAGGTGTGTTCGTGTTATCGATACAGCTCCCTTCCCATATGTCTCTCTGACTGTACTGCTTTGTAACAGATTGGTCGGTACGTTTTAATATGAGCTCCCAGTACCCCGTAACCCATTCAAAAATTATTCTTAATCCTAGCATCTTAGGTATGGCAAGAGTTACTTTGACATTTCCTTTTAGAGTGCATATAAAACAATTATCTCACAGAGTGTAGTCAGTTTGACTCGAGCTATTGTTATTTTCCGATTCAGAGTGCGTACCTCTAACACCATTTATCACAGGATGCAATCGGTTTGATACGATATTATCTTAATTCCACTGTCTCTGTTTCAACTTGCTATTCTGGGTTTTAACCTTAGAGTGCGTTTTTTTTGTTTTACGCCCGTTTACAATCACCATGCAATGTTCGATCCCGATATTCTGGTTAACACGTAGTG
The DNA here is from genome assembly GCF_964198595.1 of Lampetra fluviatilis. Taxonomy (NCBI): domain Eukaryota; kingdom Metazoa; phylum Chordata; class Hyperoartia; order Petromyzontiformes; family Petromyzontidae; genus Lampetra; species Lampetra fluviatilis. The sequence goes on along the minus strand of NC_136306.1, from coordinate 85,456 downwards.
GTTCATTCCATCATCCATGCAAAACACTGTCTGCGAGAGATCCCGGACGAGCCACCCATTATGTTGTATGTGTCGGGTTATGAAATGTTGATGAAAATAATAAAAATTAATAATTTTCCGAAAAATGCGCAAATCGCATTATGTTAATGTGTGAGTTAATATGCATAAATTATGATAATGTGAGTAATTATATGCATTAATTATGATAATCACGGAGATAATCGTAGTAATTTATGCGGATGCTTGCGATTATGTTATTGTGAGCAGTTATGATAATTAGGCTTAGCTTCGTTTATCCATTGTTATATCAATCAGGATAATACGATTATCATCGATTAAACGTTTACCGATTATCTTAGTGTGTGTTATGATATTTTAGGTCTCCATTTTCATATCTCATCGCAGGATACAGTTATCAAGAATAAGATAGTTTTGCATGGACTTGGAAAGAAGCACTCAAACAGTTGGTGATAAGCAATTTTATTCTAAGCAAGCACATGACACTCTCTTATCCGAAAGCAAGTATACGTCAATAAATTCATGGACAAGATTATGCAGTAACGAAAATGAATGACTAAAAATACTTCTTCATTGGCGTGATTATGCAGTTAACGAAAATGAATGACTAAAACATTTCTTATTCATGTAACTCGACGACAGCAACTGCTTTGCACGATCCGTTGATATTGAACGCACCACCTCGAAATGGCAACCCTTTTTGAAACGCAATGACAATTTTTTAAAAGTCTTATTCGTGTGCGTGCTGTGTGTGCGTTGTCCCCTTGTAATATTAATTAATTCTTAGAGCCGGGAGTTGTGTCGTTAGCTTGTGTGGTGTGGGAGGATACGAACAGCGGCCAGAAGTTTTCTCTGGGTTGGGCGTGGCCGCCGCTCTGCTCCTGCTGCTCCCTCGCTCTCTCTCCACTGCTGGACGACGAGTTGGCACGATGCTGTCCTTGAAGATGCTCGGTCGCTCGTTATCGCTCGTTGTCGCTCGTTGGCGCTCGGTGGCGCTCGGTGGCGCTCGGTGGCGCTCGGTAGCGCTCGGTGGGCGCTCGGTGGCGCTCGGTGGCGCTCGGTGGCGCTCGGTGGCGCTCGGTGGCGCTCGGTGGCGCTCGGTGGCGCTCGGTGGCGCTCGGTGGCGCTCGGTGGCGCTCGGTGGGCGCTCGGTGGCGCTCGGAAGACTTTGACTCTCTTTCTCCACTGCGGGATGACGAGTCGGTTTTGGTTGATGCTGGTTGATCTGGGTGTGTATTAGACACACGGCGCATTCAACAGCGCTGTCCTCCTCCTCCTCACAGCCGTTTGACCAGGCTTTCTCCACTGCTTCGCGCTCTCTGCTTTGCTCGCTTGGCGATCTCCGCCTTTCCTGCGGGTTGTTCGCTGGTCGTCACTCTGACGAGGAGCGATGCTTCGTTCGTGGCAGGGTGGACGTTGGCGTCTTTGTTGGCTTCACTCGCAGCTCGGCGACTCAGGGTAGCGATTCTTCTCAGGTGGTGCAGACCTCGGCTTGTAGCTGCACGTCGCTACCCCGCGAACCTCGTCATTCTGGATGACGAAAACTTCTTCGTTGTCGGCGTTGAGATGAGGTGGGGCCCAGGGCCTCTGACGAGATGTGGTGGGGGCCGAAGCCCTTGACGATCTCTGGTGGGGCCCGTGGCCCGGACGATCTGTGGTGGAGCCGGAGCCCTTGACGATCTGTTTTGGATGGATTTTCCTTTGGCTTATATCTCGAAAAATTCCACTCAGTTTCCCGAGTTGTTCAAAGGTTGTCATAAAACATTCCTGTGGGTGTGAACCATCTGCGTCCGTGTGTGTGTCGTGTGCGTGTCCGTCCGTGTATTTCGCGTGCGTTTTTGTCCGTGTGTTTATTAGCTTTGAAGACACAGCTGTGTGTCGTTCTGAAAGGGTGGGGGCCTCGCGACGGCGTCACCTCATTATCCATTAACCCGACCGATGATTCGCGTTCGCATTGAGTTATATATATAAAAAAAATATTCGAATCCATGTTTTTGTTTCTGAATAATATTTGTCGCGAAAACCTACGCGTTAAGCGAGCTTAATTATTCCCTCCCTTGCTCGGGGATCATATCTTTTGTCTCACACAGCTTAAGTTGTTTTGGTTTGGAAGTTGAAATGCGACTTATTTCCATTATGCCCAAGTTATGCCGAAAACCGTGTTCACGATGTTTTATCGTGACCCGATCTCTCATGGAAATGTTATTTCCTCGCGTGTGCAATTTTTGCTGTCCGTGTTGCGGGAAGACAAAGACGGTTGTTTCCACGGTGGGAGCACCCGGCGCATGCGCTTATTTATTTATTTATCTTCCGAGGACGTGTTAATTTCCTTTGAGCCATTGCCCGGGAGCTTTATTGGTGTCATTTCCTAGCTTTTGGCGTGTTCGTGTGGAGATCCTCTCGGGAAGACAAAGACGGCCGTGTTGCTCGCTTCCCATGGGGTGTTGTGTTTGGTTAATTTTGAGGCTTTTTAACGAAAGGGTGTCATTCTAACCCCCCGCCTGCCATTCCCTCCTCCCTTGTTCCTCTTGTGTGAAATTCGGGGAGTTTTTATGACCTTGATTGCCCTCTTTCATGCCCTCTTTCCTTTGAAATGAGGTATGCGCGCATCTGTGGAAGTGTGGGGGCGTGTTCCTTCCACGTTGCCCCGTGTCTATTAAAAAAACGATATTATATATGTTGGCAGAATAATTCTTTAAAAAAAATTTATATTAAAAAAATATAAAAAGGGGGTACATACACAACAGGGGAGAGAAAGAGAATGGAATGCAGTCTGAAAGTCACCGTAAGCGTGAACACAATCAATTAAGACCCGAAATGGTTTAACAAATCCTTCCAATGATTGCTAAGCCAGAATGCATCTTCTCGATTGAAATTGTCTCTGTGTTTGTATATGTGGATAGCCTCATGAACGAATATCTCATGGTAGCGAGATGGCTTGCAGATATTCTTAGGTTTCTTCGGTAAAGTCACGTAGGTCAAAAATTTTAAATTAATAAAAGTAAAATAAAAATAAAATAAAAATCACGACGTTTCGGAGGCAACACAAGCTTCCGTCTTCAGGTGGAACCGTCACAGCACGATAGCTGTATCAAGTGAGAGAAATTCCAAGAACACAGTATTTGTATATATACTGGTTGAGAGTGGGAGGGGCCAAGGTAGGCCCTGAATATTATTTTTGTGAGGTTCGGTGCGGCTGAAGTACGCTGTTAGGAATGGGCCTTTGTTGTGTAGAATGGTTGACTGAGCCTATTATTATGTAGAGGTGTTGCGGCTTAAATCGCTATCAGGAAATGAGTCTTTGTTGTGTAGAATGGTTGACTGAGCCTATTATTATGTAGAGGTGGTGCGGCTTAACTCGCTGTCAGGAAATGAGTCTTTGTTGTATAGAATGGTTGACTGAGCCTATTATTATGTAGAGGTGGTGCGGCTTAACTCGCTGTCAGGAAATGAGTCGTTCTTGTATAGAATGGTTGACTGAGCCTATTATGTAGAGGTGGTGCGGCTTAACTCGCTGCCAAGAAATGAGTCTTTGTTGTGTAGAATGGTTGACTGAGAATTATTATGTAGGGGTGGTGCGGCTGAAATCGCTGCCAGGAATGCTCCAAATATGTGTAGTTAAATCTTTTTTACATGATTAATAACATCTTTCCAATGATTACTAAGTTTGTACCCATCATCACGGTTGAAATTATGTCTGTGTTTGTATATTTCGATGGCCTCGTGTACAAACCTTTGATGGTAGCCAGGAGGCTTGCAGAGCACCTTAGTCTCGGAAAAGACAATTTCATCAGTTTTGCCGTGTTTCAGATCTGACTTGTTCTCGCGGACACGATCAGAGATATGACGTTTCGTTTCTCCAATGTAGCAATCACCACCACTGCAACTCAGTTTGTAGACTCCAGGGTATTGTAAGTCAGGAATGACATCTTTCACAGATGGAATTAGGTCACGGATTTTATGTACTGTACTGAATCGGACTTGAATCTTATGTTTGTTTAGAATTTTGGAGATCTTTTTGGTCACGCCTGCTATGTATGGTAACGTGATAGTTTTGATCGGAGTTTCATGTGGCTGTTTCTGTATGGTGGGAGAAACAGCTTGGCGGATAGTGCGGTCAGAGTATCCGTTCATCCTGAGGGCCCGATGTACATGTCTTAATTCACCGGCCAGGTGGTGTTGGTCAGAAATGCCATGGGCTCTGTGGTATAGCGTTTTGATGAGAGAATTCTTTTGAGATGGGTGGTGGTGGGAATCCGGTTTCAAGTAGGAATATGTGTGGGTGGCTTTCCTGTAGACAGAATGTCCCAAGGATCCGTCAGGTCTCCTCTCAAACAGAATATCTAAGAATGGTAGTTTACCATCTTTCTCCACTTCCATGGTGAATCTGATGGATGGGTGTCTGGAATTGATGTGGTCCAAGAAGTGATTCAATGCTGGGAGGCCATGTGGCCAAATGACGAAAGTGTCATCCACATACCTCTTCCACAGGGAAGGACGCAGGGTGGATGTCTGGATGGCGTCTGATTCAAGCTTTTCCATGAACATGTTGGCTATCACTGGTGACAAGGGGGAGCCCATAGGGGTACCCTCATTCTGTTTGTAGAAGGTGCCATTCCAGATAAAATAAGTGTTGGTGAGGCAATGCCTAACCAGCGCAGGTACATCCGAATTCAATCCATGTTGGACCAAGTCCTCAATTATTGTTAGGGTGTCAGGTACTGGGACCTTGATAAACAGAGATACTACATCAAAACTGACGAGGATATCATCAGGAGATAGTACCATGTCCTTGACCATAGAGACTAATTGGGTTGAATTGAGTACTGCCGAAGAGGTCTTGCCTGTGAAGGGAAGCAGAGTATCTGATAGAAACCGGGCCAGTTTGTACGTAGGAGAGTTGATCGTCGACACGATGGGTCGTAGCGGGGTGCCTTCTTTATGCATCTTGGGAAGACCATAGAGTCTGGGAGGTCTTGCCGCCGTTGGTTTTAGAGAGGGACGTTTGGTTGGTTCGATTAGGGAAGTCGAACTCGTGATGATTTTGTTAGTTTTTGTCGTTAGGCTGTTAGTAGGATCGTTTTTAATTTTGGAGTAACTCCCATCATTAAGTAGGTCCAGGATTTTGTTGTTGTACGAATCTTTATCCATGATGACCGTGGCATTGCCCTTGTCTGCCGAGAGGATGACAATATCATCTCTCTTTTTTAGGTCCGCGAGAGAACCTACGGCAGAATTCTCCATGCAGGTCCTCAAGTGATTTGCTGTATTTTTTGCGTTTCGCGATGCCTCTTCCTGCATGGCAAGTGTGGGGAAATGAGCGAAAGATTTGTTGGCAATTTGTCCGGAGAACAAAGTGAGCTTGGATTTGAAGGCTTTCACATGTTTGTACATGTCGTGAACAAACTGATATTTCCCCTGCAGTTTCTCATTCAGCTCATTCATGTGTGAAAATATGTCCACAGCAAACGCAAAGTCACTAAGCCAGTTCTTGTCGCTTAGCTCAGGGAATTCGTCAGATTTCCCCATCAACTCCAAAAATGCGATGATATCTTCTTTCAGCTCCCACACTCGCTGTAACACTTTCCCCAAACTTAACCAGCAGACACGAGAGTGGTACAGCAAGTCCTGATGATCCGTATCAGTTTCCTCCAGGAATGTAATAAACTGACGGTGCTGAAGTCCCCTTGATCGTATAAAGTTCACAAGTTTTACGACTGGATTCACGACACGATTAAGCTGCAATACAGACTTACACAGGGATTCCTGTTGGATGATGCAGTGAAGGAAAATAAGATCCTGGACAGGGTTTTCCTCTTTCACTTTATCCTGGATTCTTTTCAGCAGCCCAACATTTTTTCCAGTTAAATTTGTCGATCCATCCGTTGTGACATTGACAAGTTTACTCCGAGGTAGCGTCATTCTTTCGATGACAGCAGATACCTGGTTATACAAGTCCTCTCCCCGCGTTGTTCCTTTCAGGGACTCTATGGTCAAAACCTCCTCTGTTATCGCAAAACTGTCAATGCCTCGGATAAAAATGAGGAGCTGAGCAGTGTATTTTACGTCTGTACTTTCATCCAGTGCTAGTGAATATAATTCAAAGGAATCAGACTTTTTGTTTAATTGAATGGCTATATATTTTTATCAATCAGTTCCACACGGCGAGTCACAGTCCTGCGTGATAAGCTGACTTTTTCAAATTTGTATTTGATCTCCGGACACAAGATGTCTGCTGTCTGTACCATGCATTCTTTTACAAACTTGCCTTCGGAGAAAGTGGTAATGAGTGGTAATGTTGGTGAGAAGAAGGTTTTAAAGACAATTTAAATCGAAGTGAAGAAGGAAATTATTGAAAAGTTTGTATAATTAATGATTTCTTAAACTTTAATTATGTGTTCTGTGCTTAAAACTCTTTTTAAAAAACTGTGGGGTCTAGAACGGACTCATGAAATTTGGAGAGAACTCGGAGTTAAGTGTTGTTTGTTTTGTTGAATTACACAAAGCGTAACAGTTATGTATATAACTTTTGTTATATGAAATTCCTAGTAAGATATTAATTTTGTGAGTGTAGTCATACCCCTCCCCCTCATTCAAGCCGTAATTTAGAGCGAAAGCACCGAGTATGTCAATCGCTAACATAAGAACCCGTTAATCTCTTCTCGCATCATTCATACGATGATGCGGTGAAGTAAACGTTGATACGATATTACTGTGAATGCTTCCAAAAACAATACTGTACCCAAATATTACTGTCAACTTACTTTCAATGGAAACATGAATTGCTCATACGAATATTCTCTCTCTCTCAGAATCGACTGACTGATGTAGCAGACGAAACAATCATCTTGTTGAACGATTCTAAACCTTGATGCGGCAATGTTAGTTTTCTCTGTTATTCAAGGTTATTTCAGTGTTATTCAATGTTGTTACATTTAGTTTACTATTACACTGAATTCTATGGCGTAATTAACTATTTTTGTGCTTAATAATCTTTAAAAAAAACAATATTTATATACAGTTCGTAGGAGTCTGGAACGGATTAATTGTATTTACATACAATCCAATGGGGAAATTAGGTTCGAGTCACGACCAAATCGGGTTGGACAAGTTCGGCGGGCCGGATTAAAAAGCCCAACGGGCCGTATACGCCCCGCGGGCCGTAGTTTGCCCATGTCTGATCTAGACGCACACACATATGGACTCAAAGACACACACATCAACTGACACACATCGACGGGCACAGCAATTCCCGATGATAGCACAGCTATCAGTATCGCAGTACAACGTATAAGTAAATAGCGTGAGGTAGCAATGGAAACAATACAAATGCATTTAAAAAATAAGCAGAATTAAGTGTAAATGAAAGAGCAGCAGTACGCACAGGTAAGTTGAGAAGCAGGCTACAGTCGAGATTATAGACTTGCAGTATGCCGACTCAATGACATAAGCATAGCTACAGTCGACATAAAAGGCTGGCAGTCCACTGAGTGAGGTAAAGAAGCAGGCAACAGATTATATACTGGCATACACTTGTAATAAGAGCCTATGTCGGATTCACGTGGTGATCGGCTTTGCCGGTCCCGCTTTACAGCCAATGGGGGGAGAGCCTGGGAGCATGGCCTCGGCGTGATCACGGGATGTCAGCTAGGTGATTGGTTTCGCTGGTCTTGGCCTCAGCCAATGGGAAGACAAGTCAGGGGCGTGGTCCCAGGAGTTGATGGGGAATCTGGAACATTCGGCGCAGGCTTTTGAGGATTGGCTGGAGTGTACCACGTGACCCAGGCGTTAAATAAGGGGAGAGAGGAGAGACACGTGGTCAGACATGGAACGAAGAGAGAGGGGGGCCACGCGCGAGTGGGGCTCCGGGTGCCACGTGGCGGTGTGTCTCTGGTGGCTGTCTGCCCGCTTCCCGTTGCCTGCCAACAACGGGAAGTGTTTGTGAACTGCAAGAAGTGAAATAAAAGGACCGATTCCACAAGCCGTCTCCAGCGTGTTATTACACACTCATAATGGTGAAAAGGAAAATGAGCAGTGTAGGTAATAGTTTGGCAGTGCACTGACGTTAATGAATCAGCAGGCAGCAGGCCATATGACAGACTGGCAGTAGACCATGGCAGGGTCATAAAAGCGCAGCAAAGAAAGGGAGAATTTAGCAACCTAAAATTTAAAAAAGTGTTGTGCACACAAACATTATTATAATATCTGGCAACTTGTTTAATAATAGTAAACAATGCACCTGAGTTGTTATCTGCACACAAACATAATTATTGTAATATCGGCAAACATATTTGTTTCAGAATAGTAAGCAATGAACGTAAGTTATTATCTGCACATAAACATTATTATAGTAAGATTTGTCAACTGATTGGTTGAATGATAGTAAACAATGTGCCAGAGTTGGTATGTGCACACAAAGATAAAAAGAGTAATATCTGGCAACGTATTTGTTTCGTAATAGTAAGCAATTAAGCGGATTTTTATCATGACACAAAAATTATTATTGTAATGTTTGTGAACTAATGTGTTTAACAATAGTAAACAATGCACTTGAGTTAGCGTAATAAGCAAGGAAATAAGTACTTACCATAGCCGTGTTGAGGCCTTGTGGCATGCGTAGCCCCCGTGCTGGCCTACATTGGCGAGGCGGCGGAGTTGGCACGTTGCCAGGCTAGGGGCTGGGCCCGCTACCCCCACACCCCCCAGCATCCCCCGCCCGTGCAAGAATAATGGTATGTAAGCACTAAAATATGATTATGTAGGGAGTTTGTAGTATAAACTGGACGCATCGTGTTAAAAAAGGGGGGGGTTTAAGAGGACATGACACTGTGAAGAAATATCCGCAGCGTGATGTGTATATGTGTTGCCTGTAAAAAGTGTAAAATGAAATGTCCCCCGTGAGCTGGAGCGAACGCGCAGCACTTGGTAGGGTCCGCCCCCCGCCCCCACGAAATTGTCGTCAGTTGGTACAGTCGACGGCGCACAATAAGTAAATAATAATAAAAATAAATGCCACAAATGTGTTCATTAAACTACTTTAAAGTTTACGGATGGGAAAACGGAATAGCATATTCCCACCGCGGGGCTTAGGGCGTGCTGCCTGGCAATTCTTTTTCGATGAAAAGCCCACCGTTTGAGAGCCAAATCCCCCGCAAGCGCGAGCGTACGGAGACTTTTATAGATGAATAAAAAGAAGAAGATAGCCCTGTGAGCCATTCGGCTCTTGAATCGGGTGCAACCGCAACAAACAAAAAAACTAAAACATGAACAAGAAAACATCTTAAAGTGACTATGTGCAAACAGAAAATTCAAGAAAAGACAGCAAAATATTGCAGAAAAAGCACCATACACCAACACTGTGTGCAAAAATCCCAGTGGGATGCAAGTCAAACAACAACAACCACAAGACAACTTAGATTAAGGCCATCAGTCTAGCTCTGTACTACAACAAACAAACATGGCCAAACCGAAAAACTTTTCAAAAATCACCAAAATAAAGCCATAAAAGCAATGAACTGTGATCATAGGAACTGTGACCGAATTTTCACAATAAACGACGTAAACAACATGTATTACCAAACTCTGCAGCCATAGCTGGCTGCATGAGTCACTCCACAACAGCAGGAGCATCAGTCGGAGTGTCAACATTTTTCAATGGACCTTTAAGATCAGCACACTAAATCAAAATACAGATCATACTTTGCAGCGATCATCCGGAGCGAAACATTGTATTTTAGGCCACTGAATTGCAGTGGCAGCTAGGGGTGTACAACTCCTCTAAAGCAGTTTTGAGTGAAGATCTCATAGGTAGTGATTCAAGTTTCAGTTTATTGGCAATAGCATTCCAGACCCTGGGGGCATCAATAGCAAAGGCCCTTCCTCCAGTATTTGTATGGCAATAGGGAATGTGAAGCTGGTAAATGAGCGAAGACCTGAGGTCAAATTTGTTCTTTGAAACAGAGAGGAGATCCAGCAGGTAATCTGCGGATTTCTTTGTAAGTACATCATGAATAAATAAGATCTGATGCACAAGCCGTCGAACATTGAGAGATGTTAAGTTTGACCCAATGTAGAGATCACAGTGGTGAGTCCTATATGGGCAGTTCAATGCAAATCTTAAGGCCGAGTGATACATTGAGTCAAGCTTCTTCAGTACAGTACATGGGACTGATTTATACACGAACTCACAGTAATCAAGTAGAGGCAGTATGGTAGCTTGTATCAATTCCAAACGGAACATAGGGGGGAAGCAGTGCTTGTGTCGATACAGAAAACCAATTTTTTTTGTCTTTTTACCAATATAATCAATGTGATCTTCAAAATTCAGTTTTTAATCGAGAATGACCCCAAGATACTTATAGATCTTGACTTGCTCTATTTGATAATTATTTAAGGAATGTAATTGGGGAAAAATAACTTCCTGCTTTAGTCCTGGTGAGAAGCATAGCACCTTGGTTTTGGAGGTATTCAGGACTAGTTTAAGAGCAACTAGCTGATGTTGTAGTTTGTTGAAATCACCCTGGAGCTTAGCAATCACGTCATCCGGAGAGCGGCCAGCAGTAATCAGTATTGTGTCATCTGCAAAAAGATTTACTCTGGAATGATCCAGGTCAGTGCCCAATTCATTGACATAAAGAGAGAACAAGAGGGGGCCGAGGATTGAACCCTGTGGAACCCCTTTTGTTATCTTAACACTGTTTGACCTCCAACCATCGGTTAGTACAGTTTGAGTGCGAAAAGAGAGGTAATGTTTTTAACCATTCTACTGCGTGTTTGGAGAAACGGAGGCAACTTAGTTGACTAAGCAGGGTGTTGTGGTTGACTGTATCAAAGGCTTTGGATAAGTCAAGAAAAAGACTGGCGCAGTACTGCTTATTATCAAGGCTACTGTAAATGTGATTCAGAGAGTCTAATGCAGCGGATGTGGTGCTGTATTTTTTTCGGAACCCAGATTGTTTTCAATGTAATAGATTGTTGTCGGACAGGAAACTGCAAATTTTCATCAATGGTGACAAAATTGAGATAGGTCGGTAGTTATTTAGATCATCTTTAGGGTCCCCTTTGTGAAGTGGACGAACACAGGAATGTTTCCATTCTAAAGGTATTGATGCTTCTTTGATGGACAGGTTGAAAATATGGGCTATAGGTTTGTATATTAGGTGACCAACAGTTAGCAGAGCAAAGACGGGAATACTATCTGCTCTGGTAGAGGAGGACCCTTTGAGGTAGAACAGTTGTTTCAGAACATTACTTTCGTGGATTGGCTGGAAACTAAATTCGTTTAATGTTTGGACAGGGGTGTAGGAATTTGCATGCACAGGGGTGACTCCCAATACATTATTAAAAAGGTCACCAGCTTCAGAAAAATGAAGGTTAAAATTGTCAACTATTTTTTGGGGCTCTGAAAAATATTCCCCATTTCGGTTAAGCTGAACGGGCAGATTATCTGTGTTAGATGCCTTTTCGATACTTTGATTGTTTTCCAGAAGATCCTGACATTTCCATGTGATTCCAGGAGAGTGAAGGAAAAGTATGCATTTTTTGCATGCCGTATTTTTACGCATCTATTCCTTAAAATCCTGTATTCTAGCTAGTCATGGACCAAATTACTTTTCTGAGCACATGCCCAAGCCTTGTCCTTAGTTTTCATGAGCTTAGTAATCAAGGGATCAAACCATGGTGGGCGGTTGCCTTTAGTTTTAAATCTAACCAACGGAGCATGTTTGTTAAGAATTTGGAGAAATGTGTACCAGAAGATCTCCCAAGCCGTAGTCAGGTTGGGGATATCACAGACCTTGTCCATATCCGAGTGAAGCACATCATTAGTAAATGCCTGAATGCTGAAGTGTCTCATGGAGTGCTTCTCAACCAATTTATGGGGGGCTTTGGGTCTGGCTGATGATCTCACCCCAAATATGAAGGAGTGATCACTAAGGTTATTACCCAGAACACCAGTCAGCGCGAAATTGTGAGGGGCATTTGTTAATAGGACGTCAAGCAGAGATTACTGTCCCGGGTTTTTTAGGTTGGGTCTTGTGGGGACATTTATTAATTGAAATAGGTTAAATTAATCTGCAAAATTTGTGGCCACGGCCGGCGGGTTTAGCCAATTCCAATTGAGATGACCCATTAAAATGATTTCACCTTTAGGAAGGTCCCAAAGAAGCTCCCTCAGTGCGTTCCCAGCTTCAACATCCTTACCACTAGGTGGTCTATAGCAGCACACTACCAATATCTGTTGATTTTTAGGGAGAGTGATTCTGAGAGCCAGACTTTCAAAGCAATATTTAAAAAGGACTGAGCTGATGAACATGCAATAGTACTACGAACATAAATGGCAATTCCACCTCCTTTGGACCCTCGGTCAAGTCGAAAAAGGTTGTAGTTGTCAATCGTAATCTACAAGTCATTGACAGCCGGAGTGAGAAATGTTTCTGTAAGGCAATTCTCTGATGTTGACATGTAGAACACCAACACCTTTTCTGCCAGAAAAATCGACAGAATTAAATGAGTTCTTTACATTTGGGCCAGGGTGAAGCTCAATACCTCCCAGAAATAAGACCCATGGAGCAGTAGCTAATGCAGCTGCAGGGTGCAGCAGCATAGACAGAATCAGCAGCATAGACAGAATCAGCAGCATAGACAGAATCAGCGCGGGCAGGTGGAACGTCGCGAGTGCGGACGTGTTGTGGGGTGAAGGGGGCCCATAGTGGCGCACGCGTAGTAATAACCCCTCGGTGGTGGTGAGCCAGCCAGTGAGCGATGTCCCTCCGAGAGGACACGTCGCGCCCGCCCGCTCACGGGGAGTGGGAAGGTGGGCGTTAGCCCCCACAACATCACATTGATCTTCATACACGTCTGATGCGGAATAGGTTCACATCAACCCCCACCGCCAGCCGCTAGAGTGCGCTGGAATCACCACAATGGAAGCAATGCGGACATCCAAGATTCTGGAATCGCGACTCCACTCATACCGCGGAGTCGCGAATCCCCATCGACTTCAGCGTGAGTGACACGAGCAGTAGCGATTCCTTATCGAGATTCATTCACAGACGCGCATCGATGCCATGTGCTGTATGTACAACACGGAGTACTACTTTTGCACCGTACGTAGCCAACCGTGCAAATCGGAGCTGGAATAAGAATCAATGCAGACCGATATTTACACGGAATCGCGATTCCGAATACATTAAAAAGGATCGAGGATATGGCTATTATAATCGCGCTGTTAACAAACTTTATCGATTCCATGACCGTTGGGGGCTCTGAAAATCGATTTGACGATTAGAACGACGAAAAGAATCGCGACTCCATTTCTCTCGTCCTCCCCACCCGCAAAAGACGTGAGTAGGGGTGAGTGAGGGTGAGTAGGGGTGATATGCGGTGAGTGAAGGTGAGTGAGGGTGAGTAGGGGTGAGTAGGGGTGAGATGCGGTGAGTAGGGGTGAGTAGAGGTGAGTGGGTTGAGTCGGGGTGAGGGTGAGTCAGGGTGAGTGAGATGAGTCGGGGTGAGGTAAGGGTGAGTGAGTTTGAGGTGAGACTGACTATGGGTGAGTGACGGTGAGTAGGGGTGAGTGAGGTGAGCAGGTGTGATTTAGGGTAAATTAGGGTGAGTATTTGTGATATGGGGTGAGTGAGGGTGAGTAGGGGTGAGTGAGGTGAGTGAGGGTGAGTGAGATGAGTCGGGGTGAGTGAGGTTGAGGTGAGACTGACTATGGGTGAGTGAGGGTGAGTAGGGGTGAGTATTTGTGATATGGGGTGAGTGACGGTGAGTGAGGGTGGGTGAGTAGAGGTGAGTGATGGTGAGTGGGTTGAGTAGGGGTGAGTGAGGGTGAGTAGGGGTGAGTGAGGGTGAATAGGGGTGAGTGAGGGTGAGTAGGGATGAGTGAGGGTGAGCGAAGGTGAGTGAGGGTGAATAGGGGTGAGGGTGAGTAGGGATGAGTGAGGGTGAGTAGGGGTGAGTGAGGGTGAGTGAAGGTGAGTGAGGGTGAGTAGGGGTAAGTAGGGATGAGTGAGGGTGGGTGAGGGTGAGTGAGGGTGAGTAGGGGTGAGATGCGGTGAGTGAAGGTGAGTGAGGGTGAGTAGGGGTGAGTAGAGGTGAGTGGGTTGAGTCGGGGTGAGTGAGGGTGAGTCAGGGTGAGTGAGATGAGTCGGGGTGAGTAAGGGTGAGTAGGGGTGAGTGAGGTTGAGGTGAGACTGACTATGGGTGAGTGACGGTGAGTAGGGGTGAGTGAGGGTGAGTAAAGGTGAGTGGTGAGAGGGTTGAGTAGGGGTGAGGGTGAGTGAGGGCGAGTCCGGGTGAGGGTGAGTCGGGGTGAGTGAGGGTGAGTCAGGGTGAGTGAGGGTGAATCAGGGTGAGTGAGGTTGAGGTGAGACTGACTATGGGTGAGTGAGGGTGAGTAGGGGTGAGTAGGGGTGAGTGAGGTGAGCAGGTGTGATTTAGGGTAAATTAGGGTGAGTATTTGTGATATGGGGTGAGTGAGGGTGAGTAGGGGTGAGTGAGGTGAGTGAGGGTGAGTAGGCATGTGTATGGGTGAGTATGGGTAAGTAGGGGTGAGTTAGGTGAGTCGGTGTGAGTGAGGGTGAGTAGGGGTGAGTGAGGGTGAGTCAGGGTGAGTCGGGGTGGGTGAGGGTGAGTGAGATGAGTCGGGGTGAGTGAGGTTGAGGTGAGACTGACTATGGGTGAGTGAGGGTGAGTAGGGGTGAGTATTTGTGATATGGGGTGAGTGACGGTGAGTGAGGGTGGGTGAGGGTGAGTAGAGGTGAGTGATGGTGAGTGGGTTGAGTAGGGGTGAGTGAGGGTGAGTGAGGGTGAATAGGGGTGAGAGAGGGTGAGTAGGGATGAGTGAGGGTGAGTGAAGGTGAGTGAGGGTGAATAGGGGTGAGTGACGGTGAGTAGGGATGAGTGAGGGTGAGTAGGGGTGAGTAGGGGTGAGTGAGGGTGAATAGGGGTGAGTGAGGGTGAGTAGGGATGAGTGAGGGTGAGTGAAGGTGAGTGAGGGTGAATAGGGGTGAGTGAGGGTGAGTGAGGGTGAGTAGGGGTGAGTGAGGGTGAGTAGGGATGAGTGAGGGTGAGTAGGGGTGAGTGAGGGTGAGTGAAGTTGAGTGAGGGTGAGTAGGGGTGAGTAGGGATGAGTGAGGGTGGGTGAGGGTGAGTGAGATGAGTAGGGGTGAGTGAGGGTGAGTCAGGGTGAGTGAGGTTGAGGTGAGACTGACTATGGGTGAGTGAGGGTGAGTAGGGGTGAGTAGGGGTGAGTGAGGTGAGCAGGTGTGAGTTAAGGTAAATTAGGGTGAGTATTTGTGATATGGGGTGAGTGAGGGTGAGTAGGGGTGAGTGAGTGTGGGTCAGGGTGAGTAGAGGTGAGTGAGGGTGAGTAGAGGTGATTTAAGGTGAGTAGTGTTGAGTGTGGGTGAATAGAGGTGAGTGAGTGGGGAGCAATAGTGCAGTGGCTAGCGCATTGCACTACGAATCTGGCGGCTTGAGTTCGATTCCCGCTCGTGACGAATATGTGAACCGGTCTTGGGCTTCCCCTAAATGCACTAGGCCTCAAATGAGTAACTGTAGTGGTGTTAAGTAAACATCACCACTAAGGAGACAAAGGCGGCCGGCCGTGGTGCTGGCCACCCATCCCTTTTGTGCCATTTCGGCCTTAATAGGTGCTCGATAACAACACTTGCTTCTACAGTATGTTAAAGGCGATACTGGGGTCTTTTTGTCTTTGGAGTGTGAGTAGGGGTGAGTCGGGTGAGTGACCATGGCCTCGTTCTTTGGGGAGGTGCTGCCCGTGTTTTCACGAGCGGGGAGCGACGAGGAGAGCGGAGACGACGAGGAGAGTGAAGAGGAGGAGAGGTACCACCTCGAGACTCGTAGACTCATACTCGCACAGAGACTTATAGACTTACATAGCGAATCATCGACTCAAACGGACTAACAGACTCACATAGGCATAGAGACTTACAGAGAGACCCATAGACTGATACAGACATACATACACAGAAACACTCACATAGACATACAAACTCACACACACCCATATAATCACACAGACATACATACTCACACAGACACTCACATAGACATACAGATTCGCACAGATACACTCGAACAGAAACCCATAGGTTCACAAAGAGACCTAAAGACTCGCACATGGTGATGGGGGAGATGATGGTGATGATAGTGATAATGGTGATGATAGTGATAATGGTGATGGTGGTGGTTATAATGTGATCGATGATGGTGATGTCGATGGTCGTGATAATGATGATGTTGGTGATGATGGGAGTGATGGTGATGGTGGTGGTGTTGATGTTTACAGTCGTGTGGTGATGTCCTGGAGTGATGGCACAATCCCATCCTCCTGCTGCACACTCATCCTCGCTACAGGAGAACACGCTCTCGGTACCATTACCTCTATTAATACTATGATCGCCATCACCTTTATCACCACTATCATTAACACCATTACCACCATCAGCACTACCATCAACACCATCATCAGCACTACAATCATATCATCACTATTATCACCATCATCAACACAATTATCACCACCACCAATCTGCATCATTATCACCATTATCACCGTCATGAGGACAAGATAATAATCATGCGGTACATGCCAGGGTTACCAAGGAGACAATCTAAAAAAATCTGTGACGTTTCATGCAATGGCTCTTCTTCACAGTGTTGTTGACAAACGTGTTGAGTTTTGTGTTCATGCACCACTTCTAACGCAGCAGCATCACAAGATATAATTTGTTTAATTGAAAGGGAGTCCACACCAGGTGATCTTCGGGCTTTATTAAAAATCCCTCGCACTACAACACATGCACTGGTAAGGGAGCTGCTTCTTCAGGATCCCTCACATCCGTCACATCCCATCTCTATACACTCTCCCCGATTTCGCAGGATCCCTCCAACTAGTTCCTCTAATCTCCACCATCCCCTCTTCTCCACCAAACCTGTCCCTTGGCCTGTCTGTCTGCCTCTCGCTCTCCCTTTCTCTTTCCCTTCAAATCTCTCTCCCAGTCCTTAGCCAATTCCGTGCTTTTTCCTTCATAGCTGTGTTCCAGCCACCTTTGATTGAATAGTTAGGGTATGCCTATGTGCCCTTGCATCACCCCAATGTGTCCTTACAGCACGTTTACATAATGACTAGCGTTTGCTACACTGCACAGTGACCAGAATATTATACTTTACACTGCAGTGACTGCTATACAAAGCACACATTTGCCTGAAGTTTGAATCATGATCCAGCACTCACTTATTAACTACATTCACTTGCTCAACCACTCACCCACTTACCGACTAACCAACTCACTCTAGGCCTCTCTTCCATTTTCTCTTTTTACAAGCTCTCATAATAATCGCCTCATTTTTATAAACGTTTTACACTCTAATAGTGCTGTTTGTTGCTGGCTGCTTGTCCATGTGCTGTGCCCTCAGGGTTCGTGCAAGTATTTGTGCTGGGTTTGGGGGGTCAATCATGGGTGCAGAGGGGGTCCTTGCACCCACAGGGCACGACCCCTGCCCCCCTTGCACCCCCCGGGGAAAAGTGGGGGGTGCAGACGTGTCGCATCTACCAACACAGAGATTCACCAGAGGTACTGAAGGCACAGCGGCATGTCGTAGTGCTGCGAAGCTACACATTAGGCAGCAATGCCCACTGTGGTACTGATTCACTCCTATGCTTCCTGGTCTCTGTCCAGGTGTGGGTGGCGCTGTGTGCTTACACCATCCCAGAGAAGCTGCTTCATGATTGGGCGAAGCAGGTAAGTGGCACAACTAATCACAAGCCAGGTTTGGTGACCATGTGTTCCCATGGACCAGGAGTGTGTCAGGATATTGGTGAATGTTGTTGAATGGACAGAGGGATTCATAATGGACAGGTCAGAGATACTGAGCCAGCAACACGTAAATTATTGGTTTCTCTCCTCATGGGTTTTATAATGGCTGGGTCAGGTTTCAAAACGGCTGATTCATAAACTCATACAGATAATAAAATTAGTGGATAATCGGATAATAGTGTATCTCTGTAAATTCTCAGCTCCATGACAGTGGTGATATATTACAAATAATAGCATTTCCAGATAATTGTATACAGGTAATTAAATACAGAGAATAGGATTGTGGTTCAAACTTGATTTGAAGCTTTCGTGACTGCAGGAATTACTCTTTGGTTCTTTCGGTAAAGTCACGTAGAAAGAAAATAAATTAAATAATAGAATACGACGTTTAGATTGCAACACAAGCAGTCGTCATCAGGTAGAACTAAATTTGAGAGAGTGACAAAACACAGACACGGATACACAGACAATCACACAAGCAGAGAGAGACAACACAGAGACACAGAGAGAGAGACCCAATGCCTCTGTGTCCGTGGCCTTAAATAGAGAGAGAGTGGGGGGGGGCAGAGAGAGAGGTGGGTCTACTGGAGCAGAGAAATTAGCATGTCAATGAGAGAGCTGTGTGGAAATCCTCCCCGCGGCAGCAGGGGGAGAGAAAGACCCAACAAGTCTGGTAAATTTTAGAGAGAGTTGTGTGGAAATCCACCCGGAAGTGGCTGGGGGAGAGAAAGAGTGAATGGACCTATGAGAGCCTGGTACATTTTAGAGAGAGAAATAGGCAGTTTGAGAAAACAAACTTTGCAAATTTTTGGAAATGTAATGCAATGCAACGCAGAGAGTCGGCTAACACACAGTTAACGCATAGCCTGGTCGATTACATTATCCAAAGATTGCTAAATTAGAGCTGTGTGGAAATCCACCCCGCGTCGTATTCTATTGTTTAATTTATTTTCTTTCTACGTGACTTTACCGAAAGAACCAAAGCGTAATTCCTGCAGTCACGAAAGCTTCAAATCAAGTTTGAACCACCTCTACGTGGAGGATGTAAGTTTGTTTTCTCTCTCTCTGTGGGTCTCTATCAAATTTCACGCTTAACTTCAAATTTAGCAATATCTGGAGAATGTAATCAACCAGGCTATGCGTGAACTGTGTTAGCCGACTCTCTGCATTGCATTACATTTCCAAAAAATTGCTAAGTTTTTTTCTCAAATTTCCTATTTCTCTCTCTAAAATTTACCAGGCTCTCATAGGTCCATTCGCTCTTTCTCTCCCCCGGCCGCTTCGGGGTGGATTTCCACACAACTCTCTCTAAAATTTACCAGGCTCTCATAGGTCCATTCGCTCTTTCTCTCCCCCTGCCGCCGCGGGGTGGATTTCCACACAGCTCTCTCATTGACATGGTCATTTCTCTGCTCCAGCAGACCCACCTCTCCCTTTATTTAAGGCCACGACACAGAGGCATTGGGTCTCTGTGTGTCTATGTTGTGTGTCTCTCTGTGTTGTCTCTCTCTGCTTATGTGTTTGTCTGTGTGTCTCCGTGTCTGTGTTTTGTCTCTTTCTCAAATTTAGTTCTACCTGATGACGACTGCTTGTGTTGCAATCGAAACATCGTATTCTATTATTTTATTTATTTTCATTCTACGTGACTTTACTGAAAGAATCAGAGGATTGTGGTTATTGGGTTTGTAGATAACAGGATTGCTTTGTGTAGTTGGTGACTCTGGCTGACCCTGTGCGGGGCCGGGTCCTTGTACTGTCTGGACTGCGGGCATCGGAGCTGCTGGCTGCACCACTCGGAAGGACCCTGAGCTCTGCCCCCTGGAAGGACCCCTTGGCATGGCCCCTCCTTCCTCCCCCCATGCATGCAACTGGGCTGCCTGCTGCAGGTGCCTGACGTGGGCTCAATTTGTAGATATTGTTGTGGTGGTTGTGGTTAATGTGGTGGTGGTTGTGGATCATTCAGTCTGGCCTGCCTATGATCCATCCTGGGTTTAACCAGGCTGGATTGTGAGGAGTTCACAAACCTTCGAAAGATCTGGACACAGTCCCATCAGTGAGTGCATCCATCAGGTAAGGCTACATTGGCTGGGTCATATAGCCCACATGGCCAGCCACCGCAAACCTAAGCTGCTTCCGTTTGCCTGAATAGAGCAGGCGAAATGGGCACGGCACAGGCTAGAAAAGAGGTGGACTTGCCGAAGATTGGTACCAGCGATGTTAAGATTGGTATCTATGGAGGCAGCTCATGAAGGATGCTACTAGGCAGTTGGAGGCAGTTGCCCTCCAGCTACAGTGGAGGGCACAGCAGCGACGCTCACAACAACAATTGGAGCGCCATGCGGCTAAAATGCAGCAAGTTGGCACAGTAGAGGGCACAGGTGATGCATCTGCCAGTCATCTCAGACAGGCAACCCATGTAACGTAGGTCTGTCCCGTGACCTGCCAGCGAGCCTTCGACATTTTACGTGGCCCCAAGTGCACCTAGCCTGACACAAGCCACGTGGTGACGTCACGAATGGCGGCTGTTGTGGTTGGTTGTGGCTATGGTTAATGTGGTGGTGGTTGTGGTTGATGTGGTGGGTTATGTGGCATAAGCTCCATGGTCATGTGGTTGTAGTTAATATTGTTTTGGTTAATGTGGAGGTGTTTGATGTGGTTGTGATTTTGCTTGATGGTTGTAGTGGTGAGCGAGGCGGTGCTAAGGGAAGTGCCAGTCGCCCTGTATCTCCTCTACTCGGAGGCCCCTGCCCCCGACCTCCCCAGCACCCGTGCCTTCCTGCCGGTCCTGAGTCTCCCACCTCTCACAGGCCTCACTCCGGTGAGGTCACTCACTCTCACCGACTCTCATTCACTCGCACTCAGACACACACACACCCTCACACACAAAGATCCCCCGTGTAACCTTAACACTTTTGTGGCAAATGCTGCTAGCAATCACCTGTGAAGGCACATGATGGGGTAGATGGCCAGCACCACACCTGACCGCCTTTTCACATTGAAGCTGAATCAACCTAAGGGAATCCCAAAACCCATTCACATAATTGTCACTGTTTGCCATGAGCAGGAATCGAACTCGGATTGCTTGGGTCATAGCACAGTATGCTAACCACAACACTACCACTCCCCACCCTTACACCCACATTCGATTACACTCACACTCAGTCACACAACAACAACTACCGTTTGCCACTAAGTGGCGGTGACATCTCCGTGGCGCTTGTGCCAGATTAGGTGCCAGACTAGGCTGCCCTAGGCTCACCTCCTCATCATCAAAGTTATATGCCTTCCCACCATTTGAAAAAGAAGCCACCTACACCACCAGTATCGAAATAGGGGAGCCGCACATCACCATAGTGTACAAAGCCTCTAATGCAAAATGGCCAAAGCCAGCACTCCCAAGTGTACCAATCCCAGCCCTATACATTGATCATGCCGACGGCGAAGACCTCTCTGACTGGATCCCCGCCGAAGATCTGCATCTGGTTTTTGATCCCAAGCAACAAGAAACTTTACACTCTGCTTGCTGGCAACACCACTACAACCCGGACCTCACCATAGTTTCCAAATATCAAAGTGGGAGCACACTGCATGCATCCCGCAAAATACTTACAAGCTTCCCCAAAAGTCAACATAGGCCCATCATCACCCACATTGGCATAAAAATCCCTGTGATTGTGTCAAAATGATTTCCAAGGTGGAACCTGGTCAAAGATGACTGGGATCACTATAAGGAGGCTGTAGAGATAGTGGTGAGTAGAATTCCCATCACACTGGAATGCTATCACCGTTTTATTGGCCTCCTTACAGCATCCACCAAGAAGAGCATCGCCACCCGAGGCTTCTGGAAATAATACTCTCCATGCTGGACAAAGGATTCCTAGGACCTGCTCTGAAAGCACAACCAGTTAGGCAGCCCACAGATTGGATAGGCCCTGCTAGAGTCTTTAGACTCAGCCAGATGCGGTGGATTGAGTGTGTTGAAGCCCTGGAATTCACACACTCCAGCCACCGTGCCTGGGCCCTACTATGATGCCTGGGTGCTGCTAATCCAATACTGGACCTCAAAAGTCCTGCCCAACTCTATAGCCTCCAAACTAGTGGAGAACACAAAAGGACCTCTTGACAAAGACATCAAGCAAGAGATCCATAGCCAATTACACCAGACAATGGCCTCAATTTCTTCACAAGACCCCACCGCCATCAGCACAAAGGAAGTGAGGGACAGTCTGGCTGCAATGAAGAAAGGCAAAGCTCTTGGCAGAGATGAAATCCTCCAGAATTTCTCCACCAATTAGGCCCTAGGGGACTCCAATGCCTGGCAAAGCTTTACACAAACATGAAAACCGGATGCATCCAAAAAGCATGGTGGGAAGCAATGGTTATCACCATACCTAAACTGGGAAAGCCAACTAATGATCCGGGAAGCGATAGGCCAATATCACTCCTGTGCACGACCTATAAACTCCTGGAATGCATCATCCTCAGGAGAATCCGCCCTCTGGTCGAGTCAGTGATCCCTGAAGATAAGGTCCACCCTAAACCGCATCCGCACAAACCATGGCAGCAGATGCGGATACCTAATGCACAAATGTAAAATAAAAAACTCTTCAGTGTGTGACTGTGGTCACTCAGAACAGACCATACAACATAATGATGCAATGCCTGATCCACAAATATGAAGGAGACATGACAGCGATACACTCCGCTACTCCTGACGTGGTTATCTGGCTTGACCACCTGAATGTGAAAATGTAGTTGCTCTGCATCTACATCAGCCATATGAAAGAAGAAGACCTCCCCATCAACGGGAAGATGTCACGCGATACAAAGCCTGTGCGAGCAGGGTGGCAAAATTGGTTAGCTGGTGCAGTCTGAAATCTCCCCAGGGCAGCGGGGGCTGGCCTGAAGTAGCTCCCATTTCGCTAGCCCATGCTTCTGAATCTTTGTCCACGTCTCCATCTCCCAAAATGAGGAATACTCCTTCCCGAGCTTGTGAAATACGTCAGCCCTGTGGCCGGAGCCCCGATGTGATGGGCACCAGGTGGTGGAGGGACGGCCCCTTGCCACACTAGCCCCGAGCAGAGACCCATATACCCCCCTCCCCCTCCAACTGCTGTGGAGTGCCAGCCCGGCTCATGGTTGTACGCAGGGGTTGCACTCCGCATCTCACTACCTCACACAAAGGTTTAGCACTCATGCCCCTCTGTCTCGCAACCATTCACCCTCTCTTCTGTTGGCATTGCCTCCACTTAGTGGCGAACAGTGGTTGTTGTTATCCTCGTACAAAGACAAAGATTCCCCATATAGCCTTCACAGACTGTGAGGGCAAGTGTTGTTAGCGAGCATCAACGAAAGCCAGCACATCACGTAGGGATGGGGGGGCCAGCACCACCCCTGACCACCAAAACTCCCGACCGCCTTTGTCTCCCTAGTGATGATATTTAAACATTGCACCAGGTCCTCAAATGAGGCTGAGTCGACCTAGGGGAGGCCCACGACTAGTTCAGTTAATCGTCATTGGTGTTGGCTGCGAGTGAGATTCGAACTCGGCTCTCTAGGTTCGTAGTGCAGCGCGCTAACTGCTACACCTCCCCTCCTCACTCACTCACACTCATGCTGTCACACACTCATCATGCGTGATGTGTTTTTCTTTGTCCCCCTACTTCACCACTTCTTGCAGCTCTTAGCGCCGAGCCTTCCGCAGCTGCAGACGTTGATGAAGCCACCGGCCCTACCCAGCAACATCTATACATAGACCCATAGCCTCACAGAGACGTATAGACTGACAGAGACCAGACTTGTATTGAGACCTATAGACGAATGTAGAAGACCCATAGACTCACTTAGAGAACCATAGACTTGCATAAAGACCCATTGAATCACAGAGACCCATATACTTTTATAGGGACCCATAAACTTGCATTTGAGACCCCAAAGACTCAGAGATACATATACTCACATAGAGACTCATTGACTCACACAGAAACCCATAGACTTACATGAAGACCCATAGGCTCACATAGACCCATAGACTCACTTTAGAATCTTTGGGTTTCTATATGAGTATGTAACCTTGCGCAATTTAAGGAATTTTTCAGTTACCTAATTAAACATTTTACAGTGCTGTTTTTTGCTGGCGACTAAGCATTTTGGGAATTTGTTCCTGTGCTCAACTGTGATTAAAAATAAAGTAACGCCAATCACGTATGTGGCTGTGTGTGGATCTATGTGTGAGCCTGGGTATTTGTGTATTTGTGGCTGCATGTTTAAGTAGATAGATATGTGAGTGCTTTATTAAATTAGTGTTTTTTTGTGTGTGTGCTTCTATTTGTATGTATGTTGAGTCCGGAAAAACAACCTCCTACCTCCTCGTTGGTGCCGGACAGCAACGCTGTGGTGAGCAGTGCCATGGGTGGAGGGCAAATTTTGATTGGCCATCCCCCTCATGGCATTTATAGCCACCACAACAACCAAAGGGGGCTCTGGATGGGTGCGAGGGGCTGGTAACCCCTCCAACCTTCAATTAATTACCACTAAACCACTAATTTAAACTTTAATTAAGCTTGTACTGGAGGCCCTAGGGGGACAGGCGTCTATGACGTCTCCTGGCCAAACCCCATTTGGCGGAGCCAGGAGACTGAATCCTTACCCACATGGAATGTTCGAAAGAGAGGCTGCCACTCCTCTGTCGGGAACTGGACCAGCACCGCCTGGACCTCTGTGATATTCAGGAGGTCCGGTGGCCTGGCTCTGGCTCCTGCCACCACGATGGGTGGGCAGTCCATTACTCGGTCCAGGAGACTGCCAAACAACAGGGGGGAGTGGCTCTTCTAAACAAAATAATGAAGGGGGCGTGGGAGCATGGCAGTGAGGTGTGGGAATCTGTAAGCCCCAAGCTACTGTGGGCTCGCCTTCCCATCAACCAGAGGCGAGAAGTGGTGGTCGTGGTTACTTATGCCCCCACCGAAGATGAACATCCATGGAGGGATGGAGGCCAGGCTGATGAGTTAGACGCCTACTCTGACCTCTTGTCACAGGTGCTAGCTAAAGTGGCCCGTCGGGATAGAGTCATCTTTTTTAGCGACTTCAATGCCCAAGTTGGTCATGATGCTGGAACCTGGTCTGGAGTGATTGGAAGGCATGGGCCAGATCAGCTCAATAACAATGGTAGGAGGCTGCTAGATTTTTGTGCAGCCCATGGGCTTGTAATTATCAACACGCTGTTCTGGCATCGGCACATCCACACAAAATCATGGATGCAGGCCGGGTCCAAGCAAGAACATCTGCTGGACTACAGTGACGGAACAGCGGTTGCGGTCCCATGTCCTTGACACCAGGACCTACCGTGGAGCTGATCTGCCCACTGACCATTGTTCCTCCGATGGTAGGTTCACACTCAGGATCCCATCAAAACCCACAGTGGCCTGGTCTCGGCTAGCTGATGAAAGTTGCAAGCGAGAATTTCATCATCACTTGCGGCTGGGGTTGGCATCGTCCTCCACTCCTGATGTTGAGGGGAATTGGGCGAGGTTTAGGACTGGATTCTTTTCAGCAGCCCAACATTTTTTCCAGTTAAATTTGTCGATCCATCCGTTGTGACATAGACAAGTTTACTCCGAGGTAGCGTCATTCTTTCGATGACAGCAGATACCTGGTTATACAAGTCATCTCCCCGCGTAGTTCCTTTCAGGGACTCTATGGTCAAAACCTCTGTTATCGCAAAACTGTCAATGCCTCGGATAAAAATGAGGAGCTGAGCAGTGTATTTTACGTCCGTACTTTCATCCAGTGCTAGTGAATATAATTCAAAGGAATCAGACTTTTTGTTTAATTGACTGGTTATATATTTTTATCAATCAGTTCCACACGGCGAGTCACAGTCCTGCGTGATAAGCTGACTTTTTCAAATTTGCTTTTGATCTCCGGACACAAGATGTCTGCTGTCTGTACCATGCATTCTTTTACAAATTTGCCTTCGGAGAAAGTGGTAATGAGTGGTAATGTTGGTGAGAAGAAGGTTTTAAAGACAATTTAAATCGAAGTGAAGAAGGAAATTATTGAAAAGTTTGTATAATTAATGATTTTTTAAAATGTAATTATGTGTTCTGTGCTTAAAACTCTTTAAAAAAAACTGTGGGGTCTAGAACGGACTCATGAAATTTGGAGAGAACTCTGAGTTAAGTGTTGTTTGTTTTGTTGAATTACACAAAGCGTAACAGTTATGTATATAAATTTTGTTATATGAAATTCCTAGTAAGATATTAATTTTGTGAGTGTAGTCATACCCCTCCCCCTCATTCAAGCCGTAATTTAGAGAGCGAAAGCGCCGAGTATGTCAATCGCTAACATAAGAACTCGTTAATCTCTTCTCGCATCATTCATACGATGATGCGGTGAAGTAAACGTTGATACGATATTACGGTGAATGCTTCCAAAAACAATACTGTACCCAAATATTACTGTTAACTTACTTTCAATAGAAACATGAATTGCTCATACGAATATTCTCTCTCTCTCAGAATCGACCGACTGATGTAGCAGACGAAACAATCATCTTGTTGAACGATTCTAAACCTTGATACGGCAATGTTAGTTTTCTCTGTTATTCAAGGTTATCTCAGTGTTATTCAATGTTGTTACATTTAGTTTACTATTACACTGAATTCTATGCCGTAATTAACTATTTTTGTGCTTAATAATCTTTAAAAAAACAATATTTATATTCAGTTCGTAGGACATGAACTTCTCTGTGTTATTTGCTGAAGCCATATGCATGAACTCTACGCACATCCATGCGCTTAGCCGGGCTCTTGCGCTATCTCGCTTTCTCATGCTTCCTTACCCTTGCTTGCTCTCCCACTCTCTATCATATTTTTGTACATTTGTTCTATATTTTTTCAACAATACCTCTTCAAGCCTTGGGGATCGGCTTGCTTCTTGTGTTTCAAGTGCCGACTTTTATGTTTTCTTTGGTTTAAGATTCAGCATTACAAGTGTGCCTCATGGTGATAGACTCAGATTAAACTATACAATAGTGATGATTGAAGTATTCAATGATAAATTATTGAACACATTTCATTCCTCTTCAATGAAGCATTACCTTTCTGTAGCAAAGAAGCTCAAGTACCTTGTAGATCTGCGTAGCTAAAGTGGAAAGGGCCACCCAAACCAATTTCAGCAACTCGGCAATAAGTGAGACGAAATATTATTCCTTCATCAACCTGCACGGCGAGTTTGAGGTAAGGTCAATCCCCCGCCATGATGCACACGCCTTCATCACGGTCCTCCCCAGCAGCTCTGGATCCACCATCTACAACACACAGACTTTGTCTTGCAAATGAAACTGTCGAATTTAAGATAATTAGCTACCATGGTGTGATAGTAAACACACTGTTCCTTCTCCCCGGCATGGCAGCAGAAAAAGTTATTTAAATTCTCCCACCTTAGGCCACGCCTCTCTAAAAATGATCTTACCTTTGGTCACCCTGCCGTATAAAGGTGTACACCACAGTCGATTGGCCATTTTCGTATTGTTACATGACGTCGGTAAAAATCGGCCAAATACTCTGTGGACAGTTTCTCAAGATCTCCCTCGAGTGGAGGTCTCTCCACAAGCAGTTCTGTAAACAAGCAATTGCAATGGTGCACCTGTACCTTAACTTATTGTGTGCTGACACCACCACCCCACGGTTGTTCCTTAGACTGTCTCCGAGAAGTCATCGAGCACGACGCCGTGTGCCCCTCTTCCGGCTGGCGGGGCCTTGCAGAGGAGTGCGAGAGCCACAGCTGCTCTGACCTGGCGACCGCCATTGTCGCTGCCGTGGCCTCCGTGCCGCTGAGGAGGCTGGACCATGATGAGGGCTGGGCCGAGACTGCAGGGGATGCCCAGCTCCCTAAAGAGCGAGACAACAGCGAGGGACGCTCGCTCATGGAGCACGTGTTTTACTGAGTGACTGTCACCCAGCATAAGCCCCCAAATAAATAAAAATGTTGACACTGGCAGTGGGGATTGCCACTTGTCTGGTTCCGACTCAAGACAGTCGAGGTGGCAAGAATGAATATGTACCGAGATCTGGTGGAATTCTGTTGAAGTTTATTACTATTTACTGCACAGTCTTGATACACCTAAGGTCCTAGGCTGACTGAGAAATATGCCTGTCTGGGTTTGGTCTGTAGAAAAGGTGGCAATCCTTTCTGGTTGTGGTTTTTTCAGGCACCACAGTGCATTGGGCATGTTGGCGGTGGTAAGACGCGCCTGTGATCCAACAGAGTGGTAGCGAGGTTCGTGGGTTGTATGTATGTTGAACTTCTATTTCCCCATATGTTGCCAACCGTGCTAATCGGAGGTACATTAAGACATCTGCGTGTGTTATAAATTATAGGTTGAATGGTCTGTAGAAGGCAGAACAGCAAGTGTGGTGGGGGCGGGGATTCTGATATCGTCTGGTGGAGGGGGGGGGGGGTCTGGTGGGGGTCTGGTGGGGGGTGTTCAGGGTGGATCTGGTGGGGCTCCAAGGTGGGTCCAGGGGGCTCCAGTGGGGGTTTAGGCAGGTCCCAGGGAGGTTTTGGATGGGTCTGGGGGGGGGGTCCGGCATGGGTTTGGGGTTGGTTCGGGTGGGGTCCAGGGGGGTTCAGGGGGGTCGGGCGGTCTGGTGTCTGGCCGGGGCGGTCTAGGTTGGGTTGGGCAAGGTCTGGGGTGGATCTGAGGGGGATCCTGGGGGGTATCCTGGGTGGGTCTGGTGGGGTCTGGGTTGGTTCCAAGTGGATTCTGGGTAGGTTCTGAGTATTTTTTGGGTTGGTCAAGGCTGTCTCCAGGGGTATGGGGTTGGTCCGGAAGGGGTCCAGGGTGGGTTCGTGGGGTATTTGTGCTATCTATCGAGACTGGTGGTGTGCACCATTCGTGCATTTGATTGCGGTGTGATGTTAATTCCTTTGCCGTCTTCTTCCTTTTCTTGATTCTAAGTCAATGTATTTAACATTGCATAAACGTATGTTAAATGTTGCAGATTTTTAAATGTTTGTATAGGTTGGACTCTGTGTTTACTGTGTGTGTGGGGGTTTTATTTGACACACTCATATCTGTCGTCAACCCATACGGTTTAGCTATATTCTTGTACAGGAAAGTGAGTTTTCATGTCCATACTGTGTACAGCCGTTTAACAGTTCCCGACGGGTGACACAATATCTTTGCTCCGCTGGAGACAACACCCGACTACCGTACGCGACTACCCGTTCCACGCCGTCAACCACCTGGGAAAGCACGCCCCCAATACCTGTGTTGCTCGCATCGGTGTCGAGCACAAAGGGTTTAGAAAAATCGGGGTAAACCAAGGGAGGAGCTTTAACCAGAGCGTCCCGAAGGGAGCGGAAAGCAGCCTCCTCCTCCTGTCCCCAATGAAAGCGGACCCCCTTTGACGTCAAAGCGTGTAGGGGCTTTGCAATTGTCGCAAAATCCGCGACAAAGCGTCGGTAGTACGACGCAAATCCAATGAAACTCCTGACCTCCCCCACAGAGGTGGGAGTCGGCCAGGAGCTGACGCACTGCGTTTTGGCGGGATCGGTAGCAATACCCGAGCGTCCAACGATGTGTCCCAAATAACGCACAGATTCGCGTAACAGATGACATTTTTGGGGTTTAAATTTCAAATTAGCAGCCCGCATTTTGAGGAAAACCGCCCGCAACCTCTGGAGATGCTCGTCAAATGTTCTGCTAAAGACGATAACGTCATCCAAATAAATTAAGCACGAGTCCCATTGCAATCCAGCCAAAACCAATTCCATCAATCGCTGGAAAGTCGCCGGCGCCGAGTGGAGTCCCATCAGCAACCGGTTGAATTGGAAGAGACCGTACGGTGTACGGAATGCAGTTTAAGGCTTAGAATCATCGTCCAGAGGAAGCTGCCAGAATCCAGAAAGCAAATCCAATGTGGAGAAGAATCGCGCTCCCGCCAAAGCGTCCAGCGATTCGTCAATCCGTGGGAGCGGGTATGCGTCGGCAACAGAAATTTTGTTGAGGCGGCGAAAATCGACGCAAAACCGCAACGAGCCATCCTGTTTCTTAACCAGGACGATCGGCGCTCCCCACGGGCTGGTAGATGGAGAAATGATGTCGGCGGCTAACATGTCATCAGCAGCCGATTTGACATGGTCCTTTTCGGCGGGACTTAACCGAAAAGGATTTTGGCGTATTGGCGCGCTGTCACCTGTATCAATATGGTGACGCAGCAGATGGGTACAGCCCAAATCGAATTTGTTCTGACTGAAAACGTCGGAAAATTCACGCAGCAGTGTCTTAAGCTTTTGACGCTCTAAATCCGACAGGTCCGTCGATCCCGCACAAAGCGCCTCGAGCCACCCTTCATCGGTGTCCGAATGTGGATGCGGCAGAGGGACAGTGCCTACGTGATTCGTGACAGGTTCCTCACAGGGCACCGGCGTTGCGTGAGCAAGCACGGTCCCTTGAGGAACCACCACTGTCTGCGACCCCACATTGAGGACCGCGATGAAAGGGTCCCCGTCCCCTTTTACGATGGTCTGGGCCGGAATCAAATGAGGTCCGCTAACCCCGGCCCTAGATGGCCCCAGCAGAATTCCCTGGTCCCCAATGCCTTTAGCGAAGGGCCGACGAAGTTTGAGAGGCACCAACATTTGTGCCCCCGGCGGTACGCGAACCGTTTTAACGACGAACGCCGGTACCGTCGCGAACGCCGTCCGAGCCGCAGTAGGGGACGGCAGAAACGCCATGCGTCGTCCCGACGGGAGCTCAATGCAACCCTGGTCTATTAAAATACGAATCGGCATTTTGCCCAAGAAGTCCGTCCCCAGCAGGCACGGAACCGCCAGCGAGGAGGAAACAAAAATAGGGCCGGACAATTTGAGATCACCGATACAAATTTGTGCTCGAATCTGTCCAATGATGCCAAGTGAGCCCCCGTTAGCAGCATAGAATGGGACGTTAACCGGCAGTAAAGGACGGCTCTGGACAGGGAGAATATTGTAAATTAGTTCCGAAATGATGGTCGCCGATGCTCCTGTATCGACCAGGATGCGCACCTCAACCCCGTCAATGTGCCCCACCACGGCTGACGACCCCGACGATGCAGCCACAACGCGATGGGCCAACACGGACCACTGCCTGGGTTCGATCTGAGTCCCCATAGTGGTGCGTGTTGGCGCGATGGTGCGCAATGTCGGCCCCCCGTTCGTTGCGGTGTGCGAGTGTGTGACGGGTGTGTGCGTGGGCCAAACATGAGGGGTGCCGCGACTCGCCGGGTTATGTTGATGGAGCTTGGGAGGAGGGCCGGCATCCCGTCGAGGCGTCGTCCCGTGCTGCCGAGGAGAGCGGCACCCCGAGGCGACATGGCCCCGGATGCCGCAGTTGTAACAGCACGGGAGCGCAGGCGGCGATGACGGATGGTCGGAGCGGCTCGATCCATCCCGGCCCGCCCGTACTCCCACCCTCTGCTGCAGTCGATGGTCGATGGCGCAAACTTCCTCCGCCGGGAGGGTGGCTGCAGCCACCGTACGCCCGGCCGCTGCCCTGCTGGCCTTCCGTCGCTGCGACAGCAGGTTGGCGTGGAGGAGCCGCGCAGCCTGGAGGGAACCCATTTCTGTGTCCTCCTGTGCAACGACGGCGATGTCCAGGTCGTCCGCCAGCAGGAGGATCTTTTCCGTTACCATCGTGTCCACGCCTTCGTCATCCATTCGTGGGAAGGCCGTCTTCGCCAGCGCCAGGAGACTCGTATGGTACGCCAGGGGCGACTCCTTTGCACCCCGCTGGTGATCATAAAAGAGCTGCCTGCATTCCGACGATGGTCCGTAGACCCCAGCCAGCAACTGCAGCGCCATCTGTAGCGTGGAGCGTTTGTCCTTCGGCGCCGATGTAAGAGCGGCGAGGGCGTCGCTGTCGAGGAGCGCCGGCAGCGCGCAGAGGGCCTCGGCATCCGACCACTGCGCCATTTCCTGGTGCGCGAGGAAGCGCCGCTGGAAGCCGCCCCAGTCGCCCTCCTCGCCCACAAACTCTTTGAGTGGAGGTAGCCGTTGGTGCAGCACAGCGGCCGCCGTGGAAGCTCGCACTCCGCTGTCCCCGTTACTCGGCTGGGCTTCGGCGCGAACGACGGATGGCATCGCCGGTCGCACCAGTGGTGACGCTCTGTCCGCTGGTGATGATGCGGCAGCACCTGTGAGGCCGATGTCGGACCCGAGGTTCAGGCGGGCCACGCCCTCAGCAGCTGCTGCGGCGATGGCGGGAGATTCAAAGTTGTGCTCCGTTGAAATGGCGGGAAGGCGCACCGGTCGTCGGCTGTCCTCGCCCCGTGGCGGTCCACCAGCTCCCAGCCGTGTGATGTGTTCGAGCGTGGCGGCAGCAGCGTACAGCAGCTCCGCCAGTCTGGCGTGAGCCAGTCTCAGTCCGTCTGTTGACGGCTCCCCTTCATCCCGATGCTGCGGTAAGGATGCGTCCGGGCCCAGCTGCTCGATGCCTTCTTCAGCCGTCCCGGGCTCCACAATTTCAGCGGTGTCCTCCGCCTCCTGTACCCCGGCTCGAGCTGTCCGGCGCGTGTCCATGTTCGTGGTCGTTCACTTCTGTCACCAGATGTAATATCGTTGAGGACTCTTGGACGCCAGGGTTGAGGCACACGTATTTATTCCGCAACAGTTGTCACAACCGCGGGCATACAACACTGGAGGGGGTATCGGCCCCCTCACCCGGCTAGCTGGGAATACACTGCTAGCTATCTCTGACCTACCTCCTAGTCCTCCACTAACGGGCTAGGGGAGGCTGTCTGGCCCGACACTGGTAAGTCGGGCTACGGTACCCGGAGTCCCAGAGCACTAGCTCTGGTTCTCGGGACCACGCCGCTGGCTCGGTCCTGCGCGGCCCTGACAAGGGCGGCGACCCAGGGGAGTCCAGGGCTCTAGCTAGACGATCTTCGGTCTTCACTGGTTTAGCTTTAACATTGTACCCCGAGCTCTCCGGCTCATCCCCTTTTATACCAAAACCCCCCGCTGAGGGGTGGGGCCAGCCCCCCCAGGCTGCCCTGTGCGGACGTCGTTGAGAGCACCTCCCCGTGCACTCACGAAGCCCCGCCCACTGTGTTTGTTTCCCGTGTGATCCTATGTATACAGCCCCTCCGTAACACCGCTACACAGGCAAAAAAATCATATACTATGAGACCTCCTTTACCAGCAGCAAAATATAGTAATAGGTTTTTACCCTTTTATCTGGTACACAAACTGACACCTTTATACAAGGGATCATTGTTTGCAATAACCACAACACAAGCAGTCAAAATGCAAACAAAAAGAAACAACAAATATTTCGGTGGGAGAAGTACGTAGCTTTATTGGTTTTGCTTCTTACTATTGTAATAAACTACTTCCACGACGACTCTGGACTGGTGTCTTTTATTTATCAGAATGTCTGCACAGCTCCGCGCTCTCTCTCTCTGGGTAGTTCTCTCGCTTCCCCGTCCGCTGCTGCGGCACGTCTCCCTTTCCCTCTCTCTCTCCGTTCACGCCGCTGGTTGGCGGCGTGCCCGGAGGAGAGGCGGCTTCCCTGGAGGTTCGCCACGTGGTCATTGGCAAGGAGAGGTAGAACGGCGATGCAGTCCGGACCCGAGGCTTCCCACACCGACCTCGAGTCCTCTCCTGCCTCCGCTTATATGCCCCCCGGCAGAACTAAGCTCCGCCTACGGCCATGCCCCCTCGTGGAACCCTCTAGATCGTTCCCGAATATTCCCCGTAGGTTCGCCCGTTACCTTTGGCCTAGATGGAATCCCTACTCCAGATTGGATATCGGTTACCCAGCGGTGGCCGTGCAGATGTCCCCTGTAACCCCCAGGTGGCGCTCTCTCATTATATCACCCCCCCCCCCCCCCCCCCCCCGAATGAAAAAAAATAGCCATCCCGGCTAAGAATGAAATGGACGAGTAATGGAGAGACGCAATAAAAGACCCTGCGGCAACGACAAGGGTGTCTAACAGACATAAAAGCAACATGAACTGTACGAGCCGGCATTAAAAGGTGAATAACCAAAGCGAAGATAAACAGCAAAATCGAGGCGTTTTAGAATGGGTCTGCGACGCCAGACCTTCCGTGGTAGCCGTATCCCGTTTCGCGTCGATAAGGCGCAGCTGGAAGTGTAGCGGTCGGCAGAAGAGCGGAGGGGTCTGATGTAACAGGGCCGGACCCGGCAAGGCCATCGTCCGTGATGGCAGTCAGGGGTCGGATGCTGTGGACAGAAAAACAGAAATCTTCGGAGGATCAACGTACAGCCGCACCCCCCTCCGGCTCATCGGATGACGAAGCAACACGTGGAGGGACGAAGGGTTTCAACCACGATGGGTGGATGAACCAACGACGCCGACCCGCCCAAATACATACACAATGTGGGCGCTTAACCTCAACCACTTCAACCTGCCCATGCCATGGCTTGTGCAGTTTGGGAGAGGTGCAATGCAGCCAGGCCCGGTCGCCGACGGACCATGACAAGTCGTGGCCGGACCTGCGCGCAAAGCGCTCATTGCGCGCCGTTAGCGGTGTTAACTTGAGCCGCCTCGCGCGCCTCAGAAATCCGGCGCAGGGAGTCCCGCACATGGTCAGGCAGGGTCAATTTAGCGCCCCGAACAGGTGATCTTAATTGAGCATCAATAGGTGGTACATTTTCCCTTCCGTACATGAGGGAAAATGGAGAAAACCCCCTGGAAGCGTGCGGAGTCA
The DNA here is from genome assembly GCF_964198595.1 of Lampetra fluviatilis. Taxonomy (NCBI): domain Eukaryota; kingdom Metazoa; phylum Chordata; class Hyperoartia; order Petromyzontiformes; family Petromyzontidae; genus Lampetra; species Lampetra fluviatilis. Next base: position 50,873 of record NC_136306.1, on the reverse strand, counting down.
TCCTGTAAGTGGCGAGCACGCTAGGCACGTGCAAATCCCAATCGGCTTGTTTGGCATCCACAGTCTGGCAGAGCATGGCTGTCAAAGTCCAATTTAGATGCACGACCATCCCATCAGTCTGAGGGTGATATGGCGACGTCCTAATCTTCTTGGTGCCCAAAGCGTCGCAAACGTCGCATAGCAATTTAGAAGATAAATTTCCGCCCTGGTCCGTAAGCAATTGCTCCGGGGCAACTTTGTCCATTACATTGCCATTCAAAAATGCATCAGCAATGGAGGATGCGGATTGGTCAAGTAAGGGACAAGTCATCGGCCACTGGGAAAAATATTCCACACCCACCAAAAGGTATTTGTTACCCCTGGGAGTGATCAGGAAGGGCCCCAGGACATCGAAAGCCACCAACTCATTGATGCGCATAACGGAAATAGATTGCAGTGGCGGATGGCACTTCAGGCGTGGCGGCTTCCGCCGGGCGCACTCATGACAGGAGCGAATAAGTTGAGAGACGTCGGCTGTCATACCGAGCCAATAATAATCCCGTTGCAACGTTAGCAAGGACTTTTGAACACCAAGGTGCAACAACTTATCACCATGCAACACGTGAACCAATCTGTCACGGAGAGCAACGGGAACCACAATGCACCAATGGTCCACTATATCATCCCTCCACATCAAAAGGCCCTCCTGAAAAGCCAATCGACCACCTTCCACTGACATATAACCCTCACGTGTCTGTTCCGCCTGACGCCGCAGAGCCCCTAAGGAGTCATCCAACAGCTGCTCGCGCATCCATACGGAGCGGGGCAACTACAACGCATCATCAGCCGGCACATCTGCAAGGGAGACTCGTTCACCATAGACATGACAGTTCGCGGCAGTGAAGCAACAGGCGAGCAACGACTTGTCCCGGAGGAACACATGCAATGAGTCACCGGCAGCAGTCGAGACAGTGCATCGGCGTTACAATGCCGGGAACCCTTACGATAAATGACGTCGAACGAGAACTCCTGTAATATCTCGAGCCAACGAGACAGCTGGCCGGCTGGCGGCTCAACCTTCAACGAGTATTGGAGAGCCGTATGATCAGTGCGGACAATTAACTTACTGCTGTAAAGGTAAGGCCTATACAGGTGCACAAAATAGACAATGGCCAACAGTTCTCTCCTGGTGACACAATAGTGACTTTCCGCGGGGGAAAGAACACGGCTGCCGTACACGACCATCTTCTCCTCCCCGTTTTTCGACTGAGATAAAATGGCGCCTATGCCCGTATCACTGGCATCAGTGTCGAGGATAAACGGCAACGAAAAATCGGGATATTGGAGCATCGGCGCATCCGACAAACGAGCGCGAAGTGCCATGAACGCCGCTTCCTCCTCAGGACCCCATTTCAATCTCTGATTTTTGGCAGTCAGCGCGTGCAAGGGCTTAGCAACCGTAGCGAAATTCGGCATGAATCGACGGTAATACGACGCGAAGCCGACGAAACTGCGAACACCTACACATGTGGGGGTAAGCCAGTCACGGACACAAGCAGTTTTTGTCGGATCCGTGTCAACACCGTCGGAACTCACCACGTGACCTAAATAGCATGCCGAATTCTGCAGCAGATGACATTTTTTAGGTTTAAACTTGAGGTTGGCAGAGCGCATTCTCTCAAAAACGGAGTGCAGGCATAGGAGGTGTTTGTTGAACTTACAACAATCACATCGTCCAAATAAATAAGGCACGTATCCCACTGCAAGCCAGCTAACACGAGCTCCATCAAACGTTGGAAGGTAGCCGGAGCCGAATTTAAGCCCATAGGAAGACAGTGAAACTGAAAGAGTCCCTGAGGCATGCGGAAAGCGGTTTTCGGCTTCGACGAGTCGTCCAGTGGCAACTGCCAAAACCCGGAAGACAAATCGAGAGTGGAAAAGTACTGCGCCCCAGACAGCACATCAAGGGAGTCATCCATACGCGGCAGTAGATACACATCGGCCACCGAAACCTTATTTAATTTATGAAAATCCACACAAAACCTGAGGTTCCTGTCTTTCTTTACCAACACAACTGGCATGCCCCAAGGACTATTAGATGGTGAAATTATATCTGCGGCCAACATGTCACTGACAGCGCTCTGGACGCGCTCCTTCTCCCCTGGGCTCAACCGGTGCGAGTTTTGGCGAATAGGACTGGCCCCGCCCGTGTCAATGTAGTGAGACAAAAGAGACGTACATCCACAGTCTGGCGCTCTCTCAGAAAAATCACGCAGAAGCGCGTGCAACCCATTCTATTGTTCGGGCGACAATGCAAAATTCTCACGACACAACTGTGCAATCCATCTATCGTCCGAAACAGGAGAAATATGAGTCGCCCCCACCGAAGGTGCGGCTCCACCTCAGCGCGTTCCGTAAAGGCGGTGGTGGTGTTGTATGTGTTCGGTTATGAAATTTTGATAAAAATAATAAAAATTACTCATTTTCCAAAAAATGCGCAAATCGCATTAATTATGTTAATGTATGTATTAATATGCATAAATTATGATAATGTTGGTAATTATATGCATAAATTAAGATAATCACGGAGATAATCGTAGTAGTTTATGCGGATGCTTGCGATTATGTTAATGTGAGCAGTTATGATAATTAAGTTTAGTTTCGTTTATCCAGAGTTGTATCAATCAGGATAACACGATTATCATTGATTAAACATTTACCGATTATCCTAGTGTGTGTTATGTTATTTTAGGTCTCCAGTTTCAGATCTCATCACAGGATACAGTTCTCAAGAATAAGACAGTTTTGCATGGACTTGGAAAGAAGCACTCGAACAGTTGGTGTTAAGCAATTTTAATTCTAAACAAACACATGACACTCTAGTATGCAAAAGCAAGTATAGGTCAATAAATTCATGGGCAAGATTATGCAATTAACGAAAATGAATGACTAAAACATTTCTTCATTGGCGAGATTATACAGTTAACTAAAATGAATGACTAAAAACATTTATTCATTGGCGAGATTTTGCAATTAACGAAATTGAATGACTAAAAACTCTTATTCATGTAACTCGACGGCAGCAACTGCTTTGCACGATCAGTTGATATTGAACGCACCACCTCGAAATGGCAACCCTTTTTGAAACGCAAAGATAATTTTTTTTAAAGTCTTATTCGTGTGAGTGCTGTGTGTGCGTTGTCCCCTTGTAAAATTAATTAATTCTTAGAGCCGGGAGTTGTGTCGTTAGCTTGTGTGGTGTGGGAGGATACAAACACCGGCCAGAGGTTCTCTCTGGGTTGGGCGTGGCCGCAGCGAGCCGTGCTGCTCCCTCGCTCGGGCGTGTCTCTGCTTGTGCGCTCTCTCTCTCTCCACTGCTCGATTGAGTTTGCACGATGCTCGCCGTCGTGGTGCGCGATGATTCCGTTGTCGGATAGCGCGCAGCTCCTCCACGAGTCGGCACGACGCTCGGTGACGTCCGAGTCGTGCTGCTCTTGCGCTCTCTCTCCCTCTACTGATAGATGACGAGTTGGCACGACGCTCGGTGACGCTCGGGTCGTGCTGCAGCTGTCGCTCTCTCCTTGATCGCTGCCAACTTCACACGGACACTCGCCCTTGCTTCAGGCTGTGTTGGCTTGTGGCTCTGAACGACGCGGCTGTGCTCACTGGGTGTTGGTCGGTCTGAGTATCAAACACACTGCGCATTCGATGGCGCTTTCTCTCTCTTGGTGGCAGCCCCCGGCTTCTCCACTGCTCGATTGATTGTTGAGTTGGCACGATGCTCGCCGTCGCTCTGGACGTCTGGTCTGTTCTCACTGGTCGTTGGTCGGTTGTGTGTCTCAAACACACGGCGCATGCGTTGGCGCTGTCTTCTTCCTCACAGCCATTTGATCAGGCTTTCTCCACTGCTTCGCGCTCTCTGCTTTGCACGCTTGGTTGACGCTTGGCGATTTCCGCCCTTTTACAGGTGTTGTGTATGTACCCCCTTTTTAAAAAATTTTAATATATATTTTTTAGAATTATTCTGCCAACATATAAAATATCGTTTTTTTTAATAGACACGGGGCAACGTGAGAACGGACACGCCCCCACACTCCCACAGATGTGCGCACACCTCATTTCAAAGGAAAGAGGGCATGAAAGAAGGGTAATCAAGATCATAAAAACTCCCCGAATTTCACACAGGAGGAACAAGGGAGGGGGGAATGGCAGGCGGGGGGTTGGAATGACACCCTCTCGTAAAAAGCCTTGCAGGGCCGGGCACCACGGAGGAAGAGATGGTTATGTTCTTAACAAAGAAACAGCATTGACGACAAAAAGCACATACGGGTCTTTGAACCATGTTAGATGCACAAGTACCAACTTAGCCATGAATATTAAGCAAACAGTATCCATCCTCACTCCAATTGAAAACCAGAGTCGCGATTCATCAATTGTTAATTAAATACGGACATTATTTACCTTAAATAATTCCTACGCGGCCGGGCCGAAGCACCAAAGAATAATTATGACTTGAGTCACCCCAAAACAAAATTCCTAGACGGGATACCAAATTAAATAATCACGAAGTCAAATAATAAGTACGGAATTAAAGAAAAAGAGGAATCAAGGGCGGATAAGGCTCTCAAAATTAACCAAACACAACACCCATGGGAAGCGAGCAACACGACCGTCTTTGTCTTTCCGAGAGGATCTCCACACGCAGGCACAAAAGCGAGGAAATGACACCCATAAAGGGGGCAATGGCTCAAAGGAAATTAACACGCTCTCGGAAATAAATAAATAAGCGCATGCGCCGGGTGCTTCCACCGTGGAAACAACCGTCTTTGTCTTCCCACAACACGGACAGCAAAAATTGCACACGCAAGGAAATAACATTTCCATGAGAGATCGGGTCACGATGAAACATCGGGAACACGGTTTCGGCATAACTGGGGCATAATGGAAATAAGTCGCATTTCAACTTCCAAACCAAAACAACTTAAGCTGTGTGAGACAAAAGATATGATCCCGAGCAAGGGAGGGAATGATTAAGCTCGCTTAACACGTAGGTTTTCGCGACAAATATTATTCAGTAACAAAAACATGGATTCGAATATTTCTTTTATATATATATATATAACTCGACGCGAATCATCGGTCTGGCTAATGGATAACTTCGGTGGCGCCGTCACGATGCCCCCACCCCCCCCCTTCCAGAACGACACACAGCGGTGTCTTCAAAGCTAATAAACACACGGACAAATACGCACGCAAAACACACGGACGGACACGCACACGACACACACACACACGGATGCAGATGGTCCCACCCACAGGAATGTTTTATGACAGACGTTGAACAACTCGGGAAACTGAGTGGAATTTCCAGATATAAACCGAAGGAAAATCCATCCAAAGTATATCGCCAGGGGCTCTGAGCCCACCTCGTCAAGGGCTCCGGCTCCAACACAGATCATCCGGGCCACGGGCCCCACCACAGATCGCCAGGGCTCTGAGCCCCATCTCGTCGCCAGGGCTTCGACTCCACCACAGATCGTCAAGAAGTTTTCGTCATCCAGAATGACGAGGTTCGCGGGTTAGCGATGTGCCGCTACAAGCCGAGGTCTGCACCAACTGAGAAGAATCGCTACCCTGAGTCGCAGAGCTGCGAGTGAAGCCAACAAAGACGCCAACGTCCACCCTGCCACGAACGAAGCATCGCTCCTCGTCAGAGTGACGACCAGCGAACAACCCGCAGGAAAGGCGGAGATCGCCAAGCGAGCGCCACCGAGCGCCACCCAGCGCCAGCAGAGCTGCGCCACCGAGCGCCACCGTGCGCCACCGTGCGCCACCGTGCGCCACCGTGCGCCACCGTGCGCCACCGTGCGCCACCGTGCGCCACTGTGCGCCAACGAGCGACACCCAGCGCCACCGAGCGACACGAGCGACCGAGCATCTTCAAGGACAGCATCGTGCCAACTCGTCATCCAGCGGTAGAGAGAGAGAGAGCGCACAAGCCGAGCGACACGCTGAGCGAGGGAGCAGCAGGCGCTCGCGGCGGCCACGCCCAAGCCAGAGAAAACTTCTGGCCGCTGGTTGTATCCTCCTACACCACACAAGCTAACGACACAATTAATATTACGAGGGGACAACGCACACACAGCACGCACACGAATAAGAAAAATTGTCATTGCGTTTCAGAAAGGGTTGCCATTTCGAGGTGGTGCGTTCAATATCAACTGATCGTGCAAAGCAGTTGCTGCCGTCGAGTTACATGAATAAGAAATGTTTTAGTCATTCTTTTTCGTTAACTGCATAATTTCGCCAATGAATAAAAATGTTTAGTCATTCATATTAGGTAATTGCATAACCTCGTAGTTGCATAAGGATTTTAGTTATTCATATTAATGGAATGCATAGTATCGCAAATGCATAAGAGTTTGGTTATTCATGAATTATTGACGCATGTTTGACCTGCATGATAGAATGTCACATGCTTGTTAGAATAAAATTGCTTAACACCAACTGTTCGAGTGCTTCTTTCCAAGTCCATGCAAAACTATCTTATTCATAAGAGCTGTTGCCTGTGATGAGATCTGACACTGGTGACCTTAAAATAATATAAACACACTAAGATAATCGGTAAACGTTTAATCGATGATAATCGTGTTATCCTGATTGATATAACTCTGGATAAACGAAGCTAAGCCTAATTATCACAACTGCTCACATTAACATCATCGCAAGCATCCGCATAAATTACTACGAATATCTCCGCGATTATCCTAATTTATGCATATAATTACATGCATTATCATAATTTATGCATGTTAATACCCACATTAACATAATTAATGCGATTTGCGCATTTTTTGGAAAATTATTAAATTTTATTATTTTCATCAAAATTTCATAACCCGACACATACAACAAAATGGGTGGCTCGTCCGGGATCTCTCGCAGACAGTGTTTTGCATGGATGAAGGAATGAATCACTTCGTGTTAACCAGAATATCGTGACCAAACATTGCATTGTGATTGTAAACGGGCGTAAAACAAAAAAAAACGCCCTCTAAGGTTAAAACCCAGAATAGCAGGTTGAAACAGAGACAGTGGAATTAAGATAATATCGTATCAAACCAATTGCATCCTGTGATAAATGGTGTTAGAGGTACGCACACTGAATCGGAAAATTACAGAATAGCTCGAGTCAAACTGACCACACTCTGTGAGATAATTGTTTTATATGCACTCTGAAAGGAAAGGTCAAAGTAACTCCTGCCACTTGAGATGATAGGATTAAGAATAATTTTTGAAGGGATTACGGAATACTGGGAGCTCGTATTAAAACGTACCAACCGATCTGTTACAAAGCAGTACAGTCAGAGAGGCATATGGGAAGGGAGCTGTATCGATAACACGAACACACCTCGGGGGAAACTAATTGACTGGATAAAATGTAACGAAGGCAAACACGATGCAAAAGCTGCAGAGAAGGCAGGACAGGACTCATTCCTTTTCACACAGGCATACAGACAGAGATTGTGGAATGAAGGAAAATTCGGAAAGGAAACAGGAGAGAATCGTCTCTAATAAACGAGGAAAAATGTCCTCACACCATCGTAAGAGAGGAGAAATCAGTGCTCGCGACACCAGCGAAACTCACAGACGTTGATCCACAGAATAAATATGGAAGTAACAGTAAATCACACTCTTGGGTACGTGGACAGAGTCCAGGGACTGATCGCAAAAAAATTATGGATATCGAACAAAAAATCCTTGACAAAGGGAAACCCTCACAATTCGAGAGAAGGGAGGGAGAGATACATATGCAAACAAAAACATGTGAGACTGACAACTTCACAGATAGAGGGAGGCAAAATGTTAAAGTAAAGTCGACTGGACATGCTCCACTAAGGGCAGAGGCAAAAACTGAAGGGAAATGGCAACACGAGCGACACAGCACTGGGCGCGCACACAAAAAATGCACGCCGCTGATACACGAGCGACACAGCACAGACCAAAGTGACAGATTGCCTGATGATAACTTGTTTTATGATGACGCTGACGGCGATCAACTTTCGGAATACTTATTCAACAGTACAACCCTTAAATTGATGGACAAGGCTCTAGTCAGAATTCCCGATTTTGACCCACACAATCAGACTATGGATATACACACACATATCGCAACAGTAGAAGAGGAGGCAATGATTAGAGGGCTGATGAGACGGGATGAAAAAGCGAGTTTGTTGAAACGAAGCTTACATAAAGAATCTATACCATGGGTAAATTCACTACCACACAAGGTTAGAAATGATTTTAAACAACTGAGCCTGGCAGTGATTCGGAAGTTTGGAGAATATTCGACACTCACTGAAGGGTTTTATGCTGTAAAATCGATGACCCAGGGCCTGGACCAAGATCCACGTGACTACCTCGTACAATTTAAAAGAGCGTATTACGCAGGCGATGTGAATCAATACCACGAAGGAGATAAAATGTTCAAAATTATGTTTTTTGAATCCTTGAGCCCAGAGATTACAGAAAGGGTGAGAATGGTTTTGAATCCAGAAACCGCATCCTTACGCCGCATAGAGAGCAAGGCGTACATGGCATGGTTATACAGAGCTAAGAATCGGAATTCGGATCCAGAACACAGGGAGAGGGATAAGGAACCCAGCCTCTCAGAGAGGAATAAAAATCACCGAGCAGTCCCACAATGCCTAGAGGAGCAAACACACACGCACCTGTGGCAAAATAAACCAGAGAGAGGTTGGCACGAGAATGAGAGCGGCACAAAGCCGAACATTCAGAGGAATCGCAGGAGGGGGAGGTTCAGAACAGAACCATACCAACACCCCATGCCACGACACACACGAGGCCAAAGTTGCACACTAAGATGGCGAGATAACCATCCAGCAGGAAGGTACACAGACTACGGAGGTATGGATGCGAACATTCAGGAGAATCGCAGAATGTGGAGGCTAAGGGCAGAATCATATCAACACCCCATGCCACGACACACGCAAGGTCAAAATTACCCACAGAAATGGCAAAGTAACAATCCAGGAAAAATTTGGCACCCAAATGGGAGTGACACTGGGCCAAAAATGTACGAGAATCGCAGGATGGGAGGTCAAACACAATCGATCCAATTCCGACCAATTCCTCCACCGGCTATACCAGGAGGGAATAGAGGAATAACACAGAATGCGGTCCAAATACATGATGAACCACCCACAGTGAGTGCGAGCGAGCGACCAACACGCGCCCCACCCGCCGAGGTTTTGTTAAACCCTGAGCTCAATGGGAAATACAAGCAGGCTGCAAGTGACAGGGCGGGCCAAAACACGAGCAGTGCTCTTGTAAATGACGCGCGGATCGAATACAGGGACAGGGTTGCATTGAAGCGTGATCGGACAGTAGATAACAGACAGCAGAGACAAAGAGAGCACACAGAGACACGCCCTGAGGAGCGCAGGCGTGAGCCTTTGAATGAAAAATATCCAAGGGAAACCAAAATTTATGTGGATCGGAGTGCTAAAATGGAGACGAATGTTCATGACATATCGGGAATGGTGTTGGAATCTAACACACTCGTAAAAACAAAGAGGGCAACATTACGAGGCACAGGAGTAAATCGACACACTGACTCGGCAAATGTGCATGTAATCGCAGAGATAGCGAACGCCACGAACCAAGTGTCAAAGTGGGTCGTGTGCGCGAATTCTGGGTATGTGCAGCACAATTTTTCACTACACACTCCCACGACGCGAGAGAGTGAGAGAGGAAACTACAAAAACGAACCCGAAAACCGTAATCGAATTATCAAAGTGATAAGTGGTAAACCAGGCAACATGAGGAAGGTGACGCATAAATGCGTTCGAAACCGCTACCTAGCGTTTTCCAGGATTTAACAAAAACAAAAATGAATATTCGTCGGAGTTATGATGTATGAGAACCGATGTAACACAATATCGATGTTTAACGTGTTGTAATTTTCTTTGCTTAATTCAAATGTAACCATGTTGAGCAAAAACAAAAATGAATATTCGTCGGAGTTATGATGTATGAGAACCGCTGTAACGCAATATCGATGTTTAACGTGTTGTTTATTTTCTTTGCTTATTTCAGATGTAACCAGGTTAAGATTGTAATACGTGCACGCGCATCGTAAGAAATAACCGCCGAGAGTAAGGGCAGCTGATGGGATTCATGACAAAAAGGGGGCATTACTTTGTTTGAAAATTCGCCAGTGGCCAAATCGACCCCTGATAATTTTCAAACGGGCGGACTGTTGTGTATGTACCCCCTTTTTAATTTTTTTAATATATATTTTTTTAGAATTATTCTGCCAACATATAAAATATCGTTTTTTTTAATAGACACGGGGCAACGTGAGAACGGACACGCCCCCACACTCCCACAGATGTGCGCACACCTCATTTCAAAGGAAAGAGGGCATGAAAGAAGGGTAATCAAGATCATAAAAACTCCCCGAATTTCACACAGGAGGAACAAGGGAGGGGGGAATGGCAGGCGGGGGGTTGGAATGACACCCTCTCGTAAAAAGCCTTGCAGGGCCGGGCACCACGGAGGAAGAGATGGTTATGTTCTTAACAAAGAAACAGCATTGACGACAAAAAGCACATACGGGTCTTTGAACCATGTTAGATGCACAAGTACCAATTTAGCCATGAATATTAAGCAAACAGTATCCATCCTCACTCCAATTGAAAACCAGAGTCGCAATTCATCAATTGTTAATTAAATACGGACATTATTTACCTTAAATAATTCCTACGCGGCCGGGCCGAAGCACCAAAGAATAATTATGACTTGAGTCACCCCAAAACAAAATTCCTAGACGGGATACCAAATAAAATAATCACGAAGTCAAATAATAAGTACGGAATTAAAGAAGAAGAGGAATCAAGGGCGGATAAGGCTCTCAAAATTAACCAAACACAACACCCATGGGAAGCGAGCAACACGACCGTCTTTGTCTTTCCGAGAGGATCTCCACACGCAGGCACAAAAGCGAGGAAATGACACCCATAAAGGGGGCAATGGCTCAAAGGAAATTAACACGCTCTCGGAAATAAATAAATAAATAAGCGCATGCGCCGGGTGCTTCCACCGTGGAAACAACCGTCTTTGTCTTCCCACAACACGGACAGCAAAAATTGCACACGCAAGGAAATAACATTTCCATGAGAGATCGGGTCACGATGAAACATCGGGAACACGGTTTCGGCATAACTGGGGCATAATGGAAATAAGTCGCATTTCAACTTCCAAACCAAAACAACTTAAGCTGTGTGAGACAAAAGATATGATCCCGAGCAAGGGAGGGAATAATTAAGCTCGCTTAACGTGTAGGTCTTCGCGACAAATATTATTCAGTAACAAAAACATGGATTCGAATATTTATTTTATATATATATAACTCGACGCGAATCATCGGTCTGGCTAATGGATAACTTCGGTGGCGCCGTCACGAGGCCCCCACCCCCCCCTTCCAGAACGACACACAGCTGTGTCTTCAAAGCTAATAAACACACGGACAAACACGCACGCGAAACACACGGACGGACACGCACAGGACACACACACACACGGATGCAGATGGTCCCACCCACAGGAATGTTTTATGACAGACGTTGAACAACTCGGGAAACTGAGTGGAATTTCCAGATATAAACCGAAGGAAAATCCATCCAAAGTATATCGCCAGGGGCTCTCAGCCCACTTCGTCAAGGGCTCCGGCTCCAACACAGATCATCCGGGCCACGGGGCCCACCACAGATCGCCAGGGCTCTGAGCCCCATCTCGTCGCCAGGGCTTCGACTCCACCACAGATCGTCAAGAAGTTTTCGTCATCCAGAATGACGAGGTTCGCGGGTTAGCGACGTCCCGCTACAAGCCGAGGTCTGCACCAACTGAGAAGAATCGCTACCCTGAGTCGCAGAGCTGCGAGTGAAGCCAACAAAGACGCCAACGTCCACCCTGCCACGAACGAAGCATCGCTCCTCGTCAGAGTGACGACCAGCGAAATACCCGCAGGAAAGGCGGAGATCGCCAAGCGAGCGCCACCGAGCGCCACCCAGCGCCAGCAGAGCTGCGCCACCGAGCGCCACCGTGCGCCACCGTGCGCCACCGTGCGTCACCGTGCGCCACCGTGCGCCACCGTGCGCCACTGTGCGCCAACGAGCGACACCCAGCGCCACCGAGCGACACGAGCGACCGAGCATCTTCAAGGACAGCATCGTGCCAACTCGTCATCCAGCGGTAGAGAGAGAGAGCGCGCACAAGCCGAGCGACACGCTGAGCGAGGGAGCAGCAGGCGCTCGCGGCGGCCACGCCCAAGCCAGAGAAAACTTCTGGCCGCTGGTTGTATCCTCCTACACCACACAAGCTAACGACACAATTAATATTACGAGGGGACAACGCACACACAGCACGCACACGAATAAGAAAAATTGTCATTGCGTTTCAGAAAGGGTTGCCATTTCGAGGTGGTGCGTTCAATATCAACTGATCGTGCAAAGCAGTTGCTGCCATCGAGTTACATGAATAAGAAATGTTTTAGTCATTCATTTTCGTTAACTGCATAATTTCGCCAATGAATAAAAATGTTTAGTCATTCATATTAGGTAATAACCTCGTAATTGCATAAGGATTTTAGTTATTCATATTAATCGAATGCATAGTATCGCAAATGCATAAGAGTTTGGTTATTCATGAATTATTGACGCATGTTTGACCTGCATGATAGAATGTCACATGATTGTTAGAATAAAATTGCTTAACACCAACTGTTCGAGTGCTTCTTTCCAAGTCCATGCAAAACTATCTTATTCATAAGAGCTGTTGCCTGTGATGAGATCTGACACTGGTGACCTTAAAATAATATAAACACACTAAGATAATCGGTAAACGTTTAATCGATGATAATCGTGTTATCCTGATTGATATAACTCTGGATAAACGAAGCTTAGCCTAATTATCACAACTGCTCACATTAACATCATCGCAAGCATCCGCATAAATTACTACGATTATCTCCGCGAGCATCCTAATTTATGCATATAATTGCATGCATTATCATAATTTATGCATGTTAATACCCACATTAACATAATTAATGCGATTTGTGCATTTTTCGGAAAATTATTAAATTTTATTATTTTCATCAAAATTTCATAACCCGACACATACAACACAGGTTGATTGCTTGTCACTCGTCACTCTCCCTTCTCCATGCTTCCCTTGTTCGTGCAGCTGCCAGCTTCACTCACACTTAACTTCGTTCTGCGAGAAGCGACACCTGCTATCGGCATCGGTGTTTGCTCCCTCACGACGCTCCGCCAGTCGGAGCACGGCTGTAACCCAGCCTCGACCCAGGTTGAACTCAGACTTCTGTGACTTGAACGACCCCTCCTCGTTCCATCACTTCTCGAGGCACGACGAGCCCCAGCTCTCTTGCGAGCCCCGTCGCAACGTTGCGTCGCAAGCCGAGTCGCGAGACTGAGCACGACTCAAACCAGACTGCTTATTCGCTATGTGCGCTTGTGCTTAACTCAAAAACGTGACACCCTCTCCTCTCCCCGCGTCTCTTGCGAGAGAAAACAAAAAAAAAACAGATGTTCTCGGAATGTTAGCACGAACTCCCCCCTCTTGTGACCTTTTTGCTCCCTTCTTGCTTGCTTGGTGTGGGTCATTCAGAGGCCAGACCCCGCTGGAAGACAAAGGTGGTCGAGGAGATTTTTGCAATACATTTATGTGGTCCTGTGTGTTACATTTATTCTTGAGATTTCTTATGGATTCCTTCGGTCTTAGTATCGTGGTAATCATTCGTCTATGTTTAATGAATATTCGTAATGATCCTCGTTACATCATTATTTTGAGGGTTTCGCCAATTTTAGTTCTCCAGGGATTGGTGTTTTATTCTGAGTTATTTTTTTTTTATGTCCTGAGGTTAAGTGTAACGATGTTTCCACTTAAGCTTTCTGGAATTCGTACTCTTTAGTTTTTAGGAAGGTCATGTAGGTAGGAAACATATAATTCTAAATAATATGTATGCGATGAATATGAGTAATATTAGGGAATTACTAATAATAAAAAAAACCTATTGTTTGTTGGTTAATTCTCTTTGTTAAGTTTCTACTTTTCGGTAAGGAAAACGTTAAGAAAACGCGAGTTGCAACTGTTAGTATCCTTTACTCTGCACCTTATCTGTACATCTCCAGATGTCTTGGGAGGTTAGTCCATCGATCTTTTTGTCCATCTGGATGTCTATGACCTCTCTGTGACCGAATTCTTATCATTTTAACGGCCCTCCATGTTTCATGGATTCCTGGTGTGCTTGTGAGGAGAAGTTTTCATTGTTTAATTAAAAAAAATATATATATTTTTAAAAAAATATATATATTTTTTTTCTTAATATTAATAACGGAAAACAGGGCATAGATACAACAATCCGCCCTTTTAAAAATTATCAGTGGTTGATTCGGCCACTGGCGAATTTTTAAACAAGTAAATGCCCTTTTTTTTTTCGTTATAAATCCATCAGCCGCTCTCACTCTCGGCGGTTATTTGTCACAACGCGCGCGTACGTATCACAATCTTAACATGGTTACATTTGAAATAAGCAAAGAAAATAAAACAAAACGTTAAACATCGGTACTAATCCATAACGCATTCCTTACAACGTGCGCGCGTATGTATCACAATCTTAACATGGTTACATTTGCTATAAGCAAGGAAAATACAACAAAACGTTAAACATCAATACCACAAGTTACATCGATTCTCATCCATCATAACTACGGCGGATATTAATTTTTGTTTTTGTTAAATCCTGGGACACGCTAGGTAGCGGTTTCGGTGGTTCTTCCTTACGACGCGCGCGCACGTATCACAATCTTAACATGGTTACATTTGATCACATGTTACATCGATTCTCATCCATAACGCATTCCTTACAACACGCGCGTACGTATCACAATCTTAACATGGTTACATTTGAAATAAGCAAGGAAAATACAACAAAACGTTAAACATCGATACCACAAGTTACATCGGTTCTCATCCATCATAACTACGGCGGATATTAATTTTTTAGTTTTTGTTAAATCCTGGGAAACGCTAGGTAGCGGTTTTGGACGCATTTCTGCGTTACCTTCCTCATGTTACCTCCTGGCCATATTTTTTTCAAGCTCCGAGTGTCTGGTTTACCACTTATCACTTTGATCATTCGATCACGGTTTTCAGGTTCGTTTTTGTACTTTCCTCTCTCACTCTCTCGCGTCGTGGGAGTGTGTGGTGTAAAATTGTGCTGCACACAATCAGAATTCGCGCACACAACCAACTTCTGTACTCCGTTATCAATGGCATTCGCTATCTCTGCGATTACATGCACATTTGCCGAGTCAGCGTGTCGATTTAATTCCGTGCCTCGTAATGTTGCCCTTTTGGTTTTTACGTGTGGGTTGGATTTCAACACCATTCCCGATACGTCATGGACATTCGTCTCCATTTCAGCACTCCGATCCACATTAATTTTTGTTTCATTTGGATATTTTCCATTCAGAGGCTCACGCCTGCACTTCCCAGGGTGGGTTTCTGTGTTCCCTCTCCCTGCACCATTATCGCTCTCTCTTGCGACGTTCTGGGTGGCTTTACTTTTTTCCGGGCGATCCAGTTTTCCTATCTGTCTGTTATCTACCGTCCGATCATGCTTCAATGCAGCCCTGTCCTTGTATTCGATCTGCGCGTCATTTACGGGAGCACTGCTCGTGTTTCCTACCGCATCGTATGCATTTAATGTTTCCCGGTCGTGGCGGTATTTGTCCGCCCTGTCACTTGCAGCCTGCTTGCATTTCCCAATTAGGCCAGGGTTTAACAAAACCTCAGCGGGCGGGGCGCGTATGGGCCGCTTGCTCTCAATCACTGTGAGTGGTTCATCACGTATTTGGACCGCATTCTGTGTTATTCCTCTATTCCCTCCTGGTATAGCCGGTGGAGAAATTGGTCGGAATTGGACCGATTGTGTTTGACCTCCCATCCTGCGATTCTCCTGAATGTTCGCCTCCATACCTCCGCAGTCTGTGTACCACCTTCCCGCTAGATGGTTATCTCGCCATCTTTGTGTGTAATTTTGACCTTGCGTGTGTCGTGGCATGGGGTGTTGATATGGTTCTGCTCTGAACCTCCCCCTGCGATTCTCGTACATTTTTGGCCCAGTGTTTCTCCCATTTGGGTGCCAAATTTTTCCTGGATTGTTACTTTGCCATCTTTGTGCGTAATTTTGACCTTGCGTATGTCGGGGCATGGGGTGCTGATATGATTCTGCCCTTGGTCTCCACATTCTGCGATTCTCCTGAATGTTCACCTCCGTACCTCCGCAGTCTATGTACCACCTTCCCGCTAGATGGTTATCTTGCCATCTTTGTGTGTAATTTGGACCTTGCGTGTGTCGTGGCATGGGGTGTTGATATGGTTCTGCTCTGAACCTCCCCCTGCGATTCTCGTACATTTTGGCCCAGTGTTTCTCCCATTTGGGTGCCAAATGCTTTTTTGGATTGTTACTTTGCCATCTTTGTGCGTAATTTTGACCTTGCGTATGTCGGGGCATGGGGTGCTGATATGATTCTGCCCTTGGTCTCCACATTCTGTGATTCTCCTGAATGTTCGGTTTTGTGCCGCTCTCATTCTCGTGCCCCCCTCTCTCTGGGTTATTTTGCCATGTGTGCGTGCGTGTTTGCTCCTCCCTGCATTGTGGGATTGCTTGGTGATTTTTATTTCTCTCTGAGAGGCTGGGTTCCTTATCCCTCTCCATGTGTTCTGGATCCGAATTATGATTCTTAGCTCTGTATAGCTATGCCATGTATGCCTTGCTCTCTATGCGGCGTAAGGATGCGGTTTCCGGATTCAAAACCATTCTCACCCTTTCTGTAATCTCTGGGCTCAAGAATTCAAAAAAACAGAATTTTGAACATCTGATCTCCTTCGTGGTATCGATTCACATCGCCTGCGTAATACGCTCTTTTAAATTGTAAAAGGTAGTCACGTGGATCTTGGTCCATGCCCTGGGTCATCGATTTTACCGCATAAAACCCCTCAGTGAGTGTCGACTATTCTCCAAACTTCCGAATCACTGCCAGACTCAGTTGTTTAAAATCATTTCTAACCTTGTGTGGTAGCGACTTTACCCATGGTATAGATTCTTCATGTAAGCTCCTTTTCAACAAACTCGCTTTTTCATCCCGTCTCATCAGCCCTCTAATCATTGCCTCCTCTTCTACTGTTGCGATATGTGTGTGTATATCCATGGACTTATTGTGTGGGTCAAAATCGGGAATTCTGACTAGAGATTTGTCCATCAATTTAAGGGTTTTACTGTTGAACAGGTATTCCGCAAGTTGATCGCCGTCAGCGTCATCATCAATCAAGTTATCATCAGGCAATCTGTCACTTTGATCTGTGCTGTGTCGGGCGTGTTTCAGCGGCGTGCATTTTTTGTGTGAGCGCTCTGTGCTGTGTCGCTCGTGTTGCCATTTCCCTTCAGTTTTTGCCTCTGCCCTTAGTGAAGCATGTCCTGGCGACTTTACTTTAACATTTTGCCTCCCTCTAGCTGCGAAGTTGTCAGTCTGCCCTGTTTTTATTTGCATCTGTGTCTTTCCATCCCTTCTCTCGAATTGTGAGGGATTTTCCTTGTCAAGGATGTTTTGTTCGATACCCATGACTTTTGTGCGATCTGTCCCTGGACTATGTCCACGTACCCAAGAGTGTGATTTACTGTTACTTTCATATTTATTCTGTGGATCAACGTCTGTGAGTTTCGCTGGTGTCGCGAGCACTGATTTCTCCTCCCATTCGAGGGTGTGAGGACGTTTTTCCTCGTTTATTAGAGACGATTTCTCTCCCGTTTCCTTTCCGAATTTTTCCTCATTCCACAATCCCTGTCTGTATGCCTGTGTGGGAAGGCATGAGTCCTGTCCTGCCTTCTCTGCAGTTTTTGCATTGTGTTCGCCTTTGTTACATTTTATCTAGTCAATTAGTTTCCCCCGAGGTGTGTTCGTGTTATCGATACAACTCCCTTCCCATATGTCTCTCTGACTGTACTGCTTTGTAACAGATCGGTCGGTACATTTTACTACGAGCTCCCAGTATCCCGTAATCCATTCAAAAATTATTCTTAATCCTAGCATCTCAAGTATGGCAGGAGTTACTTTGACATTTCCTTTCAGAGTGCATATAAAACAATTATCTCACAGAGTGTAGTCAGTTTGACTCGAGCTATTCTGTTATTTTCCGATTCAGAGTGCGTATCTCTAACACCATTTATCACAGGATGCAATCGGTTCGAAACGATATTATCTTAATTGCACTGTCTTTGTTTCAACCTGCTATTCTGGACTTTAACCTCAGATTGCGTTTTTGTTTTACGCCCGTTTACAATCACAATGCAATGTTTGATCACGATATTCTGGTTAACACGTAGTGATTCATTCCATCATCCATGCAAAACACTGTCTGCGAGAGATCCCGGACGACGCCACCCCATTATGTTGTATGTGTTGGGTTATGAAATTTCGATAAAAATAATAAAAATTAATAATTTTCCGAAAAATGCGCAAATCGCATTAATTATGTTAATGTGTGGATTAATATGCATAAATTATGATAATGTTGGTAATTATATGCATAAATTATGATAATCACTGAGATAATCGTAGTAATTTATGTGGATGCTTGCGATTATGTTAATGTGAGCAGTTATGATAATTAAGTTTAGTTTCGTTTATCCAGAGTTGTATCAATCAGGATAACACGATTATCATTGATTAAACATTTACCGATTATCCTAGTATGTGTTATGTTATTTTAGGTCTCCAGTTTTAGATCTCATCACAGGATACAGTTCTCAAGAATAAGACAGTTTTGCATGGACTTGGAAAGAAGCACTGGAACAGTTGGTGTTAAGCAATTTTAATTCTAAACAAACACATGACACTCTAGTATGCAAAAGCAAGTATACGTCAATAAATTCATGGGCAAGATTATGCAATTAACGAAAATGAATGACTAAAACATTTCTTCATTGGCGAGATTATACAGTTAACTAAAATGAATGACTAAAAACATTTATTCATTGGCGAGATTTTGCAATTAACGAAATTGAATGACTAAAAACTCCTATTCATGTGTAATAACAGCTATCGTGGGTTCACGTGGGGGATTGGCTTGCCGGTCCTGCTTGTAGCCAATAAGGGTCGAGATAGGGAGTGTGGGGCCGGCGTGATCACGGCATGTCAGCAGGAGTGATTGGCCCAGCCAATTGGGGCCCCAGCCAATGGGGATCCGGGTAAGAGGCGTGGTCCCGGGATTGACAGGGAACCATCGAGAACGGTCGAGATTGTCCATGGAGGATTGGCTGGGAGGACCACGTGACGAAGGGATTAAGAGGGAGAGAGAGGAAGGATCGAGGAGGAGTCTGGGAACTGAACGGGGGCGAGAGCCACGCGCGTACGGGGCTCCGGGTGCTACGTGCGCGGTGGGAGCTGGTGGGAGTCCGCTGCCGCTACGTTGTCTGCCAGCAACGGAGCGTGTGGGAGCAAGTGTACCGTGAAGTGAAAATAAAGAGGACCGATTCCGAATCCGTCTCCGGAGAATTATTACATTGGTGTCAGAAGTACTTCTGCGACTGTTTGGACGATCGTCAAGATGTCCAAGCACCCCAGAAAAAAGAACCTGCCTGTGCCTCTATCGGAGGAGGAAGTCGAGACGGATGAAGATGAGCTGTTGGGAGCTACAGCCCCTATGCCGCCTGTTGAAGATGTACCTCTCGACGTCTCTCAGCGTCGACTGACGGCAGATGCGACCGCTGCAGGAACAAAAGGCGAGTGGCGGCTGATGGCGGAGCAGATCGAGTCATTACGCGCCATTCTGCTTAGTCTGGTGACCGCCGTGGCATCCTCACCAGCCGCGGGCCGCCAGATTGCCGATCAACTGGACGCCGTGGGAAGGAGTCCGGTGAAGGAACCTGCGTCCGCCATTCCTTCTGCTACGCGGGAGGACGCCGTCATTCTGGGTGGAGCAGCTGCGCCGGAGCCGTCGGCCGCCATTTTGGGCGCGCCTACCGCCACGCGGCCACCGGCCGCCATTTTGTCTGATACGGGTGGAGAGCGGGAACGCCAGTCGGAGACGCCCGCGGCGCGCGCTTGCCACCGCGGACATCGCCTTCCACAAATCAAAGAATTCATCGCCGGAGGTGATTGGAGTGCTTTCACATGGCGCTTTGAATCAGCTTTTAGATCCGTCAATTGGACGGAGGATGAAGCACTGGGAGCGCTACCTACACTGCTCGACGATGTTTCTCTGGGGGTCTTCCGTTCCATTCCGGCGGCCAAGAAGAAGACACTGCGGGACACGTTCGTGGAGATGGCGGAATTCTATGACCCACCGACGTCAGCCACCAGAAAATTTATGTTACGTCGCCGAGCATCGGAGGAATCGCCGTTGGCCTATCGTGGGGCATTGATGGCGCTGGCCATGGCTGCCTACCCCGACGCGACGGCCGACCATTTGGATCCTCTCATCCTCTCCCGTATGCTGGAGTTGGCTCAGGAACTCAAGATTTCGCTGCCAGTGTGCGGCCACGAACCACTTACATCGCGATGGGTGGCGCGCTGCCTGGACGCAAAATTTAATATCAGGCGTTGGGACCAGATGGCGGCGTGGACGGGGAAACCGGAGATCGATGGGCCACCTTTGGGGTGGTCTCCACGACTAGTGGTCCACTGCTCCGACGACTCAGGCGACGACGACATGCTGGCTGCTGCTGTTTCGCACGAGTGTCCGGGACGGCGGCTGCGCGACCAGCGTGGCAACTACATGGGCCGTCCGCGTGCAAGGGCCGGGTCGTCCGACCGCCGGCCGACGTCGGCGGCTTGCTTCAAGTGCGGCAGACGGGCCATTTCGCCCGTGACTGCCGCTGTCGGCCTCTGCTGTCGCCTCCTCCGACGAGGGGACCTCCATCTCCTCCACCTGCCGCGGAGCCGCAACAACCTCGGGCGAGTCGGCACACATCGGACACCCGGCAGGTCCTGTCACATCACCCATCCATTCGCACTCATTCTCACACTCCTCGGGAAAAATGTACTTCCCCCGCTACAGTTACGCGCTCTGCTACGCAGTGGAAAAAATTGGCTCGCAGGGTGGTAGCTGCGGCTTCGGGCTCGTCGACGGTACGAGGTACCATCGACGGCGTTGATGTGCGCATCTTGGTGGACACGGGCGCGTCGGCCACCATCATTTCTGATGTTATTTTCCATCTGTTGTCCATCCCGGCGTCGCAGATACGTAGGGTTAATGATGCGTGTGTCGCCGCGAATGGGGGAAGCATGGGTATCTGTGGCCAGGTGGATGTGAGCATCGCTATCGGTAATATTACCGCCGCAGGACCTGTGTTAATCTCTCGCTCGCTAGCTGTTCCATGCTTACTCGGTACTGATTTCCTGCGTCGGATGCCGTTGAAAATACGAGTCGACCAGGACTGTTTAGAAATGCCGGGGGGTCGTCGTATGGCGTTCCTGCCTTCCTTGTTGGACAGCGCGCCTACAGGTAACGCAGTCACTGCCGTTGTTGCTGCTACGGTAGAAGTACCGCCGGGAGCACAGATGTTGATACCGTTGCGTTACCGTAAACCCCTTCGAATGGGGAAGGGTGCAGAAGGCGTGCTGCTATCCCCATCTAATTCGGCATCTAAATCATTTTCTTTAGCGGCGGCGCAAACGATCGTGTGACCGGGTCAAGCACCTTTTATACAGGTGTTAAATGGGGGACCTGACCGCGTTATTGTTCCAGAGGGGTCGGTGTTGGCTCACGCCACTACCGACTTCGCCTCTTGCGATGCAGCGCCGCGCGCACGAATGCCCGCTGGTAGGCCCCCACACGATCGCTCTCAAGAACGTTGGATCGCAGATTTGTGCGGAGAAAATTCTTCCTTGTCGAACGAACAAAGGAACGCCCTGCGTTCATTATTGATACAGTACACTGATGTTTTCAGTAAAAATGATTTGGACCTCGGCCGCACGTCGCTTTTGTCGCACCATATTGACACCGGTGCGACGCCTCCCATCTCTATGCACCCTCATCGCATGAGCCCGGCGGAAAGGGATCACGTGCGCGGAGCGGTAAATGAATTGTTGGCGGCGGACATCATTTCGCCGTCCAACAGCCCCTGGGCCGCGCCCGTCGTTCTGGTAAAGAAGAAAGATGGCGGTACAAGATTTTGTGTTGATTTCCGCCGGTTAAACAAAATTTCGGTGGCGGATGCATACCCCTTACCGAGGATGGATGATTCGTTGGACGCTTTATCGGGTGCTAAGTTTTTTTCTACCCTTGACTTGTCCTCGGGGTTCTGGCAGCTTCCCCTCGACGATGAGTCGAAGGCAAAAACGGCATTCCGCACGCCGCAAGGTCTCTTTGAATTTAATCGGTTGCCTATGGGCTTGAATGCGGCACCGGCGACGTTTCAGCGGCTCATGGAATTGGTGCTGACTGGACTGCAGTGGGAAACGTGCCTCATATATCTTGACGATATAATTGTTTTCAGCCGCACGTTCGAAGAACACCTCCAACGTCTAGAGGCGGTTTTTCAAAGAATGCGTACGGCTGACCTTAAATTTAAACCTAAAAAATGCCACCTTCTGCAACACTCTGTCCGCTACTTGGGTCATATCGTCAGTTCGGACGGCGTTTCCACTGACCCTCTGAAAACGAAATGCGTACGAGAGTGGCCCACACCCACTTCGGTGGGAGATGTTCGCCGGTTTATTGGCTTCGCTTCCTATTATCGCCGCTTCGTTAAAAATTTTGCGACGTTGGCAAAGCCATTACATGTTCTGACTGGCAAAAATCAAAGGTTTCAATGGGGAGCGGAAGAGGAAAAATCTTTTATGGCACTTTGGAACCACCTCGCCACGGCGCCAACGCTGGATTACCCAGATTTCTCACAGCCGTTCATCCTCGATACGGACGCTAGTGATATTGGCATTGGGGCCGTTTTGTCGCAACGTAAGGACGGGGTAGAGCGAGTAGTGGCGTACGGCAGCCGGGTTTTGTCCCCTGCGGAAACACGCTATTGTGTGACAAGACGGGAACTTTTGGCAATTGTTCACTTTGTCCGTTTGTACCGGCCGTACCTGTATGGACGGAAATTCCTAGTTCGCTCAGATCATGCGGCTTTACAATACTCCTTGAAATTAGATCAACCGTCAGGCCAATTGGCCAGGTGGCTGGAATCGTTACAAGAATTTTCCTTTGATATTACATACAGAAAGGGGGCCCGTCATGCGAACGCTGACGCGCTCTCAAGGCTGCCGCTCCTTCCTCCGTGCGCTTGCCTGACGGGCACGCACCGCTGTGCGGCACCGGCCGCTTCACCTTGTCCGGTTATGGGGGCGATAGCGGATGACGATGCAGGGGCGGAAGCGAAGGAGGACGACCAGCAAGGGTCGGTGGACACGGATGATATCTTGCGGTTACCGCACGCGGTTTGGCTACGTGAGCAGGAGGCTGATGCCTCGCTGTCTCCACTACGGAAATTGATAGGGAAACAAAAATCTCGATTGGCGGGTTGGAAATGGCAGATGATCCGAGGCAAGTCGGGATTGTTAATGTGTACTGACGGGTTGTCTGATCGACCACGCTTGGTGGTGCCTACTTCACTTCGCTACGACCTGCTTCGTGCTTTGCACGCTGATAAATTGATGCACCTCGGCGTCCAAAAGACTTTGGCCGCACTGCAGAAGGATTTCTTTTGGGCCGGTATGACAACAGACGTCAATGACTTTATTCGCTCATGCCAGGACTGTGCAAAGAGGAAGCCGCCTCGTAACCCCTATGTACCACCGTTACGTTCCATTGAGGTGTCCCGCATTAACGAATTGGTCGCTCTCGATATTCTGGGCCCGTTTCCCCCGTCGGCGAGGGGCAATAAATACCTTCTCGTCGGGGTGGAATATTTTTCTCGATGGCCGATGGCCTGGCCCCTACCCGACCAGACGGCAGCATCCATTACCGACGCTTTCTTGAACGGGTATGTCATGGACAAGGGGGCACCTGAAAGGCTGCTCACAGATCAGGGGCGGAATTTTTCTTCCAAATTGCTTAAGGAAGTTTGTGACGCGTTGGGTACGAAGAAAATTCGCACTTCTCCTTACCACCCACAAACAGATGGTATGGTGGAACGATTTAACCGCACCCTCTCGGCTATGCTTTGTCACACGGTCAGTGAAAAGCAAACCGATTGGGACATGCACATACCAGGCGTCTTAGCGGCTTACCGCATGGTTCCGCACACATCCACGGGATACTCACCATTCTTTTTGATGTATGGCCGTGAAAATGTTCCACCCATCGACGTGCAATTGGGTGAGCCAAGCAAACGGCTGTCCCGTTCCTTGCCTGACCACGTGCGTGACTCGCTTGAACGAGTGACGGAGGCGCGAGAGGCTGCCCGGTGTGCGACAGCCCGTGCTCAGGCAAGGAACGAACGTTATGCGCGTCGATCGCATACGCACATGTCTTGGTCAGTGGGGGACCGGGCGTGGCTCCACTGCCCCCAGGTACCGGCGGGCACATCCCCCAAACTGCACAGGCCGTGGCGGGGGCCTGTAACACTAATAGATGTTCGGAACTTGCAGAGTATCCGTGTTCAGTATGAAAATCGGCGGTGGTATGTCCACTCCTCACGGCTTAAACCCTATGTTGACGCGCGTGTCGGCCCTTCATCCCCATTAGTTGACCTGCCGGGTTCCGTCGAGCCGACCACGCCGCTTGCCACACCCATTGATCCCAAGGGGGACTGTGTTGTGCCTCCTACAGATGAACAGGTTCTGAGGGCTGAGGTGGCCCCAGCCGCCCCCCCTCCAAGGAGACCTGACCTGGACGTGACCAAGCATCCACAACCTACTTCTTCTTCAAGCCTACCACCTCCTGTCCATCCGGAAGCAAGGGGATCAGGCGCTGGGAGCGGAGGGGGTCCCGCGTCGCGTACGCGGTCGAAATCTCTCCCGTTTCGTTAACGTTTGATCGTTCGTTTAATTCCCTGTTGTTACTGCGCTGCAGGGGCGCCCTAATGTATGTCGTGCTTTTGTTGTATGGGTGACTTTTTATATGTTGTAGGCGCAGGGACGCCGGTTCACCCTTATATCGTTAAACGCACCTTGGTGCCCTAATAATATGTTTCGGAATTGGTTTATCACCCTTTCCCAGCCGAGACGGCTATTTTTTTTCACCGGGGGGGGGGGGTGATGTAATAACAGCAATCACGGGTTCACGTGGGGGATTGGCTTGCTGGTCCTGCTTGTAGCCAATAAGGGTCGAGATAGGGAGTGTGGGGCCGGCGTGATCACGGCATGTCAGCAGGAGTGATTGGCCCAGCCAATTGGGGCCCCAGCCAATGGGGATCCGGGTAAGAGGCGTGGTCCCGGGATTGACAGGGAACCATCGAGAACGGTCGAGATTGTCCATGGAGGATTGGCTGGGAGGACCACGTGACGAAGGGATTAAGAGGGAGAGAGAGGAAGGATCGAGGAGGAGTCTGGGAACTGAACGGGGGCGAGAGCCACGCGCGTACGGGGCTCCGGGTGCCACGTGCGCGGTGGGAGCTGGTGGGAGTCCGCTGCCGCTACGTTGTCTGCCAGCAACGGAGCGTGTGGGAGCAAGTGTACCGTGAAGTGAAAATAAAGAGGACCGATTCCGAATCCGTCTCCGGAGAATTATTACACATGTAACTCGACGGCAGCAACTGCTTTGCACGATCAGTTGATATTGAATGCACCACCTCGAAATGGCAACCCTTTTTGAAACGCAAAGATAATTTTTTTAAAAGTCTTATTCGTGTGAGTGCTGTGTGTGCGTTGTCCCCTTGTAAAATTAATTAATTCTTAGAGCCGGGAGTTGTGTCGTTAGCTTGTGTGGTGTGGGAGGATACAAACAGCGGCCAGAGGTTCTCTCTGGGTTGGGCGTGGCCACAGCGAGCCGTGCTGCTCCCTCGCTCGGGCGTGTCTCTGCTTGTGCGCTCTCTCTCTCTCCACTGCTCGATTGAGTTTGCACGATGCTCGCCGTCGTTGTGCGCGATGATTCCGTTGTCGGATAGCACGCAGCTCCTCCACGAGTCGGCACGACGCTCGGTGACGTCCGAGTCGTGCTGCTCTTGCGCTCTCTCTCCCTCTACTGATAGATGACGAGTTGGCACGACGCTCAGTGATGTTTGGGTCGTGCTGCAGCTGTCGCTCTCTCCTTGATCGCTGCCAACTTCACACGGACACTCGCCCTTGCTTCAGGCTGTGTTGGCTTGTGGCTCTGGACGACACGGCTGTGCTCACTGGGTGTTGGTCGGTCTGAGTATCAAACACACTGCGCATTCGATGGCGCTTTCTCTCTCTTGGTGGCAGCCCCCGGCTTCTCCACTGCTCGATTGATTGTTGAGTCGGCACGATGCTCGCCGTCGCTCTGGACGTCTGGTCTGTTCTCACTGGTCGTTGGTCGGTTGTGTGTCTTAAACACACGGCACATGCGTTGGCGCTGTCCTCTTCCTGACAGCCGTTTGATCAGGCTTTCTCCACTGCTTCGCGCTCGCTGCTTTGCACGCTTGGTCGACGCTTGGCGATTTCCGCCCTTTTACAGGTTGATTGCTTGTCGTCACTCGTCACTCTCCCTTCTCCGTGCTTCCCTTGTTCGTGCAGCTGCCAGCTTCACTCGCACTTAACTTCGTTCTGCGAGAAGCGACACCTGCTATCGGCACGACGCTCCGCCAGTCGGAGCACGGCTGTAACCCAGCCTCGACCCAGGTTGAACTCAGACTTCTGTGACTTGAACGACCCCTCCTCGTTCCATAACTTCTCGAGGCACGACGCGCCCCAGCTCTCTTGCGAGCCCCGTCGCAACGCTGCGTCGCAAGCCGAGTCGCGAGACTGAGCACGACTCGAACCAGACTGCTTATTCGCTATGTGCGCTTGTGCTTAACTCAAAAACGTGACACCCTCTCCTCTCTCCGCGTCTCTTGCGAGAGAAAACAAAAAAAAAACAGATGTTCTCGGAATGTTAGCACGAACTCCCCCCCTTGTGACCTTTTTGCTCCCTTCTTGCTTGCTTGGTGTGGGTCATTCAGAGGCCAGACCCCGCTGGAAGACAAAGGTGGTCGAGGAGATTTTTGCAATACATTTATGTGGTCCTGTGTGTTACATTTATTCTTGAGATTTCTTATGGATTCCTTCGGTCTTAGTATCGTGGTAATCATTCGTCTATGTTTAATGAATATTCGTAATGATCCTCGTTACATCATTATTTTGAGGGTTTCGCCAATTTTAGTTCTCCAGGGATTGGTGTTTTATTCTGAGTTATTTTTTTTTTAATGTCCTGAGGTTAAGTGTAACTATGTTTCCACTTAAGCTTTCTGGAATTCGTACTCTTTAGTTTTTAGGAAGGTCATGTAGGTAGGAAACATATAATTCTAAATAATATGTATGCGGTGAATACGAGTAATATAAGGGAATTACTAATAATAATAAAAAAACCTATTGTTTGTTGGTTAATTCTCTTTGTTAAGTTTCTACTTTTCGGTAAGGAAAACGTTAAGAAAACGCGAGTTGCAACCGTTATTATCCTTTACTCTGCACCTTATCTGTACATCTCCAGATGTTTTGGGAGGTTAGTCCATCGATCTTTTTGTCCATCTGGATGTCTATGACCTCTCTGTGACCGAATTCTTATCATTTTAACAGCCCTCCATGTTTCATGGATTCCTGGTGAGCTTGTGAGGAGAAGTTTTCATTGTTTAATTTAAAAAAATATATATATTTTTAAAAAATATATTATTATATTTTTTTAATTATTCTTAATATTAATAACGGAAAACAGGGCATAGATACAACAGTGGCATGGGCCAAAACAGTGCCGGCGGAAACAACAACCTCATCTGGACCACCGTTGAGAACCTGCAGAAACGGCCCTGTTCGGAGCAAACAATTGGCTGAGTGCCGACCAGCGTCAGACCACGAGTCGCAGCATTAGATGGGGTCAGGAGCACCCCAGCCGCCGAATTATTGCAGCCACCCCCTTTTCGATAGCGCAGCGGCACCAACATTTGGGAACCCGGCGGGATCTCAACCGTGATATCGACCAGCGCCTGCACGTCAGCAACCCGAGGTGAGCAACCCAGCGACGAGGGTAGAAAGAACACATTGCGACCAGAGGGCATTTTCAAGCAGCCCTGGTCCACCAAGATCTTTATAGGAATTTTCGCAAGGAAATCAGTACCCAACAAGCACGGCACAGCCAAGGACCTGGAGATCAGAACCGGCACCGACGCGGCGACCTCCCCAATCGCGATATGAGCGTCCACCTGACCGACGATGCCCATGCTACCCCCATTAGCAGCTACACAAGCGGCAAAGGCCGGACAAACACGCGAAAACGGGAATCTATAACAATTGAAAGATCACGTCCGAAATGATCGTAGCGGAAGCTCTCGTGTCAACGAAGATGCTGACATCCACCCCTTGAATGGAACCAGGTACCGCCGAGGATCTCGCAGCCACCGCGACCACGCGACGCGCCAAGTTGTCCATTGGGTCACCGAAACAGGCCAACGCGGCCCCGAACGCGGCCCCGAACGCAGCCCGTCAGCTCCCGAATCGCGATACGAACAACTGTGCCCCGTGGTATGAGATGCATGGCCAATTTGGCCGGATGTCCGACGTGTACCGATTCCCCTGTGAGGGATGATGGTGATCCGTCGGAGAAGCAGCAGAAGCCGGAGCAGCAGGCAGAGTCGGCGATCAATGGCATCCCCTGCACTCTCTCGCGAAGTGGCCTAAGCGACCACACCTGAAGCAGGTGACGGGCGTCCGCTGCGCACCCCCGTCCTCACGCTGACGCGGACCACCGAACCTCAACGAGGCATAACAGCAGCCAGATCGCAGTTGCGTGCTCCGGCAGGATGCTCACCACTTTAGTCGGCAACCACCCCTCGGGCTCACTGTCCCAAGCAGGGTCGCCCATCCACGCAGCCATCTGGGACCATCGCTGCAGGCTCTCGTGGGCGTGAAGACACCTAGCAGCCCACCGGGACGCCTGCACATCATGCCCACAAGAGGGCAAGACCACCCCCATGTCCCTTGCCAAAGCCAACATGCGGTCCATGACCAACGAGTCAAGGACCTCCTGCTTAACATCGGGGTAGGCGGCCACAGCCAACGCCATGAGGGCACTTTGGTAGGCGAGCGTAGACTCTGAGCTCCCCCTTCTCCGTTGCATAAACTTTTGTCGGGTGTCGGAAGGTGGTTCATAGACCTTCGCCATCGCCGCATAAACACTTTGAAGCGTCTTCTTTTTCTCAGGGGGGATCAATCTAAAGACCGCTAGAGCGTTGTCGTCCAGGACGGTCGGCAAAGTGACCAGCGCCTCCTCCTCTGACCATTGCACCGATCGGAACGCAACCTCAGACCTCCAAGTGAAGGTACTCCAATCGCTACCGGCAGCGATTAATTATTTTACGTGCAGAAGCCGTCAGGTGCGCTCAGCCCCCTGTCGCCCAGCAGGAGCAGCGGCCCCCACAGCCAGCGTGCCACACGGCTCACTGGAAATGGCGGGATCTGACCGCATCTCAGCCGCGCCGCCCAAGATGGCGGTGTCCTGCCGCGTGGTCTCCGCAGTGCGCGTAATGGCGGATGCCTCCCCAGCGCCTGCGACGGTAGCCGTCGTTTCCGCAGGGGGAACCTCTAAGACTCCAGTCTGAAGCCTCTGCACGTCACCCCTCGGCAATAACTCCTGCGGGCGCCCGACGATGTGGACGAGGTGACGAGTGATACCAGCTGGAGAAGCACCGTCCGCAGCGACTCCAGCTGCTCCTCCATCCTCCTCCAGCCGTCTTCCACCTGCCGTGGCGAAGAAGCTGCAGCCGCGCCGCCCGCTTTTGGCGCAGCGACTTCACCAGCCGCGGTTCCTGTAACCGGGACCATAGATCCCGGGGTCGGCAGGTCCTAGGTCACCACCCCGTCGTCATCGTAAAACGCAACAGGTGGGTTCTTCCTCTTGGGTGCATGAGTGGGTGGGTGAGTGAGTGGGTGGGTGAGTGGTTGGGTGGGTGGGTGAGTGGGTGGGTGAGTGAGGTTGTGAGTGAGTGGGTGAGTGAGTGGGTGAGTGAGTGGGTGAGTGGGTGAGTGGGTGGGTGGGTGGGTGGGTGGGTGGGTGGGTGAGTGAGTGAGTGGGTGAGTGAGTGAGTGAGTGAGTGGGTGAGTGAGTGAGTGAGTGGGTGAGTGAGGTTATGAGTGAGGTTGTGAGTGAGTGAGTGAGTGGGTGAGTGAGTGGGTGAGTGAGTGGGTGATTGGGTGGGTGAGTGGGTGGGTGGGTGGGTGGGTGGGTGAGTGCGTGGGTGGGTGAGTGGGTGGGTGGGTGGGTGAGTGAGTGAGTGGGTGGGTGGGTGAGTGAGTGGGTGGGTGGTTGGGTGAGTGGGTGGGTGGGTGAGTGGGTGAGTGGGTGGGTGAGTGGGTGGGTGAGTGAGTGGGTGGGTGAGTGGGTGGGTGAGTGAGAGTTAGTGGGTGGGTGGGTGAGTGGGTGGGTGGGTGGGTGGGTGGGTGGGTGAGTGGGTGGGTGGGTGGGTGGGTGGGTGAGTGAGTGAGTGGGTGAGTGGGTGAGTGAGTGAGTGGGTGAGCGAGTGAGTGAGTGAGTGAGTGGATGAGTGAGTGGGTGGGTGACTGGGTGAGTGAGTGAGTGGGTGAGTGAGTGAGTGGGTGAGTGAGTGAGTGGGTGGGTGGGTGGGTGAGTGGGTGGGTGAGTGGGTGGGTGAGTGGGTGGGTGGGTGAGTGGGTGGGTGGGTGACTGGGTGGGTGAGTGGGTGAGTGGGTGGGTGAGTGAGTGGGTGAGTTGGTGGGTGAGTGGGTGAGTGGGTGGGTGAGTGGGTGGGTGAGTGGGTGGGTGAGTGGGTGAGTGAGTGGGTGAGTGAGTGGGTGAGTGAGTGGGTGAGTGAGTGAGTGGGTGGGTGGGTGAGTGGGTGGGTGGGTGAGTGGGTGGGTGGGTGGGTGAGTGGGTGAGTGAGTGAGTGGGTGAGTGGGTGAGTGAGTAGGTGAGTGAGTGGGTGAGTGAGTGGGTGAGTGAGTGGGTGAGTGAGTGGGTGAGTGGGTGAGTGAGTGGATGAGTGAGTGGGTGAGTGAGGTTGTGAGTGAGGTTGTGAGTGAGTGGGTGAGTGAGTGGGTGAGTGAGTGGGTGGGTGAGTGAGTGAGTGGGAGGGTGAGTGAGTGGGTGGGTGAGTGAGTGAGTGAGTGAGTGGGTGGGTGGGTGAGTGAGTGGGTGAGTGAGTGAGTGGGTGAGTGAGTGGGTGAGTGAGTGGGTGGGTGGGTGAGTTGGTGAGTGAGTGGGTGGGTGAGTGGGTGGGTGGGTGTGTGAGAGTTAGTGGGTGGGTAGGTGGGTGAGTGGGTTGGTGGGTGGGTGAGTGGGTGGGTGGGTGGGTGGGTGGGTGAGTGGGTGGGTGGGTGGGTGGGTGGGTGAGTGGGTGGGTGGGTGAGTGGGTGGGTAGGTGAGTGAGTGAGTGAGTGAGTGGGTGAGTGAATGAGTGAGTGAGTGAGTGGGTGAGTGAGTAAGTGGGTGAGTGAGTGAGTGAGTGAGTGAGTGAGTGAGTGAGTGAGTGAGTGGGTGAGTGAGTGAGTGGGTGAGTGGGTGGGTGAGTGGGTGAGTGAGGTTGTGAATGAGGTTGTGAGTGAGTAAGTGAGTGAGTGGGTGAGTGAGTGAGTGAGTGAGTGAGTTAGTGAATGAGTGGGTGGGTGAGTGGGTGAGTGAGTGAGTGAGTGGATGAGTGAGTGGGTGGGTGACTGGGTGAGTGAGTGAGTGAGTGAGTGGGTGAGTGAGTGAGTGGGTGGGTGGGTGGGTGAGTGGGTGGGTGAGTGGGTGGGTGAGTGGGTGGGTGGGTGGGTGAGTGAGTGGGTGAGTGGGTGAGTGGGTGGGTGAGTGAGTGGGTGAGTTGGTGGGTGAGTGGGTGAGTGGGTGGGTGAGTGGGTGGGTGAGTGGGTGGGTGAGTGGGTGAGTGGGTGAGTGAGTGGGTGAGTGAGTGGGTGAGTGAGTGAGTGAGTGGGTGGGTGAGTGGGTGGGTGGGTGAGTGGGTGAGTGAGTGGGTGAGTGAGTGGGTGAGTGGGTGAGTGAGTGGATGAGTGAGTGGGTGAGTGAGGTTGTGAGTGAGGTTGTGAGTGAGTGGGTGAGTGAGTGGGTGAGTGAGTGGGTGAGTGGGTGGGTGAGCGAGTGGGTTGGGTGACTGGGTGAGTGAGTGGGTGAGTGAGTGAGTGGGTGGGTGAGTGGGTGGGTGAGTGGGTGAGTGAGTGAGTGGGTGGGTGAGTGGGTGGGTGGGTGAGTGGGTGGGTGGGTGGGTGAGTGGGTGGGTGAGTGGGTGGGTAGGTGAGTGGGTGGGTGGGTTGGGTGAGTGGGTGAGTGAGTGGGTGAGTGGGTGGGTGAGGTGAGTGAGTGAGTGAGTGAGTGGGTGAGTGAGTGGGTGAGTGAGTGGGTGAGTGAGTGGGTGAGTGAGTGGGTGAGTGAGTGGGTGAGTGAGTGGGTGAGTGAGTGGGTGAGTGACGGGGTGAGTTAGTGGGTGAGTGAGTGGGTGAGTGAGTGAGTGAGTGGGTGAGTGAGTGAGTGGGTGAGTGAGTGGGTGAGTGATTGAGTGAGTGGGTGAGTGAGTGGGTGAGTGAGTGGGTGAGTGAGTGGGTGAGTTAGTGGGTGAGTGAGTGGGTGAGTTAGTGGGTGAGTGAGTGGGTGAGTGAGTGGGTGAGTGAGTGGGTGAGTGAGTGGGTGAGTTAGTGGGTGAGTGAGTGGGTGAGTTAGTGGGTGAGTGAGTGGGTGAGTGAGTGAGTGAGTGAGTGAGTGGGTGAGTGAGTGGGTGAGTGATTGAGTGATTGTGTGGGTGGGTGAGTGGGTGGGTGGGTGAGTGGGTGAGTGGGTGGGTGGGTGAGTGGGTGGGTGAGTGGGTGGGTGGGTGGGTGAGTGGGTGGGTGAGTGGGTGGGTGGGTGGGTGAGTGGGTGGGTGGGTGAGTGGGTGGGTGGGTGGGTTGGGTGAGTGGGTGAGTGAGTGGGTGAGTGAGTGGGTGAGTGAGCGGGTGAGTGGGTGGGTGGGTGAGTGAGTGAGTGGGTGAGTGGGTGAGTGGGTGAGTGAGTGGGTGAGTGAGTGGGTGTGTTGTATCCTAACCCTTCTTCCAAACTTGATATTTTTATATATTATTTTTTTTACTTGATATATAATGAATGAAAACACTAAAGCGCAGCAAACTGCAAAACACCAGGTGTTGTAGTAATGAACGGGAGGAGGGCTAGGATCAGAATTGCAACCTTGCTTCAAGGAAAGATAAGGCCTGATAAACGACACCTGTCACCCGTGCAGGCGGCAGAGACAGTGGGAAAGTCAGCCAGACATAGCTAAGGCAAAAAGCCCAACCATCTATGACCTCAGCACATGGGCGAATAATGGAACAGTGTCGACTCGAATGTAATGAAAGGAAGCAGAGGCGCCTTTGTCTGGATCACGGCCACAGAAGGCCGGGGGGGTCATCACTGATTGTGTGTTAGGGATTTCGAGCTAATTGGAACACGTGCACACAGAGAGGAGAAACACGCCTTGTTCTCTGCAGCTGAAAAAGCCAAGATAAACTCAGCTCAAGGTTGTGTATACAGGAGAGGGGGCTGATTAACAACCACTGCACGTCTGAACGTGAGGGGGCCTTGTCCTGAAATTAATCACACTCCCAGAGCAGAAGGTTGGATGACCACAGTGAGGCAGAATAGGGTGTTGTTACTCTCAAGGCTGCTGGCTCAGCTGAACAGCGAGGCTGCGGGGGTTACCAGAAGTTCGTGTTTGCCTAGTTAAGTCAAAAAGCTCAATTATTCTGTATTGCTATTAAAGTCACTGTTAAAGTCGGAATTTAACAACAGGGTAGGCTCGACCCGAAGCATAACGGGATGAATCACCACCAGGTCAAAATAAAATACATAATAAAAGAGCGATGTTAAACCCAGGGTCGGAGAGAAAGGGAGATCCCGGCCGTCTTTGTATCCCCGCAGCGCGGGATGGGAGTGTGTATATGCTCGGGGAGGCACCTCCACTTGGGTCAAGCACCACGATGGGAAACGACACACCTTAGGCTACATACAGAATCATAACTGGGAAATGGTAAGGGACAAATGTTAATTTAAAACTTTTTAACCATGTCTTTGTGTGCTGTGAGGGTCGGAGGGAGTGTGCCCCTCCCTCCAGGTGGTGCAACACGGACAAAGATGCCTATGAGACGATTTGTACGTCTGTGTTTTGGTTCATGAAGAAGGCCAAACAAGGGATAAATCGCACCCAGAGAGACGACCTCGAGGCAATTTGTAACACCTGATTGTTTGCTCGTGGATTTTATGGAGGGAATATGACCACGGGATATATCGTGGGTGATGCACACAAGGACACACGAACGTACGGACACACACATGAACACACCTACACACGGACAGATCCTGACACAGTAAATCAAAAGGAAACCCCGCCTTGTGGGCAGGACCCAAAGGGATTTTTCGGCATAAAAGAAAGGACCCTGAGCATTGGAAACCAGTTCGACCAGAGGAGTCAACTCATCACGAGTGCGACCAACGGGTCGACTCATGAGCGAGCTCGACCGGAAGGGTCGGCTCGACTCATCAGCCGAGTTGGACCAGAGGAGTCAACTCATCACGAGTGCGACCAACGGGTCGACTCATGAGCGAGCTCGACCGGAAGGGTCGGCTCGACTCATCAGCCGAGTTCGACCAGGAGTCAACTCATCACGAGTGCGACCAACAGGGTCGGCTCATGAGCGAGCTCGACCGGAAGGGTCGGCTCGACTCATCTTGAGTTCGACCGAGCGGGTCGACTCAAGGGCGAGCTGTGACTAACGGGTCGGCTCGACTCTTCAGCTTCTGGGACTCAGCCGAGTTCAGCCGGCTCTCGGGGCTCGACTCAAGCAGCTCCCCGTCTCCTCTGCAGGCGGGCAAGACCCGCTTGACAGCTCAACCTGCCGCGTCAGAGGCCCCTGCTGGCAGCCAGGGTCGCGGTTTGGAGACGAGAGGACGACTGTGTGCTGCGAGCGAGCTGCGGGCGCCACCTACCGACCGGGTTCCGAACTACGACAGCGTATCAACAGGCATCCAACCAATTCCCCACGGCGACAGAGGAGCGACTAATACGTATGACGCGCACCGCCCCCTCACCACACGACCCCCAGGCATCTGTTTGACATAAAGAACCGACTCCGAACACTGACTATTGAAGACAACTCTTACCACTCAAACCCACTCGAACCCATAAGCCATCCGTGGCTGTGAAGAAAAACTCGAGACCGAGTGATGGCCATCCGTCGTTTATAAGAGTATTCGTAATTTTTATCTTTAATATTTAGTGGGCTGTACTCTTAATCGCATTAATTCCCAGCAGATCCATCAATACGAATTGATTCTTGGCACCTCCTTCCGCCGAGCAACGCTCACGTGGGGAGTGGTGGCCCACCAGATCCTTAACAGGTGATCTGGTCCCCAATTAGTAAACTTGATAAGATAACGATCTTCGGAAAAGGAGAGCCGTCGCAGGCCTTTACTCCGAGCCATTCTGCTGTCAGATAACCTGCCGATGTATCTGTTGAGATTGGTGCCTTTAAGAATAATAACTGTTTTCATTGTGTTTTTATCGCCGTATAATCTTTCAAGTATAATCATTCATTAACGTTAAGGTTTTCTTAGCATAGTATTTGCATGTTTTAACGACTCTCTCTCTCACTAACAACCATCGCGTTATGCGGGATCTATGTGCCGTTGTCAAAGTGAAATCAGACAATCGTTGATGATACTGTATTGATGCCGTATTGACGTTCCGAGATTGAGAGTTCGCATACTATATCATAGTTGAAGTTGAATTAGTAATAAATTGATTAATACAGAAGTGGTTGTGTGATTCTTTCCTGAACTATGCATAAGATCTGCTTCTGCGTTGAGATCTGAACTTGGTGACCTTAATAAACACACTAACACATACTCAGTAAATGTTAAAGCGATAACGGGGTGAACCGGGGACCTAAAGATAAGCGAGAATGAGACGAACCTAGACAACGATGCCGAGTTAATCTAAGTTAATCTTGTATACTTACACCACACCTGCATAACTGCATACGATTAATTGCCTTAGTCCGATCGATAACCCACCCTCGTCACCGAGGCGGGGTCTGGTTATCATAACGACTGGCATTATCATAATTACTCCCACTCGCATAATTACTACAATTACCTCTCGAATCGGCATAATTAAATGTGCATAATTACATAAATTAACATATTTCCGGATAATTACACATTTGGCCAAATTTCATTTGATTATTATTATTTTCACTGAATATTCATAACCCACATATACAACATAATAATTTCACCCACGCACGCATACAACACATCAAAATTTTCCTACCCAACATATACAACAGGTGGGTGAGTGGGTGGGTGAGTGGGTGGGTGGGTGAGTGGGTGGGTGGGTGGGTGGGTGGGTGGGTGAGTGGGTGGGTGGGTGAGTGGGTGGGTGGGTGGGTGAGTGGGTGGGTGGGTGAGTGGGTGGGTGAGTGGGTGGGTGAGTGGGTGAGTGAGTGGGTGAGTGGGTGGGTGGGTGAGTGAGTGAGTGGGTGAGTGGGTGGGTGAGTGGGTGGGTGAGTGGGTGGGTGAGTGAGTTGATGAGTGGATGGGTGAGTGGGTGAGTGAGTGGGTGAGTGAGTGGGTGAGTGAGTGATTGAGTGAGTGAGTGAGTGGGTGAGTGAGTGGGTGGGTGAGTGGGTGGGTGGGTGGGTGGATGGGTGAGTGGGTGGGTGAGCGGGTGGGTGAGTGGGTGGGTGAGTGGGTGGGTGGGTTGGGTGAGTGGGTGAGTGAGTGGGTGAGTGGGTGGGTGAGTGAGTGGAGTGAGTGAGTGGGTGAGTGAGTGGGTGAGTGAGTGGGTGAGTGAGTGGGTGAGTGAGTGGGTGAGTGAGTGGGGTGAGTGAGTGGGTGAGTGAGTGGGTGAGTGAGTGGGTGAGTGATGGGGTGAGTTAGTGGGTGAGTGAGTGGGTGAGTGAGTGAGTGAGTGAGTGAGTGGGTGAGTGAGTGGGTGAGTGAGTGGGTGAGTGATTGAGTGAGTGAGCGAGTGGGTGAGCGAGTGGGTGAGTGAGTGGGTGAGTGAGTGGGTGAGTTAGTGGGTGAGTGAGTGGGTGAGTTAGTGGGTGAGTGAGTGGGTGAGTGAGTGAGTGAGTGAGTGGGTGAGTGAGTGGGTGAGTGATTGAGTGGGTGGGTGAGTGGGTGGGTGGATGAGTGGGTGGGTGAGTGGGTGGGTGAGTGGGTGGGTGAGTGGGTGGGTGGGTGGGTGGGTGAGTGGGTGGGTGGGTGAGTGGATGTGTGGGTGAGTGGGTGGGTTGGTTGGGTGAGTGGGTGAGTGAGTGGGTGGGTGGGTGAGTGAGTGAGTGGGTGAGTGGGGTGATTGGGTGAGTGAGTGGGTGAGTGAGTGGGTAGGTGAGTGGGTGGGTGAGTGGGTGGGTGGGTGGGTGGGTGAGTGGGTGGGTGGGTGGATGAGTGGGTGGGTGAGTGGGTGGGTGGGTGGGTGGGTGAGTGGGTGGGTGGGTGGGTGAGTGGGTGAGTGAGTGGGTGAGTGAGTGGGTGAGTGGGTGGGTGGGTGGGTGAGTGAGTGAGTGAGTGGGTGCGTGGGTGGGTGAGTGGGTGAGTGGGTGAGTGAGTGGGGTGAGTGAATGAGTGGGTGGGTGGGTGGGTGGGTGGGTGAGTGGGTGAGTGAGTGAGTGAGTGGGTGAGTGAGTGAGTGAGTGAATGAGTGGGTGGGTGGGTGAGTGGGTGAGTGAGTGGGTGAGTGGGTGAGTGAGTGAGTGAGTGGGTTAGTGAGTGGGTGAATGAGTGGGTGAGTGAGTGAGTGAGTGGGTGAGTGAGTGAGTTAGTGAATGAGTGGGTGGGTGAGTGGGTGAGTTAGTGAGTGAGTGAGTGGATGAGTGAGTGGGTGGGTGACTGGAGTGAGTGAGTGAGTGGGTGGGTGGGTGGGTGGGTGGGTGAGTGGGTGGGTGAGTGGATGGGTGGGTGACTGGGTGGGTGAGTGGGTGGGTGAGTGGGTGGGTGAGCGGGTGGGTGGGTGAGTGGGTGGGTGGGTTGGGTGAGTGGGTGAGTGAGTGGGTGAGTGGGTGGGTGGGTGGGTGAGGTGAGTGAGTGAGTGAGTGGGTGAGTGAGTGGGTGAGTGAGTGGGTGAGTGAGTGGGTGAGTGAGTGGGTGAGTGAGTGGGTGAGTGATGGGGTGAGTTAGTGGGTGAGTGGGTGAGTGAGTGAGTGAGTGGGTGAGTGAGTGGGTGAGTGAGTGGGTGAGTGATTGAGTGAGTGAGCGAGTGGGTGAGTGAGTGGGTGAGTAAGTGGGTGAGTGAGTGGGTGAGTGAGTGGGTGAGTGAGTGAGTGAGTGAGTGAGTGGGTGAGTGAGTGGGTGAGTGATTGAGTGATTGAGTGGGTGGGTGAGTGGGTGGGTGGGTGGATGAGTGGGTGGGTGAGTGGGTGGGTGGGTGAGTGGGTGGGTGAGTGGGTGGGTGGGTGGGTGAGTGGGTGGGTGAGTGGGTGGGTGGGTGAGTGGGTGAG
The DNA here is from genome assembly GCF_964198595.1 of Lampetra fluviatilis. Taxonomy (NCBI): domain Eukaryota; kingdom Metazoa; phylum Chordata; class Hyperoartia; order Petromyzontiformes; family Petromyzontidae; genus Lampetra; species Lampetra fluviatilis. Next base: position 12,216 of record NC_136306.1, on the reverse strand, counting down.
TGGGTGGGTGGGTGGGTGAGTGGGTGGGTGGGTTGGGTGGGTGGGTGAGTGAGTGAGTGGGTGAGTGGGTGATTGGGTGAGTGAGTGGGTGAGTGAGTGGGTGGGTGAGTGGGTGGGTGGGTGGGTGAGTGGGTGGGTGAGTGGGTGGGTGGGTGGATGAGTGGGTGGGTGAGTGGGTGGGGTGAGTGGGCGAAGTGAGTGGGTGAGTGAGTGGGGTGAGTGGGTGGGTGGGTGAGTGAGTGAGTGGGTGGGTGGGTGAGTGAGTGAGTGGGTGAGTGGGTGAGTGAGTGGGTGGGTGAGTGAGTGGGTGAGTGAGTGAGTGGGTGAGTGAGTGAGTGAGTGAATGAGTGGGTGGGTGGGTGAGTGGGTGAGTGAGTGAGTGAGTGAGTGGGTGAGTGAGTGAGTGGGTTAGTGAGTGGGTGAATGAGTGGGTGAGTGAGTGAGTGAGAGTGAGTGGGTGAGTGAGTGAGTTAGTGAATGAGTGGGTGGGTGAGTGGGTGAGTTAGTGAGTGAGTGAGTGAGTGGATGAGTGAGTGGGTGGGTGACTGGGTGAGTGAGTGAGTGGGTGGGTGGGTGGGTGGGTGGGTGGGTGGGTGGGTGGGTGAGTGGGTGGGTGGGTGGGTGAGTGGATGGGTGGGTGACTGGGTGGGTGAGTGGGTGAGTGGGTGAGTGAGTGGGTGGGTGACTGGGTGAGTGAGTGAGTGGGTGGGTGGGTGGGTGGGTGGGTGAGTGGGTGGGTGGGTGGGTGAGTGGATGGGTGGGTGACTGGGTGGGTGAGTGGGTGAGTGGGTGAGTGAGTGGGTGGGTGAGTGGGTGAGTGAGTGAATGAGTGGGTGGGTGAGTGGGTGGTTGGGTGGGTGAGTGGTTGAGTGAGTGGGTGAGTGAGTGGGTGAGTGGGTGGGTGGGTGAGTGAGTGAGTGAGTGGGTGAGTGGGTGGGTGAGTGGGTGGGTGAGTGGGTGAGTGAGTGAGTGGGTGAGTGAGTGGGTGAGTGATTGAGTGAGTGGGTGAGTGAGTGGGTGAGTGAGTGGGTGAGTGAGTGGGTGAGTTAGTGGGTGAGTGAGTGGGTGAGTTAGTGGGTGAGTGAGTGGGTGAGTGAGTGGGTGAGTGAGTGGGTGAGTGAGTGGGTGAGTTAGTGGGTGAGTGAGTGGGTGAGTTAGTGGGTGAGTGAGTGGGTGAGTGAGTGAGTGAGTGAGTGGGTGAGTGAGTGGGTGAGTGATTGAGTGATTGTGTGGGTGGGTGAGTGGGTGGGTGGGTGGGTGAGTGGGTGAGTGGGTGGGTGGGTGAGTGGGTGGGTGAGTGGGTGGGTGGGTGGGTGAGTGAGTGGGTGAGTGGGTGGGTAGGTGAGTGAGTGAGTGGGTGAGTGGGTGGGTGAGTGGGTGAGTGGGTGAGTGGGTGAGTGAGTGGGTGAGTGAGTGGGTGGGTGAGTGAGTGGGTGAGTGAGTGAGTGGGTGAGTGAGTGAGTGAGTGAATGAGTGGGTGGGTGGGTGAGTGGGTGGTGAGTGAGTGAGTGGTGGGTGAGTGAGTGAGTGGGTTAGTGAGTGGGTGAATGAGTGGGTGAGTGAGTGAGTGAGTGGGTGAGTGAGTGAGTTAGTGAATGAGTGGGTGGGGTGAGTGGGTGAGTTAGTGAGTGAGTGAGTGGATGAGTGAGTGGGTGGGTGACTGGGTGAGTGGGTGGGTGGGTGGGTGGGTGGGTGGGTGAGTGGGTGGGTGGGTGGGTGAGTGGATGGGTGGGTGACTGGGTGGGTGAGTGGGTGAGTGGGTGAGTGAGTGGGTGGGTGAGTGGGTGAGTGAGTGAATGAGTGGGTGGGTGAGTGGGTGGTTGGGTGGGTGAGTGGTTGAGTGAGTGGGTGAGTGAGTGGGTGAGTGGGTGGGTGGGTGAGTGAGTGAGTGAGTGGGTGAGTGGGTGGGTGAGTGGGTGGGTGAGTGAGTTGGTGAGTGGATGGGTGAGTGGGTGAGTGAGTGGGTTAGTGAGTGGGTGCGTGATTGAGTGAGTGAGTGGGTGAGTGAGTGGGTGGGTGAGTGGGTGGGTGGGTGAGTGGGTGGGTGAGTGGGTGGGTGGGTGAGTGGGTGGGTGGGTTGGGTGAGTGGGTGAGTGAGTGGGTGAGTGGGTGGGTGGGTGAGGAGTGAGTGAGTGAGTGAGTGAGTGGGTGAGTGAGTGGGTGAGTGAGTGGGTGAGTGAGTGGGTGAGTGAGTGGGTGAGTGAGTGAGTAAGTGAGTGAGTGGGTGAGTGAGTGGGTGAGTGAGTGGGTGAGTGATGGGGTGAGTTAGTGGGTGAGTGAGTGGGTGAGTGAGTGAGTGAGTGGGTGAGTGAGTGAGTGAGTGGGTGAGTGAGTGGGTGAGTGATTGAGTGAGTGAGTGGGTGAGTGAGTGGATGAGTGAGTCGGTGAGTGAGTGGGTGAGTTAGTGGGTGAGTGAGTGGGTGAGAGGGTGAGTGGGTGAGTGGGTGAGTGAGTGGGTGAGTGAGTGGGTGGGTGAGTGAGTGGGTGAGTGAGTGAGTGGGTGAGTGAGTGAGTGAGAGAATGAGTGGGTGGGTGGGTGAGTGGGTGAGTGAGTGAGTGAGTGGGTGAGTGATTGAGTGGGTGGGTGAGTGGGTGGGTGGATGAGTGGGTGGGTGAGTGGGTGGGTGGGTGAGTGGGTGGGTGAGTGGGTGGGTGGGTGGGTGAGTGGGTGGGTGAGTGGGTGGGTGGGTGAGTGGGTGGGTGAGTGGGTGGGTGCGTGGGTGGGTGAGTGGGTGGGTGGGTTGGGTGGGGTGGGTGAGTGAGTGAGTGGGTGAGTGGGTGATTGGGTGAGTGAGTGGGTGAGTGAGTGGGTGGGTGGGTGAGTGGGTGGGTGGGTGGGTGAGTGGGTGGGTGAGTGGGTGGGTGGGTGGATGAGTGGGTGGGTGAGTGGGTGGGTGAGTGGGCGAGTGAGTGGGTGAGTGAGTGGGTGAGTGGGTGGGTAGGTGAGTGAGTGAGTGGGTGAGTGGGTGGGTGAGTGGGTGAGTGGGTGAGTGGGTGAGTGAGTGGGTGAGTGAGTGAGTGGGTGGGTGAGTGAGTGGGTGAGTGAGTGAGTGGGTGAGTGAGTGAGTGAGTGAATGAGTGGGTGGGTGGGTGAGTGGGTGAGTGAGTGAGTGAGTGGGTGAGTGAGTGAGTGGGTTAGTGAGTGGGTGAATGAGTGGGTGAGTGAGTGAGTGAGTGGGTGAGTGAGTGAGTTAGTGAATGAGTGGGTGGGTGAGTGGGTGAGTTAGTGAGTGAGTGAGTAAGTGGATGAGTGAGTGGGTGGGTGACTGGGTGAGTGGGTGGGTGGGTGGGTGGGTGGGTGGGTGGGTGGGTGAGTGGGTGGGTGGGTGGGTGAGTGGATGGGTGGGTGACTGGGTGGGTGAGTGGGTGAGTGGGTGAGTGAGTGGGTGGGTGAGTGGGTGAGTGAGTGAATGAGTGGGTGGGTGAGTGGGTGGTTGGGTGGGTGAGTGGTTGAGTGAGTGGGTGAGTGAGTGGGTGAGTGGGTGGGTGGGTGAGTGAGTGAGTGAGTGGGTGAGTGGGTGGGTGAGTGGGTGGGTGAGTGAGTTGGTGAGTGGATGGGTGAGTGGGTGAGTGAGTGGGTTAGTGAGTGGGTGCGTGATTGAGTGAGTGAGTGGGTGAGTGAGTGGGTGGGTGAGTGGGTGGGTGGGTGAGTGGGTGGGTGAGTGGGTGGGTGGGTGAGTGGGTGGGTGGGTTGGGTGAGTGGGTGAGTGAGTGGGTGAGTGGGTGGGTGGGTGAGGTGAGTGAGTGAGTGAGTGAGTGAGTGGGTGAGTGAGTGGGTGAGTGAGTGGGTGAGTGAGTGGGTGAGTGAGTGGGTGAGTGAGTGAGTAAGTGAGTGAGTGGGTGAGTGAGTGGGTGAGTGAGTGGGTGAGTGATGGGGTGAGTTAGTGGGTGAGTGAGTGGGTGAGTGAGTGAGTGAGTGGGTGAGTGAGTGGGTGAGTGAGTGGGTGAGTGATTGAGTGAGTGAGTGGGTGAGTGAGTGGATGAGTGAGTCGGTGAGTGAGTGGGTGAGTAAGTGGGTGAGTGAGTGGGTGAGTGAGTGAGTGAGTGAGTGGGTGAGTGAGTGGGTGAGTGATTGAGTGATTGAGTGGGTGGGTGAGTGGGTGGGTGGGTGGGTGGGCGAGTGGGTGGGTGGGTGGGTGGGTGGGTGAGTGGGTGGGTGAGTGGGTGAGTGGGTGGGTGAGTGGGTGGGTGGGTGAGTGGGTGGGTGGGTTGGGTGAGTGGATGAGTGAGTGGGTGGGTGGGTGAGTGAGTGAGTGGGTGAGTGGGTGATTGGGTGAGTGAGTGGGTGAGTGAGTGGGTGGGTGAGTGGGTGGGTGAGTGGGTGGGTGGGTGGGTGAGTGGGTGGGTGGGTGAGTGGGTGGGTGGGTGGATGAGTGGGTGGGTGAGTGGGTGGGTGGGTGGGTGAGTGGGTGAGTGAGTGGGTGAGTGAGTGGGTGAGTGGGTGAGTGAGTGAGTGAGTGGGTGAGTGGGTGGGTGAGTGGGTGAGTGGGTGAGTGAGTGGGTGAGGGAGTGGGTGGGTGAGTGAGTGGGTGAGTGAGTGGGTGAGTGAGTGAGTGAATGAGTGGGTGGGTGGGTGAGTGGGTGAGTGGGTGAGTGAGTGGGTGAGTGAGTGAGTGGGTTAGTGAGTGGGTGAATGAGTGGGTGAGTGAGTGAGTGGGTGAGTGAGTGAGTGAGTTAGTGAATGAGTGGGTGGGTGAGTGGGTGAGTTAGTGAGTGAGTGAGTGGATGAGTGAGTGGGTGGGTGACTGGGTGAGTGAGTGAGTGGGTGGGTGGGTGGGTGGGTGGGTGAGTGGGTGGGTGAGTGGGTGAGTGAGTGGGTGAGTGAGTGGGTGAGTGATTGAGTGAGTGAGTGGGTGAGTGAGTGGGTGGGTGAGTGGGTGAGTGGGTGGGTGAGTGAGTTGGTGAGTGGATGGGTGAGTGGGTGAGTGAGTGGGTGAGTGAGTGGGTGAGTGATTGAGTGAGTGAGTGGGTGAGTGAGTGGGTGGGTGGGTGAGTGGGTGGGTGGGTGGGTGGGTGAGTGGGTGGGTGGGTGGGTGGGTGAATGGGTGGGTGGGTGAGTGGGTGGGTGAGCGGGTGGGTGGGTGAGTGGGTGGGTGGGTTGGGTGAGTGGGTGAGTGAGTGGGTGAGTGGGTGGGTGGGTGAGGTGAGTGAGTGAGTGAGTGGGTGAGTGAGTGGGTGAGTGAGTGGGTGAGTGAGTGGATGAGTGAGTGGGTGAGTGAGTGGGTGAGTGAGTGGGTGAGTGAGTGGGTGAGTGATGGGGTGAGTTAGTGGGTGAGTGAGTGGGTGAGTGAGTGAGAGAGTGAGTGAGTGAGTGGGTGAGTGAGTGGGTGAGTGAGTGGGTGAGTGATTGAGTGAGTGAGCGAGTGGGTGAGTGAGTGGGTGAGTGAGTGGGTGAGTGAGTGGGTGAGTTAGTGGGTGAGTGAGTGGGTGAGTGAGTGAGTGAGTGGGTGAGTGAGTGGGTGAGTGATTGAGTGATTGAGTGGGTGGGTGAGTGGGTGGGTGGGTGGGTGAGTGGGTGGGTGAGTGGGTGGGTGGGTGGGTGAGTGGGTGGGTGGGTGGGTGTTTGAGTGAGTGAGTGGGTTAGTGAGTGGGTGAATGAGTGGGTGAGTGAGTGAGTGAGTGAGTGAGTGGGTGAGTGAGTGAGTTAGTGAATGAGTGGGTGGGTGAGTGGGTGAGTTAGTGAGTGAGTGAGTGGATGAGTGAGTGGGTGGGTAACTGGGGGAGTGAGTGAGTGGGTGGGTGGGTGAGTGGGTGGGTGGGTGAGTGGGTGGGTGAGTGGGTGAGTGAGTGGGTGAGTGAGTGGGTGAGTGATTGAGTGAGTTAGTGGGTGAGTGAGTGGGTGGGTGAGTGGGTGAGTGGGTGGGTGAGTGAGTTGGTGAGTGGATGGGTGAGTGGGTGAGTGAGTGGGTGAGTGAGTGGGTGAGTGATTGAGTGAGTGAGTGGGTGAGTGAGTGGGTGGGTGAGTGGGTGGGTGGGTGGGTGGGTGGGTGAGTGGGTGGGTGGGTGAGTGGGTGGGTGAGCGGGTGGGTGGGTGAGTGGGTGGGTGGGTTGGGTGAGTGGGTGAGTGAGTGGGTGAGTGGGTGGGTGGGTGAGGTGAGTGAGTGAGTGAGTGAGTGGGTGAGTGAGTGGGTGAGTGAGTGGGTGAGTGAGTGGGTGAGTGAGTGGATGAGTGAGTGGGTGAGTGAGTGGGTGAGTGAGTGGGTGAGTGAGTGGGTGAGTGATGGGGTGAGTTAGTGGGTGAGTGAGTGGGTGAGTGAGTGAGTGAGTGGGTGAGTGAGTGAGTGGGTGAGTGAGTGGGTGAGTGATTGAGTGAGTGAGCGAGTGGGTGAGTGAGTGGGTGAGTGAGTGGGTGAGTGAGTGGGTGAGTTAGTGGGTGAGTTAGTGGGTGAGTGAGTGGGTGAGTGAGTGAGTGAGTGGGTGAGTGAGTGGGTGAGTGATTGAGTGATTGAGTGGGTGGGTGAGTAAGTGGGTGGGTGGGTGAGTGGGTGGGTGAGTGTGTGGGTGGGTGGGTGAGTGGGTGGGTGGGTGGGTGAGTGGGTGGGTGAGTGGGTGGGTGGGTGGGTGAGTGGGTGGGTGGGTGAGTGGGTGGGTGGGTTGGGTGAGTGGGTGAGTGCGTGGATGGGTGAGTGAGTGAGTGGGTGAGTGGGTGATTGGTTGAGTGAGTGGGTGAGTGAGTGGGTGGGTGAGTGGGTGGGTGAGTGGGTGGGTGGGTGGGTGATTGGGTGGGTGGGTGGATGAGTGGGTGGGTGAGTGGGTGGGGTGAGTGGGTGGGTGGGTGGGTGGGTGAGTGGGTGAGTGAGTGAGTGGGTGAGTGAGTGGGTGAGTGAGTGGGTGAGTGGGTGGGTGGGTGAGTGAGTGAGTGAGTGAGTGAGTGGGTGAGTGGGTGGGTGAGTGGGTGAGTGGGTGAGTGAGTGGGTGAGTGAGTGGGTGGGTGAGTGAGTGAGTGGGTGAGTGAGTGGGTGAGTGAGTGAGTGAGTGAGTGAGTGAGTGAGTGAGTGAGTGAATGAGTGGGTGGGTGGGTGAGTGGGTGAGTGGGTGAGTGAGTGGGTGAGTGGGTGATTGAGTGAGTTAGTTAATGAGTGGGTGGGTGAGTGGGTGAGTTAGTGAGTGAGTGAGTGAGTGGATGAGTGAGTGGGTGGGTGACTGGGTGAGTGAGTGAGTGGGTGGGTGGGTGGGTGGGTGAGTGGGTGGGTGAGTGGGTGAGTGAGTGGGTGAGTGATTGAGTGAGTGAGTGGGTGAGTGAGTGGGTGGGTGAGTGGGTGAGTGGGTGGGTGAGTGAGTTGGTGAGTGGATGGGTGAGTGGGTGAGTGAGTGGGTGAGTGAGTGGGTGAGTGATTGAGTGAGTGAGTGAGTGGGTGGGTGGGTGGGTGAGTGGGTGGGTGGGTGGGTGAGTGGGTGGGTGGGTGGGTGAGTGGGTGGGTGAGCGGGTGGGTGGGTGGGTGAGTGTGTGGGTGGGTTGGGTGAGTGGGTGAGTGAGTGGGTGAGTGGGTGGGTGGGTGGGTGAGGTGAGTGAGTGAGTGAGTGAGTGAGTGAGTGAGTGGGTGAGTGAGTGGGTGAGTGAGTGGGTGAGTGAGTGGATGAGTGAGTGGGTGAGTGAGTGGGTGAGTGAGTGGGTGAGTGAGTGGGTGAGTGATGGGGTGAGTTAGTGGGTGAGTGAGTGGGTGAGTGAGTGAGTGAGTGAGTGGGTGAGTGAGTGGGTGAGTGAGTGGGTGAGTGATTGAGTGAGTGAGCGAGTGGGTGAGTGAGTGGGTGAGTGAGTGGGTGAGTGAGTGGGTGAGTTAGTGGGTGAGTGAGTGGGTGAGTGAGTGAGTGAGTGGGTGAGTGAGTGGGTGAGTGAGTGAGTGAGTGAGTGGGTGAGTGAGTGGGTGAGTGATTGAGTGGGTGGGTGAGTGGGTGGGTGGATGAGTGGGTGGGTGAGTGGGTGGGTGAGTGGGTGGGTGAGTGGGTGGGTGGGTGTGGTGAGTGGGTGGGTGGGTGAGTGGATGTGTGGGTGAGTGGGTGGGTTGGTTGGGTGAGTGGGTGAGTGAGTGGGTGGGTGGGTGAGTGAGTGAGTGGGTGAGTGGGTGATTGGGTGAGTGAGTGGGTGAGTGAGTGGGTAGGTGAGTGGGTGGGTGAGTGGGTGGGTGGGTGGGTGAGTGGGTGGGTGGGTGGATGAGTGGGTGGGTGAGTGGGTGGGTGGGTGGGTGGGTGGGTGAGTGGGTGGGTGGGTGGGTGAGTGGGTGAGTGAGTGGGTGAGTGAGTGGGTGAGTGGGTGGGTGGGTGGGTGAGTGAGTGAGTGAGTGAGTGGGTGAGTGGGTGGGTGAGTGGGTGAGTGGGTGAGTGAGTGGGTGAGTGAGTGAGTGGGTGGGTGGGTGGGTGGGTGGGTGAGTGAGTGGGTGAGTGAGTGAGTGAGTGGGTGAGTGAGTGAGTGAGTGAATGAGTGGGTGGGTGGGTGAGTGGGTGAGTGAGTGGGTGAGTGAGTGAGTGAGTGGGTTAGTGAGTGGGTGAATGAGTGGGTGAGTGAGTGAGTGAGTGGGTGAGTGAGTGAGTTAGTGAATGAGTGGGTGGGTGAGTGGGTGAGTTAGTGAGTGAGTGAGTGGATGAGTGAGTGGGTGGGTGACTGGGTGAGTGAGTGAGTGGGTGGGTGGGTGGGTGAGTGGGTGGGTGAGTGGATGGGTGGGTGACTGGGTGGGTGAGTGGGTGAGTGGGTGGGTGAGTGGGTGGGTGAGCGGGTGGGTGGGTGAGTGGGTGGGTGGGTGGGTGGGTGGGTGAGGTGAGTGAGTGAGTGAGTGGGTGAGTGAGTGGGTGAGTGAGTGGGTGAGTGAGTGGGTGAGTGAGTGGGTGAGTGCGTGGGTGAGTGAGTGGGTGAGTGATGGGGTGAGTTAGTGGGTGAGTGAGTGGGTGAGTGAGTGAGTGAGTGAGTGGGTGAGTGAGTGGGTGAGTGAGTGGGTGAGTGATGAGTGAGTGAGCGAAGTGGGTGAGTGAGTGGGTGAGTAAGTGGGTGAGTGAGTGGGTGAGTGAGTGGGTGAGTGAGTGAAGTGAGTGAGTGAGTGAGTGAGTGAGTGACGTGGGAGTGAGTGAGTGGGTGAGTGATTGAGTGATTGAGTGGGTGGGTGAGTGGGTGGGTGGATGAGTGGGTGGGTGAGTGGGTGGGTGGGTGAGTGGGTGGGTGAGTGGGTGGGTGGGTGGGTGAGTGGGTGGGTGAGTGGGTGGGTGGGTGAGTGGGTGGGTGAGTGGGTGGGTGGGTGGGTGGGTGAGTGGGGTGGGTGGGTTGGGTGGGTGGGTGGGTGTGAGTGAGTGGGGTGAGTGGGTGATTGGGTGAGTGAGTGGGTGAGTGAGTGGGTGGGTGGGTGAGTGGGTGGGTGGGTGGGTGAGTGGGTGGGTGAGTGGGTGGGTGGGTGGATGAGTGGGTGGGTGAGTGGGTCGGTGAGTGGGCGAGTGAGTGGGTGAGTGAGTGGGTGAGTGGGTGGGTAGGTGAGTGAGTGAGTGGGTGAGTGGGTGGGTGAGTGGGTGAGTGGGTGAGTGAGTGGGTGAGTGAGTGAGTGGGTGGGTGAGTGAGTGGGTGAGTGAGTGAGTGGGTGAGTGAGTGAGTGAGTGAATGAGTGGGTGGGTGGGTGAGTGGGTGAGTGAGTGAGTGGGTGAGTGAGTGAGTGGGTTAGTGAGTGGGTGAATGAGTGGGGTGAGTGAGTGAGTGAGTGGGTGAGTGAGTGAGTTAGTGAATGAGTGGGTGGGTGAGTGGGTGAGTTAGTGAGTGTGAGTGAGTGAGTGGATGAGTGAGTGGGTGGGTGACTGGGTGAGTGGGTGGGTGGGTGGGTGGGTGGGTGGGTGGGTGGGTGAGTGGGTGGGTGGGTGAGTGGATGGGTGGGTGACTGGGTGGGTGAGTGGGTGAGTGGGTGAGTGAGTGGGTGGGTGAGTGGGTGAGTGAGTGAATGAGTGGGTGGGTGAGTGGGTGGTTGGTGTGGGTGAGTGGTTGAGTGAGTGGGTGAGTGAGTGGTGGGTGAGTGATTGAGTGAGTGAGTGGGTGAGTGAGTGGATGAGTGAGTCGGTGAGTGAGTGGGGTGAGTTAGTGGGTGAGTGAGTGGGTGAGTGAGTGAGTGAGTGGGTGAGTGAGTGGGTGAGTGATTGAGTGATTGAGTGGGTGGGTGAGTGGGTGGGTGGGTGGGCGAGTGGGTGGGTGGGTGGGTGGGTGAGTGGGTGGGTGAGTGGGTGAGTGGGTGGGTGAGTGGGTGGGTGGGTGAGTGGGTGGGTGGGTTGGGTGAGTGGGTGAGTGAGTGGGTGGGTGGGTGAGTGAGTGAGTGGGTGAGTGGGTGATTGGGTGAGTGAGTGGGTGAGTGAGTGGGTGGGTGAGTGGGTGGGTGAGTGGGTGGGTGGGTGGGTGAGTGGGTGGGTGGGTGAGTGGGTGGGTGGGTGGATGAGTGGGTGGGTGAGTGGGTGGGTGGGTGGGTGAGTGGGTGAGTGAGTGGGTGATGTGAGTGGGTGAGTGGGTGAGTGAGTGAGTGAGTGGGTGAGTGGGTGGGTGAGTGGGTGAGTGGGTGAGTGAGTGGGTGAGGGAGTGGGTGGGGTGAGTGAGTGGGTGAGTGAGTGGGTGAGTGAGTGAGTGAATGAGTGGGTGGGTGGGTGAGTGGGTGAGTGGGTGAGTGAGTGGGTGAGGTGAGTGAGTGGGTTAGTGAGTGGGTGAATGAGTGGGTGAGTGAGTGAGTGGGTGAGTGAGTGAGTGAGTTAGTGAATTAGTGGGTGGGTGAGTGGGTGAGTTAGTGAGTGAGTGAGTGGATGAGTGAGTGGGTGGGTGACTGGGTGAGTGAGTGAGTGGGTGGGTGGGTGGGTGGGTGGGTGAGTGGGTGGGTGAGTGGGTGAGTGAGTGGGTGAGTGAGTGGTGTGAGTGATTGAGTGAGTGAGTGGGTGAGTGAGTGGGTGGGTGAGTGGGTGAGTGGGTGGGTGAGTGAGTTGGTGAGTGGATGGGTGAGTGGGTGAGTGAGTGGTGTGAGTGAGTGGGTGAGTGATTGAGTGAGTGAGTGGGTGAGTGAGTGGGTGGGTGGGTGAGTGGGTGGGTGGGTGAGTGGGTGGGTGGGTGGGTGGGTGAATGGGTGGGTGGGTGAGTGGGGTGGGTGAGCGGGTGGGTGGGTGAGTGGGTGGGTGGGTTGGGTGAGTGGGTGAGTGAGTGGGTGAGTGGGTGGGTGGGTGAGGTGAGTGAGTGAGTGAGTGGGTGAGTGAGTGTGGTGAGTGAGTGGGTGAGTGAGTGGATGAGTGAGTGGGTGAGTGAGTGGGTGAGTGAGTGGGTGAGTGAGTGGGTGAGTGATGGGGTGAGTTAGTGGGTGAGTGAGTGGGTGATGTGAGTGAGTGAGTGGGTGAGTGAGTGGGTGAGTGAGTGGTGTGAGTGATTGAGTGAGTGAGCGAGTGGGTGAGTGAGTGGTGTGAGTGTGTGGGTGAGTGAGTGGGTGAGTTAGTGGGTGAGTGAGTGGGTGAGTGAGTGAGTGAGTGGGTGAGTGAGTGGGTGAGTGATTGAGTGATTGAGTGGGTGGGTGAGTGGGTGGGTGGGTGGGTGAGTGGGTGGGTGAGTGGGTGGGTGGGTGGGTGAGTGGGTGGGTGGGTGGGTGTTTGAGTGAGTGAGTGGGTTAGTGAGTGGGGTGAATGAGTGGGTGAGTGAGTGAGTGAGTGGGTGAGTGAGTGAGTTAGTGAATGAGTGGGTGGGTGAGTGGGTGAGTTAGTGAGTGAGTGAGTGGATGAGTGAGTGGGTGGGTAACTAGGGGGAGTGAGTGAGTGGGTGGGTGGGTGGGTGAGTGGGTGGGTGGGTGAGTGGGTGGGTGAGTGGGTGAGTGAGTGGGTGAGTGAGTGTGGGTGAGTGATTGAGTGAGTTAGTGGGTGAGTGAGTGGGTGGGTGAGTGGGTGAGTGGGTGGGTGAGTGAGTTGGTGAGTGGATGGGTGAGTGGGTGAGTGAGTGGGTGAGTGAGTGGGTGAGTGATTGAAGTGAGTGAGTGGGTGAGTGAGTGGGTGGGTGAGTGGGTGAGTGGGTGGGTGGGTGGAGTGGGTGGGTGGGTGGGTGAGGTGGGTGGGTGGGTGAGGTGGGTGGTGAGGCGGGTGGGTGGGTGAGTGGGTGGGTGGGTTGGGTGAGTGGGAGTGAGTGAGTGGGTGAGTGGGTGGGTGGGGGTGAGGTGTGGTGAGTGAGTGAGTGGGTGAGTGAGTGGGTGAGTGAGTGGGTGAGTGAGTGGGTGAGAGTGGATGAGTGAGTGGGTGAGTGAG